>NW_027223758.1:20405568-21005568 GCF_028538775.1 Myotis yumanensis
ATTGGGGATTGGAAGCAAATAGTTTATGTGTACATCTACTTTCCTACCCTTCTCATCTCTGCCCTCATTACACAGGCATTTTTATCCTAGACCCCTCTTTTCTTATCAAACTCATTTTCTACTAATCTCACCTGAAGAAACTTGGGCTTTCTAGATGAAACTATAAAATTGTTGCATGATAATTTGCCAAAGAAGGGTATCATTTAGTACATTCTTTATAGTTTCTGGGCTAATAAGGAAATCTCACTAGGTCTCTATGTGTTAACTCAATAGTTTAAAACAAAATAAAGTAACTGTCACAATTTTGGTTCCCTATGAAAGTGACCCTTAAATGAAATTGCATGCCTGAAGATAGAGAGGCTCTTGGGAATCAACCTCCATAGGTAGGAAGGGAGGGGAGTAAAACTGGACAGAAGCCACAGACAACTGGGGGTGGCGAGGTACCTTAAACTAGCATGAGTGTGCGGAATGTGTGAGTTTTATTCCCCCAGGTTGTCAGTCTCTGGATAGGGCCCAACCAGAATGGGGGCATGAACTTGGGTTCTCATCAGCTGAGGCAGTGCCCTGAGGGGCTGTGAGAGGCAGCTGTCTGCCCTTCACCTGCCCCAGCACTGAGGAAAAGTGGGCTCTACATTCTTAAATCAGGATGGAGCAGAGCATCCCTGTTTTTATTGGATTATCTTTAGTGATTCATGGATGACTATTCAGCTTCAACTGTGAGCAAATTTACCTAGTCCACTGTGCTTTAATGTAATGAAAAGAATGAATGAGCTGTGTTTGAGGGTCAGAAAATTTGTTGCTTTGTTATTCTTCTTGGAGGGCTTAAAGCCAATCAATGGATAGTAAAGTGATACTTATCACTGGCTACCAGGCCTTCAAGAACTGTCCCTCAGGGATAGGGTGGTGTTAAAAATCCAAGAGACAACTATTTAATTGTACCTTTAATTATCATATCCACAAGAACAGAGTATGTTTATATATCTTTACATACTTATTTTGCTCATTTCAACTACTGTTTATTGACAGAGCATGTGCCATGAGGAATGGGTGAATGGATGCACACATTTAAGTAGGGAAGCTTGGGTTTTCCGCAGAAGGAAAGGACAGAAACACTGGCTTTTCAAGAAATACCCACAGAAGAGCTCCGGAGAAGTGTGAAAAGATGGGTGCTGCATGACCTGGACAGTCCAGTGGCCAGCTCCTTTCCCAATGATGGGGGGTGGGGGGGTGGTAACTGCAAAGTCAGTGAGGCTCAGGGTGCTATTAATGAGAGTGTTCTACCCAATGTAACGAATAGACATCATGAATTGAGTTACTTCATCATGTAATCCCTGATTCCATTTTTAAAAGTTATCAATGTATGCTTCTTCTAGCTTCTGTTACTGTGTGGTTTAAATATTCATATTAGTGGGAGCTGCCTGGCTGTGTGGTGAAGCTGAACTACAGGAGTCCTGAAACAACACTTCAAATGAATGAACGGATTACAGGGAGAATAGTCAGACACAAAAACCGGGCCCTGAATTTCCCTTCTGCGTCTTCCATAAAAGATGATCAGAATGTCAAGGTTTTTCCAGCAATAGTATTTTTGAGCTCCTGTGTTTATCAGTAGGCTCTCCTCTGTCACTGCATTTTTTTCTGCAGATATCAGCATATTTTCCACAAACCTGCTGATTGCTCGCATTAGCCTGTGGCATTCATCTCAAGAGCTCATCAAGCTCCATTTGTCTCCTCTGAGCTTCTGATTTTTTTTAAAATGCCTTTACCTTCCTCCCCAGGCTCTTAGCTAAAGGTTTTTCGGTAAGACATTTTTCAGTGTATTGGACATCACAACTATTTTGTCGTTAGCTTAGACTTCCTAAAGCACTCCGGGAAGTCCCTTGCCGCTTTGTCATTAAAAGAGCTAGAAAAAGAAGAAGGGGAAAAAATGCATGAAGGGATTTTGTTTTCCTGCATTTGGCAAGCAACTTTTTGATGAAGATCAGAGAAAATGACTAAAAACAGAACTGATAATGAGCAATGCAAAATTAATGTCAAATGTGCTTTCCTTGTGACTTGCTAGCTGGAACAACGAAAGCCACAGCAAAAATTAATGAATCAAAAGGGGAGTGAAAACAGACTACAGCAAACTTGGAAGAAGCAAATGTGGAATGAGTGCTGAAGCCGGTGAAAATAAACTCGGGAGTCTGGCGCGCAAGAGGAAGGTCACCTAGAGAGACAAACTGCATTTGCTCCAGTGGCTCAGCTGCCCTGGCCTGAGGAGCATAGAGTCCAAGTCCTTAGGGTTAATCGTCACTAGACACCAGCACAGCTTCCATGCCCTGGGAAGGAGACACCCTCAAAGGTCGCGCCTATGGAGGTCTGACGTGCAGCTTTTCCTCATCTGCCGTTTCTCAGTTTGTGAGCATCACCCAGAGTGGGCAGCCAAGGAGGGAGCAGAGCCACTGAAAGGTCTGACTGCTGAGAGGGGGTTCTGGAAAAGCCCTCAGTGGGGAAGGCGTCTGCATTGGCTAACCAGAATTCTTGGATCTGTTGTGGTTCCAATAGCCCTGGCTCTGCCTGAGCTCATGAGGGAGTCATTCCTGTGGAATTGTATGTGCCTTTCAAAAAAGTAATTTTCATGTACTTCTTTTCTGTGTAAAAAGAATGCCAACAGAGAAATTTTTAAATTTAGACATACTGCTTCCTACACTGCTGCCAAGCGTAGTAGCATTTGTAAGAGCTTTCATGAGGCTGCATGTCAGTTTGCTTTCATTGGCTTATTTGGTTTTCATTACAATTCTCTGATATCCCCAATTGTTGGGGGGCAAGGCAGAGAGCTCAGAGAGGTTAAGTGACTTGCCCGAGACCCCACTGCTAAAGAAGTTCCCTGGCTTGGCAGAAAAGTATGCATCAACAATTCTTTCAGTTTTATTTTTTTAAATATATTTTTATTGATTTTTTTACAGAGAGGAAGGGAGAGGGATAGAGAGTTAGAAACATCGATGAGAGAGAAAAATCGATCAGCTGCCTCCTGCACATTCTGTGTCCACAACCAAGGTACATGCCCTTGGCTGGAATCGAACCTGGGACCCTTCAGTCCGCAGGCTGATGCTCTATCCACTGAGAAAACCGGTTAGGGCAGTTCTTTCAGTTTTAACACTGCTTCACATGAGGGGCAGAGGTAAAAAGTGAGCACAGGCCAGAATATTTGAAGATAATTTCACTTTAAACAATTTCAACTCTTCTTTATATTGGACAGACCAGTTTGCAAACCATGTGTGCTAAACTTCGACTTGAATACTAGGATCACCACAGACATATGTGGCCCTGAGACCTTTGTAATTGACCCAGTTATTAATTAATTTATAGGACAGGAACAATGGGAAGGCCAGATAATGTAGGCATGCTATTTGTGCCAAAAAGCCGCAGCTTCACACTCTGCAGGTCTGTTCCCTGCAGATCGCAGGGGAAGGGACTGACAAAGAAAGACTAAACGCATGCCCAGTGAAATCTAAATGACATAGAGAGGATGCTTGCCTGTGAGTCATATATGGGAGCAGGACCTTAGTGAGAATAGGCGTGGCCACTGCAAGGGCTCAAAATCTGAGATACATAAGCTCCTAAATAAAGGGAGTCCCCACTCTTGGCTCTCTTGCTCTCCTGGGAGTCTGGTTGCATGGGGTGTGCTCTCACACTCTGCACTCACCTATGGGCCATGTGGACCCCACACACAATGGACTAATGGGCTGTGACTAGCCTGATGCTACACAAGACCCAGCTTCACCATGGAACAGGAACTCTGGACACTGGCTTTGCTTGTAGCTCTGCTGAATCCCCAGCTGCACGTTTCCCAGGGCTGGTTTAAGGGAAATGGAACTTTGGAAACCAAAGAACATGATTTCACACAAATAAAAACCACCCATTCTCCCGTGGGAGTCTTAGAAAATTCTTTCTCTCAAGATATCCTAAGAAACTCACTTCCACAAGCAACAGAGAAATCCCACCCGCACAATTCTCCAATAACAGCTCCATCTCTGGGCATTTTTAAAAACCTTAAGACCTATGCTGGGGTTGCAGGCTTGATCCCCAGTAGGGGTCGTGCAGGAGGCAGCTGATTATGTTTCTCTATCATCAATATTTCTCTTTCCTTCTCCCTTCTGCTCACTCTAAAAATAAAATCAATAGAAACATATTTTTTAAAAAAAGGTTATGACCTAAATGTAATGTGACTGTGCAGGAGCAGAGGAAAGGGTCCACTGGAAGTTGCCACTTAAAATACAGAACACCCAGTTAAATATGAATTTCAGATAAATAATAAAAAATTCTTTAGTAAGGATCCATCGCATGTAATACTTAGGGCATGCTTATGTAAAAATATAGAGTATCCTTATTTTTATTTGATAAGAGAGTTGATCTGGAAACCCTAGTTAAAAAAAAATAATGTTAACTTCAAACCTTCATTTTGGTTAGCCTGGAAAATATTTTATCTAGTCCTATAGTAATAGGAAGGGGACCCACTTTGAGTTGATTCTTCATGCTGATGCTATGACCTGACCCATACATACTCTTCTGCTCTGTCCACTTTGCAAAATGTATGCCCCAGGTAACTGCTCTTTAAAAGGTGGGATCTCACTTTCCACATATGACTATCACCACACTTCAGAGCAGCTGCCACACCAGGAAGGAGCTCTGAATGGCCAGCGGGAGGGTTGGGCAGGATGGTATCAGCCATCCTGCCCAACTTATGGGATGAAACACGGAGCAACTTAACTTTTTGTTTCCCATCTCCCCTGGGGGGAAAAATTGTTTATAGAGAAGGCTGTTCTTCCTTATCCTTAAAGAAGTTCTGTGCATTCCATGTCTTTACTGATCATGCTTAGGAAATAAAATGCCTGAAAGGTACTTTAAGTCATCAGATACAGTATGGTTTCCTGAACTCTAGAATGTTGATTCCTATATAATAATCAAAACTTCAAACGTGACTGGAAGTTGAACCTCTCTCTCCCTTTTGGCAGCTGGTGCTTGTTAAGGAGGGAGCTGGGAAATGGTGTATGGTCAGCCTTCTCCTCTGACCCTTCCTCTCTTCTCTTGCTAACTTTAGTTTCCGATGCCTTCTAGGTCAAAGAGAGGAGAGGTCTGAGAGATAAGGAAAAATACTTTTTTTTTTCTCTTGGACCCAGCTAATATTTAAAGTTAACTTTTTATAGATCGTTTTTGTGGGTTCTTCAAAAACTCCATGATCTTACATTGTCATCAGACACCGCCTACTTGTGGTACTTTTTACAGATGATGTGTTTCCTCTGGTGTATTACTTACTCCCCCAATTGACCAAGAAATCTGGTAGTATCATCAGATTCTCTTTGCTGTGGTCATTTTATGCCTCTGAGCAGTGTCACTGGACATAATCTAAAAAAAAAAAATCCTATATCGGTTCTTTTCCACTGTCTGGTCCATGTGTGCCACTCATATTTTTGAGCCCCAAGATACCTAATCCTAATAGAGCAATGACCTTCCCTTTGCTCCACTGACAAGCTATGCTAAAACATTTCTAACCTTCCACATTATTAAGGAAGGGGTCACAAATCAGGCCAACATATTCCCTAACTGCAAATAAATGCTTTTGAAGTTTTTGGAATACTCCTTTTATAGCTTTTCTCACCAGGCTTGATGTGAGAGGCAAACACTTCCCCTGCCTCTCCTCCTTGAAGCCGAGGGATATCACATCTATAAAACATTTGTTCTCAAAACAACCCCCCCCCCCAAAACAAGAATGAATTTCCCCAACCCGTTTAGATTAAATGTGTGGAGAAGAGGTTTGAGAGTTCTTTAAGGGATCAGAGGCTTCTTGTTTGAACTTTTTGCAGAGTGAGCTCCATGGAATGTAGTAGCATCATTGTCTCATGCCATAGTCCAAAGTGATAGAGAAAGAATGACACTTTAACATCCCATTACTCTGGGAAAATGCACACCACCATGAAGAGAAAACTCCTATTTGGAGTCTGCACTGAGTCTAGGAACTCAAGCCAATGTTGGGGTTCTCAAAGGGCTTAGGGGTGTTTGACCTAGGAAAGGATTTGTGTTCTTGACATTTCTAATAGGCAGGAGTGCTCTAGTCTCATAATTTCTCCTGGGTAATGCATGAGCTCTTTCATTAGATGCACATCAGATGTACTTCAGATGCACATATAATAAACCAAACACTTAAAAGCCCTTCCTTGAAAGTGCACTGCAAATCACTTGGGGGAGAGGGCCTGAAGGGCTAAGAGAGTCATTGCCAATCATGACTTTCGAGGGCACTTATAATTTAAATGCGCTCTCAGAGCATTCTGGATTTCCTACAGTGTGTGGTATAAAGGCTCACCAAGTCCATCACATTTTAATTAGTGAGTCAAGATGCTTCTAAGGAATGATCATGGACCCCTGAGGACATTCTCAAGGAGACTACCAAGTCCCATGACGTTAGCCAGCTTGCACACTGAATGATCTTCCTCAGTACCTCTGTTCACTGTTCCCAGTGGAGGCTGCAAAACAGAAACTTTAGAGCGCCCTTCTGTTGAGGTATTTGCTCAGCCCTCCTACCCCTGAGGAGGCTGGTTCTAGGGCCTCACCTGCTAGCTCTCTGCAGAACTGGCCCTGCCACAACCAAATAGGATGACAAAAATATCTAAGCCATCATAACCAGCGTTTCCTGTTCTCCTTTATTCAGAATGTTTCAGCTGGTTAAATAGTAGGGGTTAATGCCAGGGAGTTCTGGGTCTGTGCATTATGGCTCCTCAGCTTTCTAGCTGTAAGACTGCTCTGGGTTTATTTTCCACATTGAGAAATTAGACTCGTAACAGTACCTGCCTCACAGGATGGTTGGAAGGACCTACTAAGGCGGTACAGGTAGATAGCTCAAAAAATGCTTACTGCATGCTAAGTATTTATTTTACTATTAAAATGGGTTATTATGTTGGGAAGGCTCAAGTCTTCCCTTCTGAGTGACTTATAAGCTCTGTCTGGGTTAGGCATCAAATTATAATTCAGAAGACACTTTCACACACATCCCAGATAACCCACCCACATACAGATGATCACTTCATATTTTAGTATATTTCTTCCCGGTTTTATTTTATTTGTATATATGCATATTTTTTTAAGAATTGGAATCATGTTAAATTTAGTTATGTATCCTACTTTTTCATATAACATAATCTCAACATTCCTCACATTGTTAAATATATTTCAAAACTAGCTTTTAATGGCTACATTTTCCTTCCTATGATCAGACCAACATTAACTTAACTAGTCCTCTTGTTGAATTTTTAGGTTAAAGTTGGCATTTTTACATATCATCAATGATGCTTCAGTGAACACACAAGCAATTCCCTGACCTTATTTCTGATTATTTCCTTAGTACACATCTGAAAATGGTATGGACATTCTGAAGGCTCTTAATACATTGCTAAATTACTTTCTAGAAGGTGTATCCCAGTGCTGTAATTTTTATAAGGCTTCTTATATTTATTTCCTCAACTAATTGCAAGATCCATTTTTTTAAAAAGTGTAATAAAATACATACAACCATAGTTAGTGTATAGTATGTTCACATTGCTGTGCATGGGATCTTCCAAACTTCATAATCTTGTGAAACTAAAACTCTGTGCCCATTAAGCAACTCCCCCATTTTCCTCTCTCCTCAACCCCTGGCAACCTTTCTGTCTCTTTGAATTTGACTGCTCTAGGTACAGTGCATCTTATGGAAGTGGAATCAGTCAGTGTTTGTCCTCTTGTGACTGGTTTTACTTAATGCGGTTTTAACTTTTCAAATGGTCTGATGCTCTCCCAGGAAGAATGCTGTCTTACAACATTTTTACAAATTGGGAGAAATCTGTTTATGTTGTGGGTTGCACATTGTGGCAATTGTTTGGATCAGAGATGTGTTTATTTTTCTTTTCAATTGTTCAAGGCTCCTGGGTGTGTTATAATGTGTGTGTGTGCGTGTATGTGTGTGCATGTGTGTGTGTCTGTGTGTGTGAGTGTGTGTGTGAGTGTGTGTCTGTGTGTGTGTGAGTGTGTGTGTGTGAGTGTGTGTGTCTGTGTGAGTGTGTGTGTGTGAGTGTGTGTGTGTGAGTGTGTGTGTGTGTGTGTGTGTGTGTACTTTCCAAAAGGGAATAAACCACCACCAGGGGGAAAGGAGGGGGCTGTGGGGATGGGAAAAGACAAAGAAATTAAAGTGTTTCCAGATCCTGACAAGATAACAAATGGACATGGGCTTTTGGATACTTCCCTCAAATTCAACTCTGAGAGAGATGAAAGGAAAGCACAGATCTAAGACACTAATATTTAAACAGTGTGATCATCTGGGGAAGACTAAAGGCTGCTGGGAACTGGTATGTGCATTTTGTTGGACGCATGTGGTGGGGAGGAAACTGCTGAGTCATGAAGAAGAAGGAGCCAGTGCAGCCCTGGTGCAGCCCCCACATTATGCTAATGTTTCTCCTATGGGTTGCCAAGAAATCATCTTTGCTTTCCCCATAGGATCTTGTGGACCAAAGTAATTAGATAATAAAGGTGCACTACCACCAGAGAAGAACTCAAATTACTGCCAAGATAGCCCTAAGTTTAAAGTAAACATAATAAACAAATGCAAGGAAATATGGAGGAGATAAGCAAGAACAATAAGTCATAAAACAAACCAACTGGACATATTAGCTACAGATAATAGAATAATTAAATTAAGAACACAGTGGATAGAAAAAGTAAATAAATATCACAGAAAAATAAATCAGTAATCTGGGAAACTGATTTTGAAACTGCCTCATATTATATCAGAAGAGAATAAAGAGAGAAACGAGTTGTATACCACTTACTGCGACAGCCTACTTTAACGGGCTCTGTGCTAAGAGCTTTATATCCCACATCTCACTTGCTTCTTATATCAGTTGAAGAAGAAAACTAGGGTTCTCTTCATTTCCCAAATGAAAGAATGGCTCAAGAGGCGAAGTAAGATAGTGGGGTCATATCACAGGTATGGATCAGGGCAGACCATCTTCAAATACCCAAGCTCTCGACACCATTACAAACTGCCCTGCTGAAATCTGTTCATAAAGATGGCAATGGTGACCACACTGCTGAGCACACCCATGGACAGATGTGTTTATTGTGTCACCACAATGCCACAGCTGTAGCGTGGCTTGGCCATTGCTCCTCCTGTGGGCTGTACCACCCCATACCTCACTGCACACCTCGTAGATGGGGGCAAAGGAGGACAAGCCAGACACAGCATCTGGAAGTGGCCTCCTCCAGCCTTTTTGAAAGATGCCAGATGCCTCCTATTGTGTGTGTGGTTCAAACAAGTGGATGTGATGTAAAATATTTAAAATGTGAGCATGCTGATCCATGCTCCAAATTAAAAAAAAAAAAAATCTGCTCTCAGAAAAATGAAAGAAATCTACCAATAAAAGAGCTGAGAAATAGCCATTCAGATGAAAGCAAAATACTGACAGAATGCCAATTTCCACTTAAGAAAATGGACCACCTCTTGGAGGGTGAAATTTCCATGCCTTCAGGCACTCCTCCCACAGAGTGAACCTGAGCATGTGGTCTTAAATCCTATTTCATATTCCTTAGATTACCATTAAATGGGGTTACTAGAAGTGCCTCTTATGAACACAGGGACTATTGCAAGTAATTACAGGGAAAAACAATAATGTCTGCCTTTGTTATGAGTGTAGTTTACAATTAGCAGTAAATGCCATTGTGCCAATATATACAGAAGGGACCGGCGCTAGAGAATTTGAGATACAAATCAAATTTTGCAAGCGGAGAAAGAAAATGGCAGTACCTCATGTTATCAGTTCTTCCCCTTAATAACACCAGTAAACACCAGAGTCTCAACCTAAGAAAGGGAAGATTAAGGCAGCGAGCCTTATCAATCTGCCAAGAGAGCCTCAAGGTGTCAGAATTAAGTCCTGCAGGGTCACAGCGTGAGATGAGGATAATGTGCAAAGACAGCCCAAGCATCAATATTCCAAAAAGCAACTAGATAATTGCTTCATATCATATCTAACACACAATGATAAAGAATGTCAGAGTAATTACTCCTAGGATACCAGGGACCGCCACATAGCAATTATCTTCATGGCCTGGGTTGGTTTGTATGTGCCTGTGTGTCTCTCTTGCTGCCACTGCATTGCCTCTGCAGATATGCCACTCAGATTTGTAGATTTAGCTCTGAGAGGCACAAGGGTTCCTTCTGAACTACAGAGATTGAAGTGCACCAGTTTAATATTCGCTTGTTACTGGTAAAAGCTTGAGTCCTTTTGACAAAGGCTGATGAGAAAGAGAAGCTTTGAAAAATGAACCTAGACCCATAAGTCTACGAAGGATTTTCTTCAACATTCCACTGCTTTCCCAGTATATTTTATTCCTGAGATTTCAAATGATGAAGACAATCAAGTCAATGGCTCTAAATAAAGAATGTTTTCAGCTTTGCTGTGGAAAAAGAAATAAGGGACTTATTAGAAATTAGAGGGCTTTCATTTACTTCATTATCTCCCATTAGTAATTTTTTGGGGAGGGGATCACATTAGCTACAGAACTCATTACTAAGAGCTTCTGCAAGAGTTGGACAGTGGAAGCTAAGGCCAGGGAAGAGAATGGGATCTTTTATGACTATGAGCTTTAATATTAGCATTTCTGGGCCAGTCTGAGGAGTCAGGGGTAAAGCTGATCAGAGTTTCTGGCTGACGACAACTCATGTGTTGCAGGTTTTCTATTTTCAGACTAAGGGCCAACTCTGCCTCTACTTTTCTTCAATGTCAGCACAAATATGCACCTCCTTAAAATGCTCCTCTCTCCTATGAAATAGACCAGAGCTGGCTGTAAGTAAAAATATTTATCCATATCTGCAAATCTCAGCTCTGTCATAATAATAATAGTGATAATTTATTGAGCAGTTACTGTGCACTAGGCATGGAGGTACTTCACATGTATTGACACCTATTAAGTCATTTAATTCTTAGGCACTCTCTAAGGTCTTATTATTATGCCTATTTTATAGATAAGAACACTAAAGTGTTGGAAGACCTAGTTACTGGGCAGTTTTACAGTTATTGAGTAACAATACCAGGATTTAAAACTCAAAAATCAGACATGACTGACCTTAAATTTGACCATGATGGTAGAGGCTCACTATGACAACCATGATGAGTCATCTGACCTTTGCCACGAACAAAAAATATTATTGTTTTTTCTAATGTTTATCAAATGTTTTCTATTTCACAGCTAGTCTGAAAGTGCTGCGTCAAATCCACTTTGGTCTAGATTTGTGATTCATTTTATCATTTTTTAAAAATGGAAGGTGGGGGTGGGGGTGGTCAGTGAGGTTGCCCAGTGCCTATAAACAGATAGAAGCTTAGCTTAATTTTCTGTCATACAGATAATCAGGCACCAAATAGGTCCCCGAGATAATTAAAAACACAATAAACTTACTGAAACAAGGGCTACATCCTGGTTAAAGGGGAAAAACCAGAAGTCATAAATCACTAGCAAATCATGAATTTCTTTAACAGGTGGCTCATACTTGTTTTATCAAAAGCATTGGCATTCCTCAGAATGAGGAGTTGAGCTGCCAGTCAGCTATACATGGCCCAGCATCGTTGTGAGTGGCAAGGATTGTTACTTCCTCCATGAAGACATAAGCATTGAATTGCTATGTCAAATTTCTGGCATCTTTGTGGCGCACTGGTTACCATAGGGAGGCTTCTGATGTACCTGAAAAGTTAGAGAGTCAGTCTTCATGGAGGAGAAGAGCCCTTTTGCCCTTCCACACTTCCTGGATGAGAGAGAGGCCCAGGAATAGGAGAACCCAGGGCTTACCCAACCACTGTGCCTGGACTTGCTCAGACCTTGTCCCTAGCTGGTGACAGCCTTTCTCCCTGCCTGAGGCCCTGTGATAACACACCATGGAGGTAGAGCTTCTCCTAACTTAGACCACTCAGACCATTGGTTGTCCTCTAGCTTGGTGATCTGAGCTGAAAAAATAAGATAATTTCCTGTAAAAAAAATAGTTACAAATATATTTTTTAAAAAAAATCATTTTAATGATTTAAGTTTATAATTAAAAACTCATGTTGACTATCCTAAAAAATGAGGACTCAAATGAAATAAAGACAATGAATAGAAAATACACATATAATTAAGGAATTGATTAAAAAATATTGCTTAATGAGATTTAAAGTTTAGTGCAGAGTAGAGCCCCAGATAGGGAGGCAGAAGGCTAGAGTTTGAATTCTGGCTGTGCCACTCTGCTAAGCAACTGTAGACAAGATATCTCATATCTTTGGGGCTGTTTTCTTCTGCTTTACCATGGAGATAAAAAGTCTTGCCTGAGGGAATCTTGTAAAGATTAAACAAGATAAAACCTTTGGAAATACCTGGCATGTTGTCAGAAACTTAGTAAGTTTGCAATACACACTAGTTGCAGGTGAATCTGAAGCAGTGCCCAAAGAAACAATATTAATGACACAAATGAGTACAGGGTTCATATTGCAGAAATTGATTCCATCCCTTCACCAACAGCTAAATGTCAATTTTGTAATGTACTAAATACCATGTATATTGGAGGTTATTTCTGAGTTTCTAATATTAACTAATATCATGTTTAAATTATTATGATTTTGTAGTATGTTTGAATATTTGATGATGGTTTATTTCCATGTCAATTCCAGAAATATAACATTTTATTTATTTTTTTATATATTTTATTGATTTTTTACAGAGAAGAATGGAGAGAGATAGAGTCAGAAACATCAATGAGAAACATCGATCAGCTGCCTCCTGCACATCTACTGGGGATGTGCCCGCAACCCAGGTACATGCCCTTGACCGGAATCGAACCTGGGACCCTTCAGTCCGCCGGCTGATGCTCTATCCACTGAGCCAAACCGATTTCGGCCAGAAATATAACATTTTAGTTCAAAAATGCATGTCAGTATTTTATTCAATATGAACAAATTTATATGGAATTTA
Source organism: Myotis yumanensis (assembly GCF_028538775.1). Taxonomy (NCBI): domain Eukaryota; kingdom Metazoa; phylum Chordata; class Mammalia; order Chiroptera; family Vespertilionidae; genus Myotis; species Myotis yumanensis. The sequence continues at coordinate 20,418,562 of NW_027223758.1, forward strand.
TTGCTTATTTAATGAAAATGAGCATTTATATAAAATTGAGCCTTGCTATTCAAGAACACTGTATTATCTTTCTTTGGTTTAAGTCTTTCTTTGTACCCGAAGGATAGTCTAAAGTTTTTATTTATTTATTTTTTCATTTAGATCAGTGATTCCCAAAGTGGGCGCTACCGCCCCCTGGTGGGCGCTGCAGCGATCCAGGGGGGCGGTGATGGCCACAGGTGCATTTGTATTAACATTTTTTGTATTACCTTTCTATTCTGAGTTCAATAAATAGTTTCATAACTTCAAACTTCAATGTTTCTAATTTACACCTTTATTTACTATATTATGAAAAAGGTAGAAACATTAATACATATATCTTTCTGTTTAATTGCTATTAAAATTTTTAAAAAAATTAATTTCCAGGGGGCGCTGAGTAATATTTTTTCTGGAAAGGGGGCGGTAGGCCAAATAAGTTTGGGAACCACTGATTTAGATCTTGCAAACTTTAAAACTATAGTTTACTTTTTAAATATCTAGTATTGATATGAACTAATAGATTAGACCACCTTACTTTTCTTTTCTCTCCTTCCCCTCTCACTTCAAGAAATGACAACTTTGCCTTTACCACCCATCAACTCAGCCACCGTGCTTCTACAGTGAATTTTCTAAGATTGCAGGGGAAGAGAGGCCGAAGGTGAGGTCAATTCTAGCAGTCAGAACTCCAGGAGATATTTTCTAGTAGCTAACTCCTCTCAACTCTCAACCTCGAAAGAACCTTATTATAACAGTTTAGTACTAAACACAGTGTCAGAACAGTCTTTCTCCTGAGAATGTAAAGAGATGAAGAGACATGAACTGCAGTTTGCAAACCTTGGTGCTGCCCCAACCCCTCACACTGCAGCAAGGTACAATGGTTGCTACCTAGATAAAGAGGAAGTGAGTGGATTCTGCAGCTTACAGCATGCCATTTTGCTCAGAAAGATATGGAGAAATAGGACTCTAACTGGGAAACTGAGTAGTGCAGAGGGACTTTGGAAATCACCTAATTCCACCATGTGAATTAATGCATAGCCTTTGCCAAGAGTACGCATGCTTGTACATGTTTCTATAATCTGTATTTTATTTTTTATGTATTTATCTTTAAATATGTTTCTATTGCTTTCAGAGAGGAAGGGAGAGGGAAAGAGATAGAAACATCAATGATGAGAGAGAATCATTGATAGGCTGCCTCCTGCACGCTCCCTATTGGGGATCAACTTCGCAACCTGGGCATGTGACCTGACCCGGAATGAAACTGTGACCTCCTGGTTCATTGGTTGACACTCAACCACTGGCTGGGCTTTAATCTATATTTTAGAAATAAGCACTCTCAGTCATGTATACACATCCAAATTTTTTTCTTCTATCTTTGAGGTCAAAGACAATGTCAAGATCCTAGAAGATAAAGTATATGTATACCAGGCACTAATGACATACCTCTCAGGGTCTAGCTGAGCATAGTCACAGACCAAATACTTAGTGAATTTTTAACTGACAACCTGACTGATTGATTAACTGACCAAATCAAGGTAAATAAAGCAAGGTAGACAATCAGTGACAAACCATGATGTCAAAGGATTTATTTTCTATTGACAAGAAAGAAAAAACAAACATAATAAAACCCTGAGTTTTAGTTAATTCATCCAATAAATACATAGTTGGCGAGATTTCAAACACCCTGTCTCTTTTGCTAGTTTGGGGGATAAGTAATAGATATCAACAAATGAAAAATTTCTTATAGTGACAATTGCCCTGAAATAAACTAAGCTGAGTGACAGGTAAGAGAGAGCAGCAGTTTTCCTACAATGGTCAAGGAGGTGGCATTTGAGTGAACACTTGAGCAATGAGTAGACACCAATTAGGAAGGTATGGAATTCCAGACAGAAGGAACACTATATATAAAATACTTGAGGTTACAAATAATTCCAATTAGTCTGAGGTAAGGTAAAAGCTTTGTATGGAGTGAAAAATCAGATAGGGCAGAAGTTGGCAAACTATGACCTGCAGCCCAATTCTGGCCCATTGCCTGTTTTTATAAATAAAGTATTATTGGACCATAGTCTTCCCTATTCATTGATGTATTGTTTATGGCTGTTTTCATGCCACTATAGTAGAGTTGAGTACTTGTGATAAAGACTGGCTGGTCCACAAAGCCTAAAATACTTGCAATCTATCCTTTACAGAAAGTTTACTGACCCGTAATGAAGAGCCTGGTTATGATGGCACAGAGTTTGGTTTTATTTTGCTTCTGAGGAATATCTACTAGAAGATTTAAACAGGCTAGCAATGGGATCTGCCTGACTCTGAAGTCCCTTGAAACTATGTGGCACATGGATTGCAGGGTCAAAAGTGAGGAAGCAGGGAGACAAATTCAAAGTCTTTTACACTATTCTAGAAAAAGGTTGTGACTTGTGCCATAATTGCAACATTAGACATAATAAATAGTGGTTGTTTTACAAATATATTTTAGAGATTGCATTTATAAGAATGATTTAGCCCTAGCCAGTTTGGCTCAGTGGATAGAGTGTTGGCCTGAGAACTGAAAGGTCTCAGGTTCAATTCCGGTCAAGGGCACATGCCTGGGTTGTGGACTCGATCCCCAGAGGGGCACTTGCAGGAAGTAGCCAATCCATGATTCTCTCTCATCATGGATGTTTCTATCTCTCTCTCCCTCTTCCTTCCTCTCTGAAATAAATTATATATATATATTTTTTTTTTTAAAAAAAGAATAATTTATAAGAATCCTATATAATAAAAAGGTAATATGTAAATCGATCAAACAGCAGAACGACTGGGAGCTATGACATGCACTGACCACCAGGGGGCAGATGCTCAACGCAGGAGCTGCCCCCTGGTGGTCAGTGGGAGCACCATTTAGCCACATGGCTCAAGGCTGGAGAGCGCAGCGGCAGTGGTGTCTCTGTAGTACTGCTAAGGATGTCCAGTTTAAGCCATCTGTCAGACATCCCCCGAGGGCTCCCGGACTGTGAGAGGGCACAGGCCAGGCTGAGGGACCTCCCACTGCATGAATCGCATACCCCGGGCTTCTAGTGAGTTTATAAGAATACTCAGAAGATTGAGTTTATAAAATGAGTTTGAAAATTTTGTCTGATGAGCCGAAACCGGTTTGGCTCAGTGGATAGAGCGTTGGCCTGCGGACTGAAAGGTCCCGGGTTCGATTCCGGTCAAGGGCATGTACCTGGGTTGCGGGCACATCCCCAGTAGGAGGTGTGCAGGAGGCAGCTAATCGATGTTTCTCTCTCATCAATGTTTCTAACTCTCTATCTTTCTCCCTTCCTCTCTGTAAAAGAATCAATAAAATATGTTTAAAAAAATTTTTGTCTGATGAAATTACATAGGATGTATAAGTTATTGAGAACATGGTAGGAGGGGCAAGTTGGAGATGGTTGGGAAATCTAAAGCACTATTTTCAACAGGACAGGTTTAAGATGTTTATGACATAAATATTCATGTGAAATGTAATGAGCAGTTGTTCCTTCACTCTGTACCAATAGGAGAGCTGACAGCTGGAGTTATAAATTTAGAAATCATCAAGGTATAGATGCATTGAAAGACATGGGACTATAGAAGAGGATCTGAGAGAAGGTCCAGCATGAAGCCCAGGGCATCTCAACACTGAAATATCAGGCAGATGATGCAGAGCCAGAAAAAGAGGAGGCAGGGAAAACAAAATAGAGCAACACGTGAGAAAGAGACTGTACCAGCTATCAAGCTACTGATATGTTCAAATTCAGCCTTGCATATGTACCCTGCTTGTGATGTAGGGCTAAAACCTAGCATTCCTTGCCAGTAGTTCTCTGGGAGGCTGTAGCCCTAGGGGGCACTAGAGAGAATCTCTGAAACACATGGACTTAAAGAAAGGCCTTGGGTTTTCTTTTCTGTTCAGCACCATCTGGGTTTCCTTTCTTCACCCTGGCTGTAGCAGTACTTTTTCTTAGAAGTAGTTTATGTCATTGTACTGACACCCTCCCTCCCCCAGCGGCGCCAGCACCAACCAGCTCAGAGGTCTGGGTCTCCACCACCCCTCCTATGAGCTTGAAAACAGGAGTTACATCCAAGCGACAGTCCCTCCTCTGAGGTCAGGGTTTTAGTTCCTCAGAGCTCCTCCTCTAAGCTTCTAAATTTTAGTCATTCCAACATCTTCCTTCAAGAAGGTGAATGCTTCTTGTAGTAACTACCTCCATAACACATTAGAGATCTCTTTTCACACATTACAGTGATATGAGTTAGTGTTCTTTGTATATATCATTCTATACATCCCTTTCTGTTACCTATGTGGCATTCTTTTTTGTGTTAAGTTTCTCCTTATTAAAATCAGTGGAAGATGTGCTGTCACAAAACTCTAGAGAACAAAGTTTCAATAAGAGAGGTCAAATAAGAAAGGGCCAAACAACTGACCAGCATTAGCTTTAGCAAGAGGTCTTGGTGACAATGATGTCTGGGTACTAATGGCCTTGAGAGCCCAATAGAAATGATGGAATGGACTGCAGTGAATGAGATGGATTACAAATGCATTCTGGAGATTGAGTTTATAAGAAATCTTCAAAGATTGAATTTATAAAATGCATCCAGTGTTTGTGGCCTGAGGAAACGGTAGATGGAGGTCCCATTTATAAAAAAGACTGATGCATTTGGAAGCCCAATGGAGTTGGCTTAGGAGAGAAAAGAGGTGAAGGAGAGACAACTATTATAGCTAATTCTCTGAGGATATTTGCAGTGAATGGAGCCACTGAGGGTTTTATTTTTTTCAAGATCAGAGCTGTTAAGGCTTGTGTATAAATTAATGGTGGCAGATACAGAGGATACCAGGGAGATGGAGCGTGGTAGTGAGAGTAAGGTCCTTGAGTAAGAACAGGTGGGATCCAGAGCACAAGACAAGGGTTCGTTTGGCTTTTAATAGAACCAGGGCACTACTCTCAAAGGAAGGAGGCAGAATGCGAATTCTCAGATACAGGAAGGTGGAGGGATTTGGTTATGGGAAAATACGGTGACTTCCTTCCTTCCTCCCTCCCTCCCTCCCTCCCTCCCTCCCTTCCTTCCTTCCTCCTCCCTCCCTCCTTCTTCCCTCCCTCCCTCCCTCTCTTCCTTCCTTCCTTCCTTCCTTCCTTCCTTCCTTCCTTCCTTCCTCCCTCCCTCCCTCCCTCCCTCCCTCCCTCCCTCCCTCCCTCTTCTTTCTTTCTTTCTTTCTTTCTTTCTTTCTTTCTTTCTTTCTTTCTTTCTTTCTTTCTTTCTTTCTTTCTTTCTTTCTTTCTTTCTTTCTTTCCTTTATTTTCTAGATAAAAACAACCCATGGTCAGAGAGCCTACAAATACTTCACATTGCAAAATGACATTGTCATACATACATTACCAGGAAAGCAGTTTTGATTCCCGGTGATCACAGAAATCAATATTCAGGGTGTAAAAGTGACAAAAATTATCTTCTCCACTTGGAGTATAAAGATATAGGACTCTCACATTCTGGAAGTGATGCGAGTACCCATAATTGCCACCATAAATTTGCTGAGCACTAAAAACAATTCTGTATTTTCCTGTAGGATTTGCAGGCTAATAATAAGCAATTTCCAGCTGTGTGCTGTGACAGCAAAAAAGAGGGTCTAACATCCTCATAATTATATTTTCCATATCTATATTCATATTAGAAAATACTGATTAAGACTAATCTGCTTAAATTATTTTTTCATTGTTAAAATCTCTATACTCAGTGACTTTTATGAAATCGGACTATATTGTATACACTGGACTTCAAAAAAGAGGATTACCAAATATTTTACCCCCCAGGCTTTTTAAATACACATGTATGCCTGTGAAACAAAGGACTGACAACTGTGAGAACTGAAATTTATTTTTTCAGAGCAGATTCCACAAACACATCCTGAGGGCTCCCCTCAATTTGGCAGCTAAAGCTGCACTGAACAGCAGGCTTCCCCATATGAAATGTTGGGCCTAGCTCGCTTCACTCTGCTTGACAAAACGAGTGCGATTGTTTGAGAACAACTAAATCAAATATCTATTTCTTGGGTCTGTTTTCTCAAACTTCAAATGTTCTTCTGAGCTATTGAAATGTCACTACTCAAAGAAAGGAGATAACTCTTTGTCGTGAATTCACAGTTACTTCTTAGAGGTATTGTGGAGAAAGAATTACACGTCAGGACCACTTGATAAGGGTAGCTTGCTGCTGGATGGGGCCACTCCTCCTGGGGGTTTCTCAGGCTTCCCGTAACTCACTGCAAAGCCCCCAGAGAGTGGCCTTGATGTAGGCAGACAAGCTGATGCTGTTGATGCTGCATTAGCACCCCTCAAAATAATCCATAGAAATCCAGGCACTTATTTGCCCCCACATTGAATATGGAAAGTTCTCTCAAAAATATGAAGAGTTTAACAAAACCATTTCAAAATATGCATGATATTGGACTTGAATCAATATTTTCAACTAAAGTTTCCTAAAATTTAACAGAAAAAAAAACAACAAAAATTTAAATGGAAAACAATGATTAGCATTATCTATCTTATCTATCTATCTATCTATCATCTATCTATCATCTATGTTCCAGGAGTCCTATTGCTAAGAATAAGATTAACATTATCTTTTTTTTCAATTTTAACTTTTCACTGAAGTATAAAAATATACAGAAAAGTGCATATTAATAAGTGTACAGCTCAATGATTTTTTGGAAACTGAACACACCTGTGTTGCCAACACAGATAAAGAAAACAACAATGATCAACACTCTTATGCCTCTTCTAGTCACTCCCCCTCCAGAGATAACCCCAATCTTGACAAAAATTTGTTTTCTTGTTGTTATAATGCATGTAATTAGAATCTCCCTTTGTGTAGTCTTTAGTGTATAGCATTTAGTTTGGTGTTTTTTTTTAACTATAATAATTTGTTGAGCTTTGGTTTACTGGATGCCAGGCACTATGCAAAGGCCTTTACTGCATCATTATCACATTCAATTCTCACAATCACCTCATGATTGGGCTTTATTATTATCTCATTTAAGTAGGTGAAGACATTTCAAGCTTAAGAATATTAATATATACTAAATCACCCAGCAGTAAATATTCATGCTTTGTTTATTTGGCTCCAAAGTATAAGCCTTTCTCATACAGCCTATCATGAATGTACACCAGGTCAAATTCCACTAAATCATCAAAACCTACTAGGATCTGAAAGCACAGGAAACAAGGTCACTTAAGTGTGGCATCCATCTATCATGCTAACGTGGATCTCACAGATTAAATGAAAAGCGGGCCCTGGCTGGGTGACTCAGTTGGTTGGAGCTTCATCCCGTACACTAAAAGTTTGTGGTCTGTTCCTGGTTGGAGTGTGTACAGATGACAAACAATTAATGTTTCTCTCCCACATAGATGTTTCTCTCTCTTAGTCTCTCCTTCTCTCCTCCTTCTCCTCCTCCTCCTCTACCTTTTCCCTCTTCTCTTCTCTCTAAAATCAATAAAAATGCAAACATATCCTCAGGTGAGGATTAAAAAATAATAACATGAACAGTGGCACTTTTATACACCAACAATGAACTATTAGAAGGGAAACTAAGAAAATAATCTCATTCATAATTGCTTCATAAAGAATAAAATACCTAGGAATAAATTTAACTGAAAATGTAAAAGGCCTATACTCAGAAAATTATAAGACACTAAAGAAAGAAATTGAAATTTATAAGATACACATAAGTGGAAGCATATACTGTGTACATGGATAGAAAGAAGTAACATAATAGTAATTAAAATGTCCATATTACCCAAAGCAATCTATACATTAAATGCAATTTCTAGCAAGATACCAATGGCATATTTCACAGATTTAGAACAGATATTCTAAAATTTTATATGAAGCCACAGAAGACCTAAAATAGCAATAGCAATCTTGAGAAAGAAAAACAAAGTTGGAGAAATCACACTATCTGATATCAAACTATACTACAAGCCACAGTAATCAAAACAGTATGGTATTTACTTTTGCATTTCAGGGCACATCTGCCAGTTGTTCCCAAGTCAGCTCTACATATTTCTTTTCCACTCCATCTTGGGATTCATTATGAGGATTTAGAGTGATCTTCATCTAAATGCCAGTATTTCTGTGTTCTGTGGCTCACATGACCCTACCTCTCAGAAGGAAAAAACACACACATATTCTGCAGAAGACAAGGTTAGTCAGTCTGGTGGAATGCTAGGAGTATTTGATGACCAGAAACGTGTCTTGCTCAATATGGACAGACAGACTCTGGCCTTTTGCAAACAAAAAATGAAATGGCTTTAATATAATGGAGAGGCAAAGATAGAAGAAGGGGGCATGAACAATTTGTAGCTGGAAAATTTTTGAAGAATGAGAAAAGTTTCATCAATATTGTCTGGACACTCAAATTGTAAAGCTCCTTCAGGAGTTGCCAGAACTTAAGGCTGGGGAAGAGTGTGACTACAAATGGGTAGCAGAAGGGAGTGTCTTTTGGGTGATGGAATTTTTTGGAATGTAGCTTGAGGTGGTGGTTACATTTATCTTTCCCATGCCAAAATGCATGTATCCACGCACAAGAAAGAAAGAAAGAAAGAAAGAAAGAAAGAAAGAAAGAAAGAAAGAAAGAAAGGAAAAGGAAGAAAGGAAAGGAGAAAGAAAGAAAGAAAGAAAGAAAGAAAGAAAGAAAGAAAGAAAGAAAGAAAGAAAAATATTTTAGTGTATTCAAATTAAAAATAATAATAAAAATCAATTTAAAGCCCCCTAACATTCTAAACATCATGGTTGTCAGTTGCATGGCAGGTGTTGAAAAATATTTTAATGGATCAATAAGCTAATAAATGGATGGATGAAACCATGAATGAACAAAATTCTAATTTAAAAGTGAGGACAGAGTAAGTTATTGACACATGTATTTTAAAATGCACTAAACTTTTAAAAAGGTAAGAAATTAACATAGTGGGTATGTTAGTAAAGGAGGGAGTCATGACTGGAAAAGGACCCAGAGCTCTTTGGGAGGCTAAGACATTCTATTTTTTGTTCTGGATGCTGGTTACATAGACATGCTCAGTTTGTGAAAATTCATCTAGCCATACATATATGACCTGTGCCTTTTTCTCAATTATGCTTCCATAAGACATTAAAAACACACAAATAATTTCAAATCTATCCTACCTGTAAAAAAGCTATACTGTAAACTCCGTTGTGGGGCAAATTGCCTCTACTAATGAATCAGTATGTGTCCTTTTCACCTTCCCGGCCATGTGAGAACACAGGCCAGCTAATGAGAATTAAGCAATCGAATCCATCATTTTTCCTTTCTGTCTTGGTTGCCACAGGGATCTGGGTAAGATCTGCTTAGTTCTAGGAGCTCACTTATTCTGCTGGTGTATTTTTACCTTCCCATCCATGACTTTTAACTTTCTAGTTCTATTTTAATGATGTTATAAGCCAGCACCAAATACTTTTTGGATGTAGATAGAATATAAATCATAAACTCAAATAAAAAACTGTGTCTTATTTAAGAGCTTTATGAACAAACCTTGAAAGAAATAATGAAACCCTCCTGCATTCAGATAAAATACTACTGATCCCTTGTTCCTCAATGCAACACACTTTCGATTGCTAACTGAGGGAGAGTAGCAACCTACTTGTTCTGGATTAATACTGGGAGTGGTCCAATTAACTTTGAGTTTACATCCAAGGAAGTTGGAAAACATGTTATAGGTGCTTAAGTATAAAAAGAGAAAAAGTTAAAAGGAAACCCCTAGTTAGGAGAGGAGAAAGTCATATCTTACGTTTTGGAGCTCAGTGATAAAATAAATAACAGCTGAGTCTAATTTCATCCAAAAGTTTGTTAAATGAGAAGAAAATGGAATAACTAGCAAAAGAATCTAAAACAAATGCAGCCATTTGCTCATGCCCGATAACTGGATTTTCCGGTTATGAAATTCATTTCATTTTCAGATTTCAAGCATACTAAGAATGGTCCCTCATAGGCTGACTCCACACCACAATGCAATAGGCAAATGAAAAGTATTTGGACTGATGCAATAAAGTTTAAGCCCTATACGGTCTGGGCTGCCCTGAAGCTGAAATGATAGACATTTAAACCAGGAGATGCTGGAGGGATTGCCAGAGTTATAAACCCTCTATGACATTCCTACCCTTTCATGGCACACAGGTTTCTTCTCCCAGCCTGAGCAGCTCCCCCTAGAGTTTGTCTGTGTTCTTCATGTAAAGTTTAGGAGACTTAATCTTCAATTCATCTAAAATATGATTTCATGAAAAAAGCCAACTAAATATAATTCTACCTTGCAAGATGAGAGTGATAAAAGAGAGAAGGTCTTTGAAACATATTCCAAAATCTGGATGATTCCAGAGCCCTTCCTAAAGTAATGAAAATTGTTAAGATCTGATATTTCTCTTGCTTTCTTGTTTCACTAGAATCCAGTATGGTTTGTTCAGGAAAAGACATCATTATGAAATGGCAAGTGTGCAGTATTGGCCCAAAGCTGATGCCACCAGGTGTCTACAAATGCTTTGAAATTTACCCAACTGAATATGGCTTTTTGTTGGTCCATTATGCTTCCAAAGTAATGGTTAGAGTAGCATTGCCAAAATATCTGCAGAAATAGTGTACTTATTTATGATGGGACCAATGTCTAAGGTTTGTTAATATCAGAAATATGTCACACATACAATCACATCTAGCTGCATCTTTTTGATAAGTTGAGATTCAAGAGAAACCAGGGAATTTTCCAGGGACTTATGTTTTAAAAGTTAACCTGAGAATCAAGTGGGAGAGTGACATTGTCACAGTTGATGTCAATAAAAATGCTGTCAAGGCAGGATGACAATTAGAACAGGTTGCACCATCCCATGTACTAGGTCCCTTAGCAGTGGTTCTCAACCTTCGGGCCCTTTAAATACAGTTCCTCATGTTGTGACCCAACCATAAAATTATTTTCGTTGCTACTTCTTAACTGTAATGTTGCTACTGTTATGAATCGTAATGTAAATATCTGATATGCGGGATGGTCTTAGGCGACCCCTGTGAAAGGGTCCTTCGACCACCAAAGGGGTCGCGACCCACAGGTTGAGAACCGCTGTCTTAGGGCAAGAGAGGGACTGGGGGGAGGGGAGTACAGGGAAAACAGAGAGGGGAGTGCAGAGGGGCTACTCCATAAAGGCCAAGGAACGAAATTGTGGAGGCAGGCATGTGGCACAGGGCAAATCACTGTAGCACATTTCCGGTTTATTTAGCAGATAAGGTTTCTTTATTGGAACCTTAGCTTGCTGGATTTTACAGTTTCTCATGGAATGCTACCATCCCACAGAATAAGTACTTATAAGAGAATCCCTGGGCTCTTTTATCCTAGACTGTTTTTTTTTTTTTCTATGCTTTTATTAGAGAATTAGGGGATGAAAGAAAAACCTTTGATGAATTTTTAAAGAAAATATTCCTACAAGATAGCCCATTTGCCATCTTGAAGTCTGCAACGTGTATTCAAACAAAGGGTTGTCATGAATCCTTTCTACAATGAGGAGCCTACTTTTATTCTCGGGGGTGGTGGGGGATACAAAACAACAATTAAAGTTTGTTTTAATTAAGGAAGTACTATTCTGGGTTGGCCATGTGGGAGCAGGTTATGATGCTATTAAAAATGATGTTCATTTTGTTTTAAAATGACATGAAAAAACACATCTAGTCTAGAGCTTGGTGGAAAATGAGAGATTGAAGGGAAATATGCCAAAACATTGCAATTATTCTGTGATCAGAATGGGGTGGGGAGGTGCTCCTTTCTGGGCTCACAGTGTTTTGCTATGAGTTTAAACTATTTTCTTATTGAATAAGATGACTTTGAAAAGTAACCTCATGGCTTTGATTTAAATACTTTGCAATTGATTGGTGTAAGAATACTATTACCTACATTTTATAATAATGTAATATAGATATGTTGTCGTTATTTATTATTTGAATTTTCTGTACTTTAAAATTGCTTCTCTTGCATTTATAAGGTCCTCAGATGAAGGTTTCTTCCTGGGGATACATCTTCCTTCTACCGATCTGGCATGCTGCTTCGATGGTTTGCTGACTGCAAACTTGTACTCCATCAATTTCAGCAAGTTGGCAATGAGTTTCTTTAGCAGAATCATTTTTCAGATTCAAATATAAAATTAATGTGGGGTTCTCATGCATTGATGAGAAAGGCAATTACTTTGAAACTAAGAACACATATATTGTAGCAAAGATAATATACTTTACGGTTACATAAAATAAGTGTCTATTAATATGTACTAACTAAATAAACAAACTTTATAAGGTAACATTTCACATTCAGCTCTTCTTAGAAATTAGCTAAATTAAGCAGTAGTTCCTGCCTCACTGACTAAACCCCACATAGATTACAATGAACACCAGTGAAATTTGTTTTTCTTTCCATATTCTGTTTGTCAGGAATTAATGGTGAAAATTACATGTTCAAAAAGGTTAATTTTATAGACTGTTTTACTTTGCACCAGACTATTACTAAAGACATTATGTAAGTATGGTTTTCATTATAAATTTGGGAATAAAACAAAAGAAATTCTCCTGCTAATGGATTTATGATTTATAATAATGAGCACTGAACTGATTTATGCAAGGACTTGGCAAGGATTATGTTGTCGTTTCCAGGAAATGTATCCTTTCCTCTTACCTGGGAAATTGGAGTGAATATATACTTGCAATCAATATTGGTACGTGAAAAGTTTCCTTTCCATTGACTAAAGTGGAAAGAGCTTAAATTCTACAGAAAGGATTTTTATCAGGATAAAGCATGTGTTTTTTTTTTTAAAACTCTGAGCAGATTTTAACACATTTCACAAGTTTGTCCTGTGATTCTATAGGATGTGAATAGCTGTTATTGCAAACAATGCTATGGTCAAAACAGGTTTGCTAAATCCCATACTAAAGTTGAACAGGATTTATTATTATTTTTAACTACAGGGTTTTTCAGAAAATTTGATATGACAATGTCTATGTTTTAATCTATCTTTATTGTTGAAATATTAGAGATGTTCCCTTTTTTCCCTCCCATTGACCTCTCCATCCCTCTCCCGTCCACTCCCCAGGCCTTCCCAGCACTGATGTATGTCCATGGGCTATGCATGTAAGTTTACAATGTCTATTTTTAATTTCCAAAGAGGAGAATGTAGAATGCAGCATTTTCCCCAACATATCTGTACAAGTAACCCTTGCAGTTTAGTGTTCTAAGAACATACTTTGGAAACACTAAGTCAATATATGTTTGCAAGTTTAAATAAAATCTCACTTCCATCCTCATTTTATTATGCCTTAGTCATTTGGCCCCCCTGTTGGTCTGTGTATTTCCTATTATCATATTCCCATCTCCCAAATAAATGATTTCTGTAATCTATTAAAGATAAAGAAGCTTAATAAGCAATGTTTAATTTTCCTCTAGTATGGAATTTTATGGAATCTAAATAGCTTAATAAGTTCATTTTTTTAAAAACTTAAATACATGTAATCATAGAGTTTATACCTAAAATAAAGCTGGGTGTTTGCCAAACAATTAGTAGGGTATATTTTTCTAACAAAGTAAATGTTAAATTTCCAATAAAGGAGGAACTCTTTTTAAAAGGAACACATTTGTATACAGATATATACCTGTAAAAAAAGAAAAGGAACCAAGTTTGGGGGAAGAGATATGAAAAATAATTATTTTTGTCTCAACATTCTTGACTTGGATAAATCCAAAGTGAAATCCAGAGATTATAACCATGTGATTATTTTCCATTTCAAGGACATTCAAACCATTTCCAGCTATCTGCAGGCTTCCAGATGTACAAACAGTACCATATTAAAAATAAAATAGTAGCTTCAGTAAAAAGTACTTCTGTTTTGATTACTTAGACCTAGAATTATAGATCAAAATAGACCTTATGGGTTAAAGTGCTTCAGCAGAATTTTAACTGAATATAGTTTGCCAAGTCAGCGGGTACAAGAAAAGATCATGTTAATTAGTAGAGATAAAAATATAATAAGGTAGAACAGAATAGAAAGTTCATAAATAGACCCACATAAATATAGTCAATTGATCTTTGTAAAAGTAGCAAAGGCAATATGATGGTGAAAAAATATAAAAACAAGTGGTGGTGGAGGAACTGGACATCCACTTGCAAAATTAAATAAATAAAAAATTAACTCAAAACGGATCATAGACCTACATATAAAATAAGAAACTATAGAACTCTGTTTCAAAGTGCAAATGTGTGTATTGCCCTCATACAACATGGTTAATGTCAATAGAAGGTTTATAATTCTACCCCACCAATTGAGGAATAAGGAATTAAGAGCATTTAAGGGAAAAGTTAACCAGAAGTTACTTCCTCATTCTTCCCTACATTTTGGGGGGCTTGAGGTTGTGTTGAAGATTTTTTGGGGGGAAAGTCATGTTCTCATCACAATTTTTAGTAACACTTTTCTCTCCTTTCTCCTATGCTATCATCATGATATGGCAACAGAAGAACAGCAACCCTGGATGGCGGCACTTTAAAATTTAGAATTCTAAAGTGCTAGTGTTTTCAAGCTTCCAACTTTATTCATGAGACTTAAGCTAGAAAGTGCTTGTGATAACTTCCTTATCATGCCTGCAGAAACTGACTGGGGCATCTATGAAGGAACTGAGGGTACAAGCACCTGTAGCTGCTTATTCATGGGAGCCCCAGTGCTGACTTTGACAGTGAGGTAAACATTATGATAGAAACAGTAATGCTCAGCCAGGATCTCATGAACTACCTCATATTCCCTGGCCTCACCTGCAATTCAGCTGGAACCACATGATTAGTTCCTGCCAAAGGGCCATAAGCAGAAGAAATATGTATCATATTTGGAGAAAACTGAAGTGTCCTAAGCTAGCAAGTCTCTAGAAGACATATCTGCTCTCTTCCTAAGCTATCCAGTCCCTAGAAGACATATCTTGAGATGACATCATCACAAAGAAGTAGATCATTTGTCATTTTTCAGTCACTGAGTAACCATGTTGAGTATTTCCACTAGCTTACCAGGGTTAGACATATAGTGAGAGCAACAGATAAAAGTTTGTTATATTGAGCCACTGAACATTTAATGTTACGTTGTTATGTGGCATAATTTAGCCTTCACTGACTAATACAACAACAACAAAAAGAATGATCCTATCTAATAAAGAGGGAATATGCTAATTGACCCTCACACTGTTGCAAAGATGGCAGCGCCCACAGCGAATAAGGAGGGAATATGCTAATTGACTGCCCCGCCCTCAAATATGGCGGTGCCCACACCTACAGATGGTGGCACCCAGTCCCCTCAGCCCTGCCGGGGCAGCAGGCACTCGGCAAGGGCCCGGCCTTGCCGCATGCCTGCCTCTGGAGTCCCCCAGTCCCCTCAGCTCCCCAGCCGCCCAGGGCTGGCCCAAGGTGCAGGCAAGCAAGCCTTGGATGGCGGCTGCCCAGGGCCGCCCGAGGCTCAGATAACCAGGGCCAGCCGAGGCTTGCACTGCTGGCAGTGGCAGCAGCAGAGGTGTGATGGGGGCGTCACCTTCCTCTGATCACCAGGTTTCCTCCTACCCTGAGGGCTTCCGGACTGTGAGAGGGGGCAGGCTGGGCTGAGGGACGCCCCTCCAGTGCATGGATTTTCATGCACCGGGCTTCTAGTGTTTGTATGAAAGTGTCACATTCATCCTGAAAGCCTAAACCCTAGAAATCTCCATTTTACTTGGAAAGAAACACAAAGAATTAAAGGTATGCAATTTTCCTGAAAATCTAAATGGAACTTTTAAAATATTTGCAAATGCTTGACCTGAGGTGGGAGCGATAGGGAAGGGCAGGGAATGGTAAATCCACAAGGATTTTTTTTTACACAGCAATTTAAAGCCAGAGTCCCAAGAGTTGGGGCCCATGTCCAGATAGAGCCAAAGGGAACTTGAACCACCCAAGTCCACTAATGTCTTTTTTAATTCTTCAGAATTCAAGAACCAGTGATCCAAAGACATAGCTTAACCAGCAAGGTGTTTTTCAAATTGAATTAAATTTGCCAATATTTAAGATTCAGATTTCACACAAAAATCTGAATTTCCAGCTTCTCCTGACAGGTGAGGAGAGGTGATAACTCTGAGCCCACACTTGACCTGGAGCAGAGGAACAGGCTGCTCTTTAAGGGGCACCATGATCCCCCCCCCCTTTACTCTGCACCCTACTGCAGGCCTCACTCATGGCTATCACCTGGCTCTTATTGGTATTGGTGTGCATTACTTTTAAACAGACTCGCTGGGATATAATTCTCCACTACTTAAAAATTGCCAGGCAAATTTGGCAGCCACATTGGGGCCTGTACGTTGTCATTAGAGTATCCCTTAATGCACTCCAGAAGTACATCATGCAAAGGTTTCCAGGAAGTCTTGAGAGGGTTAAGACTCGGAGAATGTTCCTGATTTTCTCCCAGAGAGTGGTTTATATGCTGCGATAATCTGTCTCAAACTTGAATGTGTTCCTGGGAGCTATTTGCATTCCCTATTACTCCCAGGTGCCGGAGGCTGTTGTCTATGTCCCATATGCTGGGCAACACAGAGGCCCCGTCTGGGGCTTTAGCCCAGCCTCCAGGAGTAAACTCTCCTGATGTGAATACTCAGATCTCTACACCAGCTGGGCTTTTTCTCACTCTTCAATTATATGACCTAATTCTCCTCCTCATGAATGAAAGAGAACGGTGTTTTGTATAATTCATAAAATGATAAAACCTTAAACAAATTATACTTGCCATTCATAAAACGATCCAAACATTTTCTTTAACTGTGAATTGAAACCAAGTATATTTAATAGATTTTCTGAAGAAAGACATACCAGCTATTTAAAGCCGAATTGGATAAAATGTTGAAAATGTGTTTCTTGCTGTCATTAATCTGCTTAGTAAAGTAACAAAAGCAGAAAAAAAGGTATAGCTAGCTTCAGAATTTGTGTGTTTTTTTTTTTCATGATGAGAGTAATTTGAGATATAGGGCATACTTCTGTTTGCTGAACAGATAGCTGTAAGCAGATACTATTTTTAGATAATGCTGGTATTTGGATAACTGAAAAGAAACAGTATAACTATGGTAAATTACTTGACAATTGCAAGAAAATGGCTTTGAGTTAGAGGATACATACAGATAAACAGCTGAAGGTTTTGAGATAAGCTGCAGAGTGATGCTTATTCACACAAATGATGAACTGTAGGGTGTTTTATTGGGCTAAGCCATAAGATAGAAATGATGAAAGGGTAAACTGGTCATGTCAAGAGGTTTCTTCTCTCTCTCCCTGTTTATTAATCCTCACCGAGGATATTTTTGTATTGATTTTTAGAGAGAAATGAAGGGAGAGAGAGAGAAATATTGATGTGACTGAGAAACACGGATGGATTGCATCCCGTACACGCCCTGAACAGGGATTGAGCATGCAACGTAAATATGTGCCCTGACCAGGAATTGAACCCACCACCTTTTGGTATATGGGGCGATGCTCCAATCAACTGAGCCACCTGGCCAGGGCCTTATGTCTTTTTAATGGCAAGCACCTGCTCTACAGTGGTAGAGCAATTGAATAGCAAATAGACAGCAATTGAATACACTATTTAAGAACAAACTGGGGTTTGGTAATAATTTATTAAATTAGTTATGTTTCTTTCTTACCTACACCCTGGCCTTAAGCAGATGTCCCACATTCTCCTAGCACTCCGATCATCTGGCTGAGTCACTTTATTTTATAGACTAGAGGCTCGATGCATGAAATTTGTGCAAGAGTAGGTCTTTCTTCCCCTGGCTGCCAGCACCGGCTTCCTCCAGCACCTGGGACCGGGGCTTCTTCCCTCTGGCCACTGGCAGGCACCCGGGACCCAGGCTTCCCTTGCAGCCCTGGCTTCGTCCAGAAGGATGTCCAGTCTAATTAGCATATTACACTTTTATTATTATAGATGAGACGAAGGAGACCATAGTGCCGATAAATGACAGGAAAATGGTTAGTATTCTGATTTACAAGTCCAAACACAGTATGGCTTATATTACAGCTTTTTGTCCTAAGACATCATTTCAAAAATAACAAGCAATCCCATGACTGACTTTTCTACATGATTTCAAGAATACCAAGCAATCCCATGGCTGACAGTTCTACATTTTACATCTAAAGAAACCACACAAATAAGTATTTTAGAGTTTGAAAATGTCTCGCATTGTTTGGTATAGTAGTTAATTGCTAAAATAATGATCTCAGGTCAGTGCGCACACTCATCATTTTAGAGACTCCAAACTATTATCTGTATAAGAAAATTTTACTGTAAAGTAATTACCATATACCTATGAAGTCCGTAGGCCCTCACTTATGATTAAAGCCATGCTTATAATTAATTCTGTGAGGCAGGGGTGGGTGGGAAGAGATCAGCCAAAAAACCTGTATGCATATATGCATAACCCATGGACACAGACAATAGTGAGGTGAAGACCTGGGATGCAGGGGCAGGGATGGGCTAGAAGAGGTCAATGGGGGAAAAGGGACATATGTAATACTTTCAACAATAAAGATTAAAAAATAAATAAAAGTAACTATAGATTGCTTGGGTGCTCACCTCTTTAGACTCAGAGATTTCAAGATGAGTGTTGCATTTGAAATGCTTCCTGTTGGAGATTGTAACATGCAGGTTGGTTACCAGAAAACCAGAAGTATTTAGCAACAGCATCTGAGAAGCAGCCCATGCCCTAGGTCCTATGGGTGGTTGCTCCATATTGTCTTTAAAATAGTGTAGTTTTAAAAGCAGCTTCATGATATTCCAGATTAAAGACTAATTGGACATGGCAATTACATGTAGTGAATCCTGTATATTAGTGGGAAAATTGGCAAAATTCGAAGACAAATTGTGGATTAGACAATGGTATTGTATCGATTCTTATTTCCTAACATGATTGGTTTCCCAGGGTTATGTGAGAAAATATATTTTGGCAATACTAAATTATTTAAAAGTACAGGGGCATGATGTATACAA
The DNA here is from genome assembly GCF_028538775.1 of Myotis yumanensis. Lineage (NCBI taxonomy): Eukaryota > Metazoa > Chordata > Mammalia > Chiroptera > Vespertilionidae > Myotis > Myotis yumanensis. The sequence continues at coordinate 20,437,625 of NW_027223758.1, forward strand.
CTTACTGTGGACTTGTTCAAGGGAAAATATAAATTTAAATAAATGTTTGTATAACATATATTTGTATATGTATATTCACATTTATATTGTGTGTATATATACTTGTGTATATATGTACATATACCTACTAATAAATGTTTATAGATATAGATAGATATATACATAGATACATAGATAGATAAATTATATATATAAAATCTGGTAAACATATACCAGAGTTCTTGCTACAATTCTTGGAATTTTTCTGCAAGATTGCAATTATATTAAAATTAAAAATTAGTGGGAAAGCAGCTTTATGAAACAATGTTATTCTCACCTCAAATGATAATTTTGCAGGCATTTCTATTTGTTAGTCCTGCTCTGTTTTCCACATTTGTTGACATGGTACCTACAATCGCCTGATAATATGCTTTTAAGCCCAGCTGCAGAATTTGCTATAAATAATGTCAGTACAGTGAAAAAATTAAAAGTAGGTAGTAGCATGAAAATACGTGTTTCAACTTGCAAATGAAAAGTGATAAGGCAGAGAATAAAGGCTTCTTAAAGAGACATGAACATATGATCTTTTGCATCATGTAAAAATTCCTTATCTTTTCCCCAGCATATAACCAAAAAGTGACCAGAAGGCATTTGCTGTCAAAAAGATATCGGTGTTCCACTGTGTATCACAACATAGACAGATAGCAGCAAGAATGTGTGAAGGTGCTTAAATGCGCTATCTAAAAGTGTGGCTGGTTTGGGGCTGGAGTTTAATACACTTACCCCAGTTATCTTCACTTTCACAGTAATGGTGATGGCAACTGACAGCGTAATTATCTTTCAAGGACTGAACTGGTCTAAGAAATACCCTTCTAGCGTGTCACACACTGTTGATATTAAACTGGTGACATGAGAAACCATCTGGAAAAAATCTGAGCATAAGAAAGTTTTAGGGGATCTAATCCAAGCTAGGTTTTGGCTGATTTACTTCAGTTCACTCAAATCTCATTTAATAACATAAAATAACACAGAAAAGGAAAAGAAAAATGCTATCCTTTGTTTCAGGGCTGATTAAATGAAATTATATGCAAGGAAAACAGTTTAAGGATCCCTTCATCTGCACCCCTGCTTTCATTGATCATTTCATTGGCCCTGCTAGGAAGAAAACAAAGTGCTATATCCCTGTCTTTCAAACTATGTTTTTAAAGGGTTTTATAGGCACAGGTTTCCTGCAAAGCACTAACAGAAGTGTGCAATAAAGTATATTATTTTATTTCTTTGATCCATTTCTACCACACTCTGTCACATCATTTATCCTGCTGCATAAATGCATTTTTCTTTTAAAGAGTTTTCCATAGCTATCTACTTAAGTGACATATATTCTTTAATAGTTTAAATCCAAGATAATTTATAGCCTTCCTTTTAAGAGAGTTTGCTACATATTCTTTCTTTCTATGTCCAATGTTTGCAAACCTCACATGAAATCTGAACGGGAGCATGAAGCTTGGGTAGACTTTTAGAAAAAGACTTTCCCGGACTATAATGACCAAGTTCAAAAGCAGCATGGCCCTACTGGACCCAGAATTAGCAGCCTGGACAAGGTGTAAGTAGGTGCAGGGAAAAGGGGCATCCCCAGCTTCTGAGGGTGGCAAGTCTTTGGTAAGGAGAGGGCGATTGGATCTTAAGCTAGACAAGCCTTCTCCATCTTCTCTGATTGACATTGGTACCAAAACCTGAAAAGTACATCTTCCTAATTCTCATTGTTATTACCCAGGCAACAAGTGTTATTACTTTTAAGAGTACCTGCAGTCCATCTTCACCTAGGAATCATTATTTGTGCAGAGTCCCACACATGCATATATTTGACAGGTTCTATTTGCCTGCAAGTCAGAGCATGGGCCATAACGCAAGCTACTGATTCTCTTTTCTGATTCCCTATACACACCATCACTACATGTTCTGCTCAAACTGTGTATTTTTTTTACCCAAATATAACATGCATTGTGGTACTTTCTCTGCTTTTGTCTGTCCCTGGCTCTCACAAGCTCTATCCTAACACATCCATTTCATTTTATGTTCCTTTCCCCAAATTAAAATGACTCATCTTATTGTATTCAGCATAATTCAGAGAGCTATTTTTTATGTTTGCCATGGAGATAATTTCCATCAGAGACCATACAAATAAAATGCTGATTTAACATCAGCCTTACTTTGGAGCTATTTTTTTTTTTTTTAAAAAAAACACTGCTTCATCAAGGCCTACCTTAAATAACATTTCAAAGATCTCAGAAGAGTTGCTACTGCTTAACATTTAGAAGGAAATAAATCACCTTCATGTCCACAAAGGATGGCAATGAACTCTAACAAGCCTATAATGCGCACACACACACACACACACACACACACACACACACACACTACTTTCCAATACTAATTCCCTTCTGCCATGCACCCATAATGTTGCAGAAGGGAATGTTTTAGAATTTCCATGCTTGGATCTAGTTAAAAATATTAGGAGACCTGGATCTAGTTAAAAATATTAGACCTGGAAAGTTTAAGTGCTCATAATCATAGCTGCTGGCAAGAAATGTGGTAGAAAACGGGACTTTCCATACTAATTAACTATATTCGCACATGGGTTTAATTTTCCACATGACATACTTATATGAAGGCTTCACATCCTAAAGGGTCAGGATCCCATCAGAGACAAAGACAGCTATTAAAGCCTGATATAGTTGTTTCAATATGGAAAGAGCTAGAAATACACCCAAAACTGGGAATGGTGGGGGTGGGGCAGTGATATAGTCTATAATGACAGTGTATAGAGGACAGTGATCAAGCGGATAGTAACAATGGAAACTATTATGAAAATTAAAATTTGAGTTCTTTATAAGAATAAGTTATCTGCCTATAATCAAAATGAACATTTTCTATATTCAAAGCTTTATTATGACTCTCTCAGTTCCAATAATTAAGAGAGGGGCTGGTCCCTTCCAGGAAAAAGTCAGGCTTAATTTTTATACTGATTCAGCATAATCTTGACACACAGAGCAGCGAAGCCTTTTCTACCAGGAAAAGTACATGTGTAGTTGTTGGGAGCTACTAAGGAGTCTCTTGTTCAATGTGGGATGTCAAGCAGAGATGCTGCGGTGGTAGCTCAGATAACGCAGCAGTGTGCTCTGTTCTAATTTTAATTCCCCTGGTACCCCCCAGAGTTCACATGGTTGTGGAAGAAAGAGCAGCCACTTTTCACTGCAGTACAGCTTGTCTAATGATAATTGCTGATAAACAATGTAGCATCAAATAACAAAAGACAAAGGCGCTCTCTAAAACATTTTGCTCCCCTTTTCACTTCATCTCTCATTGATTCATTCAGTCATTTATTTTTAAAATGTGTTTGATTTTCACAAAAGATAAGGGGCAATACTCTATTGGGGGCAGAGGAGGCCCCAAAGGCAGTGGTGGTAGGGAGCATGGACAAGATAGTATTTGATTTAAACTAGTGGTACAGAGCAGCAAAGAGAATCTCTCACAAAGTCTAAATGAGTAACCACTCCCCTTAGCCAGACTCAGCCCAAAAGGTGAAACTCAGCTACAAGAAGGCCCCATGATAACCTCACTACAACATGCCAGCAAATTTCTAAAAGCTGAACAAATCTACCCACCATGGAGAAAAGATCTCTTATCTTTCTGGTTCCCTTTGCACATGTTGTGGGAAAGTGACAATGCTAATTGCATAATCCATGCTTATTCCAATGAAATTATAATGAGAGTAACCTGGATTTACCCACACTTTGAAGAGTGAGGATATTCAGACACAAGAGGTGAAGGTGCTGGGAATGGACCCTGAGGGAAGTCATTGTATTGGTTTTCTCTTGGAACAGCCTCTGCCTCCATGTCAGATTAGTTTAATCTGCCTCCATGTCAGAAGTATGAACCTCTGGTGTCTCCTAATTACACCAAAAGTATCATAGTGTTTATTGTGCCAAATCCTCCTAGCATCCTTAAATTTTCCTCTTTTTTAGCCCATATATTAATAAGAGCTACTTCTTGATCTTTTAGATTTAACCATCTTGAAAAATGTAGACTTTGATCATCTAATTTATTCTATCTGTCCAACCTATCCCCCTTCTGTTTTAAACACAAACAAGATTCATTTAAAGAAGAATTACTTGTGCAAGAATGAAAAATAATACATCCACATCTCCAGAAATACCATGATTAGTCTTGACTGATCAGGTCATTTCTTTAAAAATAATTTTATTTTTATTATTTCTAGAGAGAGAGACATTGATGGGAGAGCAAAATATAATGTCCCTCCTTTTCCCCTACTCATCTCTTCTAGCCCTTCCCTACTCCCCAGCCCAGGCCTTCATCACCCTACTGTCTGTGTCCACGGGTTATGTATATATGCATACAATTTCTTTGGTTGATCTTTTCCAACACACCCACACTTGCCTGCCTTACCTCTGAGATTCCACAGTCTGTTCCATGCTTCTATGTTTTTGGATCTATTTTGTTCAACAGTTTATTTTGTTCATTAGATTTCACATATGAGTGAGATCATGTGCTACATGTCTTTCTCTGACTGGCTTATTTTGCTTTCTTGTGGGGAAAATTAAACTTAAAAATGCAGCTTAGACATAAAGTCAAAAGTCTTTCTAAACTCTGACTCTGTATTTATATCTTGAGAGACAGAAGTGTTGAGAACTGGTTTGCAGGAAAGACAATTAAGCAGAGGATTTCATAGAAAATTTGATTTGCCTCATCCCTTATCAAGCACTTTGAGCTCAAAAGAAGTGACCACATATGAGAAGTGATCCTTAGCACATTGATTTCACTCAACAAAGGACCATGGATCTATGGGTGTCTACCTCCTCTCATTAAACTAATCATTTCTCCTCCAGATCTAGAAACCAGAGAATGCTTGAGGTAATTCAGCTCTTATCCCTAATTCTTCTAAGAGTTGGCGGAAGTTCTCATTTTAAGTGGTGGTAAAGATATGGGAAGTGGACCAGATAGCTTCTCCACAAATAAGTATCTACTTTTATCTTACGTATAATGGCTGTTTTCAACATTTAACTAAAAAAATAACAGCACATCTATTTTACTCAATTAAAATATGCAAAATACATTTAGTGATCTTATTTCAGAAAAGGATTTAATTGGGACTATTATTTTATAGTTTTATTCACTATTGCTACCAAATACTTCTAAGGTCTTACCCTCACCCACATGTAATAGAGGCAGGTTGGGAATACTTAGTGCATTACACCAAAAGAAAAATGTATTCCTACTATTATATCATACTGAATGGTTTACCTAGAGCATCTGAAATTATTTGCAATAATTCAACAAAATCTTGACTTTTGATAGTCACTTAAACCAACATTTTCTTCATAAATAAATAAATAAATAAAATAATGCTATACGGTCTTCAGTAACCTTATTTGTGTAGGAAAGGATTTCAGATCCAGACTTAGAATTCACTGGACCACCTGAAGCTTGCCTTCCTCACCAAAACATCTGGAGCTCAGCCAACAGTAAAAAGAGATATGTTGCCAGAGGAACATACTTCTTATACCCTTTCCAGATTTTGGTGAGACCCTAAAAGTTGAGAGAAAATCCATATATATATATATATATATAATGACTTCAGAGAGGAAGAAAGAGGGAGAGAGAGAGAGAGAGAGAGAGAGATTGAGAAACATCAATGATGAAAGAGAATGATTCATCAGCTGCCTCCTGCACGACCCCCAGTGGGGTCGAGCCTGCAACTCTGGCATGTGCCCTGACCAGGAATTGAAACATGACCTTCTGGTTCATAGGTTGATGCTCAACCACTGAGTCACACAGACTGGATGAGAGAAAATTCTTTAGAAATAGCACACTGTAGTGAAATTACCACATTTCAATGGTACCAAAAGAACTCCCCTCACCAAGATGTGAGTAAGGGCTAACTCCAGCAATTTTTTAAAGTGTTTTAGTGACTTTTCTGTTATCCTGGGTGGAAAAAAGTAGAAAAGTCTTATGAATTTAGTGCAGAAGGGAAGGGACTGGGGGGTGCGGGGGACAGGGCCCACATTTTGGTAGTTAGGCAGTTGAGGCAAAGTGTCATGAAGAATACAGTGCATACCAGATCAGCAGCATGACCAGAATAGAATGATCCACTGGCATCTTTGGTGGTGGTGAAATGGTCATAAAGTCTCCAGAGCCAAAATTCATGGGCAGCCATAAGAGTCTTGCTTGCTTTGTGTCAGGATCTAGTGAATTGCAGCTGATACAATAGTAGAATAACCTTGAGCATCTGACAAGATCAGAGATTCTTCTCATCTTTTTATATCTTAACCAAGCTCATCACATAGAATGGCATGAGATGCTTGCATATAGCTCAGCATAGCGCCTAGCTAGCATCTAGTAGGCACACATTACATGAGGACTGTATGAGACCATCCCTATTAGAAGTGCTTTCTGAGTGGTTGCTCGTGTGAGGAAGGAGGTGATGGCTCCCACACAACATGGCTGGTGATGGGATAAAGAGGAAAATGCCCCAGGCTGTCCAGGAATGGCAATCTGCTGGAGCTCAGTAAGAAAAATGCTAAACAACATGGCTCAGAGACCAGCGGGTGCTCTAATAACAGCTGTGCCAAATTAAGCCCAATCCCCCTTCCATGCTCTCTGCCTTTCATCATGAGCTTGGAAAGATAAAATCTGAGACTGCTTCGGAGTGCTCTCTGTAGTAAACATCTGATGACTGGGGATAGATTTCCTATGGGCCCTTTTGCTTAGTTCCGAGAATATCTGACTTGGCTGCTAGGGTCTCAGGCAACCATAGGTTCTTAAAGCTCTGGTTTGAAGATGACCGGAGGGCCAATGGCAAGTTTCCGACATCTGTGTGGCAGGTAAAACCCAAAGGCTAAGATTATATCACATTCCTTTTTTTGTTTTTTGTGTTTCTTCTTCTTTTTAAAATAAAACCCTAATGTGGCCTGGCTAGGTTGCTCAGTTGGTAGAAGAACAAATTCATTCTCTCTCTCTCTCTCTCTCTCAGTCTCTCTCTCTCTCTCTCTCCCTCTCTCCTTTCTCTTTCTCTTTCTCCTCACCCCTTCCTCTCTCAATAAATAAAACTAAAGAAAGGAATATTATTTTTATTCCTCCTCCTCTGTAACTGAAGCATAGCTACTTTTTCCCTATGCCATATCTCAGTAATAGACTCAAAAGCTCTAACACTACTACTTATTTAATCAAAGATTTAAGAGAAAGAAGTGGGAGTCCTACCTTGTTCATTAGTGTTATAACTTTACTTTAAAATATAGGGCTGAATTTTACTAAACAGATTTGTACCTGAGGAAAACGGAATTAATTTACTTAAAGAGTTTCAATATTTACTTACTTAAAATGGAGTGTTCTGTTGAATGTGTTTTATGAATGAAAAAAAAATGTAGAGAAGTAAATTATTTGCATTTTTTATTCTAAAGGGGAAGTTGTAATAAATGAACCAGCACCTATTATTTGCATGTGAATTTTATGTTGCTGTCAGTTTCTCTTTATTTGTAATTTTCTGACTGATTAATCCATGCCTGTATGATTGATCAGAGCTTGCCCTGCTTGCAATGGTCAAGCTTGAATGCCACACTGATATGAGCCTTAGATAGTGAAATTGAAATTCGTGGAATAAATCCCAAACAGTAAATAATGTTGGACACTCTAAGGGCAAGAGTCTTTCCCTTTTTCCTGAAAAGCATCAGTCTCACAAAATGATCTGGATCCAACCTCACCCTTTGTAGCAAATCACTACCAACCCAGAGATAAGTCATAGCAGAGGAGGCTCCATTGACAAGACATAAGCCCCACACTGTATTCAGTTTATGCCAACATTTGTTCTTAATAAGAAAACTATAATCCCATGAAAAACAGAAACGGGGATGGTGATTCTTTTCAGTAATATCTCCTGAATGCTTTGCTTATGTTCTAATGATGAATAGTAAGCACAGATTTAGCCATGTGAACTACATTGCAATGTGGAAGAACTCTAGTTCAAGTAGGTCTCTTCCAATACTCTTAACATTGAAGAACTTCAGTGCTTCAAATAATGCATGCCATCTAACCAAAAATATTTCAGAAAGTGGTAGATCGATTACTGATTACCAATAACTGGGCATCAAGAATACCCAGAGGTTATTTTATCTCTGGGTAAATAGCTTCAGTTTAAGCAAAGATTTCAGGAGAATAATAAGCCAGATGTCCTAGTATAAGTCAAGAGACCCAGGATTCTTTAAGTAAACACAGTGCCCCAAATCCATCATTTATATTGGAGTAACCAGCATTCCGGAAACACGTATTACAAGTGAGCAGGCCTCCAGCACAGCCTTGTACTCTGAGAAGCCAGAAGGTTTAATCCCCAAATAGATTAAACTAGACAGATGGGTAAAACTGTTTACGATGTTCCCAGAATGGCTGTTTTTGTGATATGCCTCAAAGAGGACACAGATGCATGTGACCCATTTTAATTTTCCTCCTCTAAGCCTCTCTGCTTCACTGAGCCAGGCAGAGTGCAGAAGCAGGTTTGAGGAAGTCAGGAATGCAGGAGTTCCAGAGAAACCCACTTATGACCTGAGAGCCATAAAGATCAGGGCAATGAATCCCGAGTAAACTACCTTCAAACCACATAAACATGTTCTTCATTTGAAGATTATGCCAAGCTATAAATGTCACACAGTTCAATTGCACTTAATTTACAGTTATTTCTAATGTCAAATTTTCTTGATAAGTGGGAGAAGCTCAGAGTATAAATTTGAAAATTCATTGTCCCAACTGTCAACCTCTTACCTGCTCCTCCAGACTCCCAGTGATCTGTTTGGGACTAGCAAAGGGCAGAACCCATCTATCACTTCCCATGATCAACAGTTACAGTATGTGCCTTTCTTATTTTCCTGGAAAATGCTAGATCACTGTGACATATGGCTTTAAAAGTGTATTAAACTGTATTGATAAAACCATAAACTAGTTGCAAGAAGAAGAAACTGAAATAAAAACACTTGGTTCAAATAAAAATCTATAAACTGGCCTAGCTGGTTTGGCTCAGTGGATAGAGCATCAGCCTGCAAACTGAAAGGTCCCAGGTTCGATTCCAGTCAAGGGCCCGTGCCCGGGTTGTGGGCTCGATCCCCAGTGGGGGACTTGCAGGAGGCAGCCGATCCATGATTCTCTCTCATCATGGATGTTTCTATCTCTCTCTCCCTCTTCCTTCCTCTCTGAAATCAATAAAAATATATTGAAAAAAAGATTTTAAAAAATCTATAAACTGGACAATTTTCAGATCTCATTCATACCCCTTCACCTCCCTATTCTAAAAGAGGGACAGCAGTGGATGGAGTTAGTCAGGGCTCTGATATGGGAACAGACAGGGAGGATAGGAGAACTATGGCTGGCATGGGGGGATTTGAGAGGCGCTGGGTTTGTGAGCTTCCACACTCTGCCATCTCTCATGTCTTCCGCTCCTGACACCAGAGCCCCCTTCACACATTCCCTCCCTCCCCCATTGATATACACACTCAGACCCCTTTACACGCCCTGTCTTTAGAGATTCTCTGTAGCCTAACCATATAAAATCAGGAATAAACCAAATTCCAGTGGCATACACGTAGCTTCTGCATTCTCGTGGCAGTGCTATAAGAAGCAAGGGTTTCTCTCCCTTGATGACTTATACAGTTTGAAATGAATAATGGCTAAGGAACTGTGAGCATGGACACACTGTTCACAGGATTAGTATGCATGTGACTGTTTATACCCTTCAGGGCTAAACAGCTAAAGTCATTTCATTCCAAACAAAGGTCTTTTAGGACATTTTATTCAGCGTTCAGAATTTAAACTCATGCCTTCTTTATGGGCCAGCTTGCTACCTCAGCTCCATTTAAGCTTCTTACCATTCCTCACATTTCCAAAAGAAGCAATTTCAAAATAAGAAACTGCATGTAAAGAGCTAGAATCAATTTCATTAAACCATTCCAACAAATAACTATTCCAAACGTACAAGTTGTATAATCATGTTTTTTAATAAAATGAATATTATATCATTTGGGATTCTTTTGCCAGCTGGGACTACCTTGATTTATAGGTTCTAGTGTTAAAAACAAAATACTTATATAATAGAAAAATTAACATATTATACTGAATTTTCATCTTAGTAGAAATACATTCAGATTTACAAGGCTATAAATTATCTAGCTATACTTCAGTGACATATTTTGGATTTGTCTTTTTTTTTTTTCATAAACAATCCTTTTAGATATATGTGGGCAAAAGGAAATGTAATATAGAACAACTTTGGCGAAACTTCCTTTCTTCTTTTAAGCACCATCCTAGAGTGAATTCCTTTCTCTTCACCTTCACCCTTCAACTCACTGCTCCTCTAGTGGACTCTGCCTGAGAGAGCTGTGCTGGCCAGAGCCCAGGGCATTGTCCCCCTCTACCCCACTGCTGATACCCAGCAGGTACCAGGTCACATCCATTTTACCTCCAAATTTTTTTTCTGCCTAGCTATAGCTTCATACCCCCACCTCCACTAGCAGATTTGAGACCAATATCCTTTCTCATGTGGATTATAGCACAGCTCTCTAATTCTCTAATTGATTCTCTTGATCTCTGACTTGCTGGCTCTGATCCAATCTTCATAATGCCTACAGAATGGGCATGTGAAATGCTAAACTGAATCTGTTCCTTTACTAATTAAAACATCTTATTGGCTCCTGCTACTCCTAGGAACAAGCCCCCTACTCCTAAACACACTGTTCAAAACCCATGTCCAGCTTTTTGTCTCTCCTTTATCTTGTTACTAGAGGCCTGGTGCACGAATTTGTGCATGGTTGGGGTCCCTCAGCCAGGCTGGCAATCAAGACCTGTTGAGGGGCCAGCTGGGGGGAGGGAACCTGGGAGGTTGACCGGCTGGCCTCCTGATTGGGGTTTATTGGGGGGGGGGGCTGGCTGGAAGGGGGGAGGGACTAGAGGAGGTTGGCTGGCCAGCGCCCCCCTGATTGGAGCCAATCAGGGGGCTGACTGGGGGAAGAGGGGCCACAGGAGGTTGGCTATGGAAGTGCACTGACCATCAGGGGACAGCTCCTGCATTGAGTGTCTTCCCCCTGGTAGTCAGTGCGCATCATAGTGACTGATCGACTGGTTGTAATGGTCACCTTAGGCTTTTATATACATAGATTCTGAACACATTGATCATTTTTGCAGTTCCTTGACTATAACTCATTTTTGAAAATACCTCTTTTACTCAATTAGTACTTCTGATATGCCCATTGTTTCAGATTTTGTGCTAGAAGTTGAGAAGCAGTGGTGAACAAAGTATTTCTGACCCACCACGCATTCCTACAGTCCTGGGACTTTTCTCATTGCAGGCCCCAATCTGCATTATAATTGACTGGTTGTTTGTCCTTGTCAGCACTGGAGTCTAAGCTCTATATTGGAGGGGAGTGGGCTGTGCTTATCTTGTTCACTCTTATGTTCTCTGCTCCCAAGCAGGAAGCCTGGCACGTAGCAGCAATAACAAAGATTTTTAAAAATAATAAATTAACTCTGTTATTTACAGCATAAATCCACCATTTGCCCATTAAAAGAAGGCTAATATAGTTTCATCAAAAACAAATAACTTGATTTCACCAAAGCAGAACCAATTTCCAACAAAGTGTAATAGTACATTTTTGGAAACTTGTTGAAGCTTTGCAACAGTTCCTTCAAAAATAGACCCTAAGAGAAAGACTTGGGTACAATTAGTCTATTTGAGAAGTAATCCCAGCAAGTACAAGAGGGAACATAGGAAACAAACAAGGGAAGAGAGAGAGAGAGAGAATCCAATAAAGGGTTATTAATGAGTGGCTACCAGGGTGGATAACTGGGGCTCAGATTACATCTGAGGAAGCACATAGGCCATTGCTCAAACTGTGCCAGTGAGGAAGGAAGATGCCAAGATTCCTGTCCTCTGTTGGTTACGGGATGCCCTTGAAGCATTGCATTTTTGTCACTTCCAGGCTACCCTTCACTGGGACTGAGGGAAAATTACAGGGCACTGAAGAAGTCCCTGGAAAGGAGATAGGGAGATGGAAGTATTTGAGATGGAAAGCTGTCTGCATTTATGGGAACTGTACTCTGGGACTACTGTAGTATCAGAGGGGCCAAGGGCAAACTGAAAGGCACCATCTGTGTCTGCTACAGAACACCTTGGCATGTCACATTTAATAAAAATCTAGAAATCTGGGGTGCCTCCCACTTTTACTAGTATTTGCTAGATCCACAGTTGGGCTTGGTCTAGAAAGCTAAGGAAAGATTATGAGCATATACACATGCTCACTAGTTGTCAACAAAACAACCCAAGGATTGTGACAAAGGTCCCAATAATGCTTCTGGCAAGAGAGTGATATTTCTTTAATGGCGTTCCAAGAAAAAGAACTTCTAGTAAACTATGGTGGGAGTAAAATGCATGCTCCCACTCCATATAACTTTCAAATCTTCCCATAAATTCATAAATATGTATTTAAAAAAAACAACAAACCATAGATATGCTTGAAGAAAAATTATATATGCATATAAACAACCAAAATAAATTTTCTCATTTTTGAAAGTAATCAAAATGCTTTTTTATTTCTGATGATTATTATAGTAATCATCAGAAATAAATATAGTAGTGTGTTCACACAGGAAGGAAATATTCTTATATGTAAAACAATGCAATATGAATAGAGATTTAAGACATTTGTGTGTAGAAATTGAACTTAAAAATACCAAAATACACAAAACCTAAAGTTTTCCTCTTCACTCCCTTCTGAAAGTTCACTAAAGTGATGGTAAAATAATGATGATAAATAAAAGCTCACAGGAGCAGAGAATGGGACCTGAGATTAAAAAAGGTAAGAAAAAGCAATCAATGTTTTCCTTAAACATACAAGATTAGAGGTATAAGAGTAAGGAACCCTGGCCGGTGTTTCTCAGTGGTTAGTGTTGTCCTGCACTCTGAAGTGTTGTGGGTTTGATTCCCTGTCAAGGGCAGGTACCTGGGTTGTGGGTTTTATCCCAGCTGAGTCAGGGCATGTGTGGTGTAGAAGGCACCCAGTAGATATTTCTCTCCCATGGATGTTTTTCTCTCTCCCTCCCTCTCTCCTTCCCTCTTGCTCTTCCACTCTCTCTAAAATTATTGGAAAAATATCCTCCAGTGAGAATACCCACCCCCCAAAAAAGTAAGGGAGAAAAAAGAAAATATAAGCAGAGAGGGCAACTACATAAGCCAGTGACTGCTTTCAGAGAGCACTAGAGAAGATCCAGATGTGAGAAACCTGACACTAGTGAACAAAGGGGCAAAGTTTAAGTGTAAAAACAGAAGGCTGGCCTGGCCAGAGTGGCTCAGTTGATTGAGCATCATCCTGTGCACCTAAGTTGGTAGGTTCGATCCCCAGTCTGGGTGCATATAGGTTGCAACAGATCTAGGTTTCTCTCTGACACCGATGTGCGTGCGCACACGAGTGTGTGTGTGTGTGTGTGTGCGCGAGAGAGAGAGAGAGAGAGAGAGAGAGAGAGAGAGAATTTTCTTTCTCTCCCTTCCTCTCTCTAAGCCAGTGGTTCTCAACCTTCCTAATGCTATGACCCTTTAATACAGTTCCTCATGTTGTGGTGACCCCCAACCATAAAATTATTTTCGTTGCTACTGTAATTTTGCTACTGTTATGAATCGTAATGTAAATATCTGATATGCTATATGTGTTTTCCGATGGTCGCGACCCACAGGTTGAGAACCACTGCAAGCATATGCATGGGTGAGGATTATAAATAAATAAATAAATAAAACCAAGAGGGCTGTTTGAGAGTCTATATACGGAGCAGATAAACCTCTTTATATCCTCGACTGCCTTACATTACCTGACCTCCTCCCCCCCTCAAATCTACTGTGGCAGGAAACAAGGAATATTTATCTCTGATAGAAATAAAAAGTCACCAGTTTATAAGCATCAATATAATAATTGATTTAGGTGAGACTCATCAGCAGATGATGAGGCTATAGGTTAAAAAAATTTTCAGAGAATAAAAAACCAGAATATTTATACAATCTAAAAGTGTCATATCTTAGATTCCTTAGAAATTATTGAAAGAAAAATAAACCTAAAAAATAAAAAATTATAAAGGATATCACCTTTATATCACAAATAATTAGACTAATAGATTACAAGTACCTCCTGATATAATGTTCTGGGAAAATAATATCATTTATAAATATTCTTATAAAAATTTATAACCTAAATTTAATTTTGAGAAAATAAGATAAATAAACCCAAATTGTAGACCATTCCAAAAATAATGGGTTCTGACACTTTAAAATGTCAATTGCACTGAAAACACAAAGAAAGATGAGAAAATTTGTTTAGCTTACAGGAGAATGAAGAAACCTGACATCTAAATGTGAGGCATCAGATGGTATATTAACAAACACAAAAACAGAGAACACCTTTGGGACTACTAGAGAAATAGAATTATGAACTATATGTTGGATGTATTGTTGTATGAGTATCAAGTTTCCTAATCATGATAATTCTCTTGTTATATTAAAAATTAATTTTTCTTAGAAGATATATTTTGTAGTATTTATGAAGTATCAATATCTCCAGCTTCATGCTTAATTTCAGAAAGGTCTTAGCATATTAGCCTAATATGCTAAGTGTCCAACCATTGGTTTGACCATTAGACCTGTCACTATGATGCACACTGACCACCAGGGGGCAGACACTCTGACTGGTAGGTTAGCTTGCTGCTGGGGTCCGGCAGATTGGGACTTGGCGAGATGGGCTGGACACGCCCTAGACCAGTGGTTCTCAACCTTCCTAATGCCGCGACCCTTTAATACAGTTCCTCATGTTGTGGTGATCCCCAACCATAAAATTATTTTTGTTGCTACTTCATAACTGTAATATTCATGACAGTAATTTTCATAAAATACTGTTATGAATTGTAATGTAAATATCTGATATGCAGGATGTATTTTCATTGTTACAAATTGAACATAATTAAAGCATAGTGATTAATCACAAAAACAATATGTAATTATATATGTGTTTTCCGATAGTCTTAGGAGACCCCTGTGAAAGGGTCATTTGACCACCAAAGGGGTCACGACCCACAGGTTGAGAACTGTTGCCCTAGACAAATCCGTGCATCAGGCCAGTTTTGGCTCAGTCCCCACAGACCAGGCCGAGGGACCCACTGGTGCCCAAATCCGTGCTCTGGGCCTCTAATATATATATATATATATATATATATATATATATATATATATGGCATTGTAATGTACATATTTGATATGCACATGCATTACAAGTGAACAGATAATACATGCTAAACTGGTGATTTATTGAGATTCAGTGGGAAACTGCTCGTATTATATGTCATGATGTCATGATGACTGGGACTGAGAGACACAAGAAGGATGAGTTCCTTCTAGGAGGACCTGGGAATTGTGACAGCAATACCAATGCTCCCCATTAGCCACTGGAGATGAGATTTTCTAGGCCAAAATAAAATATCAGCCTATATTTAATTCCATTACGAAAATGATTAGAGAATACTTAGTGAGGTACCCAGTCTTTAAGAGATGATGTGTGTGTGTTACACAACCTAATATGTAAATGAGAACCTAACCTAGGAGTAAAAGATTGAAGTGGACTGGCTTCCAATTTTTTTTTTTTAAACAGTTTTTTTATTGATTTTTTTTTACAGAGAGGAAGGGAGAGGTATAGAGAGTTAGAAACATCAATGAGAGAGAAACATTGATCGATCAGCTGCCTCCTGCACACCCCCTATTGGGGATGTGCTCGAAACCAAGGTACATGCCCTTGACTGGAATCGAACCTGGGACCCTTCAGTCCGCAGGCAGATGCTCTATGCACTGAGCCAAACCAGTTAGGGCCTGGCTTCCAATTTTATGTAATTAAGAACTTCTCTCCATACTTGGTTAAATCATATGATCCTTTGAGGAAAAGATATTGTTAGACAGCCATGCTTTCTAGTTGTATTTCTGTCTCAATCTCCATCTAGTAGCAAAGCTTAGAAAACAAATATAGTTTAAACCAGAAAGATGAAATTTAGAAAAAAAAATTAGTTGATTTCTAATAAAATGAAATTGTTTTATTTTTAATTTTTAATAGCCTTTGATAGACTCTTCCTTTCCAGTGGAGGAGTATTAAAGAATTAGCAATATGTTTTAAAACCACTAGGTTTCAACTGTGGAGTTTTAAACACTTTTTATTAGAACTCTAAAAAATTAAGCTTTTACTGGACGAATCAGAGCAATTAAAAGTTGGATTACCTTTACATAGGCAGATAACAAGGTAAAGCTAAGTTCTGAGACTATCTTCATATATTAAGAAATATTGAACAACTAGATAAATGGACAGATAGATAAATAAAAGGATGGATATAGATAAAAACGAGAGAAGAACTATTGGTCTGAATTCAAGAACAGTGTGTGGCTACTTCCAACCCTGACCATTACACTGGGGTTGCAAACATCTGTTAGAGGGTGCTTATACTAACGGCACAGTTCATTCAGAAACAATTGCTAAGTAGGATGAAACCAGGGTAGAGGGCCGGTTCTGACACACAAAAACGCTTAATAGGCCTAATAAGGAAATGAGGATTTACACAGGAGAAACTTCACTGGATCCACACAGAAACCCATCTGCCTTGGCCAGCTGCTCAGTTCTGCTACAGAATCAGTAATATGATGGCGGCGCATGGCAGGAGACAGATTACCCTCTGAAAATGGGAATAAAAAAAAAATTTGGCAGAGGAGAACAATTAGATGATTTATTCCATCCTACAAATTTGCAATCACACTACATGTGTTCTTTAGTTTTCTCAGCCAGGGAAATTACTGGGATACAGAACCAGACTGAGATAAGTACTAAGATAACGGGAGGTAATATGAGAAGTACTACTCCACTTACTTAAAAATCTAAAGGCTACAACTGGGCTAGTCTTCCAGTTACAACATATGGCTTAGAGACATGATCCCTCATCATGAAAATGGAATAGAACTTGTCATCATGGACAGATTGTTAGGGGGGAAAAATGATAGCAATGGGCATATTATGAGATAAGAACAGCTAGTACTGTTATGTTTGGAGTGCTCTAAAAGCTGCAGTAGCATTTGTTTTGCTCCCTGGATTGATTCCATCTGTCTAGTACTGCTGAGAATATTTTGACAGTGGGAATTTGTGAGATGAGGCAACCTCCACCATGCAGTGACATTTATTAGTCAGAATATCCATGACGGAAAGATGAAGGGTCTGAGACATCGGTTTAAGAGAACTAAACCCAAAATATCATGAAGGTCAGACTAATGGGATTTAAATAGACCTTTGAGAGTGGGGACTTTGGTATCAATCGCTGGGGTTTGAGATTGAGGGGAGAATCTTTCTTCAGTTTTGACTCAACCGCAAGCTGTCCAGACAGCTGACAGGTGAGATAATTGTTAGCTCTGTGGTTCACTAATTAAAGGAGATGGGGAGTAATAGGAACATTAATTTTGTGCACTCACCTGAATCTCCTTTGGAAAAGGGAACTCCTTTTGAATCTTAAAAGAGATCAATTCACTGCTTGACATGCACCCAGGTGAGTATAAAAAATATGCCTCCGGGCTGAGTGATATATGAATCAGATGTCAAGCTTCACATTGTAAAAGAGTGATATTACCCTTTAATTGCTCTGGGAGATAGACAGTCCTCTGAAGCTGAGGCAGAAACCACTGAAGAAAGGGCATCAAAAGGAATCATATTTTAAAACACGAGAGAGCAAAAGGGAAGACCAAAAGCTTCTCTGCCCCATTCACCTTCGCATTGATGTGCTTTGTGTGTCCATTTCAACATTTCTAACACTTTCTTTTAAGTGAACCGGAATTCTTTTCTTTATTCTCAGATATCCTGCAGATGTTCAGGATGAAACAACTTCATTGTTATCCCATCTCCAATTTGAGCTTAAATGTGGAGATTCCTTAAAGCAAAACTGCCCAGGTTTTCATCCAGGCTCCAAAACTTATTAGCTGCAGAACTCTGAGGCTGTTTTCTCATGTGCACAATGCAAATATTATGACAGATTTCGTGGGGTTGTTGAGAGGATTAAAGGAGAAAGTCCATGTATCCAATTAGCACAGAGTGCCTGGCCCATGGTTCCAGTTCAAGAAGTGTGAGCTACCATTATGTTTGTGCATAGGAAATGAGAGTCCCTGTTTCCATTAGGAGTACTGTTCCAATACAGGTAAAAGATGGGTTTGGTCAAAGACAGATGGGAACAGGGTAAATTTGAATATGTCATGTTCTACCCACTCCCCTTCATGCTACTCCCTCTTCCACACTAGGCCCGTATCCACCTCACAGCCCTCAAGTGGAAAGAATTATTCCGGTATAGTTTCAATTTCTGGTGTGCACTGCCAGTTAATTTTTTTTTCTTGAAAACATGGCAAATCCAGGGATTTATTAAATTGAGGGCTAAAAAATGGCAAAATGAATCTCCAAGCCAAGCTGTAAACTCTCTGTCCCTTGAGTGCAAAGCTTTTTCGCCTGTTCACAAGCATTTCAGAAAATACAATGAAAAAAGATTTTTTTCCCCAATACCATATATGGTGAAAAAGGGGTAAAAAAAGAAAATTAGAAACTTTAAAGGTGACCCCCTAATTCTAAAGAGACCCGTTTTTATTCTCACAGAGTAACAGCCTCACTCCCAGATTACTGAGTGCGCAGTATTTGTTTTCTGTGGGCCGCTGCCAACAGATGGCTTATTTTGAGTGGGAAGAAATATCATTAAGGAACAAAGAGAAATTAGGACTAAATAGGAAGTTAAATATGTTCTTGGGATTACAACTGATGATCAAGGAATTGCAAACCAGTGATTTGCAGCTTAATATTTTGCCTGCAGCCAATACCCGCTGTTTTAAGGAAAACTTAACATTAAGGCTTTTCTCAAATCATACAATTTATTTGTCTTTATGTCTTGCCAGTGCCATTCCCAAACATCATAATTTGCCTAGAATCCTGAAACGCAAGATGAACAAATAATATTCATGTACTCCGTGGGGAAAGCATCTTTGATTGAATCGTCTCCTTCCATCCCAGTCACTGTAACGTGTGCTACATGTCAGAGATGTGAAATTAAGTTGAGTCTCCTTGAAAGCAAAGTATAAATTAGCTTCGAAATGAAAACGGTTAGAAGAAAAGCGTTTTCATATGACAGCCGAACTCTATCAGCTCTTAAAGTACTCGAGGCCTCTCGGAGGAATTCAGCATGAAAATGAGGGCGATATAAGCCCAGAATGTGACCCCACCACTGCTCAGTGGGCTAAGGAATTTCCCTGGAGGACTGGGGGTCTGTGGTTAGGCTGGAAGTCAAAGGGTAAAGATATGTTTCCTCTAAACACCGGTCTTTGTAGTTGACTCTTTAAAGCAGTGGTTCTCAACCTTCCTAATGCCGCGACCCTTTAATACAGTTCCTCATGTTGTGGTGACCCCCAATTTCATTGTTAGAAATTGAACAAAATTAAAGCATAGTGATTACTCACAAAAACAATATGTAATTATATATGTGTTTTCTGATGGTCTTAGGCGATCCCTGTGGAAGGGTAGTTCGACCCCCAAAGGGGTCGCGACCCACAGGTTGAGAACCGCTGCTTTAAAGCATATACCTAACATTTTACCTAACAATACTAAAATATAATAAAAATAAAAACAACCAAGAGCAAACTAATGAGATATGGCTGCATCCCAAGTTAATGCTCACATGCCTGAAGAACCTGGGGAAGTAGAAGAGGATTTGGGAGCATCCAGAGTTTGTCAAGCCATGCAGCACTGTATGAATGTACTTATGAGCAAATTCACATTAGGTTCTTGGATACAAGACTGACTCTATTCACAGATGAGGACAATGCCAGGAAATCTAATCTCAGATGATTTCTCTGCTGCTTAAAACAAATTAGTATTGCGCATATCTCCCTGGTATAATTCAGAGAATACATTGAAGATTGTAATCAACCCTCTTCAAAGTAGTTGTTAAATCAGTGAGAACCTATTCAAAACAGTTGGGGATAATTCTTGCTACTGGCTAAAGAATTTATATTCTTGAGATAAGAGCTCTGGTTATTTCTTTTAGCTCGGGCTGTGGCTATATGAGAGTCGCTGAGCATTTCTGTTATGTTGCTATTGTTGGTGGCACAGTCAGTTACTAAAGCAAACTATATGACTTCAGGGACAGAATTAATATTAGGGCAAGAAATCTATTTCCCAGAATCTAGATGCTGTGAGGTGATTGGCCTCTAGGGCGGTGGTAGGCACAATGAAGGCCCCACTTCTTTGCTTACTCTGTATCCGTGACCTTTCCCACAGGCCTTTGCAGTACTCTCTCACTGTGGGGAGGGTGACTCCCCTGCCCTTGACTTTGTGCTCAAACATGTGACTTGCTTTGGACAAATAAGATGCTCGCAGATGATATGCAAGCAGAAATTTTGGATCATTGGACTTTCTCAGCCTTGTAACTCTGCCACAACCATGAGAAGAATATGCCCAGGCAGGCTGTATCCCAGAGGAGGATGGAATACCGGTGAAGCAGATCTAGTTGACCCAGCCAAGCCTTGCCTAAATCCGTCAACAGCCATCTGACTCCCAGAGGCACACAAGCAAACACATCTGAGACATCAGAGCTACTCAGCTGGAACTGGAATCCTATAGATTCATAGGTCAAACAAGTGCTTACTGTTCTTAGCCATTTATTTTCAGATGGGAGTGCTTATTGTTTTAAGCCACTGCTTAATATTGTGGCGATAAAATACTAAGCTTTTTTTTTAAGTTTTAGTTATTTACCTGGTGGAAACCATTTTTTAAGTTTTCATTCTTGGCAGCAGGATATCCCATTATTCCACTGTCATGACTTGAAAGTCAAGGTATAAGATTTCAATGGCTGTGGCACTGAGAACTTGAATGTCTGCCTGAGACACTATACAATAATAGTGGCTAGATTTAATTGAGGGCCTATTATATGCCAAATAGTATTTGCAGTATACACTTGTACCCTCAATATTAGCTACAACCTTATAAGTAGGTCATTATTAACTCTTCTCTTTGAAAATATGAGAAAACTGATACTCAGAAAAACAAAGTAACTTATGCAGGGAACTAGAATGCATATATTTGAACCTGGGTTTAAATGGATCAAACTAAAATGTAAAGTCCTATGCCATACTTCCTCTAATCAGTTTAAAAACCCCAAATAAAGGCTTTTAGTATCAAGCAGTATTGTATAAACAGTTTTAGAAAGCTACACAAAAGAGTGTAAGTTTCAGTCAGTTTCCAAGAGATCACAGATTCTAAGTCTGTGCCTGTCCATTACAATGCAGAACAGAAGCATAAACCCAGAGTCCCGTCTGGAAGGAGCTGATCTTTGGCATTTCCCAGATCCTGCCCCTCTGCCAGCAGACAGTACATGGGAGAAAGAATCATTTGCTCGAATTTGAAGAGTTGTGCCACAAAGAAAACGGGCAAGACCCTCACATAAACCCCAGTCACAAGTCCTGAACACACAGAGTTGGTATTGTTCACTGAAGAATGATGGAGTTCCTAGTCAACGGAAAGGCAAAGGTCAAGATCCCTATTTTTTAAGAAGTCACTTGGCTATTTGATGAAACTTACAATACTAAATATTGTGAGAACCAGTGCTTCAGCAGAAAACGTGTTGAGGAGCAGATTTCAGAGAAGTCAAAATCAGTCAAGGGCCTAAAATACTTTCAATCATTTTTAAAGCAATCCATCTTTGAAGGGCCATTGAGGTCTCACCTCCTTCTAGAACCCTTCCTGGATTACATGGTCACCCCCATTAGCCCCTCTTCACTCTAAATACCCATGGCAAGTATGGCATCATCTCCTCCTCAGTCCTACTTTCTCAAATGGTTTCTTAGTGAGTCCATGCGAAGGCCCAGTGTTCTCAGATGTCTAGCATTTGGTGATGATAAGTTTAACAGTAATGTTTACTATTCAATTAATTTGTCTATATGACTATTCTCTTTACAATCATTAAGCTCACATTAACCTTAGTGAGCAGTTACTGTTATAATCCCCATGTTATAAAGAAGAAATGTAAGCTTATAAAGGTCACATAATTTGCTCAAAGCTACACAGCCAGAGAGTATTTGAGTGAGATTTGAATATAGCCAGCCTGACTCCAATAATCTTGGCCTTCAACTGACTCACAGAAGACACTCTCTTATATGCTTTGTGTGTGTGTGTATAAACCCAAGGTGCAGGCACACTGGGAGGCACAGAACCAGCCCTCATCTGCATAAATTGTGCAGGTCACAACGTCAGAGGTTTCCAATAATTACCTGATACTCTTGTTTAATAATAGAGTTCATATCACTGGAAGAAAAGACCCAAGTCAGGCTCATTTTCTAGCACCACTTGGGCTTCTTAACAAATATAATATCATGGAAGAAAGAGGAGAACATTAAATAAAGGTCTATATACTACATGAGAATATGGGCTATAGATATTATTTTCAAAGCCTATGTCCAGAATACTTAATCAACAGCCATTCAGCAACTGGATTTATTTAGCATCTACCATTTATGGGGTGCTATGTTGGGCAATAATGAATTATATATGAAAAATAAGTATTTCCTCAGATTTGTTTTCCTTACTATCAGACAACCTATTAAACAGTAATATATTAAGGAATTGGCTAAATGTTCTGGGCTTTCTGAAGACAACTGTCAGGCAAAACCTCAATATCACACAAGATGCTGCTTTGGGACATATGTCTATGTGTCAGTTATATGACAGAATCAAAATATTACTAACAAAATCAAAGATTCAGTTCCTTCCACCAAGTTTGGGCTGCTTGTCCATTAGTCAAAACTCATCGCACAAATGCCAGGTTGTTGAAATTTATCTGGAAAGCTCTCCTGTATTTGTATCCTTGGCTCTTTCCTTTTGATTTTTCAAATTTCCACTTAATATCCAAATTTTTGCTCTTATGTTAGTATAATTTAAATAATTTTTCATTAAATAAAAATAAATAATAAATTATACTAGGCAGTATACCCAAAGCCTTTCTTTTTAAGAAACACCAATTTCTATGTTCCAGACTCACAATCCAGTTCTAGGAAAAATACATCACCAGACACCTGTCAGAATGGCTGTCATCAATAAATCAACAAACAAGTGTTGGTGAGGATGTGGAGAAAAGGAACACTTGTGCACTGTTGGTGGTATTGTAAATTGGTACAGCCACTGTGGAAAACAGTATGAAGATTCTTTATTATTTTTTAAATTTATTTATTGATTAACCTATTACATATGTGTCTTTATTCCTCCATTGCCCCCGCCCCCCCATTCCCCCACTCATGCCCTCACCCGCCTGGTGTCTGTGTCCATTGGTTATGCTTATATGCATGCATACAAGTCCTTTGGTAGATATCTCCCCCTTACCCCCACCCTCCCCTACCTTCCCTCTGAGGTTTGATGATCTGATTGATGCTTCTCTGTCTCTGGATCTGTTTTTGTTCATCAGGTTAAGTTGTTCATTATATTCCATAAATGAGTGAGATCATGTTCTATTTATCTTTCTCTAACTGGCTTATTTCACTTAGCATAATGCTCTCCAGTGCCATCCATGCTGCTGCAAATGGTAAGAACTCCTTTTTTAACGCAGCGTAATATTCCATTGTGTAGATGTACCACAGTTTTTTAATCCACTCATCTTCTGATGGGCAACATGCTCAAAGTCACTAATTATCTGAGAGATACAAATCAAAATGACAATGTGGTACCATCTCACACCTGCCAGATGGCTATCATCAACAAATCAACAAACGACAAGTGCTGGCGATGATGCAGAGGAAAAGGAACCCTGGTGCACTGCTGGTGGGAATGCAGACTGGTGCAGCCACTGTGGAGAACAGTATGGAGTTTCCTCAAAAAACTAAAAATGGAACTCCCATTTGACTCAGTGATACTACTTCTAGGAATATATCCCAAGAAACTAGAAACACCAATCAGAAAGGATATATGCACCCCTATGAAGATTCTTTAAACAATTAAAAATAGACTAAGCAATTCCACTTCTGCGTATTTATCTGAAGAAATCCAAAAACCAATTTGAAAAGATATATGCACTCCTATGTTCACTGCAGCATTATTTCCAATAGCCAACATATCGAAGCAACCTTAGTGTTCATAGATAAAGGAATGAATAAAGATGTGGTACATATATACAATGAGATGTTATTCAGCTAAAGAAAAGAATGAAATATTACTTGTGACAACATGGATGGACCTAAAGGGTATTACACTAAGTGAAATAAGTCAGAGATAGAGAAGCATCGATCAGACCATCAAACCTCAGAGGGAATGTAGAGGAGGGTGGGAGTAAGGAGGAGAGATCAAGCAAAGGACATGTATGCATGCATATAAGCCCCAGTGGTTGGCAAAGTGCGGCTCGGCAAACCGTGGCTCGTGAGCCACATGTGGGTCTTTGGCCCCTTGAATGTGGCTCTTCCACAAAATACCAGCTCTTCCACAAAATACCGACTTCTGCACATGGGCCCCGAAGTTTCAATTGCACTGTACGTGCGCACCCCCACGTGGTATTTTGTGGAAGAGCCACACTCAAGGGCCAAAGAGCCGCATGTGGCTCACAAGCCAAGGTTTGCTGACCATGGGCCTAACCAATGGACACAGATACCAGGGGGGTGAGGGCATGAATGGGGGGATGGTGGGCAATGGGGTGATAAGGACACATACGTAATACCTTAATCAATAAAGAAAATGAAGAAATAACAAAAGAAAAACAAAAAAAGAAAAATACCAATATAATATGTGGACTCTAAAAAAACAACAACATCAATAAACAAACAAACTCATAGTAACAAAGGAAAAATGATGGTCACCAGATGTGAGAGGGTTTGGAGGGATGGGTGAATAAGGTAAAAGGGATTAAGAAGTACAAATTACCAGTTATTAAAATAGTCATGGGAATGTAAAGTATAGCATAGGGAATATAGGCAATAACATTGTAATAACTGCGTATGGTATCAGATAAGGACCAGATTTATTGGAGTAATTACTTCATAGAGTATATAAATGTCTTATCACTATGTTGTATACCTGACACTAATGTAATATTGTTTGTCAATTGTAATTGGAACATAAATTTAAAAACAGAAGAAATATCATTTTAAAAGAAAAATATAATTACTTGAATATCCCCTTGGTATCTTAAACTCAGTGTTAACTAATATGAATTAACCATTTATTTTCATAAAAATTGGACTATCTTCGTGCATTCCTCATCTCTATGGTAGCATCCTGTTATGGGTTGCATTGTGTCCCCTAGAAAGTCATGTTAATGTCCTAACTCTCAGTATCTCAGAATGTGACCTTATGGGGGGGGCGGGGAAGGCCATTGCAAATGTAATTAGTCAAGATAAAGTCATACTAAAATGGAGTGTGCCTCTAGTCCAATATGTCTACTGTCTTCATAAAAAGGGGAAATTGGACACAGAAATATACACAAGGAGAATGCCATGTAAAGATTAAGATAAAGATTAGGGTGATGCTTCTGCAAACCAAGGAATACCAAAGATTGCCAGCAAACCACCAGAAGTTAGGAGAAAGAACTGAACCCTGCTGACACCTTGATTTTAAAACTTCTAGCCAATGAGACTATAAATTTCTGCTGGTTAAGCCTCCCAGTTTGTGGTACTTGGTTATGGCAAGTTTAGGTAATATATGCCCCCAGCAAACCAGTTAACCCGGAATTCTTCCTTATCCTATTCAGCATCCAAGTTTTAGATTTATGCTCTGTCCTTAGTTCAAGTGTTCATCATTCTATTTAATGAGTCTCTTAATTGGTCATTCCACCATGAGAAGGATTCCTTGGCTCACCTCCCAACCAACCTCCCCACTGTAGTTAGGGTCATCTTTCTAAACTGCAAACCTGGTCACATTACTCTTTTACTGAAAATCCTTGCACACTACAGGATGCAGATTCCATGACCTTTGGAAATCTTGACTCTTCAGCTTGGCGTGCAAGCTGATCATGATTTGCTCCTGACCAATTGTTTAGCCCATCATACCACTTCCCTGTATTCAAGTCATATTTCAGCTCATGCATCCAACCATGCTCAGGTATTTGCCACAATCTAAGCACTCATGCTCTCTCCAATTCCAATATTCTTACGTATTCTTCCCTATGTCCCCCATGTGGAATTTCCTTTCAGCTATAACTCTATTGTTATCACATCATCTCTCCTACCTAAAGTATAGCATAGTGCTCACCGTGGAAAAATTTCTAAATAGGTGTTTATTGAGTGAATGTGTAAAATCAGAATTTCATCTTGTTAAAATACAAGCCATCTTATATGCTGGGAAACCCCTTGGTTAAAACAAATCAGAGAAAATATCTCCACTCAAACCTTAGTTTATTCCAATTTACTCACGTATTTAAATAAAAATTTGCTGAACAAAGAACATAAGCAATTGCTAGAATAGACACTGGAAAAGCAATACCAGAGTTGGTCTGTTTTAAAATTGCTGCACACTTGGCCCAAGTTTCATGTAATATTATAGAACTGGCACGGCAAGCTGTTCTTAGATAATTCTGTATGCATCTGTGATATTAATGTACACCTGTGTCTTCCGACAGTCAGCTTAAGCCCCACATGCTCCTCCTTGTCACTGATTTGAATTTTCCTCATTTTAGAAAAAGCATTGGTCTCATACAATATATCATGGGTTTATTTGGTTAGACTTTCATGCTTCCAGATCATTGGAGATTTTGAAGTTTGCTGCAAAACATATTTATTACTGTATTTGTTAGTTATATGCATTCCTAAGCATTTTCTTAAGGAGAAAAAATGCAAGTTATACATTTAAAAAAAAGAAGATAAAAAATAAAATAAACTATTCTAGCATGTATTTAAAAAACAAAACTGTATTATATATAATATATATATATATATATCCCAGTGCACACAGATTTGTGTTGGGAAGGGAGATCCCTCAGCCTGGCCTGCACCCTCTAGCAATCTGGGACCCCTTGGGGGATGTCCGACTGCTGGTTTAGGCCCACGATCAGGAGTCGGATATCCCCCGAGGGGTGTAGCAGTGTGCCAAGTGGCAGGCAGCCAGGGAGGAGCCTGAGCCAGGGCCGCACCGCTCGCACTCATCGTGGCCTGCTGCACCTGTTGCTGCCACTTGGTAGCACTGCCACAGAGTCGGGAGAAGCTCCTGCCACTGCAGCTGTGCTTGCCAGCTGTGAGCCCAGCTTCTGACTGAGTGGCATTCCCTCTGTGGGAGCGCACTGACCACTAGGAGGCAGCTCCTGCATTGAGCTTCTGCCCCCTGGCAGTCAGTGTGCATCATAGAGACTGCTCAACCGGTTGTTCCAATTGTTCTGGTCATTCGGTCATAATGGTAGCTTAGGCTTTTATATATATAGATAATATTTTTATAATTTATATTTTATATAACATAAATATACCCTTGAAACCTATATAATTTTATTAGCCAATGTCACCCCAGTAAGTTCAATAAAAAAGATAAGGAAGCCAGATTAAAAATATACACATGCATAAATACACAACACTTTATTATATAATATAGAGCTGTTTTATATAGTATATATTCTAGGGCATACAATTAGTACAAATAAAGGAGTAGAATAGCAAAATTCAATTTAATCTATTGCCACTTAATAACAATACTTTATTATTTGTGTTCTTATAACTATTGTGTTTACTTTATATTCAAATTACATTATCTACAAAATATATTTCTTCAGCATTTATTCGCCAAAAACATCAATTGCTTTTATTTATTCATTCAACATATGAACACTCAAAAGAACAAAGAAAAAAGCAGCGGTTTCCAAAAAAATTATACTCATATTTTTAAATAGGCCTCACTATCTTCTAATTGTTATAGGCCAACATTTATAATCACACAGAAACTGCACTGAACAGTGAAATTTCATTCCAAAGATTGTGACTGTGTCAGCTGATTTACCTGCACATCTAACTGATAGATCCTCCCTTCCCCCAACTTGTGGGCAAAGTATGACATAACCTGCAGCCTGGAAATACCTGAGTGCCTAACCATGTATCTTATATGGACTATATGTTGAACCACCAATCGTCACCTGCCAAATACCCTAAGCCCTTGATTCCTAAGTACCTGAGTGCCTAACTATATACCTTATATGGACCATACATTAAACCACCAATCAGCGCGCACTGAGTACCCTAAGCCCCCATTCCTTCCCATTCCTCCCCTCAAAAGGAGTGCTCACCTCTGCATGGGTTGCTGCTCTCCCTTTGCGAGACAGCCTGACAGGTCATTCTCCTAATAAAGCCTGTAATACCTGGTTTTGGGCTCCCAACTGGTCTTTCACTAACAAGCATCTCAAATTCAACGTGTTCAAAATTGGGTTCTCTACCTTTTTTCATGACTTGCTATGTTTTCTGAAGTCCTAAAACAAGGTTAATATAATCATCCTCTATATAGTCACTGAACTGGAAACCTTATATTCCTTTCAAATTCCTTCTTTCTTCTACATCAATAATTGTTCAGTGGGTTCTGTTGATTCTACCTCTAAAGTACCTTTGGAATTCATCCCTACCTTTCCATTTTCCAAATACAATCTTTTATTGCTTCAGCACCCTACATGTATACTGTAGGCACACAATAAATCTTTGGCAAGTGAATAAGTGGACAATAAAATCAATAGTTTAGATATTTTTTTCTTTTTCTTTTCCAGACAACTATAATAGTCTTCTGTATGAAATTGTGCTTATTAATCATCTACTCTTTAATTAGATCTCCAAACTTACTACTACACGGGTTATTCTTCTAGGACACAGCCAGCAATATAATTTCTTGCTCAAATAATTTGATGGCTGTTTTGTTCATGAAAAGCCAGGAAGGCACTCTAATAAGTGGTAGGGATAACTTGAACAAACAACGGTGTCTATGTTGGAAGATACTCATTAATCAAATAATTACTCTAAGAGAAAACTATAAGATGCTTTGAAAGCATATGACAGTGTCATAATCCATCTGGGAGACTGGGCTGGGTTTCTAGGCATAAGAGTTGTAAGAGCTGCTATATGAAATGTGAATGGAGTTTCCCAGGTAAAGTAAAAGGACTTGCTCCTGGCCAGAGAGAAACACATGCAAAGATTGTGTATGAGGCAGAGGTTGGCCTTTGGGTATCTCAGAGGAGGGTAGTGGGTTCAGAACTCAGAGACCAAGTGGTGAATAGTGCCTGTTGAGCTCACGAGGACAAGCAGTAGTAAATTGTTTATTGTTTGCTGACCACCCTAAGAAAATATCCATGAAGGATTATAAACAAGGGGTTACAGGATCACTTTCACTGGTTTCTTTTCATCAAATTATATAAAAAACATTAAAAGAGAAAGTATACCTTAGAGTGGGTAGGATTATAGTAAAGCTCTGGGCCACTGAAAATGTGCCCGGGAGCATTAAGAGTTCTTGGAGCATGAATAAAGGACAAGTTTCTTTCCAACAAATTTTTGATGGGCATAACTTATGGCTTAGTGGCTTCACTTTTGTTTCTGAATCCATGTTAATAATGGGCATTTTCAACATGCCAAATTGGTCATTGCATTCTTTATAACACCCTCTTCTGCAAACCAAAGATAGCAGCACAATTAACACATGTGATGAATGCAAGAGCACCTTAGCTTTGTTTCTGACCTCACTTTTTAATCAACATGAAGTCCATTTAACATTTAGTTTCCTTCTTTCGTGAATATTTCTAAAAAAATCCCCAGGGCTCTTGGAATAATGGAATCCACCTTCCTTTGTGTTAGTCATGGAGAAATGATTGCCCCCCACCTCAGACTCTTCATTTGTGCCAAGAAGACAACCCATGTGGAAGTGATGACAGAGATTTCACCATTTCTGCTTGCAGGCCTTTCAGCAAAGACCAGAACCAGGGGTGATGTGTCTTTATCAACAACTGTCAGCTCAAAAAATGTTCTGTCTTTGGCAAATCTAGTATTAACCTGTGTGTTTGCTGAGGCTGCTTGCTAGACTCACGCCTCTGGAAGTCAGAAGTGCTGATGAAGGGGAAGAGTGTCACATAGAGGGTGGCAAACGGCACGAACCCTGCTCCTGTGGCAGTTTTATTGTTCTTGTAATTGTAATAATAAATAAAACACCATGACCTTTGGTGTGCAGTATGATGCCTCAAATTACTTCCTCAATTTCAGCCCAGGCATTCCTACTCTTCTGGAGCAGTTTTTCATGCTTTACTTTTTGAGATGGCACACCTGTGTTATTCCCCCAAAATTGCCAGATAATTACCAATCAGTTTTTTAAAGAGATGTGTTTCTTGTCTTCTGGTCGTTAATTTATGTCTCACTCATAATTACTCAATACAAACTTATTTGAAATACGTAGATGAGCATTCAATCTGAAAATTATCTAGGAAGATTAAAACCCCAGGGGCGAAGACATAAGATTTAAAAATGAAGTATGGCCTGCCTTGTCTGTTCACTTGCATAATCATCTGTTTCTCCCACTTACAGGTTCTTCATGGATGCAGCCAAGGTAGAGATTAAGTTGTGAGGGTCTCACTCCAATAATCTGGGAAGCATCCTTTTTTTGGAAATAGCTCTTTAATTTTTCTCCCTCATCTGAGGATGTGCTTTTTATTGATTTTTTTTTTTTTTTGAGAGAGGAAGGGAGAGAAAGAGAGAGAGAGAGAGAGAAGAGAGAAACATAAATTTGTTGCCTCTTGAACATGCCCCAACTGAGAACAGAACCCAGGTATGTGCCCTGACAGGCAATTGTACCTTCAACCCTTTGGTGTACTGGAAGACACTCCAACCAACTGAGCCACACCAGCCAGGGAAGCTCTCTAATTTTATAGTGTAAAACAGTGGTTCTCCATCACTTGGAGGGCTTATTAGAACACAGTTTTCTGGCCCTGCCTCCTAGTTTCTGATTTAGCAAGTCTGAGATAAAGCCTGGAGGTTTATATTTCTAATAAGTCCCCCAAACTATATTTTGAGAACTGCTAGTGTAAGAATAAATAGACTTTACATTGTTCCCAGGAACTACCAGAAACATAAATTATTCAAAATAATGGCATGGAAATATCTGGTTTCATAAAAAGTCAAAGAATGGTAAAATTTAGAGTGGGCAAGATACTTAAATCACAGACATAACATACCTTGGAGAATGCTAATGTTATAGCCATGGCCGTAAACCAGTTGGTGATGGAGATGAGAATATAACATTCTGAATTCCCATGTCTTTGCTCTACAACTATCTGGGTTGCCAGGTCTGACATCAGATCTATTTAGTCACTAAAAATTATACCTTTGGTTAGGGCATTTATAGGCTGGGAGTTGAACTGATTATGCAGTTGAAACTAGCAATCTTATATCAGCCTTCACACCTACTGTTCTGTTACAATTTTTGAGAGTACCTTTTATTATAAAACTTCCAAGTTAAAAACAATAGATGTATCTTACTTTTGTACAAGCAAGAAAGAAGCCTGTAAGGGAGGAAGAACATGATATATTTACATAAAAAAACTGTTCCTTAGAAGAAAAAGTGCAAATCCTATCAAGCATTTGGCTATTTTAAAACCAACCAATGGAATTGGGTCAATTTGGATATTTTTTAATGAATAACTCTTGAGTTTATTAAATGCAATAGGCTTTAATGTGGTTTATTTTCTTCTACCAATTAATTTGCACATAGATAGTTTTGGCCATATATTCTTCAGAATGATTAAAAAAATAATTTGAATTACTACAGTTTGAAGAATATGGGTCTACAGGCAGCAAGCACATGGTCCTGAAGCTCAGATCCCATCTCAGGGAGCATTTCAAGGTTGATGAGGTCATGTTTATGCAGTCAGCATGGAATCATGCAAAATCCATCTAGATTTTCTGGTTCTATTGACCTGAGTTTGAATGCTGTCAATTACTCTGTAACCTTTGGAAAATCGATGAAATGCTTCTTACCCTCAAGGTTATCCTTTGTGCAACCAGAAAAATATAACTCCCATATCACAGGCAGTGCCAGAACTCAAATGTAGCTTGGTAAAGATTTCATTCCTCCATAATTTCCATCAGATCCTGTCCTCCCACAATCCCTCTCACATCAAGGTACTTCAATCAAACAATCTGAATAGAAATCGTAAACTTGAAGTGCAAACGTAGCTTCCAGACATGTCTTCTACTCAATTCCTCTCCCAAGTGATATTACAGGCAAGTTCCTTTCCTACCCCTCAACCACAATGTCACTTCCAACCCCCTTCTATAGCAGCAATTCCAGGGCTTCCATAGCCCACAGTGTGACTGTGATAAAACATGCTCTAATCTGCAAAGTATCTGTCATGTACTCCCCTTTCTCCCCTTGCCAATTAATTTCCTCTGGGCTAGACATCTGGCTGTACTAGAACTGAGTTTCTTCTCGAGGGGAAAAAGGGTAGGATGAATTATATATAAGGTTATTTTTGTTTTTTGTTTTTATTAAAAAATAACTTAAAAGTATCAAAACTGCACTTAGAGTATACAAGTAATACAAATGGGGAAAATTAGGGGGTGGCTGTAATATGTTTATATGTTGCAGTAGAAAGCATCTATCTCATGTATCATTGTCTTTATGCCTAACATTGTTATGATCTATGTACTACATTTCTTTTTACCTTCTACAGTTCCCTTAAAAAGTGAATCAACAATTTAGCCACCAACATTGTCCTTCCCAAGAAAAATACCATTTTCGCCTACCCTTAAACTTTTCGAATTAGTTTCAAAATCCTTAGAATTAGCTTAAATCCTGACTTCATTTAAAGGGCACACCCAGCATCATAATGTGAATATTGGTGAGAGATTTCCTTTGGATTTAATTCTAAATTATTGCTTTGCATGAATGACATCATTACATTCAAAGGTGAAACTTTCATCCATTTGAATAAAGAAGAGTGAAGACATAAAAGTGGCAGAGTTTTAAAAAACAAGTAAAAATTTGTTGGCCAAGAGCCAGCTTCCTTTCATGGATACAAAATTATTGTCCAGGAACTTAAAGCTGAAATCATGGGTTACTATAACTTCAAGTCTGGAAATGACCTTAGATATCAATCTTTCAACCCTCTTTAATTAACATATGAGAACAGAGAACCTTAGGAGGGGTAGGGGACCTGCCCAGCCCATAGAGTTCATAAGAACTAGAATTAAGATTTCCCAAAATGCAGGCCTATGTTGTTGTTGTTTTTTTCCCCCCAAAATAGGCTGATTTTAGAAGGTGATAAGTTTAATACAATGGAGTGTGTTTAATATAAGGTAGTGTGTTTGTGGCTTTCTGCTTTTATTTTTCATTGAGCATGTGTCAATTTACACTTAGGAGAAAAATGTAATCAATGAGTTAAAATAAAATAAAATTATTTTTTATGGGTGGTACTTTTTAAAAATATTACTTTGCTATCTTCCTCAGAGATGGGAGCAAGTTTGTCTTTTCGATATATTAAACAGATAGCTAAAACTTGCAAAATATTTTGTCTTACTCATTAGACTTGGAAAATTAAAAGGGCAAAGAAATAAAACTAACAAAAATACTGAACAACTAAACATTTTACATGTTATGGTTTCTTAGGGTTATCAAATTTAGCAGAGAAAAATATAGGATGTCCCATTAAATTCAAATTTAATGTGAACAATGAATAATTATTTTAATATATCTCATATAATATTTGAGATATACTTATACAAAATAATTGTTGTTTATTTTAAATTTAACTACAAATCTTATATTTTTTTCTGGTGTATCTATATATGCTGATTTTAAAATATTTAATTAAAATGTCACATGGTGGTAAAGCAATACTAATTTAATACATATACCAAGTTCATACTATACAAAATTAATTCTCTCAAGTATATTATGAGAACAAAAACATTCAATATTTAATGAGTATCTGTTGTGGTGATTTATTTCTAAGCAATACAATGAAATAGTAATTTGTAAAAGCCACATTGATTTTATTTATGCATTCATATAATACACTCCATATAACACAAGGCAAACCAACAACAAAAATAATAGACTCCTCCCTATTATAGAATGTAATTAATTGATCTTTTGAATGTAATCAATATTTATTTAAATTGATAATCCTTTGGTAAACAATTGTTTTGCTAAATTTTATTACTGTGGCAGACAGAGAGATAAAGGAGACTTGAAAAGAAAGAATAAAAAGAGAAAGAATATTAATAAAGAAATATTGTGTTGGACACACTAGAATCAGGTCTATGAGTCAATATTTTCTCCAATCTAGATTTTATTGTGATTCTTCAAAGATATTTCAATGTGTCAACTCAATATCAATAATATCATGCAGAACTAAAAGGATGCATGATATTGCTTTTTAGGTGTTTTTCTTTTATATTTTAACCATTCACATGTTTATACACAAAAAAGTTTCTTTTTCTCTTTAGATTTAACAGCTGTTGAATCTTAGAGGTTGCACAGGTGTTCATTGTTCTATTCTTTCAGCTTTTCTCTATGTTTGAAGACTTTTATAACAAGTTTGGGAAGAAGAAAAATGGAAAGAGAGAAAAATAATTAACAGCTATATCATCATTAAAATTGTTCTAAGTATAGCAAAATATAATGGGATCTAAAATATGTCATTTCTAGTTTCTTATTTAAAACACTAAAATTATTTTTATATTTCTATCTGGATATAGTCAACAGATACATTTATTGGTTTCCTTTGGATATCTCTTTACCACTTTTGTCATTAAATGGTAATGCACTTGTTATATTTTAATTCTCAATATTCAAAATATGTTTTAGTTAATTTTTGAACAACTAGTAATAGCAAGTTCAATGAAACAAGGTTTTTTTAACCTTAGATAAATCACTTAGAACAACCAAAACATTAAAAAATGTTGCTTTATTAAAATGTATCTAAGGATAAGAATAAATAATCCAATAAACAGTGTTGTCTTATTCTGTTTGGGCTACTCTAACAAATATACCATAGACTGGCGGTCTACCGCAGACTGGACTTAAAACATAAGAAACTTATTTCTCACAGGTGGTGAGGATGGAAGTCTAAGATCAGAGTGCCAGCATGGCTGGGTTCTGGTGAGTGTTCACTTCCAGACAGAAGACTGCTGACTTCCTGTTGTATCCTTGAATGTCAGAGAAATGGCAAGAGAGCTCATTGTAGTTTCTTTTATAAGGGCACTAGTCCCATTCAAGACTGATGCACCATGAATCACTCCCAAAGGCCCTGCCTCCTAATATCTTCACATTGGGGACTAAGATTTCAACACATGGGTTTTGGGGTGGCGGGGAGGGGTGTGGAGCACAAACATTCAGTCTATCACTTTTGGGCCAAATAAAATTCTTCTTCAATAAATATATGTCCTGAGAGCCAACCTGGCTAATCTTGCTTCTGAAATGAGCTTCCATGCCCCTACCCTGAGCATTAGTACCACTTTCACATCTGCCAAGGAAGTAGAGACTAGGTAATTCCACATATGATCAAGGAAAGGCTAAATAAACTATGGTGACTAACAGGTAAAGAATTAAGCTTTTCAGGTCCAGGTATCAAAAGTTTATTACCAGTTACTTCAGCTTTCTTTCTCTTCAAATACAAGCTTTAGTTACCATTCCCCTTCCATTTCTATGCTAATAAATTTTCCATACCCTCCCTCGAATTTTTTCTACTGCTGATCATTATTATTGATCTTCATTCCTCTCAAAATACACATTCTTGCCCTATTTTTTGTCATCTCTTCACCAGTGTTTTATCCACTTTCCATTTTATTTTCCCATTTCTTCTCCCATCATCTAAACTTAAATGTCATTTCCTAAATTTCAAAATAATCAGTCAAAAGGGAAGGGGGTTTAGTCATGATGGGAGCTTTTAATTTTACAGTGTCAACCACCTGATTTGCTTGATTTATATTATGAAAAGGTAATAACATATAGATATAAGTATTAAAGTTAAAAATATAGTTTAAGAAATAATTATTTTTTCCAATTCACTTAAAATCCCCAAAATTTGCTTTATTATTTTTTTCCTTTCCTTTTTTTTTTTTTATGGGGCTGATGGAGGGTTAGAACATTTTATTTACAGTTGTTGAATTTTGTCTTATTTAAAAGAAATACTGTCTACCACCCATCTATAGAAGAGTAAAATAATGAAAATTAAAAATTACTTATAATGCTACTTCCCAGAAAAGTAACTACTGTTAACACTTTACACACACACACACACACACACACACACACACACACACGTATGCATGCAAGTACACCATATATTACAATTTAAAAGAGAATGTTACAAGAATTACCTCTCATCTATTCTCTCAAGTTGGAAAACAGACATGTCTACTTCCAGATCTTCTCCCATTGGGTTGAGAATAATAATCTGAAAATGGCAGGTTTATAGGATGGGGGGATCCTGAATCTCTAAATCATCACATGGAGCAGAGCTATCCTACTGAACCTGACCTGAATGATTCATTGGAGAAAAATAAACTACCATCTTATTAAATTACTAGAGGCCCAGTGCACAAAAATTTGAGCATTCTGGTGGGTTAGGGGGGGTCCCCTCAGCCCGGCCTGTGCCCTCTCACAGTATGGGATCCCTTGGGGGATGTCCACCTGCTGGCTTAGACCCGCTCCCTGGGGGGATTAGGCCTAAGCTGGCAGTCAGGCATCTCTCGGGCAGCCCAAGAGCCCTCAGGGGATGTCCTCTTGCCAGCGGGGAGCAGGCCTAAGCTGCAGTAGGACATCCTTAGCGCTGCTGAGGAGGCAGGAGAGGCTCCCACCACCAACACTGTGCTGGCAGCCATCAGTCTGGCTTGTGGCTGAGAAGAGATCCCCTTTTGGGAGCACACTGACCACCAGGGGGCATCTCCTGCATTGAGCATCTGCTTCCTGGTGATCAGTGTGTATCATAGTGATCAGTCATTCTACTGTTAGGGTCAATTTGCATATTACCCTTTTATTATATAGAGGCCTGGTGCATGGGTGGGGGCAGGCTGGTTTGCTCTGAAGGGTGTCCTGGATCAGGGTGGGGGTCCCGCTAGGGTGCCTGGCCAGCCTGGGTAAAGGGCTGAGGGCTGTTTTCAGGATTTCCACACCCCCTTCAGGGTGTGGGTCCCTACTTGGGTGCCCGGCCAGACTGGGTAAGGGACTGAGGGCTGTTTGCAGGCTGGTCACACCCCCTTCATGTTGGGGGTCCCCACTGGAGTGCCTGGCCAGCCTGGGTGAGGAGCTGATGGCTGTTTTCAGGCTGGTCAAGCCCCACATTAGGGACCCTCACCCCATGGGAGTGTGGCCAGCCTGGGTGAGGGGCTGATGGCCGTTTTCAGGCTTGCCACGGCCATGGGCTGGAAGCAGGTATCTGGGATTTATTTAACTTCTATAATTGAAACTTTTTAGCCTTGGTTCCACTCGAAACCTGGGTTGCCCCTGGCAACTGAGGCTCCCAGCCTCTCCTTGAGCGGAGGCCACACCGGCTGGAAGAAGGTATCTGGGGTTTATTTATAATTGAAACTTTGTAGCTTTGAGCAGAGCCCAGGGTTGGCCAGGGCAGGCAGGAAGCTTGGCTTCCTCCATTGCCAGGGGCAACCAAGCCTCCTGCTCACTCCAGCTCTGTGGCCACTGCCATCTTTGTGATGGAATGACAGAGTGAAGGAGTGAGGGTATGATGGTTAATTTGCATATTACTCTTTTATTAGATAGGATAGGGTTTGGGACTTTTTGTGAGAGCAACCCTAACCAATACATTACCTAAATGGCCAAAACGTATGATTTTGAAACATTCTGGGAATTCAGAGAAGAGAAAATGACATATTGGCTGGAGTCTTCAGAAAAAAAAAAAAAAAAAAAAAGATGACATTTAAACAAGATAAGAATGATAGAGTTTCAAGTTCAAGATGGCAGCTGAGCAGGGGCATTTGCCACCCCTGCTTCAGGAAACCACAATAAAATGGCCACACAGGAACACAAAAGGGAACAAATTAGAGAGCTCAATTTCTGGATGAAAAAAAGCAAATAGAAAAGTGTGGTCAGAAGTTGAGGGCAAAAAAGGCACATATAGTCCAGGAGATGTGCTTGAGGAAGTCACAGGAGACATGGCAGCCAACCTTCCTAAAAGAACTCTGGAGGATTCTGTGCATCAGGGTTCTGTCAACCTCAAGACTATTGACATCTAGAGCCAGATAATTATTTGTTGTAAGGGGCTGTCCCACACATTGTAGTATGCTGGTAACACTAACCATGTCTCCAGCCCCAATGATAAAACATGTATCCTGCTAAATGCTCCCTGGTTGAGTGTGGTTGTCATATATAATTCATCCTACAAATATTTACTGAACACTTCCTGTATGCCAGGAACTGTTCTAGGTACTGCGATATGAAAGTGAACTAAATAATCAAAAATCCTTGTTCTAATAATACTTGCTAGTGGGACTAGGTAGGCAACTAACTAACTGAGTAAAGGATATAATTTGTCAAATGTTGACAGTGCTTTGGAGAAAACAGAGGAAAATATAGATGACACTGACAGGGAGAAGGACAGCATAACTTTCCAGAATAGCTGTGCCAGTTGCATTTCAAATCCTTTCCATAAATTTATATGTGGGAAATATCAAGTGCCCAGTTTTTGCTTCTTAAAATACCACTGGAGAGATATTTGCTAAACAATTTGAATGAACTTCAGGAAAGAATTGCAGAAGAGGTAATAATGGACTTTAGACCATTCTGAAGCCATATTTGATGAAACTCAAAGATGGGGATAGGCAATGGGAAGCCACTGAAGGTTAACAAGCAGAAGAGTCAGGGTGGTGCTGAAAAAATGATTCAGGGAGAAAAATGGCTGCAAAAACTCAGGAATCAGAGAAGGAGTCTGGCTTCAGATGGTTGAATGGATTTACTGAATCCATTGGCTGAAGCAGTAAATGTATAAACCTTATCTCATTTTATTTTTAACTCATTTTCTCCATCAAACTTTCAGCAATGAGGCTTTACAAGGCTCCGTGAAATGAAATTTCCTTTCAGAGAGTTTCTTATTTCATGCAATTGCATTACAATGCTGAGTCGACAGATAGTTGAATACTATTAACTAAGCTTTACTATTATTATTTCAGAAATATGAATGAGGAGCTTTTTACTTGAATAAAATCTTGAGTTAAAAATTCACTCTTAAGATTCATGGAGACCAAAACACTTAGAAAAATTTACTTAAAACTAGTGAGCTCTTTTTATTTTCTCTGATGAACACATGCTGTCACTTGTACAGTCCTAACAGCTTGCAGCTACAAGTTCAGTCAATGAGGTTCAGAGGGTGGGCGGGGGGAGGGAGGTGGAAATCTGAGATAGTAGGTCTTTTTCTCCTTACTTAAAAGTTTTATTTTGCATAGTATTTGGCATTCTCTCACCACAATCATTTCCAAAATAACATAGTCATATCTTTTTTATTTCAAACATGTGATAAGATATGCAAAATTATAAAACAGAGAATGAATCACTGCCTATGCGTGTTGATTATTTGGGGTTACCCAAGTTTCCTTGCTACATAGAGACTCACTTTTGTTTGTTATCTGAGAAAGTCACTTTATTTGATGGAGATTTGGGCTGGATGTATATACTTGTAAGAGAGGAAATGAGCATTCTCCTTTGAAAGCCAGAACAACCCAGTCAATTTTGCCAAGTAAAAAGAAAAGAAAAAAAAAGGTCAATTACCATAGGCAGAGCCACATACTTCCAGTATGGTTTAGCAATTTCTGACTATGTGGCTTTCTTTCTAACTAAATCAAGTTGATAGATACAACTTCTGCATCTTTACATAAAACTGGAGGCCTGGTGCACAGATTTGTGCACTGGTGGGGTCCCTTGGCCTGGCCTGCACCCTCTTGCAATCTGAGACCCCTTGTGGAATGTCGGAGAGCTGGTTTCAGCTCAATCCAAGCAGGCCAGGCCGAGGGACCCCAATGGTGCATGAATTCATGCACCAGGCCTCTAGTATGCATATAAAATCTTTGGTTAATCTCTTCTCACCGTCCCTCCCCCTTCCCTTCCCTCTGAGATTCATCAGTCTGTTCCATGTTTCCATGCCTGTGCATTGAGCATCTTCCCCTGGTTGTCATGTCGTCATAGCTACTGGCCGAACAGTTGAATGGGGAATGGTCGCTTAGGCTTTTATATATATAGATTAGTTGAAAGTTATTGACCCACTGTTTCTCAGGTTTGCCAGCCAAGTCAGAACACTATAATTCTATAAACATATCTGATCATTCTTGCTTCTTTGTTCATAATGCACTCCAGCCTCCTTCTCTTCCATACCCCGATTTTAATGGCCTCCCTTCTACTCCCACTTATTCAAACCTTTCACTATATCAGTTTTCCTCACCTCCATAAAGACTTTCTTGAAAACTTTAGCCCCAAATAGTCTCTTCATTTACCAAATATCTAGAGGACTTATGTTATATCTCCACTACTTGGGACAGTGCCACATTTTATGCCATCTCATCATTGTCATATAATCATTTCACAAGATTAGATATTGTTAGATACAACTCGATTTGTCTAGCATATGGTCAGGGAATAAAAGATATAAATTTTTGGTATCCACCTCAGCATCTGATATGCATGTTAAAGCAATATCTCTAGAGTGCCCTTAGGACTAACACTCAAATAAGGACAGACCCAAAATCATAGTCCTAACCTTTGTGGAGTTTATTCATTTTTGAACATTAAAAAAACTCTATTCAATCAGTCCCTTGTTTCACTTTTCATCATTACTCATTAACTTGCCACAAATATTTTTTTCCTTAGGTTGAGTGTAAAGTTTTCCCAGGGCAACCAGATGTTGAATAGAGATCTCTGAGTGCTCCTTTAAGTAGTTTTCTGGTTCTAGATCCCTGCATGAGCAAGGGAGATTTAAGTTTATGTAAAGTAAGACTAAATGGTCATGGTACAAATAAGGACAATAAAAGAATTATTAGCCTAACCCAGCTGCCTTTTAATATGATCTGAATATCACTGACTTCTTACAAGAGTGTTGTCACACTGGCTAGTTACTATCGATAGTAACAGGAACACTTTAATGCTAAATGCACAACATACAAGTTGGGTTGACCTCATTCATACTGACAGTTCTTCATTTGATTGCTTTGGGTGCATTACTGTAAATGAAATGGAAACCAGGTTGGTCGATAATCACAGCATAACACCTCATAAGCCTATAGAGGATGGGAATTACGTATTTGAAATATGTCATCTTTCTTAATGTGAATGATGTTTTGCCCATCCTGGACACTGTTGTAAAGGAAAATTATACTACCTAAAGCAGAGGTTTATCTAATAGGTGTTGGCTACCCACTCTGTGCCAGGAACTCTGCTAGGTGTCAGAGATAAAATGGTAATCACAAACATGATCTTGTAACTCTTAGTAGGATTCTAGTGGAGAGTAAGCACCCACTTCCCAATCAAATATCCAATTGTAACTGTGATGAATGGTCTGAAGGAAAAGTGCAGGAGGTAACAGGAGTTCCTTCTCCCTCAGTGACCTAACACTTCATCTTCAAGAGCTGACAGTATGGCACCTAGAAATGACTCAACACTAAGATATTTGTGGACTAATGGAGAAATGTAAACAACACAAAAAAGCTCAAGCCACTGAGGCAATCATAACAGCTACATGGCCAGGATCAGAACATGTTATGACAGACACTTAAGAGCAAGAAGTAAATCTTACTCTAGCTATCTGGGCCAATAGAGCTGATCAAAGCTGCTTACAGGGTATGTTGCTATAGAGAAAACATACAGGAATATATTTGAGACCAAAACACATCTCCTAGAGTTGTGAGCAAGTCCTGCTCACAATTGCAGGAAGTGGTGCAAAGTTGGGACACAGTTCAAGGAATTTTGGTGTGTACAGTGTAGGAAAAGCCAGAGGATGAGAAAATAAGCCAGAATACAAGAGGGAAATCTGGGAAGGAGTCTGGCTTCACATGGTTAAATGGATTTACTGAATCCATTGGCTGATGCAGTAAATGTATAAACCTTATCTCATTTTATTTTTAACTCATTTTATCCATTAAACTTTTAGCAATGATGCTTTACAAGGCTCCGTGAAATGAAATTTCCTTTCAGATAGTTTCTTATTTCATACAACTGCATTACAATGCTGAATCGGCAGATATCTGAATACTATTAATTAAGTTTTACTATTATTATTTCAGAGAACTGGATAAGGAGGCTTTTACTTGAATAAAATCTTGAGTTAAAAATTCACACTTAAGACCCATGGAGACCAAAAGACTTAGTAATATTTATTTATATCTAGTGAGCTCTTTTTATTTTCTCTGATGAACACATAACCTAGGCTGCTGGAGTCCAAGAATCTAGGGCTATATTGTTTTCAATAGAACTTTATGCAATGATGTTATATTCTGCTCTGTCCAATATGGTCACCAATAGCCACATGTGTTTACTGAGTGTTTGAAATGTGGTTGGTTAAGTGAAAAGCCTGAAACACCATTCACAAAGAATGTATGCATCCCTATGTTCATAGCAGTGTTATTTGCAATAGCTAATTTATGGGAACAGCCCAAGTGCCCATCAGTAGATGTGTGTATAAAAAAGCTGTGGTATATTTACACAATGGAATACTATGCAGCCATAAAAAGAAGGATCTCTTACCCTTTGCAATAGCATGCAGGAACCTGGAGAGTATAATGCTTAGTGAAATAAGCCAATCAGAGAAAGGCAAATATCATATTATCTCACTAATAAGTGATGAACAAACAGGTCCAGAGGCATGGGAACATGGAACAGACTGATATATCTCAGAGTGTGTGTGTGAGAATTAACCAAAGAACTTATATGCAAATATGCATAACCAATGGACACTGACAATAGTGTGGTAAAGGCCTGGGTCGGGCAAGGGCTGGGAGGAAGTGGGTAAAGTTGGGGCTGAGGGGTGAGGGACAGCTTTAATACTACCAACAATAAAATAAAAATAAAGAAATGTTAATTTTATTTAATTAATTTAATATTCAAATGTAGCTAATGCCCACCATATTGTACAGTGCAAAGATATAACCCCTCTTGAGTAGAAAGCATGCAGAGCTATAACTGGGCATTACATAATAACTGTCCTTCTTTAGACAATTCCTCTGCCCTCAGGTTTCCCATAGTTACTAACTCCCCTTACTCTTTAAAGGAAGAACAAGAAACAAAACCCCTTGTAGGTGACTCAACATTCACCTAGATTAGAGATTATCATGAAATGACATTCCAGGAACCATATCTGGCCCATAGGTATGTTTGTGTTGGTTTACACTATACTTTTTAAAGTTTTTAAATTAGTTTTTAAGATTTGTAAAATTGATTTTTTCCCCAAAATCTCAATGTCTGTCTTCTTCAGAAAAAAATTAGACAATGAGGCCAAGTTGGCTAATACTTCCTGGCAGTCAATATCTGGAACTGAGCCAAAGAGATGCTTGATGCTTAGTAAAAACACTGCGCAGCCTACTTCACTCACTCTCCTGGCCTTTCTTGGCCCTGGAATGGCTGGAGTTTGAGAGTCCTGATCTATAAATCTTCCGCAGGCAGAAGCATCAAATCTGAGATCCTGTTAAGCCTGGCGATGTTACCTCTGTTACTCTGACCTTTAATATTCAGCAAAGAAAGGAAAAAGCTCAGTACAAACTCCTTCTATTCAAGTTAATATCTCTTCACTCTTCTTCAAAATTAAATAGGTATGTGCAGATATACAGAAGATTTCAAGGTTATTGTATCATTCTGTATGTGAGCCAAGGCCAAGGCTACTGGTTTCAGAATTATACAGAAGTGACATTTACCAGCTTGGACATATTACTTAACCATGGCCTCAGTTTTTGGATTTGTAAAATGTTGAGACATAAATAACTTGGAATAGGGCCCAGCACATTGCAAAGACTCAGTACCTGTTAGCTACTGTTATTCTACATTTAGATTGAACGTTAATTATGAAAATGACCTCCATGAAGGAAGAATAAAGATAAGTCTTATCACCCCAAATAGCCACAGCTATCCTGAGAAAGAAGAACAAAGTTGGAGGGATCACAATACCAGATATCAAGCTATATTACCAAGCCACAGTTCTCAGAAC
Source organism: Myotis yumanensis (assembly GCF_028538775.1). Lineage (NCBI taxonomy): Eukaryota > Metazoa > Chordata > Mammalia > Chiroptera > Vespertilionidae > Myotis > Myotis yumanensis. The sequence continues at coordinate 20,481,845 of NW_027223758.1, forward strand.
TGCCTGGTACTGGCACAAGAACAGACATATAAACCAATGGAACAGAACAGAGAACCCAGAAATCGACCCAAGCCACTATGCTCAATTAATATTTGACAAAGGAGGCAAGAGCATACAATGGAGTCAAAACAGCCTCTTTAATAAATGGTGCTGGGAAATTTGGTCAGATACATGCAAAAAAATTGAAACTAGATCACCAACTTACACCATACACAAAAACAAAGTCAAAATGGCTAAAGGACTTGAATATAAGACAAGAAACCATAAAAATCCTACAAGACTCCATAGGCAACAAAATAGCAGGTATATGTTGTAGCAATATCTTTACAGACACAGCTCCTAGGGCGAAGGAGACTAAGGAGAAAATAAGTAAATGGGACTACATCAAAATAAAAAGCTTCTGCACAGCAAGATAAACTATCAACAAAACAACAAGCAAGCCCACTTGCATGGGAGAACATATTTGCCAATGATATTTCCAATAAAGCAGGGTTTGGCAACCCCTGGCAAGCGTGCCAAACATGGCACGCCAGTAACTTTTGCTGGCACGTGAAACCCTCCCTTATAATCTTCCATTTAAAATTTTTTTCTTAATATCAACTTTTTTATTTTTCAGATAAATTCAGTGTAGGTGCATCTTAGATAAATAAATAATTTTACATAACAAGTTATCTTAAAGACCATAGACATGGATTGATGAGAGAGGGGAAGAGCAATTTCTATGCATCTGCCTTAACTCTCCCTGCCTTCCTAGATCCGACCAGTTTTTGGTTTCATCCACATACGCTTGTGAATCTTTGTTCTCAGTGATGAATTTTGTTAAGTCTCGTAATAGGAGTAGCCTGATGGATGAAAGTAGTAGCTCGTGCATATCTCTGAAGGTCAAGAAATATAAACCTGATGAAAAATCTCTGTCATCAGTGATGCAGCAGCAAAAGTCCCACTGATAACATCAAACGGAGTCATAAAGTTTTCTGTCGGACTATCAGCGTACATGTATACATTAAAAAATAAATGTATTTTTCATCACCATATACTGTGTTTTTGTCTCTCAAATGAATTTTATTATTTCTTCAAGGTTCTTCACATATGTACACCTTAAGAGATATCAAGTAGGTGTAATATGTTCTCAAAAAATTAGGGTTGGCACGCAGAAGAATTTTGAGTCAGAGATTTTTCTGCTTTTGGCACGCACTCACAAAAAGGTTGCCCACCCCTGCGATAAAGGTTTAATCTCCAAAATTTACAGAGAACTCATACAACTTAACAAAAGGAAGATAAACGATCCAATCAAAAAATGGTCAAAGGATCCAAACAGACACTTTTCGAAAGAGGACTTACAGAAGGCCAAGAGACATATGAAAACATGCTCAAAGTCACTAATCATCCAAGAGATGCAAATCAAAACAACAATGAGGTACCATCTCACACCTGTCAGAATGGCTATCATCAACAAATCAACAAACAACAAGTGCTGGTGAGGATGTGGAGAAAAAAGGAACCCTTGTGCACTGCTGGTGGGAATGCAGACTGGTGCAGCCACTGTAGAGAACAGTATGGAGTTTCCTCAAAAAGTTGAGAACGGAACTCCCATTTGACCCAGTAATCTCACTTCTAGGACTACATCCCAAGAAACCAGAAACACCAATCAGAAAGGATATATGCACCCCTATGTTCATAGCAGCACAATTTACAATAGCTAAGATTTGGAAACAACCTAAGTGCCCATCAGCAGATGAATGGATTAGAAAACTGTGGTACATCTACACAATGTAATACTATGCTGCTATAAAAAAAAAGGAACTTTTACCATTTGCAACAGCATGGATGGACCTGGAGAGTATTATGCTAAGTGAAATAAGCCAGCGGGAGAAAGATAAATATCACATGATCTCAATCATATGTGGCATATAACGATCAACATAATATGATGAGCAAGAATAGATCCAGAGACAAATGGTAGGGGATGGGGGGGGGGGGGGTAGAGAGCAACCAAAGGACTTGTATGCATGCATATCAGCATAACCAATGGACACAGACACTAGGTCGGTAGGGGATTGCCGAGGGTGGGAATGACATGACTGGGGAGGAGGGTCAACTGGGGAAAAAAGAGACATATGTAAAACTTTAGACAATAGATTTAAAAAAAGATAAGTCTTAGCCATAGTATAACATGTTTTCACTCTCCAATTGATTCTAAACCACAGCAGAGATCTGAGTTGGCTTGTATATGTTAAGTGAACAGTCCTGAGAACAGTTATCAATGACTCAGCAAAAGCTCCCCGTTTCTCCACTGCAGCCCATCCTGGGAGAGCTTCTGAGTAGCACATTCCCAAATGCCACGCATGCACAACTTCTCTTCCTGCTGGTGCCCAATGCCCTGAGAAAACAACTCTCCCTGAACAAAGAAAGACAACAGTCAATTGTGCCCAGAGTGAGTCCTTTGTCTGCCCCAGACATGTCTCTTCCAACAGCATTCTTGAGTCACTGAACCTGACTGCAAATTCAGAATGAAACATAAAACGTCTAAAACTCAGATGGTTCAAAATTCAGCTTTTCTTTGCATATTTACTTTTGAAAAGTATATTTTGAACTTGACCCAAATTATCTATCAGCATTCATGTGATGAAACACATCCTTCTCATGGCAAAATCTTTCTTTTCTCTGAATAAATTTAGCTTTTAATTCATATGAAGTGAGGCTGTTCTTTAAGAATCCTTCAAAGGGTGCTTAAGGCCAACCCAGAGATCACTCTAGATGGTCCGTTTTTATTATGGCTCTCACCCAAATGAATTGACGTCTGGGTGGGAAGAATGTCAGTCCTGTTTATTGCCTGCTCACCCATTTGTCCCAAGTTATACTGTAACTGTTCAAGTTTCTCCCCTCCACCCAGCAGGCAGTTAGTACCAGTTACCAGCAGGCAGACTACACTCTCCAAGACTAGAAAATGTTCAGTCCTGATTTTTTCCCCAACTCTGGCTACTTATTTTTATTTTTTTATTTTTTTTTTTTGGTACCAAGTCACTGTATGCTCACATTTCTGGCTGATCGTCAAATGAAACATCAAGAGGACACCATCTCTACTGTAACAAGGCAAGAGAACACAATCCCAGCAAGCACATCCCTAATTTGTATTTAGAAATAAGAAATAATCTCAATCCTGCCTTAATGAGTTATCTTCAACATATTAATTAATACACATTATGCAATTTCACCAACTCTACTGTATATCTATATCCATATTCGCATCTTTGCTAATGATAATAGAAATACAACTAATAACCACAATTAGTGGTTAGTAGTTTGGCACAGCTAACATTTGTATAGCACTTTACAAGCACATTCACATACTTTCTCTTACGTACTTTTCAAAAGATACCTATGAGACAGGTGAAGCAAACAGGGATGAACATTTTTTGTTGCTCAATATGATCTAGGCATTATGATAGGGTTTTCTGTGTGCTACCTCTTTAAGTGTGCCAGGATCAGAGTGAGGTGCGGGAAGCACATAGGGTGTGGAACTCGAGGAGATGCTCACCTTTAGTCATATACATTATAGAGGTGGCACCTTAAATAGTGTATCTTCCTCTCTTCAAAGATGGACAAACTAATACTCAGAAAACTTCATCAACTTGCCAAAGGCCTCCATTTAGTAGGTCTCTGACCCCATTCTGGTGTTCTTTTTTCTACTGAGGGGGCCAGTGGCCCCAAGACATTTCCAAATAAAGCCACACTAAAGAATTGTATAAGAATTGATTTGGCTGCTTGAACTCTCACTTAAAACTCAGTGCAGATAGCACTCCAAAGAAAATCTTTATTTAATCGTTATCACTGTTTATAAAATGAGAATGCTGCTTATTTTGAGCTTTGTTAGTTTCTTTAAAGTTCTGCAATTAGCATACCCTAATTATGTGTACTATTGGGTTTATCATCAATAATTTTGGTTTGTTTGTACATGTAATGAGGTGAATGGACTTACCCAAGAGATAGCGGAAAGTGAATGTGAGTCATACTCTCATTTTTATTTTTATACAATTTCAAAATACAATCTGTCCCCTCGCTCCAATAGAAGTTTATGAAAATCCACCAGGAACTCTTATCATGTCCATTACTTTAGCATTCTCCAAAATAAAACCCTCAAGTTAATACTTATCTTGTTCCAAAGTCACTAAAACTTCAAGCTTAAAACAACTTCATTGTAAAGGGCTGTACATTTTATGTCTTCCTAGCAGCTTTAAATCTACTCACAGCAGTCCCAGATAGAATTTATGGAAATACAATAATATGCCAATTAACTACAGTCAACCAGTTCCTAATTCTACATCTACAGAATGTCTTTATTATTAATGAAAACTCCTGCCATGCTCACTGAGAAACAAGAAGGCAAGCTGAAAGAAAAACCAACCCACTCTTAATTATACTTATAATTGTTCTTGGAGATGCATAATTCCTCACCTCGAACTTCAAGTTCATGGATCAAATTTAGCCCAGTTCTCTGCTGTGGGAAGCTGCTGACACAATTAGGGCGAGTCATGCAAGAGAAAATCCACAGGCCTACACACAAAGCACACAGCCAGGAAACATCTAATTATATATTTGTTCTTGCTGTCCCTTCCCTGTGGTTTAACCACCCATTTGCCATTAAATGTATCTGATGAGGAACAGAATATAAATCTGTAAGTTGGGGGTTTTAAAAACTCTAGTGAGATCTATGTTTCGCGCATGGCAGGTCTTCCAAATCGATCGTCAAGAATTAGTGGGGGTTGGCCAGTGTGGCTCAGTGGTTGAGCATTGACCCATGACCCAGGAGGTCACTGTTCCATTCCCCATCAGGGCACATGCCTGTTTTGCAGGCTTGATCCCCAGTAGCGGGTGTGCCAGAGGCAGCTGATCAATGATTCTATCTCATCATTGATATTTCTATCTCTCTCTCCCTCTCACTTCCCATCTCTGAAATTAATAAAAACTTATTTAAAAAACAAATAAAATAAATAAAAACAGCATTTAAAACAAACAAACAAAACACTAGTGGGAAGATGGGCATGTGGATATTGCTAAGATCTAGGCCAGGATATTAGTTCAAGTAACAAAAAGAAGGGATCTCTCAGGGGCTATCTAAGCCCTCACTTGCTTTTTATCAAACAGGTGCTTAGACATTTTGGGGTATATAGTGTAGAATATATCCACCTGATTTCCAACAGTGCCATAGAGCAACATGGAGTGCCTCAGGCCAACTGAATCTTTCAGTTCCTCTGTTGAGTCTGTCCTCATCTTTGCAGTCTCAACTGTCATGGAAGCTGCAGATCTTTGTTATTAGAGGAAAATCTAGATGCTCCAGGGTCCCATTAAACCTTAAAAAGAGGGAAATCACCTGTGTACATTGGCCATGGCATGCAGTGTCACACTAGGTGTTGTCACTATTATCAGTGTTGGTGTCAAATGAGACAAAGGGGATGAGTGCCCTGTTTATGCAATAGCCTTTATATTAACTTTGGTTCATTGGCTCCAGGAAGTCTCATTCCAACATGTTGGAAAAGGTCTCCATGCCATTCCTACTCCCTGGGGATACTTTGCCCAATTTAAATACCTCACAAAGTTACTAGGTAGGTTCTTCTCCTGAGATTCATATGAAAATGTATTTATTCCCTAGCCAATTTGGGGTTTATCCATAAAACATCTTTACATCACCAAATGTGACCTTTGTAACTGACAAAATTGACCATTCCCATCCAACAAGCTGTTTAAAGAAACATTTGCTTACTTATGTCACTAATCATTCTATTATTGTAGCATTTGTCCAGTTCTCATTGCATTTGATGGAATTGACTGAAATGTTTCTTTCTGACTCATCTCTTCCCCTGACTCCAATAGAATAGCTTCTTCGGCATTGTGCACAGTTCCAGGCTTCTCCTAGTCTTTGCCTCAAAAGCCTTTGCAGGCTAGCCCTTGGCAACCAATTATAGGTGATTCAGATACTGAAATTATCTATTGTGCAGACTGACCTCATTTATACTCTGCAGCCCCCGTCTTTAGTCCCTGCCTCTAAGAATGCTGCTAACCTACCTAGACAAGCCAGAAAGAGGACTGAGGAAGATCGAGTCCCTCCAAGTACAGGAGGCCTGTTTCTTCCAGCCCATTTCCACTGCTTTCCAAACTGAGGTCACTGGGCACTTCACTCGTTTTAGGAGCAAGACCCTTTTTCTCTTTCATAAGAGTTCATTTGAATACACATTTAAATGCTATTTACTTAATAGTTTTCCTTAAATTATGTTAATTGTATTTCTTAGCAAACTATAACCCTTAAAACTGCTTTTACATGAAAGGCCTTTCAAAAATTGTTTTATGGATATTCTCAAACTCATTTAAATAAGATAGCATGTTTCAAGTGAAAGTTTAACTTTCTATCTGCCTGGTCCCGGGTACATAATAAACACTCTTATTCTATATAAAGCACTGAATAAAATGGAAGCCTGGATAAGATCTTAATAAATGGTAGTTATTATATTATCCTTTAGCCACTGACTAGAAAGGAATGGAAGTGTTTCTCGTGTAACATTATCAGAACGCACGGGGCTTTTCCTCCCTCCCTGTCTTCCTGTCAACTTTCCATCTTTCTTCACCTCCAATCTCCTCCACTTTCTTCTTTCCTCATCTTCTTTGTGGTTTCAAGTCAAACATGAGGATAGTGAGGAAAAAGAGAAAAGGAATGGGAGCACATAAGTTTTAAGTCTAGAAGGAATAATTATTGGAAAATAATTTGGCCTCTGCTTAAAAGTACCAAAATGCAAACACAGAGCAAAAGATATTCCTGTATTTTCCCAGTGGTTGGTATTTAATTAGCACTCTGCTATTGTCAATTGGCTTTGCTGCCACTGGGATAAATCATTTGTAAGCTATTTTGGAGGCTCAAACTATTGCCACTACCATTTCATCAATCTCCTCATCAGCTTTGTCATTACAGATCTCAGCGATTTCTCACCTTTTCAAGAACTCTGTGTGCATGGATTTGACCTCTAGAAGTATTTGGCCACTATCATCTCAGCTATTAAATGTCAGATTCAGACATCTCAAGCTGTGTGTCAAGACACTGCATTCTGGTATTAATGAACCCATTACCTCTCTCCCTCCTCATAAGGCATGCTCTTCAAGTACCCAAAATTGTGTGATACAGTTCTCGCAGGGGCTCATTTTATCGTGTGTGCCTTTGAAAAGAATGTCTGTTGCCAGCTCTATTAATATCCAGACTTTTGATAGTTTGTGCCTGCACATTATGCAAATAATGTCTGCTCATCTTTCCTTGGTGAACCAGGCAGCAGGGTCAGACAATGAGATATAACTAAGCAACCTGTTCCATTAGCATTTTCCAGGTCTGTTGAGATCAATGGCTTCTTCAAATTGTATTTTCTACTCTTCAAAAATGTCACACTGAGCTTGCTTTGTGCCTGCTAATGAGTCCTGAGAGGGCAGGAAGGCCAGTGGACACTGGCTACATCACCGTCAGGCTGTTTCCTATAAACACTCCATCCAGGCTGTTGGTCACCTCTACACCTATGTGGTGGTTATCTGAAGCGTGAGCATGCTGGCTGGATTCAAAGAGGAAGTCAATGAGACTGGAGAATAGCAATCCAGGGATAAACAGAATGGGTGGGACCAGAGAGACTTTTCCTCTGTGTCATAGACTGATTTAGCGGTTGAGTGGAGCCTACATATTCTTCTCAGAATATATATCAAGATTGTAAACAAATAAAAATACAAAAGATTACAAAGGAAACCATTTTATTGAGATAATTACCTGAAATCAGTGTGTGCTACAGCAATATAGCATGCTTCTTTACTGACACATTAAAATAAGATCTAGGGGTTATTTGAAGTCACAGGTAGGGTTTTGACATTTCTATAGCAACTGTAATGTGACAGGAAATATCTGTGATTTCTACTGATAACAAAGTCACAAGAACTGCTGATCCCGCTGTGGTTTGGGGCTGCAGTCATGTCAAAAGGAAGTGCTAACTTGCAGTTAGAAGGTAATGACAATAATTGTTTTTATTTTCATGAACTCCTGGAGACCTCCTAAGAGTGTGGGGACCATGGATTGAGGGCCCCTGTTGTAGGTGAGGCATTTGGATTTTACTCCCAGGAGAATTAAAGTCCTGGGGGAGAGTGTGCAGGCCCTGGGTACTTGTCCACTTAAGTCAGGAAGCACCAAGAGCCTTCCTTGTCTATTCTCTCTACCTGGTGCCCCTCAGTACTCTGGGCATCATTTGTTCTGGCATTTACCACATTAGTGTGTGATAACTGTGTTGTCTCCTCTAATAGTTTAAGAACTATGTCTGAACCATCTTTATATAAACAGTACACAAGCTCTGGACATACTAGCTACTGAGTAAGTGTGTGTTAAATACATTAATGAAGACTGGGGTGCTTTTGAAAGAATTACATGTGAATCTACACTGCCAAGATTTTTCTGAGGAACTTGTTTTTCTTTTTGAAAGGGCTTATATATGAAAATAAACATTTAAAAAAAATCTCATCAGCCCCAGCCAGTGTATTTGAGCATCGCCCCATGTACCAAAAGGTCACCGGTTCAATTACTGGTCAGGGCACATGCCCAAGTTCCAGGCTTGACCCCAAGGAGGGTGCATGCAGGAAGTAGCTAATTGATGTTTCTCATATCAATGTTTCCCTCTCTCTCTCTTCCTCTCCCTTCCTCTCTCTAAAAAAAAAAACAAAAACAAAAAACAAAACCACATTCACAAAAATCAATAAAAATTAGTATCATCAGACTTTAGAACTGAAAATAGAAATATTGACAACATCAGCCAGATTAAAATCAAATAATTTAAAAGTAGAGTTATCTAAATAAATAGTGTATCTACCTAAAAACCTTGATTTAAAATCACAGGAGTCTGTGCAGGTAAATAGAAGGCCAGGGGGGCAAAGGGATGAAGAAGCCCTGAGCACACCAGCTAGGAGTCAACAAGTCAAAAGCTCATGCAAGGGGATGAGCTTCCAGGAATCTTCATTTTTTTCTGGTTTGTCCTAGATTCTAGAATAAGCTCTCTAATTGAGGCAATAGCTGAAAGCTGCCCTACCTCAGTCCGGGGCCATACCTGGAACCTGGGGGGAGCTCTGCTGGTTTCCAGTCACCGTGTTTATTACCGGATGGGGGTGAAGATCAAGGCTTGAACCTTACTTTAGAATCCAATGAAATTCAGGTAAAAGCCTATTAACATGATCAAAAAATAACCTGCATGAGACAGAAGTGCGGGCTATATGCATGTTCAGTCTCATCACTGTACGAAACAATGTAAAACATGCTTTCGGTCAATGGATTTTTATCAAGGCTTTCCCTTGGATTAAACACACACACATATACAAATAACCTCTACTATGCACAATGAAGATGCTTCACGTTTCGCTTAGTTTGAGGCTCTACACTGTCCGGTAAACCAATGCATTAAGGAGTTTCACAGGAAAGATAATGGTGGAGGGAGCAATTTAAATCCCATTCCTGCTGCAAATACATCATGCAATTCCTTTTATTACACATTTAATAAATTTACTAATACATTCCAGAGTATACAGTTATCCCCATCCTCTAAGGGGCGAATATATTTCAAAAATGAGGAATGCAATTTCTTTTTTCTTTGCTTCCTGAACAGAACGTGACTATTTGGGGGTTCACTCCCTGCTGGCAAATGGCCATTTCCTGCCTCTAGACAGAAAGGCTTACAAGAACTTATAAAAAACAGTCAAAATCCTCTGTAGACATTCAATAAGTTATAAAGAAAAGAACGTTTTGATGAGTTGGTGCAAATGAATCAGGAACACATGGATACTATTTCCCTTGAGTTTAAATTTGAAAAGAGAAGAAACTTCTTAGAAAAATGAACTTTGTAGATGTCATTGAACCCAGCAGAAAAACATATGAGATGATTACTCAACTTAATACATTCCTACCTTGCCCTGTGCTTAGCTGAGGCACACTCAGGTCATTTGTAGCTCAATTTGGACTGTCAAACACACAGCCCATCTGCTCTAATTGTTTTCAGAGTAAAATTCTGGACAGCAGTAGATATGAAGGTGGTTAGTATCTTCAGCAATTAATTTTATTAGAATGATTCATTTTCTATTTTCTCAAAAAAAATGATTTTTTCAGTGGCAGGAGATTATGGTGACATCGTGGGTAACACATATCTGTATGTCCAATGCCCTGGTGGGTGGTGGAAACTGGCTCCCAAGAAGGACAACAGGGTACCAATAAGAACACCATCCCCTGCAGCCAGGCTAAATGGTGCCCTCATGCCCAGGGAGAACTAATTTGCTTCATGTGACTGAGCACTTCATTCTCAAAAGGTTTTTCAGGAACCAATATAATTATACCTGAACCAAGAGGTAAATCTGTTGGCTTTCTTTTACAATCTGACTACAATAATTACTAAGATAATGAGTCAACTGTATATGTTGATGACTTTTACTTATTTATTAAATACACCTCATGCATGGAGATATATAAGCACATGTCTTAACACAATGATTACTATAATGATATTGGAAATATATTAAAATGCTTTCTTAAGGAGAGCAAAAGGTCCCTGCTGTACGCAGGATGCCACAGAAAGCTGACTAGTAACTCCCCTGGATATTTCATGTGAGTTGAAGTTATATGCTTTATTTAGACATGATCAAACTCATTAGGTCAAAGGGAATTATGGGACTGAAGAGACAAGTGCTTATCAGTAGGAAAGCTGTGGTGGCCACTCCGGTACATTCTAAACAATACACCCCACACCACAGGAAGCTCCTAATCCCTTGTTAGGAGGCCGATTATATGTTTGTTGAGAAGGGCTCACTTAGAAGAGCCTTTTCCACATTAGAGAGAATAAATATGAACTTGTACTTTGGCATGTTCTAGCTGGAAAAAGATCCTTGAGAGTAATCGGTCTAATCATTCTAAACCACTAGCTGAAAAACATCCTAATATATAAAAATCCTGGGTCTGTCATAAACGAACGGAGGATAGCTCCATCCCCTGGCACTCAGGCTCCACTGACCAGGGGCTGGCTAATGGGGGAACCAGGGTCCCTCAGGCTCCAATAAATCTGTGGCAGCAGCAACTGGTGAGTGGGCAGAGGCAGACTGCTTGGTCCTTCTCCCGGACCACAGGCTCCCATTGATCAGGGGATAGTTAACAGGGAACCAGAGTGAGTGGCGCAGGGACTGGTGAGCAGCTGGAAGGCAGGCCTCTTTGTCCCTCCTTCTGGCCCTCAGACTCCAATCAATCTGTGGTGGAGGCGGGGCGGAACTGGGGACCGGCTTCCTTAGTAGGCCTGTAGGTTCAATCCCCAGAGGAAAGGCCAGGCACCAACAGACCAGCGCCTTCAGCATGATCCCAACAGCGCTGCTGGCCTCCTGGAACTCGGCCTTGGGTACTGTGGCCGCTTCTCCTTCCTAGATGCTCCACAAGGAAGAAAGGATACCGCCAGCAGCACCAGGGGCGACCAGCAATGACAGACTGCTCCCCCTGTGCTTTCTCCAAGTCACTTGAGCCAGCCCCCACCTGCCCCACTCCAGATGAAGTGTGATCACTGCAAATGGAAGGAATATAGGAAAAAACCAAAAACCGATGACCAAGAGAATGCTGCAGTCAACGTCTGGAGTCTGGCTCAGGAGAACAGAGAGAATGGAGAATTCCATAAGTTGGCCAATGCCAAGATATTTCTGAGTGACTGCCTGGTGTGTGACAGTTGTGTGACCACAGAGGAAGGAGTCCAAGTTTCTCAACAGAACACCAAGGTCTTCTTCCGTGTTCTGAACCTTAATAAGAAGTGTGATACCTCACAGCACAAGGTGCTGGCAGTGTCTGTGTGTCCTTAGTCTCTGCCTTATTTTGCTGCTAAATTCAGCCTGTGTCATTGATGCATCCAGAAGGCTCTGCAGCTTCCTCAAAAGCCTTGGGGTGCACTGTTCTTGACATGAAGAAAGCTGCGGACTTCAGCATCCTGGAGAGTCAGAAGGAATTTGTGCGTCGGTACTGCCAGCACCACGAGGAAGAGCCCTGCTACCCATGATGACCTCGGCCTGCCCCAGCTGGGACCGATATGTAGAGCGTATGCTGGGTCACCCCATCACCCCCACCTCTGAATGGCCAAGTCTCCCCAGCAGGTCATGGGCTCTCTGGTGAAGGATTACTTCACCAGATGGCAGAACCTGTCCCCAGACAAAATTTCCCACATCATTGTGGCCCCATGTTATGACAAGAAACTGGAGGCCCTTTGAGAAGATGTTCCCACAGCTTTACATGTTCCCAGGGTGCTGACTGCATGTTAACCTCAGGTGAAATTGTCCAGATAATGGAGCAAAGTGACCTCGCCTCAAATGACGCAGCTGTGGACACTCTGTTTGGAGACGTGAAGGAGAAGGAGGTGAGGTTCCTCGAGGGTGCCAGCTTCGATGGGTACCTGGCACACATCTTCAGGCACATGGCCAAGGAGCTGTTCAACGAGGACATGGGGGTGCTCACCTACCGCACCCTGAGGAACAAAGACTTCCAGGAGGTCACCCTTGAAAGGGACGGAGAGGTTCTGCTACGCTTTGAGGCTGCTTACGGCTTTCGGAACATCCAGAACGTGGTCCTGAAGCTGTAAAGGACCCTGCCACTTCATGGAGGTCCTGGCCTGCGCCAGGCATGCCAAAGTGGCAGGGGTCAGGCCCACACGGACGACGGGTGTGCAGACAGGGCACTGCTGCGGCAGATGGAAGGCATCTATGCTGCCATCCTGGTGTGGCTCCCGGAGACCAGTGCCCATGTGCAGGAGCTGTACCAGGAGTGGCTGGGGCGGGCGGGGGTGGGTGGGCAACTCCCCCTGGGCCCAGGTGGCCCTGCACACCACCTAGCAGGGTCCAGGGCAGCCTGTCAGGACATCAAGTGGTAAAGGTCCAGCAGACGCCCAGCCTCCAGGCTGCCTGAAGAGGAGTGTCAGACAGGTGAAGGAAAGGCTTAGCATATCTGTCATCGCTTTGGTTTTCAGAATTCCCTGATCCCCATCTGTTGGCTCCCTCCCTCTTAGGGGCGCTGTCCTCGTCACATGGGTGCAACTGGAATATTGTATCTCAAGAGGATTGCCCCAATGTACGTATCCTTTTATCTGATGATGAAAAAATCCCAAAGAACAAGAACGGAAACAGACTACTGTCTTTTAGGCTTAAGAAAAAATCCCAGAAGTATCCTGCGAAGAGCTGAGACTTGGTTCTGTCCACACGCCTCAGAGAGATTGGATAAGGAAATGGCCCGGTTTGGCCCTGACATTACCCACTTATGTTACTCTTGAAGGTGTCTTTATGTGAATAAACTGCCACCTTTTGGAATAGGGGCTCATACGAAAGTCTGTATCCCCAACTTTTCTTGAAACAGATCTATGTTCTGTAGCTGTGGCCACCATTCTGAGATCAAGTCCTGTCAACCAGGTCCTATTGCTGGGAATCAGGGGGCACTGGAATGAAAGCCCACCTCCCTGACCCGTACCCTTTTACATTCAGGGATTGAGCTGAACTCACTTTGGGGGATGCCTGGCAAGGGTGACAGGTGTCACAGATGGAAGGATGGAGAATGGAGAGGCCGGCACCCTGCTCGGTCCCTCCCTGCGTGGGATCAGGCAGATGAAGGCCAGCTAGCCTGCCCCACAATTGGGTGAGATAGCGTCCTCTGTGTCCACCTCTCACCCCATGGGCCCAGCCACTCCCCTCAGCTCCGGGTAGCCCTCTGTGTTCCATGACAGTGCATTCTGCCCTTACATGCTGCTCGCCCTAAGTGAGAAGGAAGAGAGCAGTTGGTCTACAGACAACTACACAGAAAGATAGGGCTCATGCTGGTGAGCGCAGTGGCAGTGGTGGGAGCCTCTCCTGCCTCCATGACAGTGCTAAGGAGCAGTGAGCTGAGTGGTAAGGAGCAGTGAGCAGGTGGGCAATAAGGAGCGAGGGGTCCTGGACTATGAGAGAGATTTCCAACTTTCGGCTTAGGCCCGTTCCCCGGGGGCCTAAGTCGGCAGGCGGACATCCCCTGAGGGGTCCTGGACTGCAAGAGGGTGCAGGCCGAGCTGAGGCACCCTTCACCCAGTGCATGAATTTCATGCACCGGGCCTCTAGTCCTATATAATAAAAGCTCAGCAACCAAATGGAGGAATGACCAGAACGACTGGTAGACCAGTTGCTATGATGCGCACTGACCACCAGGGGGCAGATGCTCAATGCAGGAGCTGCCCCCTGGTGGTCAGTGTGCTACCACAGTGGGAGCACTGCTTGGCTGATTAGAATGAGTGGCTGTTCCCACTGCAAACCCCGGGCCAACAGGCAGGAATCTGGGCTGCGATCCTCGCCTCCTCACCCCAGGCTCCTCCTCCTCGCCTCCTGCTGCCTCCTCCAGATGCCTGCTGCTGGGCTTGCAGAGGTGACCCCGGAGGCTGGGAAGTAGGTTCATGGCTGCCACGGGACTGAGGCTTACTCTGCTACCTCTCAGTGCTATTGTCCCTGGGCCCAGGTCCCCTGGAGAGGTGAGTGCTCTGGCTCCATGGAAGATGCTGGACCAGGGAGCAGCTGCTCAGAGCGCAGGTGCACAGATGCTCAGCTGACCTGGATGATCTGCGCTCCCACAGTGGGCCGATCCCCACAGGCCATGCCCCCCACCAGTGCATGAACCCCATGCACTGGGCCTCTAGTTTTAAAATAAAAGCTGCTGTTCCTCTGAAATATTTCAATCTGGTAGATTTAGGGGGTAGCCCAGTTGTTTGATTTAACTATTTCCCAGGTGATTTTCACTGTATTTTAGTGACAAGATGGTAATATTTCCAAGAACCTCCTTAGTCCCAGGACAGTGTTCTTCCAACAAGCTTATCAACTCCTAGGCCATTCAGGGAACTCTTTGGTATATAATAGGGCAGGAAAAACAGCCCAGATCAAGGGAAGATCTGCTAGTTAGACACAGCCGATGTTTATGTTGCAAAATAAATGCAGCTGAGTTATTCTTAGGTATCTAAAGTCACTACAGAAAGTAAAAATTTCACACTGGCAAAATTATTCTTAAATTTCTTTTAAAAAGCCCGATGTTGGAAACTGACACATCTCTCAATAAATTTAACAAAGCCCAGTTCTCCTCCAGCTTTAGAAGAGACTGCTGGAGTTTACGTTGCCATTAAACAAAGAAGTTCTGGCTAATATTTTAGGAGCAATGTCAGAGAACCAACTAAAAAACAAAATGTCTGTGAGCTGGCATCACATCAAGACAGAAAGAAGCTAAGAAGCATATGAGAACTTGGACAGATGGAAGAAAACAAATTTGTATGTCTTATGAAAAGGTTTATTGTGAAACTGAAAATAAATTATATCATTTAAACATAACTCTCTTCCTATCTCTGTCTTTTTGTAAAGAGTGCCCATAGCAGAAGCTATATGTACAGGTAGTACCTCCTGTCCACTGAACATCACTTTCTGGATCCTCAGCAGGCCACATGCCAAGTGGTTACAATTCTTGCTGCAGAACCAAGTCTAAGATCAGTAGTTCAGAATATACCTGAAGCCCTCGCTTCCTTGCCCCAGGCCTTCAAACTTGGGATCACAAATGTGAACACTTCATTATAACCAGGTTTTAGAAACATGAAATCAACATGGGTTTAGGAAACTGTAAATCTTCCAATATCCTTCTATTCTTACTTCATTCAAATCTACTAAATGTTAAGACTCCCTGGTATGTAGTGAAGACACTAAAGCTTACTGCTATATACTCAAGTTCCCGTGTGGTGAGACTTCTAAGCTGTGCATGAATAGGACTGAGAAGAACTGTATGATTGAGAAGGGTATATTAGCAAGTCCTCCTGTCACTGGGCTCATACTCCAGCTCCTCAAAATCTGCTTTTACCATAAATGCATTAGCCTAGTCTGATGTTGTGTGAGGTTTCTTCTAGTATGCTTTCTGTTGATAAGCCAAGAGATTGGAGAAATGATGGTTTTGCCAGACCTACTCATGTTTCTTACCATAGTGGATAGCGGTGTCATCATTAAAGGAGGCCTGTTTTTTATAGAGGCCACCTCTATGCCTAAATGTGTAAGGAGAAACAGTGAGATGGTTATAGCTGTGGCCACAGTTTCCTTCTAAAACAGAGTCGTAGCTGAGAACATTTCCTCTCATAAGCAAATCATTTAATTCCATAGAATGAGAAAGAACCATTTTTATTCTTCTCTGATTTGAGCTAGGTGACAGTGGCAGGATTGCTGATTTTCTATTCAGTCATAGCAGCAAATGAGTCCTGGTCAATTAAAGGGGAGGGCAAAGCAAAGGGGTCTTTTTCTTCCCTACCAAAGAAGAAGTACAGCACACGCTGCTGTAAATGAAAATGGTATAGAATGTCCTTCAGTACGTCCTTTCAGTGTCCTTTTTACCTCTGTGGCAGATGTAGAGCCAACCGCATGCTCAGAGGTTTATTTTCTATTTATAAAAATATCACATCATTCAGATAATCAGCAGCTTTTATAACATAAAGACTTTTAAAGTTTGGCTATTTTAAAAGTACCATATAATTCAGATCATTTACAAGAAAGCAACATGGTGGCCTGTCCACATAAGGATTGTTAGTATTGATTCTAAATACACATATAAAAAACGAGGCCCTGGGTAGCATAGCTCAGTTGATTGGAGCATCTTCCTGTATACCCAAAGGTTTGATTCCCAGGTCAGAGCACATACCCTGGTTGTGGGTTCAATTCCCAGTCGGGTGCTTGCAGGAGGCAATCAATCAATGTTTCTCCTCTCTCTCTATCCTCCACTTCCTCTCTCTAAAATCAATAATATTTTTGCCCTGGCTGGTTTGGCTCAGTGGATAGAGTGTCGGCCTGCAGACTGAAGGGTCCCGGGTTCAATTCCAGCCACAGACACATGCCTAGGTTGCAGGCTTGATTCCCAGTGTGGGGGTGTGCAGGAGACAGACGATCAATGATTCTCTCTTATCATTGATGTTTCTATCTCTCTCTTCCTCTCCTTTCCTCACTGAAATCAATTAAAAATAATAACAAAATCAATAATATTTTTTAATTGGGGATCTTCTTAAAGGCATCTGGACAGCATATACAAATGCTTTATTATGTCAGTTGAAGAGCCTGGAGACTCAGAAAAAACAAAGATGCATGTTGGTGTGACTGTGCTATGATGACTGGGCAAAAACAAGATGTTGGCTGCATCAGTGGTGTTACTCCAGAAGACAATATCAATGGCAATGAATTGTAGAACTGGAAGAGACATGATCTACCAACCCCATTTTACAGATGAGGAGCCCAGAGAGAGGAAGTTAGTTGTCTAAGGTTATGTAAGAATGTGAAAGAATCTGATTAGAGCCCAAATTTTCTGACTCTTGTTCCAATGTTCTAATCTTTTCACTAAACTTCCTCTTTGCGATAATAATTGCCAGTGGTGAAGGGCAACATCTTTTCCCACCTAGCTTCCAGAAGCCATAATTCCCATTCTCGTTGCATGGAGGAGGATTCAAGCTACTGTTATATTGGGGCCTAATGGACACAATCCTGGAGTCTTGAAAGCTGTTCCATAATCTTAAGTATGGACTTAAAAGCCATACTTTGTTAAGTGAGCCATCCTCTTTCAAACACACATGTCTTATGCTTCTATTTAGTACTGGATTCTGTTAAAAGTTACCTTTTTCTTTTTTTTTTTTTTTTTTTTTTTTTTTTTTTTTTTTTTTTTTAAATATTTTATTGATTTTCTACAGAGAGGAAAGGAGAGAGATAGAGAGTTAGAAACATCGATGAGAGAGAAACATCGATCAGCTGCCTCCTGCACGCCCCCTACCGGGGATGTGCCCACAACCAAGGTACATGCCCTTGACCGGAATCGAACCTGGGACCTTTCAGTCCGCAGGCCGACGCTCTATCCACTGAGCCAA
The DNA here is from genome assembly GCF_028538775.1 of Myotis yumanensis. Lineage (NCBI taxonomy): Eukaryota > Metazoa > Chordata > Mammalia > Chiroptera > Vespertilionidae > Myotis > Myotis yumanensis. Next base: position 20,499,787 of record NW_027223758.1, read on the forward strand.
ACCGGTTTCGGCAAGTTACCTTTTTCTTAACTCCAGGTTAGTGAAGAAGGATAAAGATACAGCCATCTCTAAGTAAACAAAAACTCTTTTTGACTTGTTCCCTAAAGCAGTGATGGCGAACCTCTTGAGCTCGGCGTGTCAGCATTTTGAAAAACCCTAACTTAACTCTGGTGCCATGTCACATATAGAAATTTTTTTATATTTGAAACCATAGTAAAACAAAGATGTATATTTTTGATATTTATTTTATATATTTTAATGCCATTTAACAAAGAAAAATCAACCCAAAAATGAGTTCTCGTGTCACCTCTGACATGCGTGTCATAGGTTCGCCATCACTGCCCTAAAGGAAAGTAAGCTTTGAAAGACCAAATTTTTTAAAGAACTATTACTACTTTATGATTGAGAACAGTGACTCTAAATATCTTTTACAACTCAGTATAGTTGAAGGTCCTGAAATACTCCCATTAAAAGCAGCAGTTCGATAGAGCAGGTTCTCTGAAAGGGGTAAAATGAATTATTCAAAGCATATAGCTCTTTGGGAGGAGCCCTACAAATGATTCTCAGCCCTTCCTTTTCTTTAGTTGAGAAGTATTAGCTTGAGTTGTTAAAACTAAAAATGGATGGTCATTCTATTTTGCTAAAATATACCATATTTTGCCTCAGTTTTGATTCTTCACTCAAGCCAGCAGAATGGGCTCTATGACTGCCAACTACCCAACAATGAGTAACATTTTCCACAAAATATTTCCCTAAAGCTCAACCTCCCCCCACCCCAGATGGCAAGAAACATGGCTGTTGGCAGCTTCTGAGCTCAACATCTCTCAGTTTCTCAGCCAAAGTGAACCCTAATTTTCCTTTCCTAACTCCAGTTTGCAAAAATGTCCCAGGGAAAGGTTCTAATTTTGGATTCCATGCCTACCAATGTACTTTGAGTGACTACATTTGGGTAAGATATTCATTTTTTCTCTAATTGCCGTTGGCCACAGAAACAGTGTTATAGAAGAACATGAAAAGCCAAACTAGTTAACCCTAAGAATTTTATTTTCCCTGAACTTGAACTACCACATTTGTAAAATTAAGGATAAAATATCTACCTTGATTTGTTAAAAAGTGATAACATGTGTTATAAAAGCATGTAATGTATGTATCCCAAACATAAGCCATGGGACACAATAAGTACCAGAAAAATATTGGTTTCTTCTCTACCTTTAGCGAATTCACATACGTACTCTGCATCTCCTAAAACTCTTCTCTAGAATCCCCAGACTTAGTGATATACATATATATTACCAACACATATTTAAACATAATTCTTCCCCCTACCAAGACAGAGTACATTTTCCAGCTCTCTATACTTCATTCCCTTTATCTAAAAGCAAGGGGGCCATAATGGGCACTGTACTGGGTTAAGAACAGCTGGAACAGGAGGACATGTGTTGATTATAGCTCAGCACAGAAATAAACAAGTCACCTTACACTACATGGGATTGTAGGTTGGTGTCACCAGAGCTCCCTGGAACCTTCATTATTGAGACATGCCTTACTGGAAGAAAAAAAAATTAAACTTTAAGGAGCTCTCCACCCAGAGTAAGACTAGGGGAAAGGATGCTTGGGAAGCCTTACTTAATGGCTAAAAAGTGTCTTATTACAGCTCTCTCTACCCTAGGCACACTGGCTAACTGGCAAAATTTATATTATTCTATACATTGTGCTTCTATAGGGTGTCCCAAAATTCACGCAAGATTTGAATTTTGCGTGAGCATTAGCAACAACAACAAAAAATAAAAGCCTAATTTTACTTGGTTTATTGAATCAGATTCTAATATCTGTAGCCCTTTGATTTCAATCCCCTCAATTTGATAAGCATTACCAAGTATCAATTATGGCCCAGGAGCAGGGACAATGAAGACCAATGAAGACCACGGCTTTGTGTATGTGCCAGCAAAGCTATGGAGGCCATTTACCTGATGTGCTATTCCATACATAACCCTATACTGTATACTTTAAGAATCAATAAAAAATTTATAATTTTTAATTACAAACCTGTTTTTCTATCAAAATTACTTCTTGCATGAATTTTGGGACACCCTATAATAGACAGGAACAGAGTTATGAAGCTTGGAGGCAATAGCAAGGGGATCTAATTTCTGACTCCAAGAACTTGGGTGCGCATGTTGTGACCAGATGCTAAAGCAGTGTGGTGATAGAGAGGCAGTGGATTTGCCCACGTGGCAGGCTCCAATGTGAGGCAGTCTATGGTGGCATGAGCACTTGAACACTGCCACCAAGTTAAGGCAGAAGCTTCCTTGGGGTGTGGCTTTCACTCTAACAATGGAAATGTAAAACCATAAGATAAAGAGTTAAAATTCCCTTCTGGCCCACAATGTCAGTCTCACAAATCTCGACAAAGACAGCATGAAAATGGGAAGGTACTGTGTGTGTGAATGTGTGTGCATCAAAGAGTGGAAAGGAAAAGGAGGGGAGGGAGGAATGTATGAGGAAAGGAGAAGGTAAGGGTGGAAGGGAAGAAAGAAGGAAGGAAAGAAGGAACGAAGGAAGGAAGGAAGGAAGGAAGGAAGGAAGGAAGGAAGGCAGGAAGGAAGGAAGGAAGGAAGGAAGGAAGGAAGGAAGGAAGGAAGATGGAGGAAGAGAGAAAACATAAACTGTTTGCAAGTCATCAGGGTTCTGGAAGAGCCCTAGAAACATGGTATATGTGTAAAGTCTGGGAATAATTTTCCTCAATTATGTCACAGCCAATGAGCACCATGGTTTCCACCTGAAGACCATGCTTGTGCTAGTCAAAGGATACATTTTTATAGCAGCACATTAGAATGATGATGATTATTACCATAACCACAGTTGTGCACAGAATGTGAGTATTTTAAGATGGAGTTTATTTTATCAAACACACATATTTTATCCTTATATTTCCCCAAAAACTAAGGCTGGCATAGATTCTCAAGTGACATTTGAGGACATATAAAGACATTCCCCAGAGAGAACACTGGGCACTTCATTTTCTCCTCCCAGTTCTCTGAATGTTAACCACACCCCTGTGTGGTGTGGAGCTGAGGGGCCATGCAGTATTTGTTTTGCATTTCTGTAAAAAATCATTCACAGGAATTGAAACTTGGTGTGAAGGATATAATTTTCCCATCAGAAATATATCATTTTATGTTTCCTTTAAGCCCCCCTTTTAAGAACCACAAAGATCCTAAGGCATTTCATGTCAAAGACATAAGGCAGGCCCCACACTGGGTTTTTTTTTTGGTGATCCATAATGTGATTCTGAAAAAAAACCTGACAAACAATGTTTAACACTGCATATGCTCAATGACCTCTGCCAAGAAGGAGAAGAAATACTCTTGGCACCAAAACCTAGAGTTTTCTTTGTGGTCCTTAATGAAGAAACAAGTGACTCTCTCCCCCCCTGATCTTGTCAACTTATCATGAGAACAGCATATGAACCTTTCAGAAAGCTGAACTTGCATTTCTTCAGTAGATTCCCAATTCTATTTTCTGGAGTAAAGGATTCTGTTCACCTTTTGCAATACTTTGTGGATTGTGTATATGAAGGTTGGAAGGCAGGGGAGGGTGACAGTGTTACTGCTTCCACACTGCACAAATCAATACCTTTACTTCTAAAAAACACCAATGAAAAGCTCAAAACTAATTTTGTTCTCTGGCAACCATCAGTTGACCTTGAGGCCTAGACTGTACTGGGTAAGGTCTGGGACTTTTGCTTGTTACAAATTGCAGAGATGGATGGATATCTGTCTCAATACAACACAACATACACACAGCATCTCTTTATGCCCTGCCACATCCGTAGGCACACTACTGAACATGCCAAATAGCAATATCACTGGAGTCCTGTGTCCCTCAGAAGACATGTAGTAAACAATTTAAAGGACAAGAAGATGACATTCAACATTTTCAACAATAATCTATTTGTGCTAAAAGCACAGTTAAAAATACTACATGTTAGACAAAAGCCCCAATTTTGCATGCAGTGAGAGAAAACCTCCATCTTTTTCCTACTTAGAAAACAACTGATTTGGGGTTAAAAAATGCAGAGCTGGTTTCCTCACAGTCAATGATATCCAAGTCAAGGCAGGTACCTCATCCAAGTCAAAGATGAACAAGAGGCTCTTCCATTAAATTGTTCCCCCTTTCTCCCCATGGAACAAGGATGTTTGCTTGTGGCAGTGGGTCTGTTGGCATGAGGGAAGAGATTAGGAAATTCCCATCAAGTGACTAAATGGGCAAATTTTCTGGGAAATGCCATCCTCAAAGATGCAGGTGGGGCCTGGTCTCTGGTGAACCACAGCCTCTACTCTGAATGGCTGTACACAGCCACAGCTTATAGCAGAGTTTTCCAGAATGCTGTGCTTCTGCCCACCTATCCACTGCTTTATACTTGGAGTGGGAGGGAGGGGGAGGTCAAGTTTTGTCACACTACAACTGAGGCCCTTTAGCACTTTAGGGATTTCACATTTGAAAGTACCCTGGAAACCAACGATTTCCTTCCAGCGCAGAATCTTCATCTGAGATACCTTGCCTTAAGATGAGTTCCCAGAAGGCTTAACATAAGTGCTAGGTGCCTCAGAAGCTTGCTTCCTCATAGTCTTTGAAATCACTGAACATGACCTCTGTCATGGGAAAACATCTCACAATATCAGGCTATCGCTTTTAGGGGTGAAAGACATCCCTTTCTTCTTCCACTTTCTACAGAGAACATTACAGTACTATGTACAATGCCTCAGAGACAAATAGCTACATGCCACGAGTCAGTTGGTGTAGAGAGTAATAGAGCAGGCATATACAAACATTTCTTAGGCTAACATCCAAATATGAAAGGGGTGGCTCAGATCTGTGGAGGGGGGAAATAACTATTTCTCAAGAAATGCTATTCTTAGACTGCATGAATAATGAGGAATGCACAAAACTGCAGTCAATAACACAGAGCAGCCACCTCAAGTTAGGAGACTGGGCCACATTTCTGCTGCTCATTCCCATAAAAACCCCTTATTTTGTTCACTTGTCTCTGTAATAAAGTTTCTACTTGAGAAAAATGGGAACTTAGGGAAAGGTTATCATGCCACATGCTGTCATTTTTTTTTATAGCAAACTGATATTCTTTTCTTCTGATTTTCTAAACTCAGATGTTCTTCATTCTTAACGTAGCCGAAAATGCCAGTGGGTAACCTTCATTCCTTGCCTACCGCATATTGGGTCCCTGGGTCTCTCTGCCACAGTCATATTTCCATCTCTTTGTATTTCTGTTCTATGTTGTAAGATAAGTCATCTCTCTGGTCTTCTCAGAGCAATAATTCAATTCTCACTAGTGTATATTCTCTTTTGTTTTGCAACTTTTCAATCCCAAGTCGTCATAGCTTTTAGTTCTGCTAAGTCATTTTTGTGCCCCCCAAATATACCCTCTTGAGGATTCTCCTTCCTTCTTTTATTAAAGGGCTGTTCCATCTTTTCTGCTGCAGCCAATGCAATTAGACGCAACTGCACTGTTTGTTCAGCTGGGCTCCCTCAAGTCCCTGTATAGCTTTAAATATGTGGTGACAACAGCCCCCTCACAGTTCAGACTCTGGGCAAAGGAAACACGTGGATGGTGGATGACAAAAACGTGATTTCTCTGGCCCAAGTATTCCAGTGGGACCTCTGGATGTGAAAATATCTAGCCCCCCAGATGCGGGTCATTGGTGTACCTACATAGAATTAAATCAACTATTGTTTGGAAAAAGGAAAAGAAGTACCATTTCCCGAGGGTTTAAAAAAATCAGATAATAAGTAAATGGCAAAATGTGAAGGCTCACTCTTCACAAAACATTACTATTATTTATGGTAAACAATTACGAAGATGTGTACCATTGAATCATACACTCATCCGAGTGAGGAAAGTATGGTGGCTGATACGAGAGTCATATTACATGCCTCCGCCATATTTTCAAAAGAACATTTCAGAGGACCTGACCAGCTGAAAATCCCAGAAGATGCACCTGCATTCACCAAGCTAAACCCCAACCTTGCTTCAAGCAGAACTGACTGACCCATGAATGGGTAGACACATGTTAAGCAAGTGAATGAGTAGGGAAGACAATGTGCAAAAAATAATGATGATGAAACAAAGATAGGAGACAGAATTTGAGAGAAGAATGAAAATGAACTACTATGCTCTTTGGAATTATTGTTTGCAATTCCAGTCACGCATGAGACTCTGCTCTAGTTCCAACTCTTGGCCTTCAAGACTTTTCGTATAGCTTATTTATGCATGATAGCTTCTTTTATATAACTTAGCTTGAGTATATTTCTAGTTCTTGCAACCATTCTCAAACTAAGACCCAAACCCAAGTTAAACTTATGACAATCTGACCAATTTTATTATGTCTTTGATTCTGACATATTTCTTGATCTTCAGGCTCAAATAGCCAGCATTCTATTTGAAATCTTCACTATATATCTAATATTATCTTAGACTTAACTGTCTGTAACATGTCTTATTTTCTTTAAAAAATGTAAATATGATCCCCTACCAAGTCTCTCAATATGCACCAAAATTTACCCAGGAGCACAGGCCAAAATCCTGGTGGTCATTTTTTTTTTAATCCTCTCCTGAGGATATGTTTTTACTGACTTTAGAGAGAGAGGAAGGGAGAGAGATAGAAACATTTATGTGAGTGAGAAACATCATTCAGTTGTCTCCAATATACTCCCCAACCGGATATGGAACCTATAACCTGGGTATGAGCCCTGACTTGGAATCAAATCCAAAACCGTTTGGTGCATAGGGCGATGCTCCAAGCCACTAGAGCCACCTGGCTATGGCTCTAGTGGTCATTTTTGGCTCTTTTATTTTCTTCATGTATCTCATTTGACTTGCCACTACGATAGACGTTACTACTAATTATCAATATCCAGTTGCCTCTATTCTGAACATATGAGAGGATTGCATTTCCCTGCCCCCTTGGTGCCTTTCTCTGGATAATGAAATGTGAGGGAACGTTATATGCATCATCCTTTGTAGAAGCATTTAAGGGCTGTTACTTTTGTCTATCTTTTCCTGTCATGTGATAGAGGATGTTTCATATGGTAGAATATCTGTCAGCCTGGGTTCCTGACTAAGCTAGAGCTTTTTGCTGACTCAAAATATACAAATAGGGTGAGCAAAAATTAAACCTTTGCTATTATTCTATGGCACTGAGGTTTGGATGTTTTTTTGTAACTGTAGTATAAACTAGCCTATATTAAAATAACCCCCAACTCTTGTTGACTCTATTGTCAAACTACATTACAAACTTAAAGTTGTCACCTCCTCTTCTATCATCACTGTATTCCAAAGACAGTCATCTCTTGCCTAGATTTTTTGCAGGAGCCTCTTAGTCTTCCTTTTTCTACTGACATCTCTCAAATCTACTCATTCTGCAGGAAGTAGCCAGACTTTCTGTCTTTTTAAAGATAAATCCAATTATGTCATTCCTTGCCCAAGCCCTGAACAAATTCCAACTGGACTTAGAATAAAAATCAAAAATCTCTCCAAAAACTCCGACACTCTATGATATGACCCTACCTATTTGTCCCAAGTTTATCTCCTGTCATTCTTTTATCTCTCTGCTTCAATTACACCATCTCTCTTACCATTGCTTGCAAACAGTATTAAACTCATTCTCCTCTCAAGGTTTTTCTCTATTTGCTACCTCTATGTGAAATGTTCTACTACAAGATCTCTGTGAGGCTTGGCTTGCTCCTTCGAATCATATAAATCTTTGTTCCAAGAGTACATCCTCAGAGTAGTCTCTACATTATCGAAAACCACACACCCCTATAACTAACTATCCAATTACCTGTTTTACTTATAGTATTGGAACTTCCTTATTTTTTCATTTGTTTAATTTATGTTTCACTTTTTCTGGACTATGAACATCATAAAGAAAGAATTATGTTTTTCCATGTTATGTACTTTGTATCTAGAAAAGTTTCTTGTGCTTAGTGGAATTCAATAAATATTTATCAAATGAGTAAATAAATAAGTAAATAAGTAAATAAATAAACAGTCAGAATCTCAAAACAATACTTTAATGAAGAGATAACTGAGTAAGAAGTAATACTTTCATAAATCCTTAACCAGTATTTGTTTGTTTGTTAACAGAGCAAAAGATAAATCAAAATAGTGCTAATCAATTTGTATAGCTTTATCCATGTCTTACCACTTACAAACCATTTATGAAAGTAAAACCTGATTGTTTAAGCTAACTTGTTGAAATTAGCCAATGTATATTTTTAAACATATTTTTATTGATTTCAGAGAAGAAGGGAGAGGGATAGAGAGAAAGAAACATTAATGATGAGAGAGAATCATTGATTGGCTTCCTCCTGCATACCCCACAATGGGGATTGAGCCCACAACCCAGGCATGTGCCCTGACCGGGAATCAAACCATGACCTCCTGGTTCATAGGTCGATGTTCAACCACTGAGCCATGTGAGCTGGGCTAGCCAATGCATATTGGAACAGTAATCCTTCTAAAAGAGAATTAGCATGGCATGTGTTTAAAGTTGCAATAGCATTAACAGTGTTTCTCAACTTAAATTATCTACATTTTCTACAATAGACCCAAGAAATAAACAAGAAAAGGATATGAAAGTGGAAGAACAGACTCAAATACATAGTAGGCTAGTAAAGAAATTAGAGCAAAAACCATGAAGTAGGAAGTACTGAGATAACAAATGTCTATGGAAAATAACTTTCTGAATAGTTAACTAAAAGGAATCCATCAGTAGAACTCATCAATAAGGTATAAACATGACCAACATGTTTGCTCTTCATTATCACCTCCTTGATGTTATGTGTGGTTATGTGTACTTCCATCACATGCCAATATGACACATGTGAATTTCTATCAGTGGGAGCATCCCATTAGTTTAGAGGAAATAATGGATTTGCACCATACACCAGCTCATTTATCAACTTTTACTCATGAAACCCTCTACATTTTTGCAAAACAGATGGTCTAGGTGATGAGTCTTCATTATGATCAAGAGATATATTGAAAATACTGGCTTTCTAAGGGTTTAACTTTCTTTCCCTTGCCTCAGGAGCATTCCAAGGAGGAATGACTGTGAGAGTCAGGAGGGGTGAGTCAAGCTCTTGTCTCTGTGACTCTAAAGGCTTGAGTGTGTCATTTAACTTTGTGATTCTAGATGAGAATAAGAAAAACAATACCTATCCTATATTTTTCATAAGATTGTCATGAAAATGATACTTGTCAAAGATATGTTTTGCAAACTGGCTATTTCAGAATTCTTTATTCTATTTCTTTGAGGTTATTAAAATTATCCTCTAAATTGAAGTTGTCACATGCATACCTTTCAAAGTAGGAGGAAACTAAAGAGCAAGCGGTAAAATGCATATGCTTTGCCATCTGGTCTTCACTTCTATTTGAGATAACAATGTCTATAATTATTTAAGAAATATTGAAATTACTGTCATTAGCAAAATATGACACTGGTATTTATTAAACACACAAACGCACCAAGAGTTATCTCTCATTAGGAAACTCTAACAGTTTATTTCCAAACCCAAACATTTCCAAATAATCCACCCATTACCCAAGGAAAAAGCTACTAAATTCATGGTCCATCATAAATGAAACAGCATTGTTTATAGTACTCATCTGAATATCTGAGAAGGAAAACAAAATCAGACGAAAATGCACAAGACTGTGCATTGTATGAAACTTATTTGCTATTAATTGCCAAACCTCTGAACCTCTGACATCTGAGCCTCCACAGTGCTCTACTTATTGTGTTGCTTTGTTTACTTGAGTAATTTTCCTGTTTATCACAAAAAATCCCAAAGATATTAATAAATAAGCAGAATAGGGTGTGTGATGAATACTCTGATGGAAGCATTTTGTTTCATAAAAAATCCTGATCAAGACCATTTAACTATCTAATAACCCAAGTCCACTCCAATCTCACACTCAGAAGTTACTTTATGGAAGAGATTAGTTATATATAAAGAAAACTCAGGATGCAACAATTTTACTCTATACCAGGAATCTCCTGTCAACCAAGATAACATAACTTTCTAAGGAAAATCTCTCACTCTTCCTCTTAATGAAATCCATCCTGTTCTCTCTCTTACATACAAGACCTATACTATTGAAACATATAAAAATGAGGTCATTGCTAAGTGAATCCAATCACTTTGCCTCTTCACCACCAAAACCAATCAATGTAATCCCTACAGTAAGTTAATTACAAGAAAATACTCAATTACTCATGGTACCTGAATGAAGTACGATCATCTAGCTTTGGCTCAATGACTAGGCCTACTTGATATTTATAAAATACACTTATGTGCTTTTTGGAAATTACACCACCTTGAATGTTCAGTGATTGTGTAGTTATCCCTACCTCGTGGTGATTCTTGGCCAGCCATTCCTTAATGGTGCTGAGGGCAATCACTGCAGCAGGCTCATTCGGGAAACCTAAGAGGGGAGCAGAATAAAGAAATAAAGAAAAAAGATGACGGCAACACAGAAGTCAGTCAGTATAATACTGGATTTTTTTCATTTAAACAGTAGTCAATTCAACCAATTAGTACTGAAGAAGGCAGGCGGGCCTTAGTAAGGCACACACAGATTCAAGGCCTATGATCCTACAAACTAGGCATTAAGGTAACTAGTCCTACACCAAAATAAAGCCAAAAGCACTAAAAAATTTAATTATCTCTCTAATTTTAAACAACATCAATTAAACATGCCCTAGCTGGTTTGGCTCAGTGGATAGAGTGTCGGCCTGTGGATTTAAGGGTCCTGGGTTTGATTCTGGTCAAGGGCACATGTCAGGGTTGTGAGCTAGATCCCCAGTGGGGAGCATGCAGGAGGCAGCCAATCAATGATTCCCTCTCGTCACTGATGTTTCTATCTCTCTCTCCCTCTCCCTTCCTCTCTGAAATCAATTATATATATATATATATATATATATATATATATAATATTATATATATATTATATTATATATATATTATATTATATATATATTATAAGTATCAATTAAACATTATTTACATTTGCTAGATAGTTTTCAAAGCCATTTTATATAATTTTCTCATAAGGGGTTCTCAAATTAAGATTTATTACTCTCTTATTACTCTAAGTTTATAAATTGAGCAATATGGCTCAGAGAATACACATGGTTGACCCAGGGTCACAAGGCTAACAGTACTCCATCAATAAACTGACAGAAGACAGGACAACTTGCCAAATAGCCATACAATTGAAAACTATCATCAGAATTCAAAGAAGGCAATGCCTGCTTCATTTAGGGCCACTGGAAATTATGTTTGAGATTAAGATAGCATGAGCTGACCTGGTTTTGTTGTGCGGCTTTGGTTTTAAAATGGCAGAAAGACTGACATACTTATAACAATGTCCCAGTGAGCATGAGCACATATCAAAATTTCACAAACTCACCCACAATGAACACATTCCTGAACTTGCAGAACCATCAGACATTTTGCCAACAGATAAAAGTATGTGAAGGAATAACCATCTGAGTTACAATTTATGTAGCAGAAAGGAGAAGAAATGGGAGTGACCATTCTGTTGAAACTACTCCCTTCAAGTTCCCCACTGGCTTCCTAATCACCAAGTCCCATAGGCTTTCAATCAGTCTTCATCTGCTTCACTATTAGATGGCCTTGACTACTTCTCCATGTTCCAATCTCTTTCACCCATGGATTTCCCTTAAGTTTATTTTTTAGTGTTTTAAACATAAAACTGAGTGATTTTTTAAAATATGTACACAAAGTTGTATGAACATCACCACTAATTCCAGAATATTTTCACCATCCCCAAAGTCCACATTAACAGTCACTCCACAATCTTCCCTCTCCCCAGACTCTGACAACTATTAATCTTTCTTTCTCTTCTATATTTGCATATTCTCCTCCTGGATTTCAACCCTGCCTTCTGCTATGTTTCCTCCTACCTGATTGACCTCCCCTGGCTCCTTTTTTCTAAGAGCATTTACTAAATGTATGTCACTCCAGCTTTCTGCTTCCTCTACTCTCTGCTCTAGCCAGGTGCAGCAACAAGTCCTTGAGGAGGTCTAGTCAGGAGGCTCCTGTGACATTGTCAGTGCAGATACAGAAAGAGAGGTGTTACTGAAATGGAGAGAACTGAGATTTAAAAGACCCAGTTTTGTCCTGGCCAGGTGGCTTAGTTGGTTGGGGCATTGTCCTGTACACCAAAAGGTTGTGGGTTCGATTCTTGGTCAGGACACATATCTAGGCTGCAGGTTCAATCCCAAGTCTGGGCATGCAAGGGAGGCAACCAATCAATGTTCCCCTCTCACATCAATGTTTTTCTCCCGCATTCTCTCCCTTTCTCTCTCTCTAAAATCAGCAAACATCCTTAGGTGAGGATTAAAAATAAAAAAAAATAGTAATTAATTAAAAAACAGTTTTATTGGAAGGCAAATACATATTGCAGCAGTTTATACTAACAATTTAAATATCAGTAGACTTTTAGAGAAGATGTGTGCGAAAGAAGTTGTTTTTCCTTATTTCTGAGAAAAAATGTTCCTCTTCTAACTAGGTTTCTGCCTGCTTTGTTAGAGAGTGTATTAGGAAAGGAGACAAAATAATCAAGGGCCAAGCTCAACGCAAGCACTGTGATATGACAGTCAGAACCACTGTAATACAAAAAATATGCACAAGTTCTTGAAACTTTGTGAATGTATCTGTGATATTTAGGATTGTGGATTTGTTTTGAATTCTTTCATCCCATTCATTTTCCTTAAATGGAGGTTTCAGAATGTAAAACTCTTCAAGTTAGAACAAAACCTATTAATTAATCAATTACATAATCCATTAAGCAAATGCTTAAACCAGAGGAGTCTAGATCACAGACCCTTTGAAAGAGTCCCTGTCCTCTACAGCCCAAAGTCTGGAGGACAGGACTGACAAGAGGTAACAGCAATACAGCATGCCAAGGGCATTAGGGATGTGGGGACACGGGTAAAGAGAACTAAGAAAGAAAGGGGGAGAGGTTCTAGGAAACAATAGAATGTTTGGGGGAAGGGGCTATAGGTGGAGAGAGGAGTAAGCTTATGAAGCTCTGACCAGGTAGCTCAGTTGGTTGGAGCATCATCCCAATACACCAAGGTTGCAGGTTCGATCTCCAGTCAGGGCACAGACAAGAATCAACCAATGAATGCATAAGGGGAACAACAAATCAATGTTTCTCTCTCTCACTCAAATCAATAAATTTTTAAAAAAATAGATCTAAGCTTAGAATAGCAAGGAGTTAATGAAAAGGATTAGAGGAAATGGAGGGGGAAGAAAGCAGGAGTACCTGTGGGCTGCAAAGAAAAACAAGGAGGCCAAGATGGGCATTTATGATTAGAGCACAGGAGGCTTTTGCAGTTCACCTTCCCCCTGAGTTTACCACCTGCATCTGTCATCAGCTGGATACCTCCCCTAGATGTGCTCCAGAAGCAGAAATGTAACGACCATTCTTCTGCCAAATGAACCACTTTCTGACTGCAGTTTCTGCCTATGGCTTTACTTCTCTACCAGTCACTACAGTATATGACCCTCATTCCTGTTGGTAACTGAGTCTGCATATTGCCCTATGAAATATCTTACACCACCCTTTCTTTACCTTCTTTTCTGACTTATCTGATCTGCCTCATCCTGACAACTGCAGCCAAATCCTAATTGTGCTCCTTCCGGTCTTCTCCCCTTCTGCAATCTATCTAGCATGTCTATGGCAAGTGATTCTTCTTATAGTGACCACAAGCTTCCACCAAATGATGGCAGCCTTTGCTGATTCTCCAGCCCCTGCAGAGTAAACTTTCTCTTGGCCTCGCATTCTATATCCTGAGGGACCTTTCTAGACTTACACTTTAGTTTTCTTTATTTATTATCTTGCCTTGAAAATTCTTCTCCAACTTTTTGATATGTCCAAGAAGCACTTAAATCATACAATTATAGAGCCATATAAAGCTAATAAATACTGTAATCATGTTCCGTTGCAATGGTCATTAGCATTAACCTTTAGAAGATGTAATGCCCACCAGAAATTATACAAATTCCTGCAGAGCCATGGCAACAATGGTCAGTTCTCAACTATTTGTGACCCTCTGGTCATTTCCCCACATTCATCAAAGCCTCTGGCACTGAATTATGGTTTTCTCCACCTCAAGGTTTGCCATAATCCCTGGGTGATTTCAGCATCCAAAAAATGACCCACCCAATGCCTGGCCTGCCAGGTCTTTCACTTAGTTATTCTCAACAAGAACTTCCACTCCACCTCTTCCCCAGATCACAAGCTGGACCTGGATGTTACATTTCCATTCCAAAATTACTAATTGAAGCAGTCCTTTCTCACCATCTGTTCTCTCTTGTATTTTTGTTCAGCTACATTGCAAGGAATGCTCTTTACAAGCATTTGAAGGCTGCTCTGTCCCCAAAATATTCCCCAAATTAATGCTAATGTTTCTCCCCTGAATGGTCTGAATCTTTTCTGTCTCTCCAGGCTCATCCCATTTGCTATTGCTCTTCGCTTTCTCAACCTCATCACACTGGCTTTTTTCCTGTCCTTCGAATGTGGCATGTTTCCTTTTGCCTTCTTGCCAAAAGGGCTTGCTCATGTTGTCTCTTCTTCCTGAAGTGACATCCCTCTCCTTTTCTCCTAGCTTATTTTAACTTTACTGGGCCTCTGCTTAGTCTTTCTCCAGGGAAGGCTTCTCTGACACTGATAACTCCCCATTTTGTGCTTTCATAGCACTGTGTACCTTTCTCTCAGAGAACTCATTATACTTGCAACTTTACATTTACTTATGTAAATAATTAATATTCACAGAGTGAAAGCCCTAAGGAGGTAGATATCACACCTGATTTTGTTCATCACTGTATCCCTAAAGCACTGCTGCACACAAATGATGATAAGTATGTGTTGAATTAGTGAATGGATTGTGGACTCATAAATCTTTGTATTGATAACAGAAAGGGCTAAGTGCTAGGAGAACAAGTTTGTTTAGCCCTAGAGTTTGGGGAGCGTGAAGGAATTCTGAGAAGCTGACTAAGCAGAATGATATATCCCAATTATCCTATTTCTTCCCTAAGGAAAATTATTGAGAAGATGCATAAGATAAAACATAATTCCTGCTCAGAAAATATGCTTATTAATTAAACAAATAAGCATAAAATGGTAATTAAAAAGGGGAGAGAATTACCAAGGCAATTATCTCTGAAAATATGTCTGCTTTCAGTGTGCATATACAAGATAAAGTATGATGTCAGAAAAAAACAGCAACATCACAGTGCTTTGTCGGCTTAACTGCAAGACACCAAGGATTACAAGGAAACCAATGAATAGATGAGGACAGATTTTTGCCAGGGGATGGGCTTCTGATGACAGTTAGGCCTGCCTTAGGAGGTCACAGCTATATTCTGCTCACCAAGGGACTTTTGTTCACAAAAACAGAATGGACACCCAGAGGGAAGGCAGCAGACAAGTTTGAGATGTGTTATTGAATGAGATGACATAGAAAATCTCTTCCAAGTATGAGAGCCAATGAGTATGCATAAACCATTAATAATTTAGGGCCAGGAGTACAGGGAGGTTTTTTGTGTTTTTTTGTTTGTTTAGTTTAGTTTTGTTTTGTGTGTGTGTGTGTGTGTGTCCAGATGTGACTCAAATCCGTGCTGCTGCTGGCATTCTAAAGCTTAGTTCCTTATCCATTAGGATGGATTATTAAAATTAATTTTTCTTGTAAATATTGAATGTACAATATACAAATACAAATGAATGTACAATATACAAGTGATTTTTTCTTTTTATTTACATTTATATTGAAATTATTTACTAAATGTATATATATCTAGCTATATTTATAATAATAAAAGTGTAATATGCTAATTAGACCAGACTTCCTTCTGGATGTCCTTCCAGATGACCTTCGAACAAAGCCGGGGCTGCGAGGGAAGCCCGGGTCCAGGGTGCCTGCTGCCTGCTGGAGGGAAGTCCAGGTTCCATGTGCCTGCCTGTGGCCGGAGGGAAGCCCAGGTCCCGGGTGCCAGAGGGAAGCCAATGCCAGCAGCCTGGGGGAAGGAAGGCCTATTCTTGCACAAATTTTGTGCATTGGGCCTCTAATACATACATATATATATATAGATATAGATAGATATATAGATATAGATATATAGAGATATATATATAGATATATTGATATATATATATTTGTATATATATATCATATATACTTGTAACCATCACCAAATCAAGATATAAAACATTTTCAACATTCCAGAAAACTGCCTGTCCCAAGTCAACATCTACCCCTGAAGGAAATACTATTCTCTACTCTATTATCACAGGTTGATTTTGCCTGTTTCTAGACTTCTTATATAGGGAGATACAATGTGCACATCTTTTGATTATGTTTTGTTCAACATCATGCCTGCCTGATTTATTCATGTTGCTCCATATAACAGAAGCTCATTTATATCCAGTGTAGTGCTGCATTCCATCCTATGAATATTCCACAGTTGACTTATCCATTCTAGTGTTGATGGACAATTGGATTGGTTCCAGTTTGAAGCTGTTATGAATAAAGCTGCCATGAACATTCTCATACTTGTCATTTGATAGACATAAGCACTTGTTTCTGTTTAGATTATAACCAGGAGTTGGAGCTCCTGGTCCATTGGTTATGCAGATGTTAAGTCCTGGTAGATTCTGCCAAAGTTTTCCAAAGCAGCTGTACAATTTATACTCCCACCAGAAGTATATGAAAGTTTAAACTAACGTTTTTATCTACTTAGTTAGTTAACGTGTCAAGAGGACTTACTAATTCTATTTCCTTGCCCACATTTAAAGCCATTACAGATAGGTTTAGGCTAATCAATATTTTTTATAGCTAGAAGCTCAGAGGCATTTTATGACTTACCTGTTTTCTCCCTACACATCAGTGAGTACTTAACCCAGAGAAACAAGCTTTGCCAACAGAATATAAAAACAATTTAAACAAAAGAGGGAAAACTAAAACAGCAAGTTGACTTTGCAATGGTTTTCATCCCTGGTACATCAAATAACTCACTAGACATTTCCCTTGCACTCAGTTATTACGCAGATATTTCTTTTTCAATCAAATTGCAGAAAGATACAGCATTAGACTTACTGGAGAGTCTACCCAGCCAGTGAACTATTTGTCTGTTAAAATTGTTGAAAACCGGAATGCTCGCAATACAATTAAGAGTGAATTTGGTTTTGACCTTGCCACAATTTTCCTCTCTAGCATTCATTTTTTTTTTGTTCATTGTTTGTTTTCTGTTGTTGATAATTCCCCGCTATCTTTAACTTAGTTTCTATGCTGCCATGTAGAAACTAATTTTGTTATCCTGATATAGAACTCAAACATGTTCTACTGAAAATCTGGCCTATTCTACTGCAATAAAAATAGATATAACAAACTCTGCCAGTAAAACTGCCTGTTTTGGAAGTAGAAGCAATGGATCAGTTTTTGTTTTAGACTTAAAATGAAGGTCTGCTTATAGCTATAGAAGTTATAGATTTCCATATTCTATAGAGGCATATGGTAATGACTTAAATCAATTATTTCAAAAAATTCTTACTACAAAAAAAGTCATATTGAACATAATACCAGGTATAATTAATGCTTTAAAATGTGAACCACATCTACCATTTACAGTCTACCCAGGGCTCTCTCTCTTGCTACTTCCCCCAACATCTCCTTCTGGCCCAGTTACTAGGAGTCACCTCTGCTTTAACTATGGATGCCTTTCTAGCAGTTGTAAGAAAAAAGCAAGCTAGAGATCAGTGTCCAGGTGAAGCTCACAGATGTAGAAACTATTATTTATGCACGTAATCATTTTATGTTCAGCTGCACAATTTCTTTGTGGTGGTTTTCACTCCCACCCCACCCTTCAGAGCACTTGGCCCAAAGCTGTGATAAAATACTAGCCATTTTATGAAACACTAAATCGCCATGTGTACTGCAAGCTGCTGCCATACTCACCAGCCTTCAGAGTGACTATAGGTGCCAAACTGGTACTGAATGGCTATAAATATCCAGGAGTTAGAAGCAACCATTTTTTTAGAAAAATCAAACTCCCTTGAACTCCTCACAGTAAATCAACATCCACTTTGGAGCCCTCTCTTCCCAGCAAGTCTTTAATGTAGAAAGCATGCTGCTCATTTTTTTCTATTTACCCACAAAATCAAGTAAAATAAAGATAAGCATGGGATCTTCAGCATTGATGAACATTTCTGACTGACGTAAATGAGAGGGATGTATCACTGGGTTTATTGAAATGTTAACAACAGCAGCACTGAGATTATCAACATCGACTAGCAATGCAAAAGTATGCTTTGCTTAATTCTTTTAGGATATAACTATAATACTTTTCATCTTAGCACAAAAGTTCTGGTGTGGGGGCCTAAGGGATGTGAAACAGTATACTTTACAAGCTAAGGTGAAAGACAATATAGTGTGAGATGAGTTGTGTTTTTCTCAAAACATTCCTTAACAATTCACCCTGAACACACACACACACACACACACACACACACACACACACACCTGTCAGGGTGGGGAAAAGGGGAAGGATAAAGTTGGAAGCTCCGATGGACATGGGGAAGTATAAGGATGAACGTATTTATTTTTTTATATTTCAAAATAGCTTTTGTGAACCCCCTCCCCCGGGCCTCCTTCCATCCCATAAAAGCAATTCTGATAGCACGATGAAATCAAATTACTTGAGGGAAATGATCTGAAGGAGCCTCGCTGTTAAGCAATTGCTAGAGCAGCCACTCAGACAATTCTGGCTAAAGGCTGAGTTTCACAAAAGATAAAACAGGTGAAGTAATAAGAGTGCCACTGGCCCCTGTTACGGCAGCAGAATGCTAAGAAGGGTGTCACTGGCTTCCTTCGGGAGAGCAAGAGGCACCACAGGTAGGCAAGAGTGAGGCGTCCACAGCCTGCCATTAAGATGGCCGAGTCTTAGCTATTCTTTAAAAGGACAAGGCAGGTTTCATTATACTCATATATGCACACAATATGGCATACAAATACGTGAACAACCATGGCAGATACTGTCAATGCCCCGCATATACCCCCTTGGCAATGTGCCATCCTTGCATTCTGGCTTTACTTATGACCTCCAGCATCTAAGGCCTTTTTAACAGAGGGCTCTCTCTGGTGTCCAGAGCTTACTCTGCCCACACGTGGGGCAGTTCCAAAGTGTCAGGGGGGGTTGAGGCCACCATGAGCATTTTTCAACCTATGATTAATGAGAAGTGGGGGACACATGTCCCAGTTAACTCACTCCTTGGGCAGAACAATGCTGAGGTTCATGCTTTACAAAGTTGCCCAGAGCTGACCAGTAGGATTACTCTCCAGTTGTCTACAGTGGCAAATTGCTCAATAATGCACTATTTCTTAGCTTTCTTTATCAGTCTCTCTTCCTTGCTCCCTTTCCTAAAATCATCTCCCAAAGGAGCTATTTGCACCCAAACCCTTGCCTCTGAATCTGCTTTTGGGAGCAGCCAAACTATGACAGCAATCAACATACAGTCATGAACTTGGAAAATAATGTGTCATGTCTTATCTTGACAGTGCCCTTTCTTTAAACTTTTCTAGTTGTAATCTCTAGATTATAGTAACAGTAGAGAAACATTTTATAAAATAATTAATGAAGTAGGAAAATGTGTTGATGAGCTCACAGATTGTCAGCATGAACACACAATAGTATTTTATTTTGGGAAAGGACAAGTACATGTGATATAGGTTAGGCTCACACTGGCATGAAAATCTGGCCCCATGAGACAGAAATTCCACCCTCCCCCCTGAAATCTTGACAACAAAGGAATTTGTTATTATTGTTGCTATGGTTGTTGTTAACATTTAATGAGTGATTACTATGTACAAGTCACTCTTCTTAGTATTTAAACTTCACAACAAGCCAATGAAAACAAGAAGGGGAAAGAGTAATGTAGATGAGTTGGTTGGTTTGCAAATGCACAATTACTTTAATATATTGAGGGAGGAGTCATTCAAAGATGATTAATTTGGATTTATATGAAATATTGCCACGAGGCATATACTGCACGTGGTCATGGGTGGGAGCCTTCGCTGTCCTTAGGAGACCTGCCACCTTTGGCTTCCAAATAAAATAAGCCAAATCTTCAAAACTCCATTTAAGATGTATATGAAACCTTTCCAATTATATAGAAGAGAACAGACTCTGGAAGAACTCAAGCAAGGGGTAGAGCCAGTACCCAAGCCCGAGCCTGCCTGACGTTCCCCATCCACACTCTCTCCCAGGGCCTGGACAGAACATACCATAACCCAGTGCTGGTGCAACAATGTCTCAAACTCCAAAGAAAGAAAATCCAATTGGAGGTCCCTATGGTCAGAAAGCTTATTTCGGAGTGCCCAGCTCAGTGCCTCCTGCATGGGCCACATCCAGTAGACCTGGCAAGACTAATGTTCTGCCCTCTATCTCAGGTGGAAGCACCAGCGCACAATTTAAAGTCTTCATCCCAGAGTGTGGAATAGGCCCAAGGAGTCCCTGGGGAACATAGAAAAGCGGGTGGTTCTGATTGGACAATTACCTTCGATCCCCTTATCTAAGGCGTATATGTTCCAAGATCCCCAAAGGATGCCTGAAACTTTAGACAGTACCAAGCACCCTATACACTTTTCTTTCTATACATACACACTTATGATAAAGTTGAATGTATAAATTAGACACGGTAAGAGATTAACAACAACAATAATGAACTAGGGCAATTGTAACAATATATTCTTATAACAATTAGGTGAATGTGGTCTCCCTTCTCTCTCAAAATATCTGGAATTTTCCATTTAATATTTTCAGAGCACAGTTGGCTGTAAGTGACCATGGAAAGTGAAACTACGGATAAGGGAGGATTACTGCACTCATCAACATTTAGGTGTCATCGTTGTGGACATAACTGGAACCTGTAAATTGGAAGCTGGCTGGTTCACAACAGAACTTCTGGGCCATCACACTGTTCCCCATGTTCCTGCATTAGCCCTTACTTCAATGTAGCATTTGTTTTACTGGCAGGACCTCTAGAATTACTCATCATATGAAAAAGGAGAAGGAGAGTTCTTTTACTTCTTATCCTTGTAATCTCTTCACACCCATTCTTTCATTTCCCTTGACCTGATGTGTGCCGTAGCAAACGCTATCCCATAAATTCTACTATATTCCATTACTGTTGCTTTCACCTATTTAAGCAATTGGGAAACATGAAGTTTCGTTTCCCTTTCAAGTCGCCCCTCCTCAGCTCTGCCAAGCAGGTATGAATGAGCTGTGTTGTGAGGGGACACGAGGTTACAATCTGTGCAAGCTTCATCAGCTTCTCAAACTGTGAGCTCTGGTGTCTTTTTATGAGTGTGTTTCAAAATCATCTTTTGTCTAAGAAATTATAATAATGACCTGAGAAATGGCTCCTGACACAAATTCTGCCTTATGCCAGCTGTTTCTACTACCCTCCAATAGGACTCTTGAGAGGAGATGAAAAATCTCATGGAATCACTTAGAATAGAATTTTTCTAAAATTCTTTTTTTAAAGAACATTTTTTTCCTACAGGGATAACCAAGGGAGTTCATTTGGGACATCACAATTGAGTAGAAAAGATTTATATTGGGATCTACTTAGAGATGAAAATTCAGTTTCTGTTTTTTGAAGTGGTGGCATTCTATCGTACATGGACTTGGTAGCCAGTGACCTTTCTAAACATAAGCACATCATGCCACATCCATGCTGGCAGACCCCAGTGGCTTTCTCCTCACTTTGGACTTTTGAACAAAGTCTAAACTCCTCACGTTGGCTTGCTGTCCTTCTCCAATCTGAAATAATACAGGTTCCATATTCCTGCTGGAAAATAAGCTCCGTGAGGCAGAGCCCTTGTCTGTCTTATTCACCTTTCCCCCTTTGGGGCTCAAAGCAAAACAGGGTTCAATAAATGATCATGTTGTACTTGGGGACATAGGAAGTATCCTGTTGCTCCAATGTCCTGTGAGGCTCTCTGTCATCCTGCAGCGATTTTAGGCCACCTGAGGCCCAGGAAAGGCAGTCCTCTCAGTGGAGAGCTGGAAAGGAGCATTGCTCTTTTCTGCTCTGATGCCTGTCAGCCAAGACCCCTCGGGCCTGTGACTGACCTTGACCTAAAGGCATGGCCTAGAGAATGAGAGCTCATTCCCTCGGGGTAAGTCTGATAAATACCCAGGGACTCTTTTAGGGACACATCAGCATAGTGGGTGGATCCTTTAACTTCAACTGTCACTGACTTGCAAGCATGGAACCCCTTATTTCCCAAGAAGTTTCTATGCTCCCACCTGCGCAGTCAGTTGCAAGATTCTCTAAAGGAGCTGCTTTGACCTTTGTCTTGGCAGCGTGCGCCCTGACAACCACCATAAGGAGGAAGAGGAGTTATTTTACTCTGCAATAACTTGTCAAATCCCCGAAGGCCTGTGTTGGTGAACTGCCCCCATATCTCCAGGGGTTCCTCTGAGGACCTTCTCAATGACCAACGATTTCTTTCTCCATGAACCTCAGAGGAGAATCTCTCCTCGTGATGCTTAAAATGTTAAGACAGATTTGGGCTGCAACTCTCTGAATTCTTCGGTCTGTCTGTACTAGTCCCTCAATTTTAGCATGTGGGGTTATACTAAAAGGCTGGTCCGGTTGGTGAGAACTGTGCTTTGTGGTTTGAGAGCCTTTACAATGGCAGCCGCTCCTTTGCTGGTTGAGAAAGAGATTAATGCAGTCTCAGGGGCTAAGACTGCGGTTTAAAATAACACAAGATTTGATATAATTTTTGGGATAAAATATATAATTTGATATAATTAAAGCCCACTGGAGGACACCCATCTTGAAAATCATTTTCAAATACATTTCAAAAGATACATTTCTGAAAAGTTCTGTAGTCTTAAATTTGATGTGAGCAGTAATGCCAGCATTAGACTGCTGTGTCTCATTTTGACAGTTTAATCTCTGAGTGTGCTGGATCTGATACGTGTCCTCAGTTCTTTACTCCTTGTTGTCATACCCTTTGCCACCTGACTTTGAAGAGGCTTTCCCTGTGGGTGAAATGTATTTTCTGGCCCCACTACCAAGTTTGGCCATGTGACTTGCTTTAACAAGGGGATGTGAGCAGATCTTCAGTTTTAAAAGCATTTACTGGCACTGCCTTTTCCGACAGGTACCTGACATAAGACAGGTAGAACCGACTGAGCCCCAACAGAAGCTGGGAATCCTGGCTGGCTGGGGCTAACCCCAGTCTCAATCAGTTAAACAACCTGAATCAGTTGAGCCAACCTGCAGAACCATAAACAAGGAAATAAATGCTATTTGTGGTCAGCCACTGGGTTTCTGACGTGGTGTGTAATACAGAAAAATCTGGCTGGACACACTGAGCCAGAACTGATGTGCTGGTGAATATATGTTTTCCTCTACCCACTGAGAATGCACAAGAGCAAGGCTGTTTACACCTTTATCTGGGCCTTCCAAGCCTGTCAAACTCACTGCCAGTGGGCCATATGCCTTGTTTGGCTGTGAGTTTGACATGCTTGCATGCTTGCCCTATTTGGAATATGGTTTCCCCTGTTCACTCTCTGCCAGGGGTAAAAAATAGTACTTGCATAATAAATTCTGCAGACCAGTTCAAGGAATTCAAGGGGCATGGAATTACTTTAAGTGAAACCCTGGAAAAAGAAAAAGAGAAGAGGTTTTGGAGTCAAACTTATCAGACATAGCGTCCTCCCCTGACAACTACAATCTGTGTGAGCACAACAGGCTTCTATTCCTGTGGTCACACCTTAGC
Organism: Myotis yumanensis; assembly: GCF_028538775.1. NCBI lineage: Eukaryota > Metazoa > Chordata > Mammalia > Chiroptera > Vespertilionidae > Myotis > Myotis yumanensis. The sequence goes on from NW_027223758.1 coordinate 20,523,696, forward strand.
ATGGGGCAAAGGCTACCTTCTTTCTGGGAAGACTAAATTGTGTAAGTCACATACATGTGCTCCTCATAGTTCCTCTTGTTTAAGCTCCTTCCCCTAGGCAGTGGTCGGCAAACTGCGGCTTAGAAAACCACGACTCGCGAGCCACATGCGGCTCTTTGCCCCCTTGAGTGTGGCTCTTCCACAAAATACCGGCTCTTCCACAAAATACCGACTTCTGCGCATGGGCCACCAAGTTTCAATCATACTGTATGTGCACCCGCACATGGTATTTTGAGAAAGAGCCACACTCAAGGGGCCAAAGAGCCGCATGTGACTCGCGAGCCGCGGTTTGCAGACCACGGCCCTAGAGAGTTGATCCTTGAATGACATGGGTTTGAACTATGCAGATTCACTTGTTTTTCAGTAAATACAGTTGGCTCTCCCATCAGTGGTTTTCACATCCACAGAGTCAACCAATGTATGATTCCACAGCAGTATTTTCACATTTGCCACCCAGTTTCACCACTGCAGATCAAAGCTATTATTTTCCAACAGCAGTTTGTTGACCAGGGATGCAAAGGCCTGAATTCCTGCGTTGTACGAGGGTCAAAAGTATTTACCTTGTTTACTTTAAGATGTGAGAAAGCTGAAAGATATAAGAAAAGCCTAAAGGTACCAGAATTCTATTCAGCACGTGAGCCTGGAAACTCAGTGGGGAACTCCAAGCTCTTGGATATGCCCAGAGTAGCAACTTCAAGTGGAGGTGTATACAGTTACCTAGATCAAATACGGTCTCACAGTTTCCCCTGAGAACCTGGAAGTAGATTTATGTTGCCTTTTTTTCTCCCACTGAATCCCATTCTGATATGAGAAAATATGATTTTTGGTAAGAGAAATAGGTAATAGGTGAGTAGGTTTTTACAAAGCGACCTCATGCATGCCTTAACCTCTGAATGAATAGTCCCATACTTGCCATAGTCTAAAAAGTATCCACCTCCAAATGAGGAGTTCTGGTTAGACCCCCTAAAATGCTACAGTCTGGATTTCACAACATCCTACTACTATGAGTATACTTCTTTAAATAATCGAAAATGAATTTTGAGTGGCCTGAACAACCGCCTTTGTTTCGTCGCATATATAAGCTTTTACTATTCTACCTAGAAAATCCTTTTCACTGTGGTTTTCAGATTTCTAAGTTTTACCTACACACAAGATACTGCTCCTGAAAATGCCTGGAGAAGTGTAATTGGGAATGATGCATGTACTGTTTCCCTCAAACAGACAGCACCTGGCTCGTTCCTCTTAACCACAGTGAGGCACTTGGGAGATAGTGTTTGAGAAATGATAGAAGAATGAAGAGACCAAATAAGCCACGGAATTGCAAAGCAGGAAAGCTGCAGTTTAAAATGCAAATTTCCCATGATGCTAATCATCGTTAGTCTTAATAATGAGTGGCAGTATTTCACAAACCATGAGCTCTGGACTAAGCTTGTGGTAGAGTACTGAAATCTTAGAAGGGCATATTTCTCATCCAAAATCAATCTGTCCTCCTGCTTGAGCTGCAGTAAGCAGACACAAGAAAGCATGAAGTTGTAATGTGCCACGAAAACCTGCTGGGACCAGGAAAGAAGTTCAGGATGTGCTTTTAGTGGGAATAAATATCCATTGAAACAAACATAGATGTTAAATATTTATTGTGATGAATCTCTTTAGGAAGTTGGCGCTTTTGTGTACACTCAAAGGTATTCCAAAGAGAAAAATGAAGTCAATAGTTGTACAATATTTCACTTATATAACAACTGACATTTTTCTTCTTAAAAAGGAGAACGACATCCTGGCATATAAGGAGCTGAGAAGTCATCACTCCCTCCTAAAAATAAAAGACCCACCATACCGAACACATTGACAACTCTTTTTACATCCCTCAGAGAACTGAGGTCACAAAGCATCCCACTGTCCCTCTAAATTGGAGAGACAGACTGGTAAACACAGAGAATCACAACTTATTGGAGAGAAAAAAAAAACAACAAAAAAAACAAATCCCTGAGCAGAACCCTCCACAGACAGCAGGACCAGGGTACAAAAATCTAAACTACAATTGAGAAACTCCTGGAGCTTGGACAAGTCTGAGAGTTAAAACTCTAGGTTAGCCTAGTCTTAGGGGGGACTCCCTGACACTTACAAATTTTATCTCCAGGAGCTCAACCAGGTTCTTACAAGAGAAGCGGGGAGACTGTTTTGAAGCGTGCCACTCTGTTCTCAACAAGGCCTGCTCTCAGGAGAAAAGATTTTACTAGAGTCTAACCTGCAGGGGTTTTATCAGGGCCTATCATACCTGTGGAAAGGGTAATTAATATTATACTCCAGCCAGCTGTAGCCATGAACATCGGTGAAGGGAAATAATAAACCCCAGCTCACTGTCATCATCCTATCCCACCTAGGAGGGGAGAGAGGAAACTAAAAAGCACTTGTGGTATTTGTAGTTCAGAGATACAGGCTCCCTAAAAGGCTGAGACCTAATGCTAGGACTATAGAACACTTCCCTCCCACAACCTCCATACCTCACTGCCATATTACTAAAGGTCTATGTACTCCAGTTCCATTTATATAGTATATTATGTCCAGCTATCAGGAAAAAAATATAAGGAATACTAAAAAGCAATAACTATAGATTGAAGAAAGAGAACAAGCATCAGAATCAGACTCAGCTATGCTAGACATTTTGGAAAGACTACTATGCTAAGCATTCTAATTAATAAACTCCAGAGCATACAAGAACAAATAGGCAATATAAACAGAGAAATATAAATCTCAAGAAAGAATGGTAAGAAAAATGCAACACATAAAACTACTGTAACAGACATGAGAAATGCCTTTGATAGGCTTATTAGTAGACTAGACACAACTGTGAAGACAAAATCTCTGAGCTTGACAATAAAGAAACCCTGGAAGTCAATAGAAACTTTCAAAATGGAAAAATAAAGAGAAAAATACTGAAAAAAAATAACAATATCCAAGAACTGTAGTAAAATTACAAAAAGTGTAACATAAATAATGGGAATATCAGAAGGAAAAGAAAAAGAAAGAAACACAAGAAATATGTGAAGCAATAATTATTGAGAATTTCCCCGTTTAATGTCAGACACCAAATCACAGATCCAAGAAGCTCAGAGAACACCAATCAGGACAAATACCCAAACAAACAACAACAAAAACACAACAAAACGACACCTAGGCATATCATATGTAAACTGTAAAAAGTAAAGATAAAATCTTGAAAGAAATGAGAGAAAAAAAGCAAAGATAAGAATTATAACTGATTTCTCTTCAGAAACCATGCAAGCAAGAAGAGAGGCAAATTAAGTGAGGGGACTAAACAACCAGCCTAGCAGTTTGAACCCAGCAGAATTATCCTTCAAAAGTGAAGGAGAAATAGACTTTTTAAAAACAAAAATTGAGGGAATTTGTTGCTAGTAAATCTGACTTACAAGAAACATTAAAAGAAGTTTTTCAGGATAAGGAAAACAATATGTCAGACATAATTCTATATAAAGCAAGGAAGGGCAGTAGAGAAGAAATAAGTACAAATAAAATAAAAAGGTTATTGTTTTCTTCTTAATTGATCATACAGATGATAGTTTTAAAATAATAACAAAATAATCTATTCAATTAATTATGTATGTTTATTATATATGTCCTTGGAGATGACATAGGTAGGAGAAAAATCTAGCTGATCATAGGAATGCTGATTATTTTTTAGATAGATTACCAAAGGCTTTATCTATTAAAAAACAAAGGCCTTACAAGCTTTCCATTATTAAAATTAAAAACTTCTGGTTTGGGTCAAGATGATGGAATAGGTTAAACACAGTATTTGGAAACTCCTACAACCACAGCCAAATTACAACTAAATTATTTTCAAATATTTTAGCCACAGAAAAGTTAAAAAAAAATCTCTCTCCACGTTTATGTGTATATGTGTTTATATAGATGGAGAACTTGTCCAATATCGTGGGGCCATTTTGAGAGTCAGTGGGTGTCAGTGAATTTAGTCAAACTCCATTCAAGGGTACCAAACATTTGTCTGGCATGTTGAAAATGGGAGCAGCAGCTGGTGCGGAAAATGAAGACATTTTCCAGGTTTTTCTTTTAAGAGAGTCATTCAACCTTCATCTTAAATATGTTCTGAAGGTTAATGTACCTGGCAGAACTAGAAATACAGTCAGAATACACAGCACATCTGCAAACAGCAGGGCAGCACTTGCTAAAGTTCATTGCCAAATAATAATAATGATGATGATAACAACAACAATAACAACAACAACAATAATAATAAATAATGCTGGAGGAGAAAGAGAATCTGGTACTGAACAAGCACCCTCCTAAGTTATGTCAAGTTAGATGCTCAGCAAAGCGAAAGCCATGCCTGTGGTCCCCACCTTATCCTCTCCAAGCCCTTGTCAAGAGAAGACTGTCTCTCGGTGTCAAGAAGGATTTGGGAGCATTAATCTGATTTTTCTTTCAGAACCAGGGATCCCGGCACTCTCACGAAGGAAGTCTTTAGTACTTGACCAATATGCTCAATTTTCTGCCAGACACATGAGCTGTTTGACATCAGCTCCACCTGCGATGTTGTCTCTTTGTATTGATTTATCTGCTGACCTTGACTAGGGAGGTTTAGACTGCAGAGCCATCTTGCAATAGGAGTAGGCCATTTTGCCTAGTGGCAGCTTACATTTGTGATTGACTGCCACCTTGCACCCATGCTGCCTGGGTTCTACAAAAATCTCTTGAATCTGTTTCTAAGGAATAGCGAGTTTCCCTTCTCTGCCGTCTTTGTTTAAAAAATTTGGAAACCGTTGCTGTAAAATAGCCAACTTTCTTATTTACTGTGACATTCACAAGCTGTCACACTCTGCCACCCAACCCATCAGGAAGTGTTTTTCCTAGATGCCAAGCACGGTGCTGGGGCCACTGGTGAAGGGGAGAGAATTTCTAGCCTCAAAACACTTGGTAAATGGGGAACATACCCACAGAGTTAAGCACCGTGGCAGGTATGACTTTCTATTTCATACACTATGTCTCTTATGGAAAGTTTCTCTGGCCCCTGGACAGTGCGGGAGGTATTTAGAAGTAATGGAAAGCTACTGCCTCTGGGAACAATCCTACCAAATGAGTGACGGAAATCAGTGGGCTAAAACCTTAGTTTTCTTGACGCTCAGTAGCACAATGACCCAGATAGTTTTTCAGAAGCTCCCTGTGTTGGTTTCCTACTGCTGCTATAACAATTACCACATACCTGGTGTGTTAAAACAAGACAAATTTATTATCTTACAGTGCTTGAGGTCAAAAGTCCAAAGTGAATTTCATTAAGCTACAATCAGGGGTTGGCAGGATCACGTTGCTTGTGCAGGCTCTAGGATGATTCCAATTTCTTGCTTCCTCCAGCTTCCATAGGCAGCTCACATCCCTTGCTGGTCCTTTCCTCATGTCACTGTGACATCCCATTCCACTGCTACAGCCCCTTCCCCCCTTCTACTTACATTGTCACAGTGTCTCTTCTAACTCTGACCATCCTGCCTTCTTTAATAAGGACCCTTGTGATGATATTGGCCCCACCTGGAAAAATCCAGAATATCTTCCATCTCAATGACTATAACATAGCAATTTTCAACCTTCAATCCGATACAACCTTATTGTGTGATATGACAAACAATTTGCAACTCTATTATTCGATCTATCTATTTATGGTTCAAGACAGGGCCTTCATACTGGAGGACTATTGTTGGGTTGACTTTTGTCATCTTTTATTTTAAAATCTAAGGGAAAAGAAATCAGTGTCCCTGGCCCCTGGACAGGTATTGCATGTTTTAAAAATTTTGGGGGCACACCTGTTAAAAATCGCTGACTTGACATAATCAACATCTGGAAAATTATTTTGCTGTTGTTCTCAAAGTTTCTGAGGAATAGGATGAGGACCTTTTTTGAGGCCATAATTTAGCCTACCACAGTCTCCAATAAAAATGGAACGCCCTTGCCCATAGCAGTAAGCCATTCATTAAGCTGCCTTTTATTGGCTGCCTTTTTCTCTTGTTTTTGTTTCCTATTCCCCAACCAGTGTTTATGAGATTGCTTCACAAGTTATTTTATCCAAATCCTTACCACAAATTAAAAATTTGCCCATACCCATCAGGTTATTTTATAATATAAGGGGTGTCCAAAGGCAAAATCTAATAAATATACAAAGGGAACTAACATGCCACAGACATTCAAACAGGCCACAATCACTCCAAACAGAATCCCAAAAAGTACCATAGAGAAGCAAGGATTTAAGTTAGACATAAAAGCACTGGCATAATGTGCATAGTCAAATGAGTAATTTGGGATGATCCTCCCTTTCTTCTTAACACTTGGAGTGGGGGAAACGAGTTAAGTCGGCTCGCGTGAATTGCGCGTACTCCGCGGGAGCCGTCTTAACTCGGTTCATATAGATTTGCGGTGGAGTGCGGGAAACGTGTAAACTCGGGCTGATTGTAACTGCGTATTACCAAATATTTGTTTGTTTGCCGTTCACAAAGATACCTACCTGCGTATGCGAACCGTTTCATACCCATTGGGGTAATAGGTATCATAAAAATCCCTGATTTTGCGCGGGAAACCTAAATAATTGCCCGCGCCATCTTATATTTTGGCGGGAAATTCACCCCACACCGGAGTGTTAAAATATATGTATCAGCCCTAGATGGTTCGGCTCAGTGGATAAAGTGTTGGCCCTCGGCACTCCGAGGTGTGGGAAGCAACCAATTGATGTGTCTCTCTCACGTGATGTTACTCTCTCTCTGTCTCTCCCCTCCTTTCTGATCTCTCTAAAAATCAATGGAAAAAAAATATCCTCGGGGGAGGATTAATATATATATATAAAATCAGAGCCAGTTTGTGAGCAACAAAAAGAAGTACAGCCATCTTGCAATCAAGCACTTATCAAAAACACTTTCAAGTTCCCGAGGTGTATGACCCAGATTTTTTTAATACCTGAAGATATAAAATTTTAAATGCAGGACTCCAAAACTGAAATACTTTACAGGGATATCTTGCTAATTTCCAAAACTGAAATACTTTACAGGGACACCTTTCTAACTTCCCTTCTTTGCTACTGAAGTAGTATGCAGCAATCCAATTGAATGAATATGCGTGAGGAATTGAGCACAGCCAAACCCAACCCTGCTAGCTTAGGGAGATACCAACACAAGGGTGTGGCAACGAGAGTATGCCCAAGGAATTTATAGACTTACTGTGGGAGCAAAACAACATAGTTTTCAAAGTGGAAAAAAAATATGTGGGTTTTTGATTGTTTGTTTTTAAAGAAAGAAAGGCCAAGTGCCAACTTTTTGACATCACAGAGGATGATGCTGGGTGGAATGAAAACATGACTACTGGTGACTCGGAACAGCACAGGGATTAGGGAGATTCTGACTTTGTGGAGCGGCCGAGGAGTACCTTACTTCGTTTATTTCACTTTTATTTTCCTTTTGTGTGTGAAACAAAAAGAGTGATCTATGATAAAAGTCGCTGCCTAAAATAAATCTACAAGTACTGCCTTGCTGAGTATAAAATATAAATTGTAAGGGGTAGTAAGACATAAAATAGTTGAATGTTTCTAAAATTACAGGGGCTTCCTATAAGTGATAGAATTCCTTGATTCAGTAAATATGTCATTGTGAAGCGCCAAATCATTCTAAAATCTAGGTATATCATCCCTTAATTGCAATTCTATGACAGATGTACTTGACTACAAACACAGTTACATAAATTTAATGGGAGAATAGAAGTGGCCACCCTTCTCCTCCTTTCCTCATTTTTGTTCTCCTGTGGCTCTTCTTTTGCAATATATTTCCCTTATAGAAGGTAGTAAAGAGCATTTTGCTCTCTCTTACATGATTGTAGATGGAAGTGGAAAGTCAGGACTGAAGGTTTTCTGCCATAAGAGTCGACCGCAGGTTTATCGGCAGCCCTCCCGCAGCAACCTTGAGCTAAGCTCTCAGGGATACACAGCCATCTGAACAAGGACTCCTCCTTGAACCTATTACAAGTCACAGCACGTGCTGCTACAAACAGGACAGGGGCTCCCCCCAGGCATCCGGTGGCAGGTGGCCAAGGCCTCTTCTACCAGCATGATGTATGACTGCTGGGTGCCGCTAATGCAGAGTGGAGAGGTTTGCTGAGGGATCCCATTTATGGCAGAAAATGCTGAGAGATGCAGGGTTTTGTTTTTTTTCAAATGATTAAAATTTCTCCATCAAAATGCAGATTTCCTGAACACTCTCACACTCTCATGCAGTTCTCTTGGAAAAGAATTTGTACCCACACTTTGTTGCTCGCCCAAAGAAAGCCTGCCATATCATTAACGCCAGCAGTAAGGATTTACCTGAATGGCTTTCAAGTTTTTGGAGATCCGTCTCCCATTAAAAGTGAGAGAGAGGTGACTGTGTACCTGAGACTGAGACTGAGGGGCACCTGTTACCGTGGTAACAAGAGAAAAGATAGGCTGCCTCCATGTATGACAGTGACTGCCATGGTGTGTAGGTGGATATGTGTTACCCTGGCAGGCCTCCATACAAGGTTGTGCTGAGCCAAGATGTGCTCAGAACTGGAATGCAGTCTGGGTCAACTGCCAGCGACTGTGCTCAGGTTCAAGGGTAACAACCTTTCTGTCCTCCCCAGAAGGAAGAGACTACTTTTTCTTATACAAAAGCACCCACATTGCCAAGGCCTACACCAAAAGGATTGCCTCTTTTCAGGAAGGATCGTTTTCCTAACTGGTGCCAAGTCACTGTGTTGAATGGCAGTTGAGCTAGGACTAGGGGATGTTCTGTCTGTCTGTTTGTTTTTAATCTGCAGCACCATGAGAAGTAGCCAGTTACTATTGTTGGGAGGGTGTTAAGCAAACTAAAGTAAGAAGAAGAAAAAAAAGCTGGAAACCAGTGATTTAGATGTTAGGGAAAACCTCATTATAAAGTAGAATAAGGGATGTTTTTCATGCTAGTCTCTCTTGCCCACAGGACCCCAACTTAAAAATCAAGGGTGGACCTGGAAGATAGCTGCTGGTCAACATCAAGCCTGACATTTTAAATACAATTTTCATCCTAAGGAGTTAACAAAAACAAACCAACACTAAATAAACAAACAAACAACAAATTTAGAGTGGATAAATAGAAATACAAACAGGAAAGCTAAGGCATAAAATAAACTATGAAATTGCTTCTTATAAAAGATTTATGATACAATCTTAATATTAATAGCTAATATATTGAGCTCTTACTATGTGCTATTCACTGTGTTAATTGCCTAATTTCATTTAAGTCCTAATTGCCTAATTTCATTTAAGTCCTCCCAATGACACTATTTCATATGAAATAGGTTTAATTTGTGTACCCATTTTATAGAGAAGCAAACTGATATTCACAAGGACTTAAATTTCCCTGAACTCATGAAGCATATAAGTGTTTGAGCTAGGATTCATATCTAGGCAATCTGAACTCCAAAGTCACTCCCTGTAGCTTGCAGATACATTTCCATGGTAGGAAACAAAAGATCACAAGGTAACTTTGTTTCTTACAACTGGTAGAAAAGAAAACCGACTATTAACCTTTGGGAAACATGCTACTCTAAAAAAATCATGTAAATATAATCATTAAACTCAAGTGAGTATCACTTATAAAGCGAAGGCACACTGTAAGTAGAGAAAGGAAGTTAGGGAACTTTTAAAAGCTAAAGTGTTCATATAAGCAGAGTTTGAAAGCTGAGGGAATTGACAAAGTCACTGTAGCACAACCAATAGCTATTATTTTGAAAATGCATGCAAGGGCAGAATTCACTCAAGCTTGGAAAACAGTATGTGGAATGCTCAACTCAGAAAATAAGACTAAGAATGACTGTGGTCACTACAAATAGTTGAAATGCTATTTTAGAATGCTGGTTTCTGTTGTCTTGAGGGGATGACTTCAGGCAAAAGTCACTCCCTAAGAGATGATAGATAAGTCAGACTTACACCCAGTCTAATTTTAGTCTCCTGTGGCTCCTGGGGAACAAATTATAAAACTGGGAGAAACTGATATCAGGTATGTGTGTGCCTCTTATATTTCCAGCTCTCTCACGGTGCAAATATTCCTGCCCTGTGCCCTAGTTTGGATTCTCTAGCATCTCATACTCTACATAGAGAGCCTTTTGCATGCAACAGTTACCTATTCACTAACACCTTTGGGCCAAACACAGCGTTAGAGGCTGTGCCATTTTGTGTTTTTGTTTTTTCCTCCAAATACACTTTAAAGCCAGATCTTATTATTCTAATTATTTAGTTGGATAAGATGGATTCGGAGACATTAAATAACTAGTGGAAGGCCACACAGTTGGTAAGAAATGGATCTGGGTCCATCTAGGCCAGCGGTTCTCAACCTGTGGGTCGTGACCCCTTTGGGGGTCGAATGACTCTTTCACAGGGGTCGCCTAAGACCATCGGAAAACACATATATAATTACATATTGTTTTTGTGATTAATCACTATGCTTTAATTATGTTAAATTTGTAACAATGAAATTGGGGTCACCACAACATAAGGAACTGTATTAAAGGGTCGCGGCATCAGGAAGGTTGAGAACCACTGATCTAGGCAGACTAGACTCCAAAGTGCGCATTCTTGCTATTCTTTTCTCTTATGACTAAGACAATAAACTAGAAGTATGGGAAGATGTTTCAGAAGTTTAGGGGCAAAGAAAAATCCTTATCGGATTGGGGATGAAAGGTAAAGAATGGAGGATGGAGGAAATTTCCTGGAAGAAATGTATTAAAAGTAAACATCAGGGAATAATATAAATTAAACAAGAAACAGGGAGCAAGGTTCTGCAGAGGTGATGTGAGCAAGGGCACATGGGACTCAAAAGTCTAAGGCATAAATCACTCTATAGAAAATCTAGTTATGCAGACTGACGGCTGTCAGAGGAGAGGGGTTTAGGGGACTGGATGAAAGAAGGTGAAGGGATTAAGCAAAACAAACAAACAAACAAAAAACACTTAGACTCATACAACAGTGTGGCATGGGAGTGGGTGGAGGTGGGCAAAGGTGGACAATAGGGATGGAAACCCACTTTGCTTGGGGCAATGGGGACAAGATTCAGTGTGCAAATGATGTGTTATTGAGTGGTACACCTGAAACCTGTATGATTTTGTGAACCATTATCACCCCCAACAAATTTTCACAAAATAATCTAGTTATGGGAAAGAATATTGAAACATAAGCAGAACATTTTGTAAAGCAGATATGCAAATAAAATAAACTTGGCTGATAGCAGGTGGGGAAAAACTTAAATGTTCAATAGATATGGAGGAAAAAAAACTTGAATACAGCTGACATTTAATTACATGTGGGAACAAGAGGAAAAAATGGTTATAAATAACTGGGGATTTACCTTCTATAATGGTATTGCCATTAATGAAAGAAAAAAAAAAAGAGGATAAAAGGAAAACAAGATGATGGATTTAATCTTAGACAAAATAAATTGAGACCAGTGGAACAACCAGAAGGAAATGTTAAAAGTGAAAGCATTTGAAAAGTCACAACAAGGTATATTCAGTCCATTAAGCTTGCAATTACAGTAAGACTTTAGAGAGAGAATGAAGAGAGACACAGACAGGAATGGAGGAAGAGAAGCTGATAAAGAAGTATGCAGAGAAGTGAAGCAAAATCCAAGAATATATAATACAAGAAAAACCAAGGGAAAACCTCTTTGAAGAGGAAAAGGATGATCAAAACACCAAAAGCTGCAGAAATATCAAGAAAAGTAAGGATCAAGAACTAATGACATGCCTCAACTACTTGGAGGTTACTGGTATATATTTTGAGAGAATAGTGTCAGTAATGGGCCAATAAGGAAAGAGAAGTCAAGATAAAAATGGTTTGGTGTCATTGATGGGGAGATGGTTAACAGCAATGAATTAAGTCTCTTTTTTCAAATACTTTGGTAAAGAAGGCAAAAGATAAGCTTATTTAGGATATAAAGTCAAGTGAAGCTTTTTGTTTGTCTTTTCTGTAATGGGAAGACTGGTATTTGTTTGATATAAAGGAAAAAGATTGCTTGAAAGGGGAACTAAAGAGGATCTGCAGGAGGAGTATAACTAATGGATCAAAAATCTGGAGACAGAAGTAGAATATTGGACTGACTAATGCAGAGGCATGAACTGTAAGGAAGAATTGGGGATAATTTTTTTAGGCAAAGAAGGAGGAACAAATGGATAAAGATATGGAAGAAAATTAAGTAAATGAGAGAAAGCAGTCATAATATGGCCTCCTTTATCTCATTTCAGAAAGAAACAAAGTAATCACCATAGTAGAGAGGGCAGGAGATGAGGTCTGGAGGAAAGGTCAGGTGAGGAAGTCAGGGAAAGAGGAAGTGAAAACCCACAGGAATGGGAGTCTAACAAATATGAAATATAAGCTTTTCCAAATTCTATGTAAATTAACCACCTTAGCCTGAGAGTTATCATATGACAAAATAGGAATAATGCTACCTATCAGCTTGAGGCCTTTAGATACAATCATATAAGACACTTAGCACAATGGTTGGCATCATACATACTTTTCCCTCATTGGCCACTTCTTCCAGGGAAACAGGGACTATTGGGATTGGATGCAGTAAAGGACAAAATACGTAAATGATTAGAGAGGAGCCATAGGACTACTGAGAAGTCCTAAACATTGAACTGAAAAGTAACAAAGTGGATGTTTGCAAAATCAACATAGCCAGTCTGTCATCTTCATTCAGTCAATCTTGGGGGAGAATTGGAAAATAAAAGTGAATAGCAATTTTTCTCTAAGGTTGAGGACTAAGGGATCAACAAAGAAAGAAGACAAAGGAGCAAAGAAGTAAAAAGGAGAAATGTGCACATATAAAACCTTTATTGAATAACAATCATGGGGTTCAGGGTTGATAAGGAAGTTAAACAAAAATGTGATAGACTCAGAGAATAGAGATGACTGGGTGCCAGGCAACATGTCAGGGAACAGAGCACCACCAAAAAAGCCAAGGACCAAGAGGAGATAAAGGGTACAACCAGTAGAAGTGAGAGAGCACAAGAGATCAGTGACTGTGAGATTATAGTCAGGGAGGACGATTTTAATGTTCAACACAGAAGTTTTAGGTGATGGAAAGGACCAGGATGGCAGCTGAAATAGGAGTAGAGGAAGACAAGAACTCTTACATCAGGGTGTGGCCTCCCCAGATATGACAGACATGACAGTAGAGGAGAAGATGGTCAGTATTCTGATTCTGAATGACACATTGAGGACACTGGGAGAGAGCCCTGGACTATCATAGATGGAAACAGAAAGGGTGGGAAGGGAGAGAGCCATAGTGGCATGGAGAGATGGTGTCACTACAAGACAAGGAAGGGGCCCTAAAGCATGAGGACGCCCCAACTCCTGCTCCACAACCCACCAGCTGCAGAGAAATGAAGCATAAAGGAATAGCAGCCTCAGCCCCAGTGAGAGTTAGAAGATGGTATCTCCAGGGCAAGGTAGTTTTCAGTTTTATAGCGAGTGAGAAGTGAAATGAACATCAAATAAAAGGCTGAGAAGAAATATTTATTCAAAATGGCAGAGGAAGACAGACTTCTTAGAAATGTGAAAGAACTAGAGAGTGTTAAGCTGACACATAAATAGTTTTTTGACTAATTTCTCCATGAGGCATAGAGCACATTGCTTAACTTATCCAAACCTCTGGAAAGTGAAGATTACAAATTGGCCTAATCTATTTGTTTTGAGGATTTAAAAAGTAGAAAAATAAAGCCTTGAGAATAGGACTTGGCATAGAGTCAGGAGTCAGTGTTTGATACATTATTGTTAGGAATAATATTGTGATGAGGTACCCAGGGTCATTTGTATAAGTCATCTTTTTCTCTTCTCTGCACTGTATTCTCCATCACAAATGTGTCATTTTGGCCTCTGAAAGCCCTCTTTGGACTGCTTTATACATTCCTATTGGTATCACCCAAGACTAAGACCCCACCTCTCTGTGGAGTAGATTCCTACAGCAGTTGCCAGCTGGTTTCCCCATCTCCAAGCCTCACCACCTTCCCTGATTCCAACCCTTTCTGTACCCAGCTGCCAGCCACAGTCCCCATGCCCACCTAAGGAGTCATACTGGGGTCCTGCTTCCCACCCACAACCTCAACTCCATCTTTTTCATTTTCCACTTGTATTTCACAACTGCCCAGCATGTTTTCTCATATCAGCCACTTCCCAGGCCACCAATCGTACCCTTTTTGTTCCAACTAACATGTCTTGCCCTGTGCTTTTCCACCACCTTCCTCCCTTTCCATGAATGGATTCTCCCTCTCATTTTAGATCATCCCATTTTCATCTCTTCTTAGCACACCCCAGACTATGCCAACTAACAGATTTAACATCAATTTTTTTCTCATGCATATTAAACATGTCTTCCAGCCAGCAGTAATCTCTGTTAGCATCAGGACTATGCCTTACTTTTTTGTTCTTTTTTTTTTAATCTCCCATAGAATGTATGCCAGTGTTGTCAATCAATAGTTGTAATCAGTGCCCTAACTGGTTTGGCTCAGTGGATAGAGCATCGGCCTGCAGACAGAAGGGTCCCAGGTTAGATTCCAGTCAAGGGCATGTATCTTGGTTGCAGGCACATTTCCAATAAGGGGTGTGCAGGAGGCAGCTGATCGATGTTTCTCTCTCATCGATGTTTCTAACTTTCTATCCCTCTCCCTTCCTCTCTGTAAAAAATCAATAAAATATATTAAAAAAATAGTTGTAAGCAGTTGGCTTCAATAGTTTATTTCTTTAATTCCTGAATATCCATCTATATTTTAGAGATCTCTGTGAAAAATGAAATGTCCTCACTAGGAATGGTGTTCAAAAACAACTCCCCTACCTTAGGAGGCCTTTCAAAGTACCTGAAATCCCACTATTATGGGTTCATTCTTTGGGTCTTAAAAGTCTTATATGTTTTAGTATTTCTAAGAAAGTAAAAATGTTCCCAGAGGGAGACAGCTGAGATCATAGACCATGACATGCATCTATATCTCCATCTGTATCTATGTCTATATCTACATCTCTATCTCTATCTCTATCTCTATCTCTATCTCTATCTCTATCTATAAATATATATATATATATATATAGAGAGAGAGAGAGAGAGAGAGAGAGAGATATTTCTTTCTATATCTCTATCTCTATCTATAAATATACCTATATTTATAGAAAGAGATAGATATATATATATAGATATATAGAGATAAAGATAGAGATATAGAAAGAAATATTTGATGATAAACAACACAAAGAAAGCAGGAGACAAGTAAAGGAGAAAAAGATAAGAAGGCACAAAAAATTAAGGAGGCTAAGTTTATGGAATTCACCATTTTGAACAAATATGGCACTTTCATTAACAGGTAACCTTTTGATGTCTCCCTGTTCTGTGACTGTACAGCCACTGAGCTTCTTTCTCATGCTATAGGCTAGGCTTTTTTGTTTGTTGTTTTTGTTTTTGTTTTTCAGAGCCAAACTGTTTTGCATAGATATTGCCTGAGTAATGTGCCTAAGTCATCTGAAGCAAGGTTCAACTATGAGGTCTTAAGTATGCTCAGAATGGGACAACACTGGGATAGTGATTTAGTTAAGATGCCAATAAGGCCAAGCACCTGTTTCTTCCCACTGACTTAAATCAATAGCTTCTCTCTCTCTCTCTCTTTCTCTCTCTCTCCTCTCTCTCTCTCTCTCTTTTGAATTGAATGAAGTTATGGAGAAAATATTCTATTAACATGTTCACCACTTCCTCAGCACAGGTACTTTCTAAGGGGGGCCAGTATCCAACTTCGTAAGTTGATGTGGATCCTGCAGTTATATTCAGATTTTGGTCATTACTCTTATTCAAATTCAATGCAGTGGCAGAAATATTCATTATCTACAAAAGGCATTTAGTCTCTAGTGGACAGAAAACATAAAATAAAAATCTATCCAAAGAGTAAAAAGGAGAGAAATTGGTATTTGCAAAAACTAAAACCGTTTCCCTTAAGAACAGGAACAAGACAGGGATGCCCACTCTCACCACTCCTGTTTGACATAGTACTGTAAGTATTAGCCATTGCAATTAGACAAGAAGAAGAAATAAAAGGCATCCAAATTGGAAAAGAGGAAGTAAAACTGTCCTTATTTGCAGACGACATGATATTATACATACAAAACCCTAGAGACTCCATCAAAAAACTATTAGACTTAATACATGAATTTGGCAATGTAGCAGGATACAAAATTAACCCCAAGAAATCTGAGGCATTTCTATACACCAATAGTGAACTTGCAGAAAGAGAGATTATAAAAACAATCCCATTTACCATCGCACCAAAAAAATTAATATACCTAGGAATAAACTTAACTAAAGAGGTAAAAGACCTCTACTCAGAAAACTACAGGACGTTGAAAAAAGAGATAGAGGAAGACATAAAGAGATGGAAGAACATACCATGTTCTTGAATTGGTAGAATCAACATCTTTAAAATGTCCATACTACCCAAAGCAATCTATAAATTCAACGCACTTCCCATTAAAATACCAATGGCCTACTTCAAAGATCTAGAACGAACTCTCCAAACAGTCATCTGGAATAAAAAAAGACCCTGAATAGCTGCAGCAATCCTGAGAAAGAATAAAGTAGGTGGGATCTCAATGCCAGATATCAAGCTGTATCACAAAGCCACTGTTCTCAAAACTGCCTGGTACTGGCACAAGAACAGACATATAGATCAGTGGAATAGAATAGAGAGTCCAGAAATTAGCCCGAACCAATATGCTCAATTAATATTTGACAAAAGAGGCAAGAACATACAATGGAGCCAAGATAGTCTCTTCAATAAATGGTGTAGGGAAAATTGGACAGATATATGCAAGAAAATGAAACTAGACCACCAACTTACACCATACACAAGAATAAACTCAAAATGGATAAAGGACTTAAATGTACGACAGGAAACCATAAAAATTCTGGAAGAATCCAAAGGCAACAAAATCTCAGACATTTGCCAAAGCAATTTCTTCACTGATTACCAAAACCAGGTAAAGACAAATCAGCTCCTAGGGCAGTTGAAACTAAAGAGAAACTGAACAAATGGGACTACATCAAAATAAAAAGCTTCTGCACAGCAAAAGAAACCATCAACAAAACAACAAGAAAACCCACTGCGTGGGAAAACATATTTGCCAACGTCATATCTGATAAGGGCCTAATCTCCAAAATTTATAGGGAACTCATACAACTTAACAAAAAGAAGATAAACAATCCAATCAAAAAATGGGCAAAGGATCTAAATAGACACCTTTCAAAAGAGGACATCCAGAAAGCCAAGAGACATATGAAAACATGCTCAAAGTCACTAATCATCCGAGAGATACAAATCAAAACAACAATGAGGTACCATCTCACACCTGTCAGAATGGCCATCATCAACAAATCAACAAACGACAAGTGCTGGAGAGGATGTGGAGAAAAAGGAACACTTGTACACTGCTGGTGGGAATGCAGACTGGTGCAGACAGTATGGAAGGCAGTATGGAGGTTCCTCAAAAAGCTGGAAATGGAACTCCCATTTGACCCTGTGATCCCACTTCTAGGAATATATCCCAAGAAACCAGAAACACCAATCAGAAAGGATATATGCACCCAGATGTTCATAGCAGCACAATTCACCATAGCTAAGATCTGGAAACAGCCTAAGTGCCCATCAGTAGATGAATGGATTAGAAAACTGTGGTACATCTACACGATGGAATACTATGCTGCTGTAAAAAAGAAGGAACTCTTACCATTTGCAACAGCATGGATGGAACTGGAGAGCATTATGCTAAGTGAAACAAGCCAGTCAATGAAGGAAAAATACCACATGATCTCACTCATTCATGGATAATACAGACCATTACAAACTTTTGAACAATAATAGATACAGAGGCAGAGCTGCCTCAAACTGATTGTCAAACTGCAGTGGGAAGGCCAGAGAGGGTTGGGGGGCAGAAGGGAGGGGAGTAAGAGATCAACCGAAGGACTTGTATGCATGCATATAAGCATAACTAATGGACATAAGACACTGGGGGGTAAGGGAGGGCAGGGGATTGTCAAGGGCGGGGGGGTGGGGGGGAAGGACACATATGTAATACCGTTTATAATACTTATTATAATATTTTTTTAAAAAAGAATAAAAAAAGAATGATTAACTTATAAATTAAACACATCATTAGGATTTATTTTTTGTCTTTAAATATATTTCCAAGATCAGTAATTCATATAGTAAGTAACAAATAATTAGGAAAATTCTTTTCTTTAAATAGGAATATTGGGCCAATGGAGCAAAGCCATATAGCACATATTTTCAGCATATACCTGTACACTCACATTTCTGAGTAAATGCCATTAGCAAATTACTTGTCTTTCAAGAGACAGTTGATGGGAATATGCCAAGTACAAACAAGATATGTGGGGTGGCTGTTCCACCAATGAGATCAGTGGATGGATAGCAAAGGTCCCTCATGCAATGACTGAAATAACAGAAGGGACTGGGACATTTCAATATTCCATTTTCTTAAGAGAAAAACAAAGGATGTCCTCAAGTGAAAGGTGCAAAAAAAGTGCTTCATAGCAGGATAAATTTGAAATAAGAAATCCAGTAAACTTAACTTGATTTTAAGTGTATTTTCTTAATATATTTTTAATGATTTCAGAGAGAAGGGAAGTGGGAGAGAGAGAGAGAGAGAGAGAGAGAGAGAGAGAGAAACATCAATGATGAGAATCATTGATTGGCTGCCTCATGCGTGCCCCCCCACTGGAGATGAACCCACAACCAAGCCATGTACCCAGACCAGAAATGAATCTGTGACCTCCTAGTTCATAGATGGACATTCAACCATTGAGCCACACCAGCTGATCTTACGTGTATTATTAAAAAGACTTTAATTTTAGAGCAATTCTAAATGAATTTTAAGCTATTTTTTTTAGCTTGAGCCAGAGTTATATTTATAAATTAGGGACTATTCCTTCTTGGAGAACGATAATTTAAGTGGCCCACCTAGTTGAAGTCTGGTATGGCACACTTTTGGCTTTTCCACACCTCTTCTCTCCTCCTACTCTGGTAGATACTGCTAAGTGGTAGCAGTACCCTTTTCATTCAGAAACCATCCTTGGACATAGTCCTTCAGGCAGACATTCCTCTCTGATGGCACTGACACATGAGATGGAGCATATAGCCCAGCCCTTGTTGTGCCAAAGCTTCCTGAACCAGTAGCCATGGATTTCTAGGGGACTTGAGGGTTATTACAAGAGTTTTGTGAATCCATATGTGCATTAGAACTTGCCTGTAGCATGAATAGCATGCTTCATACATGTATTACTACTTTACAAATGTACCTGCTAATTGTGGTTAATAAAATAGTTGTAAACCATTACATAATTCATAGCTGTCTTTTTATTGTTATAGAATACAGACTTATGAACTATATCTTGATGTTGCAAAAAATCATTTCATTGAATAAGTTTGGGAACAATTGGTTCTTGATCGCACTCAGCATGAACCATCAATGTTTGCCAGGTGAAAGCTGCCCAAAGTAGCAATTATAACACCCTCCAGACAAACATCAGTCTCTTACACAAACACCAAATTGTGACACAGGTGTATTACAAAAGACAACTACATTCAGTCAGTAAATATTCTTCTCCCTTTTACCAAACTTGAGATTGAACAAAAGTAAGTGGCTTTCAAATCAACATATAAACCAAGACATCAATGAAACAAAAATACCTTGTGTGTTTAAAATAGCCCAGCTGGTCTAGCCAGCATGGCTCAGTGGTTGAGCATCAACCTATGAAGCAGGAGGTCATGGTTCAATTCTAGGTTGCAGTCTCAATCCCCAGTTGGGGATGTGTAGGAGGCAGTTGATCAATGATTCTCTCTCATCATTAATGTTCTCTCTCTCTCTCTCTCCTCCCTTCCTCTCTGAAATCCATAAAAACATATTTAAAAAAGAAATAAATAAAATGGCACAGCTGTAATATGTGTTTGCTTCTTTATCCAAATGTCATAATAATAGCACTTTCCTTCCCTATCTTACAAGGATTTTCTTTTTGAGAATTATGGGAGCAAGAGGTCATGACTTGCCTTGAAAAGCAAATATGTTACACAAATGTAAGGGGTTCTCATCACTTCTGATTATAGATCATTTGTAATTGCCATACAGTAAAAACTTCATTTTGAAATATATTCCTTAGGTGCAATTAATTTTTGGTGGTCTCTACTTTTCAGAAGAACAAACACAATGAAAAATTGTGTTATTATTAGATATTCCAAAGACATTCATAAAATAACTGTGAACATGTACGCTGCCCTTACGAAAGTTATGCCTTCATATTTCACAAGCAATCTCTCCAATAATTTCCCAAGAGTAAACTTTCACTTCACCTAGACAGTTTCTAGGGGAATATCTTTAGAATATCTCCAAAATTGGCAAGAAAGGAACTCCATCTGGAAACTAGATTTCATGTAGCTCTTATGGGCGTATCATTTTCACCTAGCAGGATTCCAAAGTAATTTGGGTGGTGTCTGTGATTTTGATGTGTTCACAGAGTAAAAGAAAAAAAAAAATATGCCACCAGTTATATGTTAACAAAAGATGTAAATAAGATTTAGTTCTAGTACCAAAAAAAAATCTTATTATTTTATTTTTACACAGTTTACCTGAAGAAGTCTACAGATTAACTGTTTTACATAGAAAAGGCTTCATTTATATCTTTAATGCATAATAAACTATATAGTTATTCAGAAAAAACCCTAAGGTTGTTGTTTTAAGCCACAAAGTTTCAGGATGATTTGCTATGCAGCAGTAGTGACTGGAACAATTTATTTTATGCAATAGGTATTTATGGAGGGCCAATTTAGTGGGAGCACTGGGGTGTGGGAAGGTTTGCAAAACTATATTAAAAATAAGCAGCATTTTACTTACACTTCAAATGATCATACAATTTATGTAAGGTAGGTATTGTTATCCTTGTATTAAAAAAAGGCTAAATAAAGCCAGGTTAAAAACTTGCCAATAATAATTCACAAATATGTACAGCATTGTAAGAATTTCTATGTCATGGTTCAATGCTCACTCATGATACAAGCTGTTTCTTGCCTTTCTGGAGAGGACTGTCTAGTACAGAAGAAAAATGTAACATATAACCCTATTATTAAGTAGAAAATAATGAATGTGTTAAGAAAAACACAAACAAAATTGATTGACACACAAAGCAGAGAGAATTTATTTCTGGCAGGAGTAGAAATACACAACTTCAATCAAATAGCTAGACAGTAATCTTTATTACAGTATTATATTACATAAATCAATAGAGTAGGGAGAACATCCTTGGAACCCTTTTATCATGAACCTTATACAAAAACACAATACGGAAAAAAATAAAGATACTTTTTTGTGGTGAAGAAGAGTAAGGGTTCCTTGTTCCTCTCTGCATCTCCCCTCAATTTACCATCATAGATAGGTTGTTCTGGAAAATACAGAGCTCACTTTAAAAATCATTGATTTTAGTAGAAAAGATCACCGATTATACACAAATTTCAGGCAGCCTATGGCAATTCGGTAGAAATGAGAACTTCCTCTTTTGAGTGCTTTGTCACTCAGGGTCAAAAAAGGCAAACAGAAACCTTTAGTTATTTTAACAGACAATGTAAAGGATTAGTTGAACAGTTGTGGAGGAAAAGCTAACATATAAGCAGCCCCACTCAAAGTTCTGGTGGACAAAAAAAAATTATCATTGGTCCTAAGAAGCTTGGAGGAGTGTCCCCTGC
This sequence comes from Myotis yumanensis, assembly GCF_028538775.1. Lineage (NCBI taxonomy): Eukaryota > Metazoa > Chordata > Mammalia > Chiroptera > Vespertilionidae > Myotis > Myotis yumanensis. The sequence continues at coordinate 20,545,575 of NW_027223758.1, forward strand.
AGAGTGGAAACCCAGGCCTTGAGGAACAGGCACTTCTCAGTTGGGGTATTGGAGTCTCAAGAGCTTGAAGGAGGTCCCCAAGTTGCTGGGACACAGACCTCTGAGGAAGGCACTGAAGGTTGTGAGAATATGCCACCCCAAAATATGCCACTTTGCATAAGGATTATTTTTAGCTAAAGGTGCTTGAGAAAACAGCAGATGCAAAACAGCATTCTAATCCTCCTTTTTTTCGTCCTAAAAACAGGAAATAGAAACTCCCTTGTAAAGGATGCCCTCTTTGTACCAGGAGAAAATAAACATTCTTGGACAGGGTGTCAAAGCTGAGACAACTGTGTGGAAACAGACCTTGTTAAAAGTCTTCTTATCTTCTTTTTAGCCTCCTCATATATTTGAGTGAATTTTCCACAATTGCCTCTTTGGTCAACCTAGTATAAAAGTATGTAGGTTTTGCTACTTATCTGGGTCTTCATTTCAATACGAGGGCTCCCAGGTCACATGAAACTGAAATACTACATGTGCGTGCTTTTCTCCTGTTGATCTACCTTATGGCAGTTTAATTCTCAGGCCCAGCGAATGGCTCTGAGGACAGAGGTAAAATTGAGCCTCCCCTACAAGGAAATGCCTGCTGGTGCTGCTATTTCTTGGGAGAAACCAAGAGCCTGGCACTAGAGTGACAGCGGTGTGGGAGAGTAGCCTGGAAGCTGGAAACAGCTGCCAGCAGGGGAAGGTCAATGGGGGGAGGGAGGAATAAAGGAGACATATGTACTGCTATTTGTAATACTTTAAACAATAAAATAAAATTTAAAAAAATATTAAAGAAAAGAGCTGTACCACTGTATACCCCCACTCCTGCCCTATTGCCTCCCCGCCACATGCCTGCTCACATGTTATGCCCTCCAAACTGAGACCAAAGAAACATCCATCCAAAGAGCCAGTCCATTGGAAAAGCAAAATTGAAAACAGCCCATCTAATCAGATGTGACTCTATATTCTCTAAAACCAACCCAGTTAGGCAATTTTACAAAACTGTACTTTTCATTTGGGACAAGAAACTTTTCTATAGGCATGTACAGGATAGTACTCTTATGGCTTGGAATTATGAATTCCATTTCCAAAATTGTCCACTTTCCTGTGATCAAGTCTGTGCACGCACAATGACCCCTGCCTGATAGGTATCATAAGATGCTGTCTTTTGTAAGACATGATAATGTCAGAAGTGTGAAAAGGTGAAAAATGTGCACCTTATATTCAATGAAGTGAGTGTATTTTTATAAAAGTATAACTCTCCTCAATGGCAGGGTCCATGACTTTTTCGTGTGTGTGTGTGTGTGTGTGTGTGTGTGTGTGTGTGTGTGTGTGTATTTGAGGCTTGATGCACGAAATTCGTGCATGGGGGGGAGGGGGTCTCCCTCAGCCCAGCCTGCACCCTCTCCAATCTGGGACCCCTTGGCAGATGTCCGATTGCCGGTTTAGGCCTGATCCCTGTAGTTGGACATCCCTCTCACAATCCTGAACCACTGGCTCCTAATTGCTCACCTGCCTGCCTGTCTGGTCGCCCCTCACTGTCCCCCTGCCAGCATGGTCACCCCTAACTGCCCCCCGCTGCCAGCCTGGTCATTCCTAACTGCCCCCCCACTGGCCTTGTCACCCCTTACTGCCCCCCTATTGACCTAGTCACTTCAACTGCCCCCCTGTTGGCCTGATCACCCCCAACTCCCCCCCCCCACTGGCCTAGTCTACCTTCACTGCCCCTCATGCCAGCCTAATAGCCCCCAACTTCCCCCCCCCCCGCCGGCCTGGTTGCCCATAACTGCCCCCCCCCCCACCGGCCTAGTCACCTCTTACTGCCCCCCTGCTGGCCTGGTCACCCCCAGCTACCCCTCTCTGGCACTTGATCGCCCCCAACTGCTCCCCTCTGCCGGCCTGGTCACCTCCAACTGCCCCCCAGTTGGTCTGGTTGGCCCCTACTGAACCCCCTGCTGGCCTGGTTACCCCTCATGGCCTGATTTTCAGTCCTTTGGTCATCTCTCACTAACCCCCCCTGCTGACCTGGTCGCCCCACACAGCCTGCTGTTCAGTCATTTGGTTGTCCCTCACTAATCACCCTTCTGGCCTGGTCGTAGGCAGCCATCTTGTGAGGGTGTGAGGGTTAATTTGCATATTACCTCTTTATTATATAGGATTGATTCTATGGTATAGAGATTCACAACCAGTTTGTTAAATTGAATTATATTTAGTAAGGCATTTTTGAGTAAAGGAGAATAAAATACAAAGTGAATCACCCAGGAAGAGGTAATGCAAGTTATCCTCTAAGCATGGCTTTTAACATAAGTATCTCCTGATTTTAAGGTAAAGGCAGTAGACATTGTCAACCTCATTTTAAAGCTGAGGAAATCAAGAATCCAACAACCAGTTCTAAGAACTCATGACCAGTAAATTGTAGTCAGTCCTGAAAGTGGTGAATGCATGCTGTGCCCATAGCTGTGGTAGATCAAACAAACCAAAGCTAGAGAATTATTTCAAGTTAAGAAACAGCACACATGCCCTCTCCCCTCCCCCTCCCCCCATTTATAGTGTCCATGTGCAGCTTGATACCTAAAGTGGTTAAGGTTGGTAACATTTGTATTGTTTTGTTTGGCTTCTTTGATTTACAGAAATAAAAACCGAGTAAATGCTCAGAAAGGGAAATGTTTGCTTTCTGTTTATGGGCTTGAGTTAGACCTCTTTGCTCAATTTACACAATAGCTTAGAGAAAGAGAAAATGCATACACAGTAAGGAAACTGTCTTAAAATTCTTCACAGAATTTATTTGTTTGCTTGCTTGTTTTTATCAAAGTTGTAAGTCAAATAATCCTAAAGTTAATAAAGGGAGAAAATGATTACCCAATTTCAATTTTACTCCACTATACAACCAATGAATATAGTTTGTATGTACTTTTCACAACCTACTCTATGATTTTGTGTTTCTTTGACTTTTAACTTAAAAATATATCCTGGACAACTTTCCATGTCATTATATATAGATGTGACTTACTCTTTTATCTCTTTCACAAGAACCCATATTATATATGCTCTATAATTTATGCAATGATTTTGCTACCCACAGAAATTCAGATTGCTTCTAGATTTTTACCACTACTAACAAAGTTTCAATAGAAATACTATATACATATTCTTTTTTTTAAAAAAATATATATTTTATTGATTTTTTACAGAGAGGAGGGGAGAGGGATAGAGAGTTAGAAACATCGATGAGAGAGAAACATTGATCAGCTGCCTCCTGCACACCTCCTACTGGGGATGTGCCCGCCACCCAGGTACATGCCCTTGACCGGAATTGAACCTGGGACCTTTCAGTCCGCAGGCCGACGCTCTATCCACCGAGCCAAACCGGTTTTGGCAATATATACATATTCTTAAATAGTTCTATTTCTATAAGAAAGATATCCAAAGGTAAAGTTATTGATTCAAAAAAATATATATGCACATTTTAAATCTGAGAAGCTATTGTTAGGTTATTTTGCAAAAACAGGTGATTCACCTTCCCACCTACAATATATGAAGTGCTAGTTTCTCTATACCTTTGCCAGCACACGTTATCAATCTTTTTTTTTCTGGTCAAATGCATGGAAAATTAAATTTTATTTTTGTTTTCCTGATGAGTGAAGATCCTTTTACATGTTTACTGGTTACTTATGTGTCCTCTTTTATGAGTTTTCTGTGTATGCCCCTTGTCCATATTTTTACAGAGTTGTTTACACTTTTTCTGAGAGTTATTTACCTTCTGATTTTAACCCTCTGATTACTAAGAATGCTTTTTCGCCCATTTGCCATATTCTAGTAAAATCTAATATCCATCCCAAATCTTCCTATTATTTTTAAAAGTACATAAACATAATTCATTAAATAAATAAATGTTGACACATTTGAACTCACATTAAGTTCCCAACTATGCATAGGTGCATTTACAAACTCTAGTGAGGAAAACTATTTGATGCATTGAGACCATTTGATAACATTAATTAAAGGATGCCACGGAATAAAAAAAAAAAAAAATGTTGTTCTGGTGAACTGCTCTTAGCAATTGTGGACTTGTTTTATTTTTTATTTTTAGGGAGGGTTATTGTTATTTTTTCACATGCAATATTATTCTGTCTTAGTTTCAGGTATAAGACATAGTGGTTAGACAATCATATACTTTAAAGAGTGGTGTGGACTTATTTTAGAAGGTACATAAAGTCCCAGTAGTTGGAGCCTTTAATTTTTTAATTATGAAACATAGAGTAGGTTTTTAATAATGAAGTAAATAAAACTAATCAATAATGATAACAAACACTTCTCAAATAGATACAATGGCTCTTCATAATGGAAATAGAATAAATTAAATTGAACCTCAGACATAAACCAAAAGCTTTTGATTTTGTTTATAACAGTGTGGGAAACCAACCTCACAAGTGGAAAAAGAGTATGATATACACACAAATATACTTTAGATGTTGATTTTTATATCACTTGGTACATTTTAGGTTGCAAGTTATAAATAAAAGGCCAACTCAAATTTGTTTGGTGAAATGAGGATATATATTGGTTCACATAACTGAGCAGTTTAAGAGTTGTCTCACTTCAGAATGGCTTGACCTAGGGGCCCATCTGATATAACCTGGACCTAGGCTCTCTCCATCTCTAAGATTTTCTTTCACCTATGTTGGCATCACTTTTGGGTTCAAATGGTTGTATAATGGTTCAATTTCAGCAGAAATGATAGTGGTGTCTATTTGTAATAACTCTCTAAACTTAGTACTCTCATGAAATAAATGATCATGTCTCACTGTCTGAATCCATCTATGTAGCCAGAAAAGAAAAATCAGTATATTTTCCAGACCTTTATATGCCTATTGCTAGTTCAGTCAGTATGGCAGCCTGAGGTTACAAAGTGCATTTTGTGGCTAGAGATAGAAACACACAAGAACTATTTAGACTAATGGTGGAGGTGTGACCTCAAAAAGAAACATTAGTGAACTGCTATGTCCTATTTGAATAAATAAGAAGGAGGAATGCTGAGAAACTGAAATACAAATATATCTTATCTAATAATAGACAAACATGGTAATTAACCGTACCTTCGCTATGCCTCCCATTGGCTAATCAGTGAAATATGCAAATTAACCCAACCAAGATGGCGGCCGGCAGTCACGCAGCTGAAGTGAGCAGGAGGCTTGCTTGCTCCAGTGATGGAGGAAGCCAAGATTCCCCGCCTGCCGCAGCCCGGCTCTGAGCTCCGAAAGCAACAAAGTTTCAATTATAGAAGCTAAACAAACCCCAGATACCTGCTTTCAGCCGGCCATGGCCATGGAGCTGGAGCGAGCAGGAGCCAGCTCTTAGCTCCAGTGATGGCAACAAAGTTTCAATTATAGAAGGTAAATAAATCCCAGAATTAAAAAAAAAGAAAAAAAGGAGAGGCTGGGAGCTTCAGGCACCATCTAGCCTGAAAACGGCCTTCAGCCCCTCACCCAGACTGGCCAGGCACCCCAGTGGGGACCCCCACCCTAAAGGGAATGTGGCCAGTCTGAAAACAGCCATCAGCCCCTCATCCAGGCTGGCCAGGCACCCCAGTGGGGACCCTCACCCTGAAGGGGGTGTGACCAGCTTCAAACAGCCATCAGCCCCTCACCCAGGCTATCCAGGCGCCCAAGCGGGACCCCCACCCTGATCCGGGACACCCTTCAGGGCAAACCAGCCGGCCCCCACCCATGCACCAGGCCTCTATCCTATATAGTAAAAGGGTAATATGCAAACTGACCCTAACAGCAGAAAGACTGGGAATGACTGGTCACTATGACACACACTGACCACCAGGGGGCAGACGCTCAATGTAGGAGCTGCCCTCTGGTGGTCAGTGCGCTCCCACATGGGGGAGCTCTGCTCAGCCACAAGCCAGGCTGATGGCTGCCAGTACAGGGGTGGTGGTGGGAGCCTCTCCTGCCTCCTCAGCAGCGCTAAGGATGTCTGACTGCAGCTTAGGTCTGCTCCCCACTGGCAAGTGGACATCCCCTGAGGGCTGCTGGGCTGCCAGAGGGATGTCTGATTGCCAGCTTAGGCCCAATCCCCCGGGGAGCAGGCCTAAGCCAGCAGGTGGTCATCCCCCGAGGGGTCCCAGACTTCAAGAGGGCACAGGCTGGGTTGAGGGACCTGCCCCCCCCCCCGCCCCCCCAGTGCACAAATTTTTGTGCACCAGGCCTCTAATATATATATATTAGAATCACCTTTGTATCTTAATAATAACTGAACTGTCTAGAAAAAGATCAGGAAGTGACTAGGTCACCTGAACTCTGAAGACCCTAACTTACCTCACACTGCTTCCTGTCCCCCATGCCCAGCTCCTTACAGTTTCTGGAAACTTGGCAGGCAGCTGCAATCCTCCACTCAGGTTAGAGAATCAAAACTGATGGTATCTTGGATAGTTCTTAGATAATGATCAAGATGGGAGCATTTCACTTCATTGGAAAAAAAATCAAGAAAATATCTATAAAAAAATAATGGGGGTCGGGGAGGCTGTCATGATATAGCAGGTGCTAAGAAGATACTGCAGATTTGAAAATACGGCACAGAACTTCTAGTTCCGTCTTCTGCTCTAACTTTCTTCACTTTGTATAACTACATCTTTTCTCCAAATGAGAATCCATAATATCTCCACACTCTGCTGGGGTGAGTATTGGGGAGCACAATAGATATGAGAGACTTGGGCAAATAAAGGAGATAATATGAAATAGTAACGGAAAATAATGGATAAGAGGTTTTATTTTCTCTCTACAAATTTTGATCACTGAAAAAAAAAAAAAGTCAAGTTTTCCAGCTTTAAATATTAGCAATCTTTCTGAGGCATTGTGCCTTCAAGAATTATGTTTCTCTGTTTATTTTATCTGATCAACAAATTACTTTCTGGTACTATTTCGTCCTCTATTCTTCCAACCAAGGAGGCCCTGATAGCTCCAGGAACCTTCTGGAATGTCTACATTTGTCTCTCTCTCTTTTTTAAACTATATTTTCATTGATTTCAGAGAGAAAGGGAGAGGAAGAGAGAAATAGAAACATCAGTGATTAGAGAGAATCCTTGATTGGCTGCCTCCTGCACGCCCCATATTGGGGTTTAAGCCTGAAACCTGGGCATCAAACCAGTACCTCCTGGTTCATGGGTCAACACTCAACCACTGAACCACACCAGCCAGGCTACATTTGTGTCTCAACTGGAACTTCTGCTTGTCCTTAGAGATGATGGCAAGCTGACCTGGGACCTGTACCAAAGGACTTAGAATTCTCTGATGCTCACACAGTATGCATCACCCAGGGGCTTAAAGTGAAAGCCAGTTCAGGTGATGGGGTGCTTCTCCGCAATGGCTCAAGGCTACCCTCCTGCATCCTGGCCCAGAAATGCCAAGCCCAGAAGAATCTCTGTACACAGTGAGGTGGGCACTCAGAAAACACCTATGGGACTCTGAAAAAACAAAGTGAATCTATTTATGTCGATCTTTTTTTAAAAAATATATTTTATTGATTTTTTTACAGAGAGGAAGGGAGAAGGAGAGTGATAGTTAGAAACATCGATGAGAGAGAAACATTGATTCAGCTGCTTCCTGCACGCCCCCTACTGGGGATGTGCCTGCAACCAAGGTACATGCCCTTCACCAGAATTGAACCTGGGACCCTTCAGTCTGCATGCTGACGCTCTATCCACTGAGCCAAACCAGTCAGGGCTATTTATGTCTATCTTTGATGCCATTTAGTTCATACCAATTGAATAAATGACATGATATTTTTTAACAGCTTATCACCTTATCTCTCCAGGAGAATCTTAATATGTTTATAAGCTTAGTGCTGTTCTCTGAGTCAATGCTAAATAAATTTGTCAGAATATTGGTGTTTAACCGGTATGTTCACTCAGGAGACATCTTCATTCTAAACCACATTGTTATCACTAATGATAACTTGTGGTATATATTCAGCAGCTTCATGAACGTGAAGTTACCTTCCCTGGGGAATGCATACATCTTGCTGAGTTGGACCATGAAAATGAGGTTGTGGTCTAATTATTACTGGGAACTTTCTAAGAATAACAAGGCAGAATATAATTTCTTTTTATGAATTAATTCTTATGTGATTTGTCTGAATGATGTGGTCATTCTTGACCCACAAGGGAATGGTTTCTGAAACATGTGAATTCATTATTATTCAAAATGTCTTTGGAAATGCCCAGAACAGCTTGAAAGCCAGCCCTATGTGTCAGGACTCAGCATTTATAGCCCACATTTTCTTTTACTGGTGGAAATAATTGGAAAAAATGTAACTTGAGATTGAAAGTTTAGAATATAGGACTAAATCCTATCTAGCATTTATTATGAAAGTGCTCCCTGTGAATCTGATGTAGCATTAAGTACTTAGACACTCTTACCATATAGACTACTAAAATTATTGGACATATTTTTTCACATTTAATATGCCAAGCAACTCTGTTAGGTTACATTCTACTGTCTCCATTTTTTCAGAGAAGGGAAAACTATAGCTCATAGAGATAAAATAATTAGAGCAAGAGATAGGATGTGAATCCTGGTCTAAGCAACTTCAAAGGCCTGAATTGTCCAGGACACCTAGGGACTGGAAACTTATTCAAGCTGCAACTATGGCACGTTGGCCAAATAACTCAGAACATTAAGCTGTAAGACAGGGAATGGACCAAAGGACGTATTTCCACAACTAAAGACAGAGGCGTTTGGTCACAAATTCTTCCACCAACATTAAGAGAGTCAAGACATATTCTGGCTTGCCGTCGTAGTGGTTATTACTGGAGTAATGCTCAGATAAAACTGCATTTCAAAATTGTCCAAATAGGCAAATCCAGTTGCTTTATATTTCCACCTGAAATATTTTAGTTCTCTGTATCTTTGGGACCAACTATATGAAACAAATTTGTAGCATTGCAAGATTCTCCTAACTGTCAGAAAGAATAAGGAGAGGATGGTCAACTTAGTATCATCAAGTTGAACAACAATAGGTTTTACAGACTTGCCTTATCTGTCATTATACAGTTCTAACTTCTTAAGATAGAAACATCTTAGTTGAGGATTAGCCAAAGCCAAAATCACTATCACATTCTGAATTCTTTGACAACATCAAAAGTAACTGAAATTTTAATTTGAGCACTAGAATTTGAGAGTAAGTATAAGACAACCATAACCATTTTAATTAATCCATAGCTCCAACCCAAGGAATGCTCAAAAGCCATATTTTTAAATAAAAAATGAATTCCATGGCCTTTCCCAGCTTCTGTCTTTGTGGGTGCTAGGCTACCTGCCCAAGATTAGACAACATGAAGTGATGTGAAGTCAGTGTCCCACTGCAAAAACTGAGAGCTGAAAGTACAACTACAAAGCTGATGATGGGGCAAGCAAAATTCACTTCTTTCAGCTCAATAGCTCTCAGCCCTAGCTGCATATTAGAATTCCCTAGAAGACAAGAACAAACCCTAATGTCCACGGGATACCCAAGACCAATTACATCAGAATTTCTAGGAGAGGAAACCTGCATTTTTAAGCTTCCCAGGTAATCCAAAAAGCAACGAAGTTGTAAACCACTACTCTAGAGTAAATAGACAAAGGAGAGATCAATAGCAGGCCTTTGCCTGGAGTTGCTTCTAGACTCCATGAAAATTCCCTGACCTTGGCAGTAAGAATCAATAGTCTTGCCTACAAACTCAATGCAGGTCAACTTGAGTTTCCCTTCCGAGTACAAAGGACTATACCTGCCTTCAAGGAGTCTGTACATAGTTCCTGGGTGCGATGCATAACCACAGAGAATGTGAGAGAATGCAATGAGGGCGTTCCAATTCGTGTACCCAAACAGCAAACCACAATGGGGATCAGAAAGAAAAGACTTGTTCCCAGGTTGATAGTCAGCAGAAGCAAGATTCAAGCCACATTCATGGAAGAGACAGCATCTAGGGAAAAGTTGCCCCCAGGGGGAGGAAATGTGTAAGCAAAGGCCTAGAGGTGAGGAAGCAGGGAAGTCTTAGGAAGAGTTGGAGCATGGATGATGTCAGGAGAGTTGGGTCAGATAGTTCAAGAAGATTCTATTTTGTTTCAGTTGCCCAAACAGTTCTGCAGTGCCTGGAATTTGCCTCTAGGATTCCAGTTGCCCCAGCAGTTACTGCCAGACACCACATCATCCCAATACACATAGTTCTCCAGAAGGGAATAGTTAGAAGCACATTTTCTGCAGTGACATCCTGCTGCAAGGAACCTGATGAGGTCAACAGAAGTATCCCTCAGGCTTGTCTAGGTCTCTGCTAAGCTGATAAAAGAGAGATTTCGCAAAGCAGAGAGCTCATTTTTATTCTACAGATTTATGAAGGGAGCCAGTCTGACTGGTGCAAATGTCAATCAATTCCCATCTTAAAAAATGAGCTGAAATGAGAGGGCAGTCAGCATCTAGAAGGTTGCAACCCACGCAAGAAAACTGAGCACAGAGATGACAAGCCAGTGAAAAACTGGTAATGAAAGTGAGTCCGCGGTAAAAGCTTAAGTAATTAATTCTTCAAAATATGCATCAAATTTCACAACTATAATTTCGCAGCCTGCCCTTTGGAGACGATTTCGACAGGCCTGACAGTTATTTGCTCAAAGCCATATGATATTTCACAAGAAGAATTCTGAAATATAAAACCATTGGGAATTTGTGTAAAGATGGCTTAGTATGTTTTATAGTAAGTGCAGTCACCCCAGGGTAAGTACATAAATCACACATCTGAAGGGTTCTCACAGTTTCATTTATCAGTTGTTGAATGTTCTGGGTTGTTCAGATGCTAGAGATACTTTCATTCCTGACCCTGGTTACCTCTATCCAATTTAACAGTGACGACTCGTTAATGGGCCTCCAAAATCACTGGACAGTATGCCACCAACTGGAATCTCCATTAACTCAGATGACAGAGAAGAGAGACCCATACGCATACTCATTACCTTCATTTGGCTTACATCACTGGTTTGAAAAGACCACTGAGTAAAATGCCCTTTTATTAAGTAAGGACACTATTATTCTGTTTTTGCATTAAACAGGCCCATTGGTGACTGATAAAATATTTCTCCACAGCCAGGAAGCCCAGGATCTCCGAAAATGCATAGGAAGAAGGCCCCTAAACATCACAAGAATATAAGCCTGCTGTTGGCTAAGTGAAGTCAGGATGACTGGGTCCAAGGTTCAGTCACCATTCTGACACTGGTGGTCTCTGCATGACCTTGAGCCAGCTGCCTATCTGTTCTGAATCTCTTCATCAATGAGAGTAACAACACTTATGCCACAGATTATTTTGTACAGTAAATGGGTTAATACACATAAAGCAATGGCCCAGAACCAGCAGCAGGCACAAGGTGAGTGCCCAATATGCATCGGCTATGTCTATTAGTAATCAGTTCTTCTCCATGACTAGGTCACCTCCATATTCTAAGTACTTGGGAACTTGACCTAGAATGTTTGGCTGTTTCTCATGAAATTGGAAAGGAAATCTTAAGAAGATATATGATAAATATAATATACACATGCATATATAACTATGTATTCACATTTGTGTTTATGTGTATATATGCTAATATATCTAAAATATGATAATACATACATACACAATCATGCCTGATGGGTAAAAGACTTAAAAGTCCTGAAAATTCCAAAACACTGATCAGAAAGAATATATGCACCTCTATGTTCATAGCAGCATTATTTACAATAGCCAAGATCTGGAAACAGCCCAAGTGCCCAACAGTAGATGAGTGGATAAAAAAATCTGTGGTACATTTGCACAGTGAAACACTGTGCAGTTGTAAAAAAGAAGGAACTCTTACCCTTTGAGACAGCATGGAAGTACCTGGAGAGTATTATGCTAAGTGAAATAAGTCAGTCAGAGGAAGACAAGTATCACATGCTCTCACTCATAGGTGGAATCTAATGACCAAATAGATCCTTACACAGAAGCATGGAACAGGTTGACCAATCTCAGAGGGAAGACAGGGGTGGAGGGGTGGGAAGAGATTAACCAGGGAACTTATATGCATACTAGAGGCCCGATGCATGAAATTCGTGCAAGGGGCTTGGCCCTCACAGCCACAGTGGCTTGTCTCAGCCCTTGCAGTCCCAGCTTCATCCAGAAGGTCATCCAAAAGGACAACTGGAAGGATGTCCAGAAGGTCTTTAGGCTGTCTGGTCTAATTAGCATATTATGCTTTTATTATTATAGATATGCATAGCCCATGGACACAGAAAATAGTGTGAAGGTCTGAGAGGGGTGGGTGTAGGGTGAAGGGGGTCAGTGGAAAAAAATGGGGACATCTGTAATACTTTCAACAATAAAGAATTTTTTTAAAAAATAGAGAAGGATCTCATACCCTTTGAGACAGCCTGGATGGACATGGACAGTATTATGTTGAGTGAAATAAGCCAGTCAGAGAAAGACAAATATTACATGATCTTACTTATATGTGGAATCTATAGAACAAAACAAACTGGCAAACAAGATAGAACCACAGACATGGAAGCATATAACAGGCTGACAAATCTAAGAGGGAAGGTGGGAAGAGATTAACCAAAGAACTTATAAGCATATACTAGTATGCATAGCCCATGGACACAGACAATAAACAGGTGAAGGCCTGGAGTGGGGTGGGAGATGGGTGGAGGGGGAAAAAGGGAGAACATATGTAATACTCTCGACAATAAAATAAATTTTAAGAGAGAGAGAGAGAAGACCTTCCTATCAACCCATCAATTTTCCAAACCTAGAAAAATCTAGAAAAATGTTGTAGCCCTGAAAATAACAGTTGCATAAGAGTGTATGTGTGTGCAGGTGTGTGTTGAAGGAGGAGGAGGCAGCTTTTGTTAGGCAGAGACAGGAGAGAGAAGGCAGTGTTAGGCCAGGATATAAGGAGGAAAGAGAGTCAGTATGATTAACTTGAAAAGAAAACTGCTACCGAAGATGTTTTCAACCTGTAGTTAAGATTTCTTTAAAAATGACTAACGCAATAATGTTCTGTTCTTATTAAAGACATAGCTGCACAAACATATGATAATTAAAGCACACAAAAATGATTTAAAGGCTTTGATCATAACTATGTCAATTGAAATCCTCATCTAAAGCTTACAGCCTTTATTGGCAATTGGCTAGGGACACACCTTCTCAACTGTTCAGCTTCCTTCAGAAACCCAATATTCATTTTTAAAGCAGAATAATTACCTGGTGCAGGAGACAACTGATCCATATTCCTCTCTCATCAAGTTTCTATTGCGTGCTCTCTCTCCATTTTTCTCTCTCTAAAATCAACATAACCACATTAAAAAACAAACAATCACAGATTCACTACCTATCCATAAAACCCTAGCCCCTATTTATATGAAAACCTTATGGCATAGCCATGAATGCCACTGCCCAGAGTTATAAGAAGCTAAGGGTAAACTTAATTAGAAATGAGTCCACATTATTATTCTTGCTTTATTCAAATCAGCTCAATCCCCTAGCTTGAACATTACAGAGGAGGCATGAGAGAATACATTCTCTTCAACTTAGGATGCCTAAATAATTTCACAGATATTCCATCGCATAGTTTGGCTGACTTTTACAAAAGCACAACCATTTCAAAATACAATTTTTCTCCTCTGCTATACTGGCAGAGCAGAGAAGTAGACTTTGTTTATTTGGTTGTTTTTGTCATCTTTCACTATTATGCAACTTCTTATTGTCAGAAACGACTTTAGGATCTCCCTGCTATCTTTCAATTTACTACTGGATGAGCAACATTTGTTAGAATTATGGTATGTCTACAATAGGAGAGATTAGACCCCAAGGAAGAGCCTGAGAGAATTTCTTATCGGAAAAGCTTAAGAACTATATTATCGGGCCTGGGCACATATGTAAATAATGTTCTTAAAGGTATTTTCAACTTCTTGGATATATGTTGAGTAGAGAAAGTTGTCCCGTAAGCGAATTCCAGTAAGTGAGTGGGAAAAGCTAGCTATTTCATTACCCTGCCAATGAATGACAGATAACACAGAAGCAGCAAGCACAGGCAGGTGCTCCCATTTGGAGCCCACAATATTCCTCCACCAATTTCCCAATAGACACAGCACCACCCATTGCAGCTCTCTTGGGCCACCTTGATCTCACCCATCTTATATGCCACTGCCCAGTGACTCTCTCTCAGCAGGACTCAGACCTTCCCTTTTCCCTGCAGCACTGACTGATCAGGCAACTGGTGGGCCCCAAGGAAGCCCCGATCGGATCAGCCAGGCTCTGAGAGGCGAGCGAACAGTTTGTTTATGGGTGGTGGTAGTGACAGGCAAACCGCAGTGTCCCCTTGTTTGGTCTAATGGGGTAAGTTGAACGATTCGGCTGTCAGAGCAGCGTGAGGCCTCATTTTTCTTCCCCGCAGCACAGGGTGCCCCTTGCTTCAGCCAACATTTGATTGTGATTAATTTGTCAGGGATGGCTGTACAATGGAAATGGAGAAATGGATTGCCAATTACAGCTAGTCTTCTCTCAGACAGCTTGGCAAATGAGGGCCTTTCGGCAGGGCTGACAGCCCCAGAGCACACTGGATTCAGCCCAGGAGGAAAGGAACCCCTTCTCAACTGTGTTTTAAAGATGAGGAAGGGGGCAAAGGTGACCCATTTTTTTATTTATCACCCTTCAAGAGACTTGTTGACTATATCCCGGCCCACTTGGCAAGCACCATAGGAGGGAAAGCCACTCTGAGGTTGGCTTTTTGTTCTGTGGATTTAATACGCTTTGTACTTCTGATTGAAGTCTTAACAGCACCAATGAAAGGTGTGAAAGAGTTTATCCCACACTTCACACTGGAAAAGCCCAAAGAGAAGCCTATCTCTGACTCCCTCTGAGATGTTTGAAACATGCTAAGGTAGACTAATGAAAAACGCATGTAGGCATGACACATTTTTTTCCTTTTATTTCCAAAAGGCAATACTCAATTTCACATTGGTATTTATCACAAAGTAACTCGTGTTGCTTGTTCCCTCATAGAAGAGATGACCCTTTGTAATTTTAACAATGTCCCAAAGGAATAGATGGATAAATGAGGAAATGTCCTTAGCTCTGCAGCCCTACTGGTATATGTCCCATAATCAGATTTGCTTTCAGATGGTGAATGAGATGGACGAAACACCATTCTGAATTTGTACAAAATCTTGGACAAACTGACACCGATATTTATAATTTTAAAAAACCTCACTGGACTTCATAAATGCTTGGGCTACCACTGTTGAAGGATTGCACTATTAATTTATTCTCATATACATGGTTTGCTCAGCTGTGGGGGTAGGAGTTAGTGAAATAGGTCATGTTGTAGTGGAAAAAAAACTAATTGTCATTAACTTGTAAAGAATAGATGAAAAACTGAGCACTATTGTTCAATAGCAATAAGATAAAAAATAAAATCTTAACATCCTAAAATTTTTCTACACACTATATTAAGACTGTTTGGGATATAGAAACACACATGTCACATTCTCTCATATTTATACATAAGAACACACATAATAGGTAATATATTTTCTATTATATATTTTATATATATGTATATTCATACAGGGGTGGAAAAAATTAGGTTTTACAGTGGTTCATATACTAGAAAATAATACAATAATTAATAAATAATAATACAGGAATAAACTGTGTTTTGTATACTCCCAACCATAAACCTAATTTTGCACACCTCTGCTTTACATAAAATACATAACACCCATTATATGTACCTATCTATAATAATAAAAGTGTAATATGCTAATTAGACTGGACATCCTTCTGGACGACCTTCCAGATGAAGCCAAGGCTGTGAGGAAAGCCTGGGTCCTGGGTGCCTGCTGGCAGCGGCGGGAAGCCTGGATCCTGGGTGCCAGAAGGAAGCCAGTGCCAGCAGCCAGGGGAAGGAAGGCCTACTCTTGCACGATTCCGTGCATCAGTAAATAATAAGTAATAATTCAAAACTATTACCTTGCAATTAGCAGATAAAAATAAATTTTAAAAACTAGAGATTGTGAAAGAAATGGACAAAAATTAATTAGATACTTGTTTGAATTTATGTATACTCCCACAATCTTTTTAAAGTAATTTAGGTTTCTCTCCAAACCAGTACATACATACACACATACATACAAACTTATATTTATACTTTTTACAGTAAAATATATACTATGTCTCATTCAAAAACTTGGCCCTATAAAGTATTATGTTAATATACACATATATACATATTTACATGCAGCTATATTTACTATACATGTATACATACATTTAAAGTATATAATATAGGATATATATGTCTATGATATATAGTATATATGTATGTATAAACAAATATACTATACATGATATATGTATGTATGTATGTATGTATATGCATGTATATGTGAGAGGTAACATTTCATTGTGTATTTTTTATTGAATTAATTGGTTCTCAAAACCATGCAGGTTTCAAGAATACAACTCAATGAAACATCATCTACACACTGAATCATGGGCCCATTGCCCCAAGCAAAGTCCTTTTTCATTCTCATTTTTCCACCCTTTGCCCATCTCCACCAACACCCATCCCCCTTTTCCTCTGGCTATCACCACACTGTTGTTCGTGTTTCTGTGATATCTATATCTATCTATCTATCATACTTGAAACCTGCATGGTTTTGAAAAATAATAAATTCAATATATATATTGCTTAATCCCTTCACCTACTTTACTTTCATCCAGTCCCCCACCCTCCATCCCCTCTGACAGCTGTCAGTATGTTCCATGTATCCATGCCTCTGTTTCTATTTTGCTCATCAGTTTATTCTGTTCATTATATACCATATATAAGTGAGGTCATATGGCATTTGTCTGTCTCTAACTGGCTCATTTCACTTAGCATCATAATCTCCATGTCCACCCATGCTGTTGCAAAAGGTAAGATTTCCTTTATTTTTTATTTTTTGTCTAAGCAGTATTACATTGCATAAATGTACCAGAGTTTTTTTAAATATATATGTTTCTATTGATTTCAAAGAGGATGAGAGAGATAGAAACATCAATGATGAGAGAGAATTACTGATTGGCTGCCTCCTACAGGTCCCCCTCTACAGGGTATCAAGCCCCCAACCCAGGATGTGGCCTGACTGGGAATTGAACCCTGTCCTTTTGGTTCATGGGTCAACACTCAACCATTGAGCAACACCAGTCAGGCTTTACCACAGTCTTTTGTATCCACTCATCTACTGAGGGGCACTTGGGCTTTTTGAAGACCTTGGCTATTGTAAGTAACACTACAATGAACATAGTGATACATATTCTTTTGAATTAGTATTTCAGGTTTCTTAGAATATAATCCCAGAAGTGGGATCATTGCATCAAAATGCAGTTCCATTGTTAATTTTATGAGGAAACTCCATACTTTTTTCCACAGTGGTTGCACCAGTCTGCATTCCCATCAACAGTGCACGAGGGTTCCCTTTTCTCCACATTCTTGCCAGCACTTGGCCCTATTCTAAAGCCACACAATCCAATGACCATCTGAGAGTCTGCATATAGTTTCTCTAGAAAAAGAGCTCACCACAGGTCTCTGTTGGCTGCAACCAACAGTCCTTCCTGCCAGACTCAAGTTTGACAAGGTGGCGTTGCCAATGTTTGGAGGACTGGGTTAACGCACTTCCGCAGGTGGTGCTGTAAGAATAGGAGAGCCAGACCTTGGAATATGGTGCCTGAGGGCAGTGTAGGATGTTTACTCAGGACCAGAACCTCAGTAGCCGACCTTCTAGATCTCTCTCCAGAGCCCTCTTCTCTCTATGGCTTCCATAAGCCTTGAGTTGCCTTCCCTCTACCAGTGTTCTGGGTGAATGCCCGAGGGCAAGTTCCTGTGCATTGGCCCCTTAGGATAACACCTGGGATTCTAGCAGACTCTCTCCTTTTTTGAACCCACAGAGTCCCCACTGATTTTCACTGTCAAATGCTATGTAGGCTTCTCTTCCTGGCCTTGGCACTCTGGTTTGGGGATCCCAGCAAGGGGTTGAGACATCACACTTTTTAGGGGGTGTGGGGGACGTCTTCTGCCAAGATATCCCTCCAGCTTCTCATCCACTGCACCTGGGCACAGGAACCAGTCTTTTCTGCATCTCCGCCCTTCTTACCATTCGCTATGTAGCTTCTTCTGTAAATTCTTGGATATAATATTCCTATTCTGCTGTCCTTTAGTTGGTCATTCAGGCTTATTGCTATCAGAGATGTTGGCCTATAGTTTTCTTTTCCTGTAGTGTCCTTATCTGGCTTTGGTATTGGGATAATGCTGGCCTGGTAAAATGAGTTTGAAAGTGTTCCTTCCTCACCCTAGCTGGTTTGGTTCAGTGGATAGAGTGTCAGCCTGTGGACTGAAGGTTCCCTGGTTCGATTATGGTTAAGGGCACATGCCCGGGTTGCAGCTTGATCCCCAGTAGTAGGCGTGGAGGAGGCAGCCAATCAATGATTCTCTCTCATCATTGATGCTTCTATCTATCTCCCTCTCTCTTCCTCTCTAAAATCAATAAAAATATTTTTTTAAAAAAGAAAGTGTTCCTTCCTCTTCATTTTTTTAGAAGAGTTTGAGAAGAATTATAGTTAATTATTTAAATGTTTGGTAGAATTCACCAAAACCATCTGGTCCTAGGCTCTTCTGTGTTAGGGGATTTTTTTTTTAAATTACTAATTCAATCTCATTACTCATAATTGATCTGTTCAGTTTTTTGTTTTGATTTTTTCTTCATGACTCAGTCTTGGTAAATTGCATGCTTCTAAGAATTTATCCATCTCATCTATGTTATAATTGTTAGTATATAATTTTCATAGTAGTTTCTTATGACCCTTGGTATTTCTGAGACAGCAATTGTAATGTCTCCTCTTTAATTTATAATTTTATTTATTTTGGGTCCACTTTTTCTTGTGGTTACTCTAGCTAAAGGTTTGTCAATTTTTGTTTATATTTTCAAAGAACTAACTCTTACTTTTATTAATATTTTCTATTGTTTTCCTATTATCTACTTCATTTATTTCTGCTCTAATTTTTATTATTTCTTTTTTTATTCTTCTAACTTTGGGTTTCATTTGTTCTTTGTACTTACTGGAGGTATGCATGCTTTTATTACTAAAACCTTCCCTCTTCAATCTGCTCTTCCTGCATCCTTTACATTTGGTATATTGTGTTTGCATTTTTATATGTCTCAAGATTTTTTTTTATTTCTCCTTTGAGTTATTCTTGGATCCAGTAATTGTTTATGACTGTGTTAAGTTCCATATATATATATATATATGTGAAATTTCCAGCTTTCCTCCTGTTATCTATTGAGTTTCATTCCACTGTGGTCAGAAAAGAGACTTGATAAACTTTCTATCTTCTTAAAGTTTTTGAATTTGTTTTGTGGCTTAACATATGACCTATCCTAGAAAATGTTCCTCATGCACTTGAGAAGAATGTGTATTCTGCTGCTGTTGCATGGAATGCTCTGCATGTTTTTTAAGTCCAATTAGTCTAAAGTGTTGTTCAAAAAACACAGTCCAAGGGCCAATTTCTATCCACCTTTCTTGTTGACTCTGAATGGGATGAAGAACAGAGCCACCATATCTTACCATCCGTCACTTCCCCTATAGGTCCTTTCTTACCTTGATTCAATGCAGGATGCAAAAGAGTTTCAATGCTTTTACTCCTTTTTTCTACTTTTTTAAGTAAGCACATAGTTTCTTGAACTTCTTGACAAAGGCTGCCTTTGAATAAAATAAAATGCACAGTGGTGTAACCGGTCAAGATCAGTTTTTTCACCACTGAACCTCCATTGGGCACTGCACTTCTCTCTTGAAAAGAAGGCTGCATGGAGATTATGATGGGCCTGTGGCAGGAAAAGCGATGGAGCTGGAGGAGAGCCAGTAGAAATATAGAGAATTCCTGCCTTCCCATTAACTTACTTGATATTAGCAGCTCTGACACAGTAGCCCCATGTAAGATGGCATTGCTTCAAGTGAAAAAGAGGGTGTTAAATGGAAGAAGTGGATGGTGGAAGGGATGGGAGCAAAGAACACTAAATGGAGAGAACAGGAAAGCAAATGATTTTCCTAGGCAGAGGTTGATCTACATGTCCCAGTCTCCTTCTGCCTAGCGATGGCCTCCCTGTATGATGAGACTGCCAGCTTACTTGCTCCAGCATCTTGGTGTTTCCATCTTTTTGTCACTCTTCTCCTTCCCCATCTCCTCATGCTCACACCATGTTTCCTACTTCTTACTTTACCCCATGGCCGGACAAGTGGTTTTGAGTGAAATCCGTTGGCAGAAAAGCTAGACCAGGATCCCTCCTACACACACACACACACACACACACACACACACACACACACACACTGCTCTTAGGTCGCAATATGCCTTCAACATGTGCAGAGTTCTACAAAAAGAATTTCAAGGCAAGTCTTTTTACATTTTCCAGATCCCCTGATGCATACTCCTGCTTTATCCTAGCAATGAGGCGTATTTGCATTGTTTTTTGAAAGATGAAAAAGGCTGATGAGTCTTCATTTCCTTCTATATGCAACATGGGAAAACAGCAATGCTGTGCACTTCTCTTTCTCTTTCACTATGGATGAGGGAATAAAATATTTGCAAAGTTGAAGAAATCGAGAGGCAATAATTTAGGAGCTAACCTTTCCCTGTGGCAGTGCCAGCAGATCTTTCCAGCTTGCTAAGGGATTCAGAATTTGCAGAAGCTGAGAGTCCCAGAGCTGCTGGTGATCACTTTCCCAGGTTCCTGTAATTATATGCAAGGGCTGACATTTGTAAGGTTGGTTGAATGCCTGGCTTTTAAAATGGGGCATTGGCAATGTGCCGGAGGCACCATAAACCACAGGATGGGCAACTTCCTGAGGGTTACTTTTACAAGATTTATTGGAAGAGGATCATAAAATTACTTAACAGGTAAGTAATGCAAAGCCTTTGTTTCAAGAAAAGGATTATGATATATTCATGCTTTAGAATATAATGTGATATTTAAACTAACAAATAATTTCTTACTCGTATAGGCTATGCCCTGGGACCCCAAGGATGTTACAGATGCATCAAAATGTACATTAAAAGGGGCTTTGATAACAAAGTAGGAGCAGTACTGACATGATGCAGAGATGGATATGCAGACACTTTCTGTATTAACTCAGTCTTTACAAGTTACTGAGGGCAGACACAGTGACCTGGGGTGGAATGGTCTCTACAAAAAGGATGTGGCAAGAAGAAGCTTGAGTAGAAGAAGATGCAGGGGAGGGAGTAGGGGCCAAAGGGGAAGTCATGACCCTTATTGGGATAAGTCTTTGGGACTCACTTCTGAAGAAACTTCAGTCCAACTCATTTTTAATTCTAATAACTGAAAGTATATATTAATATTCTTCCCAACTACATATGAGGAAGCTTAGAACTGCGATTCAAAGAAGAGGTTAGAGAGTAGAGCATTTTGAATGATAATCTCATGTTCCTCTAATTGCAAAACCCTTACTGGGGCATCTGTTTGCAATTCTCACAGGAACTAGTTGGGTGTGGCTAGGCAAAAAAAAAAAAAAAAAAAAAGTCTCCTTTTTTTTCAGCCAGAAAAATACAAA
Organism: Myotis yumanensis; assembly: GCF_028538775.1. Taxonomy (NCBI): domain Eukaryota; kingdom Metazoa; phylum Chordata; class Mammalia; order Chiroptera; family Vespertilionidae; genus Myotis; species Myotis yumanensis. The sequence continues at coordinate 20,567,248 of NW_027223758.1, forward strand.
GCTAAGACAGGTCTGACATCCAAAATGGCGTCCAGCTCAAAGAGCCTATGATCTTAGAAATGAAAAAATGTGCAAATTTTCTCAGTGCTTTTAGCAACAAAAAGCAAGCATTGGACTTTGTCCCTCTTCAAGCCAAGTGGCGGTATAATTGTTATCTACGCCCCAAGGTTTCCTAAAAGGATGCATTAGCAAGCTATCTTACAGAGCCACAACTTGGGTTTTGTCCATAAGAATATGCTGTCTTAGGACGTGGGATTTCAATTTTGAGACCACAAATAAATACAATTACTTTGTCTCTCTTATCACTGAAAGATTTTATGTACATACAGACAAAACAGAATGGTTTTATTCCTAGGGCTCAGGTAAATAGCTTGGAATTGCAGAAGCAAGGTGACTATTGTTTGAGAAATAGACTATAGTGCTTATTATGGCTAGTGTGATATAGAAAGCATAGTGTGATGTTACAAACAGGTTTCGTTTTCAGACACCAAACTCACAAGGCTGAGCTACAGGACACAGAGGTAGCTAAGAAGTAACAAGTGGCCTTCAGGGAAGCAGCAGAAGCAATCCCACAGAAAGCAAGGTGGTTCTCATGATAAGGGACTTCTGACCAGTGTCATTTGGAGCCCAAGTAAAGCCTCTTTCAAAATAAATTACTTGCGGATTAAGGCTCCATCCCTGGTAGGGGCATGCGGGAGGCAGCCAACAGATGTTGCTCTCTCATCAATGTTTCTATCTCTCTATCCTTCTCCCTTCCTCTCTCTCTAAAATCAATAAAAACATTTTTAAAAAGTAAATGACTTGTTCAACAGTTCAGATACTCTTCTGGAATCTAGTGATATAAGTGAATAAAACACTCAAAGCCGTCTACTCTCAGGAAGCTCAGATTCCAGAGGGAGGGTAATACTAACACTAGTAGCAAAGGTAAAGTTACTACTAGCAATAATAGTAACAATCATTCTTAAATGTTTATCTTTATGTATCTGATACCATCATAGACACTTTAACATATTATCTAATTTAATCTTACAACAAGCCCATGTGATGGGCATTGTTACCCCATTTGACAAATGAGGTCACTGAGGTCTAGAGAGAGTAACTTGCCTGAGGACACAAAGCTAATAAGAAACAGCCTCAGAATTTGCACCTAGATCTGTGGGACCCTGAAACCCACGCCCATAGCGACTCTGATATGTGCCCTCCTTCTTCGCTATTCCTTGGTACTCTAAGAGAACCCCGATGCAACTATCTCAAAGACTCATCACACACAATGATAGAAGAAACCTACATCACCACCCAGGCAAGCAGGACACAGAATCATGAAGCAAAGGTAGCCTTGAAGAGGCTTGAGAGAAACTGGGCAGCCAAAGAATAAAAATGAGAATTGTTTCAGGATGATTAAAAATTAACAACAGAACACCACTGAATCACAGTTATAATTTATACATTTAGATATATAAGTTTACCTAAATTAACTGCATATAAGCATCATTCATAATAGATAAAAAGCATAGAAAATTCAAATATTAATTAACTGATGAATGGATAAACAAAATATGATATATCCATACAATGGATTATTAATAAAAATAAATAAGTTAATGATATATGCTACTACATGACATCCTATATAATAAAGAGCTAATATGCTAATTAGACCGGATGGCAGCATGGCCTTCCAGAATGACCTTCCAGAATGACCTTCCAGAATGACCAGTGGGTAGGGCCGCAGGGCTGTGAGGCAGCAGGGGCTGTGAGTGCCGAGGCAGCTGGGGCTATGAGGGCCGAGGCAGCTGGGGCTGCAAAGGCCTATCCTTCCACAAATTCCATGCATTGGGCCTATAGTTTTAAAATATTATGTTATGTGAAAGAGGCCAGTCACAAAAAAACACATATTTTATGATACCATCTATAGAAAATATCCAGAACAGGAAAATATATAGCGACGAAGATTACATTATTATTTGTCCAAAGAAGGGAGAGAGGGGCTGAGGAGTGACAGCTGTTGAGGGGACTATAAAGACTGACTACACTTTTCATTGGATGAGTGAATTAATTTCCATGTATTTTCTCATTTTTCTCATCCAGCTTTAAATTATCTTTTTTGTCTTGCTCCATATGTATATATAAAGAGAGCTGACCAATGTTTATTTGACTTTAAGGATGAAGTTAAATAAACATAGGCCAGCTCTCTTTAGAAAGAACTTCAAAAATAATTTTGACAGTTCTTAGAGAAGTTGGGTATGTTTAGCTCTTTAGGACAATTATTTTCATGTCAATTCTTTTTAGTAGATACTATTTTATAAATGCATCTTGAAATACATCTGAAAGAGACTATATTGGTTAATGTAAAGCTAAGATGCTGTAACAAAGAGGTTCCAGAATAGAGATGTTTAATAAATATAGGTGCTTATTTCTCTATATGATAACAGTTCCAAAATGAGCATTCTGCTAGTGAGAGAATTTGTTCCATTCTGTCACTTCACAGCCAGGAATCTACCATGATGTTAAGTAGTTGAGTTGCTTTCCTTAAAGCATTGTTCTCATATTCTTACCTTTCCTGATTCCAGCAAAAACAAACAAACAAACAAAAGACAAACCAAACAAAAAACAACACAGGATGGTCATATACCTTATTTTATGGTACCTGGACATAAAGTAGCACTCATTACTTCAACCTACCTTCCTTGGAAAGGAATTGGTCTTGTGACCAACCTCACTACAAAGAAGATTTGAAATTTGTTCTAGCTAGAATTGATGTGCCTGATTACAATTCTGCTATGTAGAAAGAGGGGGCACTGAATTATGATAGACTTTAAGATACCATCACTATTAGACTGGCCCAAATCCAAAATTTGGATACCACCAAATGCTGGCCAGTGTATAGAAGAATAGGAGCTCTCATTCATTGCTGGTGGAAAGGCAAAATAGCACAGCCACATTAGAAGACAGCTTGGTGGTTTCTTATAAAACTAAACACATTCTTACCATATGATTCAGCAATTGCACGCCTTGGTATTTACCCAAAGGCGTTGAAAATGTATGTCCACACAAAACCCTGCACGTGGCTGTTTTTTAGCAGCTTTGTTCCTAATTGCCAAAATGTGGAAGCAACTAAAACATCCTTCAATAGGCGAATGGATGAACTGAGGTACATCCAGACAATGGAATATTACTCAGCACTAAAAAGAAGTGAGTCATCAAGCCATAAAAAGACATGGAAGAACTTGAAATGCATCTTCCTATATGAAAGAAGCCAGTCTGAAAAGGCTATGATTCCAACAATCTGACATTCAATAAAAGGCAAAACCATAAAGACAATAAAAAGATCCATGTTTGCCAGGGATTGGGTGGGGGAGATGAATAGGCAGAGGGTAGAGGATTTTTAGGGTGGTAAAAATAATATTATAATGGTGAATACATGTCATTACCCATAGAATTTACATGAAGAGCAAATCCTAAGGTAAACTATAGACTCTGAGTGATTATAATATGTTAATGTAAGTTCATCTTTTATAACAAATGCACCACTTTGGTGCCTGATGTTGATAATGGGGGAAGCTGCACATGTGTGCTTCAGCAGGATCAGCTCCTAAAACAATATTCAAATGTGATAGAATTGAGGTGGCTTCGGCCCTAGCACTGTATTTTCCCAAAGAGTAATAAGTTTACACTGATTCTAATGTTACTTTGCTTTGAAAGCCAGCAATTAACTCAGGGATTGCCAAGAACAATAACGGTTCATATAGTGGGAATAACATGACCAGGACAAAAAACATAGAATGTCAGAGAAGGGAATTTATGAGAGAGAGAAAAAAAAAAGAGTCATCATTAGACCACCTGAAAGGAAGTTTTCAAAGCAAATGGAAATATCAAAGGGAAGAGAAGAAAGCAAGAGGGAGGGGAGAGCTGTCAGGGGGATGAAAGAGAGGGGCACACATTTTTGTCGATTTTGCTCTGGTTTCCAAATGTATTACATAAGGTAAGTCTTCCAGCAAGCCCAGAATTGCACAGCAATAGTTGTCACACCCTCTGAAATCTGTCAGCGTTTAAAGCTGACACGGGGCGTGCCCTCAGCATTGCCGTGGCAGAATGCCTTGGTTTCTTTCCAAGTCATGTCTGTGAATTTAGACAGATGTAGTGATAAAAAATATCGGCCGAGTAGGTATAAGGTTAACAAAACATCGCGTTGGTCTCCTTTTTACCAGTTAGAAGCAGAGGAGGAAACCTGAATGCAAATGAGGGATTCGATTAGAAAGCTATGTCCTGGCGGCATTTCATGGAAAGCGGGGGAGGGGGGGGGGGCGCAGGTGACTTGATAGAAACATGCCTTCCATGTTGATAACAGAAATATAATGAATAAATATGGGAGCTGCATTAGCCTGGTGATGCTCTACTTAATTTTTTTTTTCTGCAAATTTCCAGCCAATATCTCAATGTCTGAAATTCGTTCTTCTCTGAGAACACCGCCTCATACCTGGAAAGCAAGATTCAAGATTTCTCTTTTTCTCCATAGAGAATATTTCCCCAGTTACTCCAGGGACACGCTTTTCCACCTGGACTTCATTTCTGTTAACTCTACTGACTCTCATAAAATGGACTAAACTTAGTTTTGCTGTTCACTTCTCCGTAAAAATTCCATTCCCATGTATCATGTCTAGCCTCCTTTGTTAAACTTATTAGCACCACAGTGGCCAAGCCTGGCTCGGAGGGCAGAGGCGCACGCAAGATCTGAAAAGTCCATCAGAGAAGTTCAGGTCTCTCCCTCGGAGACTGGCTTAGCGGCCAATCCAAGTCTTTAACAGGAATCTGGAAGTTAAGAGCCCCTTTAAGCCTCATCTGGATCTATTTTTCCAAAAGTAGCACAGGCCTCTCTTTGGTATTTTACCAAACGTGGCTTTTCATCCTGAGTGCAAGCAGGCGGTCTAGTGCCCTGTGGACCCATCCTGGAAACATTACGTTGGCGCAGCAGCAGAGGCGGTAGCTGAAAGTTGAATGAAAAGTCTGGATCCTGCTCTGGGGAACTTCAAAGTAGGCAAACCTGCCCCCATTGTGTTTCTCCCTTAAACCTAGTGGAGTCTCAGGGCAGAGATTCTTCCGTCTCTGTCTTGCAAGAAGGCACAGCTGCTTTCACTGCTCACAGGTCTTATCTTCAGCATGCCGAGGAAGGCAGGAGAGGCTGGGAGAGAAATTGGCTTCCACCCTGGGCCCGAGCACCCGCAAAGGGCTGGTGTGCACCAGATCCTCTGGTCATGCTTTGGCTGTGGGGATGATGTCGGAGGTTCCATGAAATTGGAATGCTTACTCTTGAAATTGCCCTGGCATGAGATCGTGTTGGCAATTAAATGAACAAACCCCTTCAAAAGATGGCTCCACCACAGTCAAAATGTTGTTCTAGGAGAACTAGAACGACATTGGGTTAGTGGGTCATAGATCTAAAAAGGAAGGTGAATCCAAAGCAAATAGTGTCTGAGAAATGACAGCTGGTGGGGAGGTGGGCTGGCATGAGGGAGGGTCCGAAGGGGCCTCAGGACACCCTGTACCTCCCTGACTGCCCATGGGCCTGTGGCCCATAAGAAACAACAAAGCTTTCTTAAATGACGTTACATGCTGTATTCACCTTGGCTCTCTAACTGAACAAGTTCTCATGTTTGCATTTTACCTTGTCTAGGTGAATGCTGCCATGCCTACACATACTGTTTCCAGTTTGAGGATACTTTTAAAAAACACACTTGTTTTTTTCTAAAATAGACATGTTTGCCCATTAAGGAAATACTAACTGGGTAGCTTCCTCTGCCTGTTATTTTGCCAATGAATCATTATTTTTTTAACAATTATCTTTATTGTTAAAAGTATTACAGATGTCCCTCTTTTTATCCCATTGACCCCCTCCATCCCTCGCCCCTCCCTGGCCTTCACCACACTATTGTCTGTGTCCATGGACAATGCATATTTGCATACAATTTCCCTTGTGTAATCCCCAACCTTCCCTCTGAAATGCATCAGTCTGTTCCATGCTTCCATGTCTCTGGATCTATCTTATTCATCAGTGTATATTTAGTTAGCTAACAATTTGGATTATAATCATTACTATGGTCCTAAAACAACAAATATTTGCTGAGCTTCTGCCAGGGACACAATGCTAGGCATTCAAGTGTGCACAGAATACGCACAAGTGAATCTCTGCTGATTCAAGAATCCAAATTGGCTGTGAAAACCGGCAATATAAACAGAATTCTATGGAACAATATGAGGGAACAGTTGTCAATTGTCCAATTACAAATGCTGAAAGATTTCCAGAGATATAATGGCCACCAAAAGTTGGTACATTCAAGGAAGACTTCTCAGCTATCAAGCTTCAACCTGTATAAGCACGTATGATGTGGTTTTGTTTGGGGGTTGGGGTACAGATCAGAATAAAGTGGTGGTGGTAATGGTATGGGTGACTTTGGTGCATGTGTGTGTGTGTGAGATAAGGAAGGGATACAGGGTTGTATATGCCATGTTTTGCAATTCATCGGCTCATCTGTGGGTAACAGAAGGTGTACCCATAATGAGTGGATGCCAAGAAATATTTGAAACTTTATTTTGGCCCTAGCCGGTTTGGCTCAGTGCATAGAGCATCAGCCTTCAGATGGAAGGGTCCCAGGTTCAATTCCAGTCAAGGGCATGTACCTCGGTTGCAGGCTCCTCCCCCACCCAGGCCCTGGTCGAGGTGCCTGCAGGAGGCAACCAATCAATGTGTTTCTCTCAAACTGATGTTTCCCTCTGTCTTTCCCTCTGTCTTTCACTCTCTCTAAAATCAATGGAACAATATCCTCAGGTGAGGATTTAAAAACTATATTATGGAAAAAACATTGTCCTGAGAAAGGTTGAGGGAATAATAATTTATATGGTCAATGACCACAGAAAATGATGCAAACTAAATGCGTCTTTTAAAAATACAAAGCAAGAGTACATATAAAATTTTTGGCATACCAATCTTCATCCTGGAGAAGAGATTTCTTTTTCCCTCTTCATAAAATTTGAAAGTACTGATGCATAAAAATGCCTATTGTTTGGTCTAGAAGGAGTGAACATTCACCAGAAACTAATGGAATACGATCAAATTCTTCTAAGCAGATGGAAAACATGCACCAAGTGGTGTTTTTGAAAAATTAATCTAGTAAGCTTTAGAATGTGCAAGAAGAAGGGCTGGAACCAGGAGACCTTTCTGAATATTTGCTCTAAATCCATTCCAGCATGACTAACATAGTGTTGGGAATTTTATTTGCTTTATTTTCAAAAATTTTCCTTTTAGCTGTGGACTACTTTCAATTTTAAAAAAATTAAATTAAAAATTTTTGGGTGACAATAGTTAATAAGACTATGTAGGTTTCAAGTGTACAATTTGATGGTAATTAGATAAAGAAAATGCGGTTTGTAGTAGGTTTACAGTTGTGAGTATGCAAAACAGAGTTAATTCTTGTAGGAATATTTTTTAATTATTTTATTATTTTCCATATAAACAACTGTAATCCTACTTTTGCCATGGACTACTTTCTTTAAATAAATATTATTTAAAATCCCTATAAATAAAAAAAGTGAAGCTGATCTGGATAATGGAGACAAAACAGGTGTTCTGCATAAGAGCAAGAACACAGCTGCCCTGCAGTATGTGAGTGCTAGGAGGAAATCAGGGACCTTTGCAAGGTGCAGAGGAAATACTTTTCAGGTTGCAAAATGCTAAAGTGTCCATGGACTAAAGAGAACTGAAATCATCGGAAAGTTAATAAAACAGGATCTCATGGAGTTAAAAATAAATTCTGGGGCTAACGAAAGAAGGGACCCCTTTTTCTCAGAGATTAAAATGAAACAAGAGCCACTTTGGGTCTGATTTAGTTCTTACTATCCTCTCTTGAGCCTCTAATGTTCGTGTCCCTCCTCATTTTCTTTACTTTCCTATTTTCTTTTTTCTGCTGCTCCCTCCCCTGTTTTTAAGTATGTCATGTTTAATTCACCTTTTGAAATTCTCAAAGATGAAACAGACATCAAGAATATGACAGGTGATAAACATAGAAAATGATGTGCTTAGTAGTTGGATTTTTGTTAGTTTTTGTCAAGAAAAATCAAGATTGTTGCGGAGAACATTCTCAAAATGAGAACCATTTCTGCAATGGAGTCTGACTTGACTCTAGCCAAGGTGAAATGAAGATGTTAGGTTTTGATCAGGTAAACCTTTGCACATAATGCTTCTGTTAAGCAAATATTTAGGAGTTCTAATGGTGAGGCAGAAAGAATGGCCATCATGGGGATAATGCCCCCACACTGTGCTTCCACAAACACAGTCTGTAGTGAAATCCAGACCGAAAAAAAAAGGCATGCCTTAAATTATTAAATAGTGTGACCAAATCCTCCCCCATTCAGCTTTATTCAGGCCTACGGTTTCCATTTTATTCTCACTGAAATCTTCAAAAGAAATACCAGATTAAGAATTAAGTCTCCTACCTCTGACATTAGTCTAAGCATCCCTCTCCTATAGTAATGAATTCCAACTATTTCTTTATATTTGTACACATTTTATTTCCCAGATAAGAGTCTCCTTATAAGAAGCTTGAGCTCAGAAAGGTTAAAATCTATTCTGCTTGATCAGAAAACCCTACAATGACAAATAAACTCCATTTTACCTTAATATTGTAAACCAGATTTATTAACAACCTGAGAAAAATAATTAGGGAAACGTCAGTGTAGTGGAAGAATATTGGAGAACTTTAGGCTAGTGAAAACAAATGATATAAACACAGATGCTTGTACCTGTAAGTGAAGCAGTCACTACTTAAAACAACCCATCAGAACCAAAACAATTTATCTGCAGTTTATTAAAACTAATAGTTTTTATTAACAGTCACCTCTTTGGATTTTTAAAATTTAAATATACAGATATAGGCATGTATTTGCATTTTAACATCTGTTATTTTGTAATTCACAACAAAATAATGATAATGCTAGGTTTTATAGGCATTATGATTCATCTAAGAGAAAAATCCTGACTTTATTAAAAAGAAAAGAAAACATTTTCAGAGGTCAAATTCTACTAGAGAAAAATGTTTAGTTTAACAAAAGACATTGTCTATGTAATCATTACATATGGTATCTGACACAACATTCAAGAACACAATAGAAGATATAAATAGCCTTTCAAGATTCCTCAATGAGATTTGGCCTTCATTTTGAGTCTCTTTAAATCACAGCAAACTATACCCATCAAAAATCTCTTATTTTTCCTGTTAATCTCACCTTTAACAAGAAAATAAAGAAATAGAAACAGTATCAAAAGCTAGATCACTTACCATAAATGCCTGTTGAAATGCAGGGAAATGCCTGTGAATAAACCACAAAAATAACAGTAAATTTTAAAGGTACAGCTCTGCTCAATCCCGACACCATTTATTTCAAATTCTCTGTGGCTTGATAAAGGGATGCCCTCACATACTCAGGGTTGTGAAACCCCACTCAGTTCATGTAGGAGATGTGGAAACAGACACATTAGGTTGACTGAAAACTTTTTCTTACCAGCATTCATCTCAGCTCAAAAGAGCCATCTGTTGAATTTTTAGTAATCTTATGAACCAATTGCTAAACACAGTTATTAATAAGAAATTAAATTACATAAACTGTCACGAAATAAGTTATATCTAAAAAAAATACTCAGAGATCATCTCATCACTTCCTAATTTGCCACATCTTACTATTGCCCCTGCTCTTAAGATTACTTATGCCCATCCTATGTGAATGGTGGAAGTACTAGGTAATGGTGTGCTACTGAGCATCATGTCCTCATTCCCTACTAAGTGATACGTTGATGGCTTAAAATCTGAAAATATCAATCAACATTCATGTTGGACTATACTTGTGGGTCAATTGAAACCATAGGTTGGCTATAGATACAAAATTTTGATAAAATTTAATAAAAGTATTCTTGAAGAATCAATTAACTATGCAAAATTCTATCTAATAAAAGAATTATATGCAAATTAACCATCACTTCATGATAAATAGGAGGGAATTTGCAAATTGACATGACAAAGATGGTCGCGCTGGCCAAAGCCACAGAGCTGGCCGGAGAGGAGAGCGGGCGGGAAGGTTTGGTGTCCTGGTCACTGGGGCAACCCAGGATGCCAAGCCTGGACAGAGAGCAGAGCAGGAGAGCGGGCTGGAGTTCCCAATCATTTTGGTTTCTGCAGCCCCTGGACCAGAAGCAGAAGCCCAGAGCGTGGGGAGCACCAGGAATGCTGGGAATTGTAGTTCTGATGGCAGATGCATTGCGTGATCTCTTAGACACTGGAGCAAAGTGAGCCTGGAGCAAGTTTCTGTTGCAAGTGGGGGATGGAGGGAAAGCAAAGGTGAGAGACATAAGTAAAGTCAGAGTGTCGAGGAAAAATTAAAAGGAAGATATCCTGCAACTTCAAGGAAATCTCCACCAACGGAGCAAAGGAAAAAAAAAGACATCTATTATTGTATGAGCACCAAACCAAACTGGGCTGGGGTTTCAGACGATTCGCTCATATGATTGCAAAGACAGACAGAAACTTCACTCTTTTATGTATCCACGCAGATACAATGCACAACATGCACGTTTTCACGGAAGAGGGCTTAACAGCACCGTTTGCTATACACCCTTCGGTAATTCACATTTTTGGAGGCCATCTGTGTTAGTTAATTGCCATAATCAAGAGTAAAAATTAAAATTTTTCTATCTCTATGACAAGCAGGTCCTTACAGCTTGGAGCAAGGCAACTATCTATAATAATAAAAGTGTAATATGCTAATTAGACCAGATAGCCAAATGACCTTCCGGACATCATTCCAGACGTCCTTCCAGATGAAGCTGTGGTGGCGGGGCCGAGGCAGAGGCGGTTAGGGGCGATCAGGCAGTTAGGCGAGTAGTTAGGGGTGATCAGGCAGGCAGGCAGAGGCAGTTAGGGGCGATCAGGCAGGCAGGTGAACAGTTGGGGCGATCAGGCAGGCAGGTGAGCAGTTGGGGCAATCAGGCAGACAGAGTGGTTAGGGGCAATCAGGAAGGCTGGCAGGCAAGCTTTCCGGATTGTGAGAGGGTGCAAGCAGGGCTGAAGGACTGACCCCCCCCCCACATGAATTTTGTGCACCGGGCCTCTAGTTTAAAAAATAAAATTATATATACACATACTCATTTTTTCAGTCAGTTTTTAAACATTTACTGGCACACCACTGTTTATACCATATGCTAGGAACTAAATATTTTTCCAAATTAGGTCATAGGAGTGGAGCCTCATGATGGGGTTAATGCTTGTGTAGCAACCCAAGTTTTCCATCACACGAGGGTACATACAATGTGAAGAAGGTGGTCTGCAAACCAGGAGTAGGAGACCCTCACCAAACACCAGATTGGCTGGCACCTTGATCTTGGACTTCCCAGCCTTCAGGACTGTGGGAAATAAATATCTCTTGTTTAAGACACCCTGTCTATGGACAATTTTAAGCAGCCCAAACTGACTAAAACACTATATTTTCTGCTTAAAGAATTAGATTGAAAGAGAAAATGAACAAATGTAAATATACAGTTATCTCTAAATTAGACTTTCTAACAGTGGAACATGACCTGAGCATGGCAAAGTCCTCTGCCAATGTACCTTTGTGTGAAGTTAATGAAGCTGTTTTCATCCTTCTGGGCTTTCTATTTTCAACTGAAATTAAAGATGATAATATCCACCATATAGAAATGTGCCGTGGGAATTAATAATAGAATCTGAAACTCCAGTTGCTGTTGACTGCAATAATTAGCATTATTATTGAGCTCAATAATAATGAAACATCTGTTGTTGTTTTTTATATTTTTCAGTTACATGTATACTACATTATATTTTCCTTAACATTTTTAGAGACTGTATGCTTATTCTCTTCTCATGGATATTATATTTTAAAAGACACAATGTGCATGATTTTGTTTTAGAGAGAATAATAATTGACTCTGTTAAGTTAACCTATTTATCTGAAAAATGACAGTATTTTTTCCTGTTCCTTTATTAGTACATGCTCATGTTTCTATCAAGAAAATAAGACAGTGTCTGGAATGATGTGGGAGCTATTTTATAATGAATTCAAGAGCTAATTCTTGATTCCTTGATTTCTTGAAGTGCCAAAAAAATCTGAAGAATGTTCTTGAATGACTCAACCCATCCAATGAATCAGAACCAGGAAAAGAGGGTATGAAGTGAATGCTCCTGAAAATGTTGGTGTCTCTTTACAGGCATTCACCAGGACTACCAACAGGTTTTGTTCTCAGTGCAAAATCACCTGCAAGCTACTGTAAGCAAATTGCTACTAATCACGAGTGCTCAGAGCACCAAAATAGCCTACTTAAAAATATAAATTAGAGAGGAGTTAGGGTCATCTCTATAATGTGTGCTATGCTCACTCAGGTTCCACTGTGTCTTTTAAATGAGGTAGAGAGGTGAGTTTTGGAGCTCATGCCCAGAATTTCATGGGAGGGAACTAAACACAAAAATATCACCCATCTTGTGCTTGCAGTACAGGAAGAGAAAGGTTTCAGAACTGCTGCATGGAGCCATCAAGCCAAAGCTAGAAGATACTACAATGTTCTCCACAAGTGCACTTTCACTCCCACCTGGGCATCCTTTCAGTTTATGATTATGACACTTGCTTCAAGGGTCTATGTGAGGATTCAGATGAGTGAGCAATATGGAGTATCTGTCTGACAAGTAATCTTGATTAATGCCATTTCCTATGGTGGACACCGTGATGCCTGCCAGGCTCCACGTCATGGGGGAATTTGTTGCCCTAGAGTAGGGCTTCCCATCCTTTGCACAACTGATATTTTGGATCAGATAAGTATTTGTTGTTGGGGGCTGTCCTGTGCATTTTGAGATGTTTAGCAGCATCTTTAGACTCTATCAACTTGGTGCCAGTAGCATGCCCCACTCATGACAATAAAAAATATTTCCAGACATGGTTCAATGTCCTCCAAGGGGCAAAGGAACCACAGATTGAGGACCACTTCCCTCTAATCTAGAGCCTAGACCCCAGCAGTGCCGTCAGGGATTGCCTTTTCAAACATTTCCAGAGATTCAAAGAGCCACCTCACTTAAGGTCATGTCCCTTACCAAGACAACCCATCCCCAATAACTAATCAATGCAGAAGATAAAGGCTCATCTTGGCTCATTTCAGTGATGGGCCCTACCTGCTTCCCTGTGCACACTCTTGCTTCCTCCCCTTCTCTTCTCCAGGTATTGATCCCAAGGGCACACCTTAATAGACATCCTGTATCCTAAACTGTCTCAGAATCTGCTTCTTGGGGAAATAACTTGAGTTAACTCCCTTCTGCTTCCCTGTTAGGCTCAGTCATATGAGTTGTTCTCCCCTCAGACCTAGCAGAAGAGAGCACATACTGAACAATTAATGGCAACTTCCCTTTGCCTCAGCTCCCAGCTCTATCTTGGAATCAATCATGCAACTTAAAAAATTGAGTCTGAATGTACCAACTGCCTTGTCTATTTTAACAAGGACAAATAAGCTTCATCTGAAAATGACATTGTTGCCTTGAATGTGAAGGCAAACAGATGTTTAATGGAGGATAACTTTGGTAATATTATTGCATTAATTCAAACAAAAAAGGCAGTGATAAAGCAGAGGTGGAAATACAATATCCACCTCTGGAAAATATTTTATGTAAAACAACTTTACATATAATTCATCCAACTAAATCTCCTCCATTAGTCATTTGTTATTACTCAAGAGAGAAAGATTGAGGATAAAAAAGAATGAGCAACTAAGCTCAACACAGGGATTTTATGGCACATAGTCTGTGCTCTTGGTCATAATAGATTTCTGATGGAGCCACCTGGAGTGTGTAGCATGAGATTTATTTATTTCAAAACTATACTTAACATAGTCACCTCCCACAAAAGTTCTCTCCTGTGGAAGAATGGTAGATCGGACAAAAACTCAGGCCAGTTTTGCCTGTATTGTTTTAAGTGTACATATATCAGCAGTCACCTGTAAAACTTGGAGAATGACATCACCAGCCTAATTTAAAAGTCTCTAGGTTCTTCTTCCAGTAAGACCAAAGAGCAAGAAGTCTCTGTACTAAGCGAGTCTGAGCATATAGCCATTAGAAACCTGCTTCATAGCACTTGACTTTTATCTAATTTTTTCCCCAAATCAGCATGCATTTTCTCTCTTGGGGAAACAAAACATTCATTCAACTTAGAGAGTCAAAGAGGATTTTCCTTTCGTGAAATTACAAATTGGGAAAATGCTTCCTTATTCCAGCATGTGCATTCCAAGTAGATTCGTAAAAACACAAATCCTTAAGGCTGTTTACTATGTCTCCCATCCACTTTCATGTCTGTCTTCACTTATCCCATTTCAGTAATTTGAGGGCAAGGAAGGAAATATCCCTCCGCCTCTTTGTCTTGATCCTAACAGTTCCTCAAAACCAAGGCAATCCAATATCATGGCCTTTACTTCTTTTTTTCCGTGACCCTGTATTCTAGGTTCATACATTCTTGCAAAGTGGGAATTTCACCCTCTCCTCCTTACCCATGGTCATTGCCATTCACCTACTGCTTATGCAACAGACTTGTGATCTGAGTAGGACTGACTCTACCCTCAGCTTCATAGGAACTGCTGATTGACCTAAGTAAGCAGCACACACTCCACTTAGCCACAAGAATAGAGAGATGGAACATTCTGACATCACTGAGCTGTTGGTGTAAACGAACTATAAAGCGCTCCCAACTTCTAGAATCTTCTAGAATTGCTAAGCCAAAACGTTTTTATTGTTTAGCCAGTTTTAGTTAGATCGTCCATTACTTGAAAGCAAAAGCATGCTATCTATGTATCTTTTATTTAAGTGCTTTTAATTAGATATCACATTTCACTGAACTGAAGAAGCTGTTGATTGCTAAAAGTCACCATTATTTTGTTGAAGCTCTATACGTTAAATATAACAAGTGTTTTCTTATCCTTTAGGATTTTTAGTGTGTCCTTATTGAAATTGATACTTTGGATTTATTTAGATAATTTTTAAAGGCACATCTTGCTGCACAGATAAAAAGGAGATAAATTAGTTAAGTTTTCCTAAAAATTCCTCACATTCAGAGTCCAGTACTACTTCTGAATCCCATTTCAAAACAGAATCATTGATCTGAATTTTCCAGAGTTCTATCCTGTGCTCTCAGGAATGGTGGTGTTGACCCAGTCCTTCAGGAGCGCTTCACTGTTGACTCTGAACTTTTTTTTCCGAGCCTCTAGCATGACCCTCTCTCTAAAATCGAAGCTGACTCCTCCTTCATTGCCAGTAATTTTTTTCAGACAGCACCCAAGACACACTCCTCCTCCTCAAATGGCCCCACTTGGTTAACTGGTTGGAAGTCACAGGGGTCAATTTCCCAGGAATGACAACCAGTGAACCTCATCACAACTTTGCTGGGCTGTAAAATAGCTCCGTTTATAAGAGGCATCCTGATTTCCAATAAGTTAGAGTATGAGAAAATGTGCATCAGTAAAATCCAGGGGACCATTCTTTGTCTTTAGATGTTTGGTTATCATCATAGTGGGCTGTGCCATATTTCCCTTATCCAGAATGCAGACTAGTTGCATATTTCTCAAAGTGTGATATGCCTAACTCTAAGAGTATGCTTTGTCCAATTCAATGTAATACATACATACTCCATTATTTTCCCCAAGTCTTCACCTCTCCTCACCTCACCCTTTGCTATGTGATATTGCATAGGGGAGGATGCAGTGTCCTTGTCCTGCTGATGATGATATGACATGGTTTGGCCAATTGGATAACTACAGACATGACATTCAGGCTTGTACGTTTGCCTTTGGAGGAAACTCATGAGTAGAACATACTTCATGTAGCTGCTGGTCCATAGAGACTGAGAGGCAAGTAGAGCAGATCAACTGAACCCAGCCAAGATCAGCTGCGCCCCAACCAACCCACCGGCATGCGGCAAGAAAGATATGCTTATTATTGCATCTCACTAAGTTTTGGAGTTGTGCTTGTTACACAGCATTACTATGAGTGATAATATAAATATGCTAAAACTATGCTATTATAATGTATTGCAACAAGGATAATGGTTTCCCATGTAGGGTGACATTATAAAGTTTTCTGTGAAAATAAAAATACTTAAATAGTCTATTAAAACATCAGGTAGTTATATTATAAGGTGGAATCAGAATGCTTAAAATTAAAGAAATATTGATGCAGTAAATAGTATTGGATTTTAAAAATGATTGAATTAAAAACAGTATTGAATTTTTAAAAAATACTGAATTAGAAGGCAAGAGACCAAGGTCACTCACTAGCTATAAATATGACAACCAATAGTATACTCCCTTCAGTTCCTCAGTTTCCCCATCTATAAAGGATCAGAGGTGGACCAGATGGCTTAATCAGCTATTAGATTCTATGGTGCTATAAACCAGCCTGCTATCCTTCTCTATAGCTCAGGATAAAGGTGAAAGAGAGACAGGCAATTTTATAGCATCCTGAATTCCTCATGATGTTTGGATGTGGTAGGTGGCAGCTAGCAACAACAATGACTGTCACTCTTGAATTACCACACTGTGCTGAGCACTGGGCTGAGAGCTCTATGTATATTATCTGATTCTTTGTCATGAATAATCCTGTGATAAAGAACATATTATCCCCTTTGCATAAACATGAATAAGAGTAAAGCTGAGAAAGCTAACTTGCTCAAGGTCACAGAAAGGAATGCTAACTAAAAGATTCATTTATTATTTTATGTAAGCAATCATTGATCCCATTTTTGCTTTTAGTATTTCTTTATTATACAAATAAGATATGAATAAATCCTCAGATGGTTCAATGGGACAGGTGTAGGCAGACAGCAGTGAGAACTTTCTCCTAGAGCCATGCCCTCCCTTCCTCTGAGTTAACTAGAATAACCATCTCCCAGGCCCTGATGGTCATTAGTATGGTGAGCATCATACCACCCCATGCATTTACACTATAAAGGCTGAGTAAGATTGCATCTTTTTGTTGATCTCAATCCTCTAATCACTTCTCATCACACTTTAATAACATTTAAAGTCAGAAGCTCCAAGCTCCCAATAATCTGGCTTCCTCCCTGCCTTCCTTCCTTTCCACTTTTTCTCTTTCTCACAGAGTCCCAGCCACGCTGGCCTCGTTTTGTTCTCCAATCACATAAAGCACAATCCTGCTTCAGAGACCTGGGCTTGCTGTCCCCTCTGCCTGGCACACTTCCTTTTAGATCTCTGATCAGGTGTCCCCTCCTCAGAGAGACTCTCTCCTGCCTGCAGCTAAATCACTCTCTATTCTCTTAGGCCGCGTGGCATCCATTTAGGACTCCTCTCACCACCAATACACAGATAGATGGTTGCTTGTTCATCATCTCAACTTCAGTCCCCCCCACACTGGCATGCAAAATCCCAGGAAGAACTCTGTCTTATTTGTTGTTGTACCACCTGCACCTGGAAAGGGGCCTGGAACTCAATCAATATCTGGCAAACTACTTGATTAACAATTGATTTCTATGGCATATGCAACCACAGTCAAATATACCTTTTTCTACACAAACTGGAGCACACGTTGTGTTTTATGCTCTGAGACTCGCTTTTCTCATGCACTAGATCTTGCAGCTTTGCAGTGTCTGTGTATATTGATCTATCTCATGTTCCTAATGTCTATACACTACTCTATGGAATGGTTCCTCTATGTTTATTTAACTGTTGCCACATTGATGACCATGTAGATAGATTATAATTTTTTTCTATAACAAATAACTCTGTAATAAGCATTCTTGACTATGCCCTTATATACTTAAAATATTCTGTTAGGATATATTCCTATAAACTTAACTTTTTTAACCATTGGGTTAAAAATATACATTTAACATTTTGAAAATACTGACAAACTGCCCAATCCTCCAATTTTTTCTTTTTGGAGAATGAATAATTCCACTACCCGCCCCAATACATGGCTGAATAGAACAAAAGGGTACTGTCTCTTTAACAAATTATACTGGAAAATGCAAATACTACCAGTGTATCTCTCATTCCCAAAATGAAATCACCTGAAGGTCAAGGTCAATTAAAGAAGACTGTGCATAAGCTCACATGGAAATGGCCAGTGAAGTATTTGGAGTGCACTGTGCAAGCTCACCCAGGCACAATAATTATTAGCAATCACTTTGTTTTGTTTTCTTCATTATACCTTGGAAATAGCTGTCATAAAGTCATTTATTGCCAGCTGCTTTCATGTTTATAACTACAACTCCATGCAGCATAAAACAAACTATTACACAGCCGTGAATAGTAGCAGTCCTCTTCCAAACTTTATATTTTCCAAGAAGACAGCTGGATTCGTTCCAAGGTGAATTTATTAGATGCGAAATGCCAGAACCAGCAAAGGGGAAACTCGCCCTTGCTGAAGCTTGCTCATGTAACTGGTAGGAATGTATTACTCTAAACTACACATATGTGAAAATGAGAACAGGTCACCATAAACCTGTGAACCCAAAAGAATGTGTATTCTGGCCCAAAATGTCTACATCTGTAAACTCACTTTACACAGAAGCTAAGGGAAGAAGCAATGGTTAAAAAAAAAACAACAAACAGACAAAAAAAAACCTTCTCATATCACAGCAAACTAGTTGTGCAATATGAACGCTCCTATTGAAACAAAATGTGCCTGAAATGATGTCTTTTCAATAACCTTAATTGCCTCCAATTTTGTAAGTATCCCTTCCCCATCTTTCTCTGACTTAAGTACATGTATTATGTACACTTTGCATCGCTGCCACCGAGGGCTGGGAGCATGAGGGGATGCCCACAGGTGACCTTTTCCTCTGCAGAGTCTAGGCAAAATAGAGGTAGCAATCATTTCAGATCCCCGGAGAAGTAAATTACACACTTGACACTGAAAGGTTCATAGCTCATAACCACTGCCAAGGCCTAACTTTGACTGCAGGGAGAGACATTCCTGGCTGAAGGAGGGGCTGAGATGACAGGGAGGAGCCCTGTTTCCAGGGGACTGAGGGACCAGAACACTGTCTGAAAGAGCACAGGGCTTCAGGGGAGCCCTGGGGGACTCACTGACCTTGAGCTTTCCTCGGCATGGCTGCAAGGGACACAGTTAGCGTCCAATCCTTTATCATTCCTGTGTGCCCCCGCCCATGGTGTGCTCCCTGACACACACACACACACACACACACACACACACACACACACACACAGCTACTGTCACAGGATTTCCCTCGGGTTGCTGGAACCTGTTTTGCAGGTGCATTCAGAGAGCAAGGAGTTCCAGAATCAAATCCCAGGGCAGCTCTTAACCAATGAGCATGGGTGGGGTGTGGGAAGGCGTCAATACCCAGGAATCCTAGCCCTGGTGGGGATAGTGTTGAGAGGTGACCTTCACCCTCTGGTGAACATCACCACTGGATTGGTGGTCTCCTGGGATTTGGCCCGATACCCACCCGTCCCTTGTAGTCTCAGTTCATCACATCTCACCTACTTTTTTTTTTCCTGGGATTTTCCCAATAAATCCCTTTCCCCCAAATCCTCATCTCAGAGTCAGCTTTTGGGAAATTGTTCATTTGTACTGTTGTTAACCTTGATGTGGCTGGCCATGGAACGTTTAAAATAAAATAAAGTTAGGGTGAGCCTCGGAGGAAAGAGACCACATGGTCATTTCCAGTCAGTACTGGTAAAAGGGAGAAGAAAAAGCAAGTCTATCCTTATAAAGCCACGAAAATGGAGAAAGAGCATCCTCAAGACCACAAGATAAGTGAGCAACCAATATCTGGCTGGAAACCAATGGGAGGCTGCCAAGGAAGTAGAACTGGGTGGAAATTCAGAGAGTAACTCTGTAGAGAGGAGGCAGTGGGCCTGTGACCTCATATCTTCCATGCTGACTGCAGGGCCGCACACAAAAAAATGTGTGCCATGTAAAAGTTTGTAAAACAAGACCAAGCAGGGTTATTATCTACTCTTGGTTTTGAGTCAATCCCTGGCTTCCTTAATAACTTGAATCTTCATTGTTCCCTTAATTAGAAAGTTGAAGGTCTGACTCCTAAAGAAAACATTTATGAAACACCATCAACAACAAATAACCACAAAACAAGAAACACGGGTGGTCTCAGAGAGGAGCAGCTAAAAAGCCTTCACACCCTTGGGTGGTGAGGTGATATTTCTCAGTCTGTGAGATGGGCACTATGGTTCAGTAACTCAACCGTTTCTTAGCCAACCTGTGTCTCAGATGTTCTGCCAAGCATCACTGATGATCTGCCAACAAATTGAACAGCTTTCCAAAAGGAGAGAGATCATATACTTTCAATAATATTTCCTGAAAGACCAGGGGAACCGACAGGACACCAGGGTGTCCCGAAGCTTCAGCTATCCGGTTCTTCTCCTTTTGTAGCTGGAAAAACACATAGGAATAAAGGTGCCACCTAATCAATTCCAAAGCTCCCGGGATATTTTCTCATGGGCTTTGCTGTCTCTAATAAAAACACACAAGACTGAGAGGAGGCTTTATTATTACTGTTCCCAGATGATGGAGTGAGTAATCTCCCTAAAGTCACACAGTGGCTAAGAGGAAAAGCTCAGACAGAAGCCCTGATCTTCCCACTCAAAATTCTAAGCGCTTCTCACTGCAGGATCGAGTAAGTGAGGTCAAGGGATAAGGGAACAGGTGAAGAGAGGAGGAAGGTGCATCACGAGCACCCTCAATCCTTGAGAAAGGACTGTTTATAGTTGAGAACTCTTTTTTTTTAACAAGTTGAGATTTCTTTTACAGCATAACAGTATGAAACCCTTCTCAGCACTAGCCACCTATCATAACGGTATAAAGATTGTCATCAAATGAAAGATCAGTGGAACTATGTAACTGAAGATTAAGATGCTTTGGAACCACTGCTCTATTCTGTTTAGGGGAACTGAAGATTGGACACTTTGAGAACCACTGTGCTATTCTATTCTAACCACACTCTTCTGTCCCCACGGCTACTCCAGACCATTGTAGCCCAGGCTGTATCCTCCTCATATCCAGCACTGACTCTTTCCCCTGGGATGAGCGGAGGTCCTCTCTTTTCTGTGCCAAGTAATCTATCACAGGCCATATACTTGAGGTGGGAGCAGATTGCAAGATTACCAGCATGTGTAGGTTTTATGCCTGAGGATTTTTTGACACCTCTGTTTTATCTCTTAAAATGTCAGCATGATCTTTCCACAACTTGGGCAATTCCATTTCAACCCCTCCATAATTTCACGGTGGGAAGCTGAAAACATTACATACAAAAAGAGATGGGCGTCCTTGTGCATACAGCCACTTCTGAAGTCAATTATATGTGCAAACGCCTGACCTCATTTCCTATTTATGGAAGCCAGGTGATACTCTCTTGACAGTTGCTTAGGGCCTAAACTACAGTGTGGTTCTTAAAGAAGAAAGACTTTAAATAAAATGTGTTGTGATTCTGCGGCTTGAGTCAATATGTAAAGGTAATAAATTCTTCTTTCCTTAGTCACGAAGGAAAACATTAGTCAAGCCTAATGTACACTTTATGTTTAACAAGGGAATTAATTAGGGGATAATGACTAAGAAAGAGGTGTGCAAAGGACGCACCCTGTAGGGATGACTAAATAAAGAAAAGCAAAGAAGGAAAAGGAAATTGATCATAGTCATATTTCCCAAGTTTAAGGATTACTACTCATGGCCTCAAATGGCTATGCTTTGTGGACCATCAATCACTGTGAAGAGTTTTATTAACTGGAGTCTGTTATGGAAATGAGCAAAAAAACCAAGACAAGAGCAACCAGTCTGCAAGATGTCTGACAGCTCAGGTCCCAGGAGGTGAGTTATTTGTATACATTTTCCAGTGATCACAGTATTAATCCAACCAGAATCATCCCAGAACCACCAGGAGGAGAGCAGGCAGCTGTCTTTCACTGTACATACAGTAAGCCCTCACTTAATGTCACAGATAGGTTCTTTGACTTAAGCAAAACACCATATAAGGAAACCATACATCTCTATGGCAAAAGAAATACCATAGGCTACTTGATATAAACAAGAGTTAAGTTCCTACAGCAGTTCATCAATATTATTATAAAATTACATTGAACACAATAACATTATTCAAGACCTGTTGGATACACCAATGATCAGTATTGGTTCCTGCACTGGGAGATGAACAAATCCATTTTTTTTCCAGAAGGTTACACACCTGTGAATCACTAAAAAACAATAGTAAAGACTTAGTGTATGTACTAAATTGTCATTATTGTTAGAGAGGCAATGAGGTGGTCACCCACACATGGATGGATGGATGGATGGATGGATGGCTAGAAAAAGTATGGTGAGATAGAAGGATAGATGAATGGATGAATAGGTGAATGGACCAATTCTTTATTTAAAAATGAATACTTTTAGCTACCATTAGCTCTGGTAGATTTTTATTTCATTGAAAGTTTAATTTCACAAAGGGAAGGATTTAATTTTTAAGGACAATATCACAATTGCGTTTTTAACAAGATAATACCAATGCTGCTGATCTTGGCACTATCCTCTGAGTGGCACGAATTTAAAAGATTAATCATTGAACTTTCACACTCTAATCCCTCTGCTCATGTTGACTGTTATGTCTGTAAATTTTTTTTTGTGGTGCAAACAATAGGCAATTTAACTCCAAGTAGCACTCAAAAGAAAATAAACTTATATTCTTTTCTAATGTAAAAAAAATCCAATGGTATGTATGACTTCAGGTAAGGCTTGATCTAGCTAATCAATGATGTCTCTAATTACTATACCAAGTAACTGCTTGACAGGGTAATTGGCTCTTCTGAACCACATGTTGTATACATATGCAGCAGTTTTGAACATGCCACCTGATGAGGAAGATGCCAAGTCATATGTCAGGTGCTTTTCTTTGTTCTTGTCCTATTTGTATAATACAAAAGCTGAAGTGTCCCCTCTTATCAAAATTGCAAGTGAATTTTTTTCTTAGGTTGAGTGGAAGTCCCTATGTAATGGTTTCTGAGAACTACTTATGCTCTAAAGACTATAATTCAGTGATCTGAAAAACTTCCAAGGACTTGGTCATAATTCAAAGGCAGAGATTATTAAGGACTATAAAAACACCCACAAATATATGAATTATTATTTCCTCTCTTTAGATTGAAACATAAATGACCTGTTAATTTATAATTTTTTAAATCTCCATTAAATATTCTCTGAAATCTTAACCCAATATTTAATAACCCTTTCTTATCACATATACATGTTTTCTCCTATGCTTTTTCCTCCTCTTCTATAACCTCGCCCTCCATTTTTTTCTTGTTGTGATTCAGTAACATGGAATTATCCTTAATGTGGCACATTGGACCATGCTCATGGGGCTGAGCTCCTAATCAACTACTTCAGAAAAGTTAATAAGAAAATACAAGTTTCTCTTTTTTCTGTTTCTGTGAGGTACGGCGTTCCCTTAGTCTGGTCACTTCAGTTCTTCCATTCAGAATTCTGAAGTGCCTGGAATCTCAACCTTCATTTTCATTCACCTTTAATGTAGAGCAAAACTTGACAAAAACAACAGAAAAGTTTCATATTTCTTTGAGAAATGTCATGACATTTTGCATTCACAGTGAGTGCACAAACTTACAAGGGTATGTTGATGTGATGGTGACTCTGCTATCACATCCAGGAATCAAAAGGATAGAAGAAAAATACAAATATTTAAAATGAAATCAAAGAATTATGGGTAGTTACTCTATTTTTCTCCTCTTGAATACTAATATACAGTATTTCCTAGTTACTTATAGTAAGGAATATTTTTGGAAAATTATTAGCAATGCAGATATGAGTATCTTTGGGTATGTTTTATTAGGGAGATTTTTAAGTATGTAATGACTCACCTATATTTTATGAGCTTTAATAAATGGGTCATTTATCCATATAACTAATTTAGTTGTAGAAAATGAACATGGAGTTATATTTGGATCTTCATTACACAGGCCAGAACCACTGGCGTAGTCATTAGACATAATTATTCCTAAGCTTTTCAGAAGAATGTCCTGATCCGAGGGCATCTCACTTGGGTCATTTTCTGGCTTTAAGAGGCCTGAAATTTTACGCTGAAGTTTCTCAATAATTTAAATGATGCAGTGTTTGTGCTAAGATCTCAGAGAATTGTCAATGTCCAGGTAGAAAACACAGCCTGGGTCTACAGAGGCCCCACAACTTTGGAAAATCGATGCAAGAATCTAGATAAATCAATCAAAATGAAAATCATGTTAGACAAGGTTTTTCTTTAACCCACACTGTGCTGATGCTTTGCTCTTTTAGCCCATATGCTTTGATGTTTTAGTTCCTACATTATGACTGATTGACAAGATATGACACCATCAAAAGGCAACACATAAAGTGTATTAGATAACTCTATTAAAAGGACAGGCTTTTCTTCCCTTCTTGATCTTTTCTACTGTTATTTCAGCTTTTAAAAAAATATAGTGCCAGTGCAAAATTAAATCCCCTTGAACTTGCTTAACCTCTGCTCTGCAGGTCATCATTTGTCTCACTAACACAAAATTATAGAGTGTTTTGATGCTTCAACTGTTAGCAACAACTATCATTATTTACAGTTCTTTTCCCATAGCAGTTGCACTTTGGGGAAAATAATGAGAAACTAATTACCACTGACTTAGCATATAAACTTTTCAAGTGTTTTTTGTTGCCCCCTAAATAGCAAGAATTGGGAACAAATGAGGAGGAAGAGAGGAGAGTGTTGGGAGGTGGTGAGATCCTATGCAGCCACAGGTGCATCAAGAGGCACAGGAATATTCACAGCAACAGCAGGCTCAGGGCCACTTCCAACCCCACTCCCATGATGCTGTGCAGCAACCAGAATTAAGGCCTCTGGACACATCCTCCTGCAGACTGGAATTTTGCTTCAGGTACTAATAGAAGGGCTTCATGGGTAAGAAAATATTGGTCATATTTTTCTCACAACTTTATACAGAGTCTAAAAATTAAATTATACTCAAAGCATAAAATCTCAATATTTAGATATAGTGTGAAGGGCTAACTATGTAATTTGAAGACAGTTATAATACTAATTAGGCTAAATGTTATTGTGAAGTTAAAGGAAATCATGTTTTTCTTCTATAAGATTTATTCAAAACCATGCAATCATAGCTTTATATTATATTTTCAAGGTCCCATGAGAAAATTTAATAAAACATACATCCATGACAGGATGCAGCCTTTCAAAGTATACCTGAAAGAGAATGAGATGAGGGGATATGCAACAAGATTTTCAAAATATGATTTTTTTTTACCTTTAGACAAAAGATAAAGTTCTGATAAAGTGGAAGCTCAAAAATAAAGTTCTGAAGTTAATTAAGTAAGCCACTTTACAAAGTAAAAGCAGCAACACTATAGGTGAAGAATAATAAGAATCACTACCAAAACTTCAGACTACCAACCATAGAAAATTTCAAAGTAATGAAATATTTTGCCAAAAAAGACAAACCATGATTTCTGAAGGGTTTCTATTTTGGAATATTGCCTAGATTGTGATTTGGTTTTAAATCAGTCTCTCTCTCTCTCCCTCTTGAACCCTGGAGACAATCTATACTAATAATAGACAAATATGTATATTGATCATCCCTCCACAACACCCACAAGCAATCAGGAGTGAGTATGCAAATTAACCCAACAAAGATGACGGGCCTGTGGGCAGCGCGCATGTGTGCAGGAGCGGAGCAGCCGGGGGCGGGGCGGGAGAGCGGGTGGCTTGGGGGGCTTGGCTCCCTGGGTCGCTGGAAGCCCCCCAAGCTGCCGGACAGAGAGCAGAGCAGCTTGGGGGTGTTTGGCAGAGCAGGAGAGCAGACGGAGAGCAGGCAGCTTGGGGGCTTGGCTCCCTCGGTCGCTCCCAGCAACTAAAGGAGCCAAGCCACCAGACTCAGAGCAGGCGGCTTGGGGGGCTTGGCTCCCTCAGTTGCCCCAGTTTCCTCATCACCACCATGGAGACTGACAGCAGGGAGGAGGAAGTCCCACCCCCACAGAGTCAGCCAGAATCAGCTGTTGGTCAGACAGTGGAGTGTCTTGACCTGTCAGCCCAGCCTGCGGCTGAAGTTCCCAGTCCTTTGGTTTCTGCAGCCCCTTGACCAGAAGCAGAAACGAAGAGTGCAGAGAGCACCAGGAATGCTGGGAATCATAGTTCTGGTGGCAGACGCATTGCGGGATCTCCACTAGAGCAAAGTGAGCCTGAAGCAAGTTACTGTTGCAGGTGGGGGATGGAGGGAAAGCAAAGGTGAGAGACATAAGTAAATCCAGAGTGTAGAGAAAAAATTAAAAGGAAGCTATCCTGCACCTTCTAGGAAATCTCCACCAATGGAGCAAAGAAAAAAATAAAGACCTCAATTATTCTGTGAGCACCAAACCAGATTGGGCTGGGGTCTCAGACAATTCGCTCATATGATTGCAAAGAAAGACAGAAACTCCTATATTGGAGAGGGCTCACAGATTGAAGAGGGTACAGGTAGGCTAAGGGACTCCCTCTTCCCCCCGCCCCCCCCCCCCCCGTGCATGAATTTTGTGCACCAGGCCCCTAGTTAGCTAATATGAAGTGCCCTAATCTGATATTCACTCTCCAGAAACAGCTGCGTCAACATAGCAACTACCACTATCAAATAGCAGAGAGTTAGTTAATAAGCAAATAAGATTAGAAGATTAGAGATAAGTCTTCATTGGTGAAATAAGAGGTGTTCAAGATATATTGCTGTCTAGAGAAATTGTGTGGACACCATCACCTCTGTATGAAAGTGTGTATAAGAATATAGAGATTCTGGCAGGCTCAGCCACCTAAGACCTGTGGAGTTGAGCCAAGGTCACATCTCTGTCCAAAGCTACAATTACAGGTTGAATGGATGACTCCATGGCCTTATTCACAAGGATTGGCTGCTTAAAATGAACTATTTAAAAATGTTGTTGGCATGCCTACAGGTAGAGGGGGACTACTAAATTTACAGGATAAGATTGGATGACTTTTTGAAATCTATTTTTATTGATTTCAGAGAGGAAGGAAGAGGGAGAGAAAGATAGTAACATAAATAATGAGAACGAATCATTGATCGGCTGCCTTCTGCTTTCCTCTTACTAGGGATTGAGCCCATCAATATGAGAGAGGCGTGATTGTTTTTTCTAATCATAAAATATACTATCAGCTCAAAAATTAATGCTATCATACAATATGTGTTTTCTTATCAAGATGCATTTAATAGCAGCAGCTGGTACAGAAAAACAAGAGATATTCAACAGTTCTATTTAGGGGGAGCAGGTGGAGGGAGGCTCTGGTTTGGTTGAAACTTTTTCTTCCATTATCAATTGGCTAAGAATGTTTCTTGCTAACAAGTATCTTTATTATTTCCCAATTAGATTTACTTAGTATTTTGAAACTTTAAGAAAAATTAAAAGGAAAGAATAAAAATTTTAAAACAGAAAAGATGAGTTCCTGGCCACTGTAGCTTAGTTGGTTAAACATTGTCCCATGTAACAAAAGGTCACCAGTTTCACTCCAGGTCAGGGCACATGCCTGGGTTATGGGCTCAATCCCCACTAGTGGTATGCAGGAGGCAGCTGATTGATGTTTCTCTCTCTCTCTCTCTCTCCCTCTCTCAAATCAATAAAAACACCTTTTAGAAGAATAACTAAAATATAAGAGGAACTTACCCAGAAAAGACAGAAAACAAGTGGGCTGGATGTTAACTACCAATTTAATACCCTGGACCCTGAGGTTTCACCCTGTTTTGTTTCCTTAGCTCAACCAGTCTTGGTTTTCCCTATAAGTTGGTGTGTAGCATATGCTATTAATGTTTCACCCATGGCCCCTGGGAGCTCACAGTTCCCATGCACACCAGTACCTTCTCATCCCAAGCCTCTGTGGCTCTCTGGCCATGGATGGATGACTTGACTGATGGATAAAAGGTGGGACAATTCTGAAATATGCTCCCAGTCTATCATAGAGTCTCATGGGATTGAGGCCTCGTTGCCCACACCAGTAACCTGTTCAATGCTGCACCTGATTGGCTTTCTGCCATCCCCATTGTTCTTCCACATTCCCCTATCAGTGGGTCCTGGCATCACCTGTAAAATCAACTCCATATACTCACCGGTAACAGTCTGCTTCTGGGGGAACCCAGCCTCAAACAGTGCTCATATTAGGTACATGTGCTCACATTAGTATTCATAGGAAGCAACAGTCTCAACCATTTTTATTCTCCTGGATATATGAACAAAAAGCCCCTTCTCTTTACTGCTACTTCTGCATTCCCTTGCCAGGTCTGGCTCTCCCCCTTGAAAGAATAATAAGCTGCCACATCTTGACTTCTGGAACTGCATATAATCACTATTCAAGAGGAAAAAAGAATTACAAAATAAATACTTCCTGCAACTTGCTATACAGAAAATAAAGGTAAGGAAGTAGAGAAATGAAATCTTAGGCAAACTTGATGGTCAATCTTGAGCACCAATAACCATAAAATTGACAGGTGAAAGCTTTAGGATGTGTATAATGAGTCATTTGGTTCCAAATAGAGGTTATTTTATTGTACAAAGCCTCAAAGATTGTCCATTTGTGCACAGTTGATCTATCTCCAACCAGAATTGGTTTCCATGGGAGCTTTAAAATAATAATAATAATAATAATAATAATAATCATCTAGGATAAAAACACATTAAAGATAATCTTTGGCCTGTAGCCTCCAGAGATGACATCATTATTATTATTAATTTATTTTGTTATAGTTTTGATGATCAGTTGTAGTTAAGTAAAGGTAGGGAAGAAAAGAGGCTCAGTATATTAATATTGGATTGGTTAACAAGCAAATGAGATATTAAAAATAATTCCTTATTGGTAAAATGAATGGTGTTCAATATATACAGAAGGGAATAAAAGCTAAGGATAAAAGTCTACCAACCTGATGATCTGGTGGCAGCTATTTCCTGTGAGACCAAAGGGTTCCTGAAGCAGAATAAATGAAATGACACTATTTTCACAAACCAACTCACTTCACCTTTTGAGAGATTCCCTTTGCTAGACCTTCTCAAAGATAAATAGAAACATGACTCCCGGACAAATATTTACAAATCCCAGCACCACAGAGCTCTCTCCTTCCCATAATGTTTTGTGTATTTCTACAGAGACACACTTGCTGCCACTGAAAGATGTCATCTCTGGAGGCTACAGGCCAGAAGTCACCTTTAATGTGGTTTTATTCTACTGATCTCAGTGGCTGAACAGAGGGAGAGCTTTCATTTAGTGAGGTCTTTTATCCGACTCACTTCTTCTGGCATCTTCATGTGCTTTGCCCTTCAGAGTTTAAGGTCAAAAGGAAGGCCAGAAGATGTAGCATGCTTGGGATGGTGGATAAAAGAAGAGGGACTTTAAAAAGCCAAGGTCTGTTACAGAAACATGTATTTTTATCTTAGTTATCTTGTATAAAGCTCTGGTAGCTAACAGATACTACCAAGGCTGTGAGCTATAAGCAAATAAAAGCTGTCAAATATTCGCAGGGCATCCACTCCACCTAGCCAGCGACTGTCATCGGTGCAGGACAGAAGGTTACGCTGAGGTCTATAAAGGACTCTGCAGAGGAGGATATCTGTGTCTAAATTATACCTTCTCCAGGAACATTCTGCCTATTGCAGAGTTAATTTTTTAATCTGGTTTTAAATTCATGGGATCCTTAAAACCTTATATAATTCCTGCATATTTGCTGCCTTCCACTGTCTAAGAATTTAAGACAAAAATCAGCAAATTGAAATAGCTACACTGGGTCCCTTTTCTTTCTTCTTCTTCTTTTTTTAATATGTGTTTACTGATTTCAGAGACGAAGAGAGAGAGGGAGAGAGAGATAGAAACATCAATGATGAGAGAGAATCATTGATTGGCTGCCTCCTGCTTGCCCCCTACTGGGGTTCGAGCCTGCAACCCAAGCATGTGCCCTTGATCAGAATCGAACCCAGGACCCTTCAGTCTACAAGCCAACACTCTATCCTCTGAGCCAAACTGGTTAGGGCATGGGTCCCTTTTCTTAATGGAATTTTTGGAGGAACTGTTTTGAAGCTGAATTTTGGCAACAGTGGGCACTGGGCTGAGAGATCTTTAAGTCCGCTGTCACTAATTAGCTCTGTGACCCTGTGACCCTGAGGAAACCCACTTCACGCCTCTCTGGGACTCATTTTCCTCATGTGGAAAATACAGAGGTTACACTAGCTGATTTGTAAACTTCTTTCCGAGTCTGATTACTTTGATTCTAAGAACCATAGCTAACCTTCATGAACACCTACCGAGGGCTGTGAAGTATTCCAAAAATGATATATGGATTATTTAATTCTCAGCACAAGCCCATAAGGTAGGTATGATATTTATCATTGACCCCATTTATGGCTGAGGAAACTGAGACACAGAGAAGTTCTGTGTCCTCTGTAAGATGATATACCTAGTGAGTGGCAAAGCCAGGGCTTGATGAGGCACTCTGCCTCTAGAAAATGCTCTTTTAACCACCAGGCTACCTTGCCCCTGACCTCTGACCTCCTTAATGCTGTCCTAGAAGTAAATGATGTACAGTGATATAGTATCTAAGGCCAGGTTCCTCCAAAGCAGACACTGAACATACTTTTTTTTTGGATAAAAGTATTTTATTTGGAAGTTGATTTCAGAAAGTGCTGTGAGAAACAAGACGGGTGAGACTGGAAGAGAGGAAAGCAGTGCAGCCTCCATTAATGAATGAGTTACTGTTGGCAATTGGTGCTCAGTCCTGCTGGGGGCCCCCTGAGGAACTGTGTAGAACACAACTTAGAGTTTGCCATTGAGGGATAATTAGGTTGTTTGCACTCCTTCCGGAAGCTGGTCCATCCTTGCTGCTTGACACAGTCGCTGCAGGGAAGAAACATCTGCACAGCATATGTTTCAAGGGACCTGGCATATATGGCATACTGTTCCTAATATGTTTGCTCCCCTTCTTAGCGATATGTGTTTTAACCAAGGTCACCTCTCCAAGAAAGGTTGTTTCCCCAGGTGGGGATTTTTCCCTGGAGTTAGGAATTAATAGGACTAAGGAAGGGAATAAATCCGTAAAACCCCTTAACTAAGTGCCAGGCGGGTAATTAATCACGTTAACTATGAACAATCAAGCTTAAACTACATAATCTTTACTTGGGATAATCTCCTTCAGTTACTTCCTTGTAGCTTAATAGAACAATAGAGTAATCTTGGGATGGAGATAAGAAACGCCCTAACCTTTGGAATAGAATGGATAGGATTAAAATCAACTGGTATAAATACAGATGTAACAGGGCAATAAAGACCGAACCTGGCTAGAGAACCTGGCTAGGCTGCTGTCTCAGTGTCATTCCTTCTTTGCTGACTCCGTCCACACCTTTGGGAACCCCTGGACCTACTGGGGCTGGACCCCAACAATTGGCACCCACTGGGGCTGGACTCCAACACACTCTGGCTCCCATCCTCACTGGCTTCCTTGAGCCAAGCATACCCTCTCAGCCAGAGAATGTCTCTCAGCCTGAGCTGCAGGGAGTTTGCAGCAAGTATGGGAACTAGTTAGTAGCATCCTGGGTAGACTAAGTGGCAGGGGAAAGGTTCTGACAGCATCTGCTACACAGGGCTAGGAAGTATAGGAACCAGGACTCACATGTAGGCCATTTGGCTCCAGTCCTTGGCCTTTGAACAAGCTAATCATCTACCTTGACAACTGCATAGGCTCAGAAGTTACTAAGGGGAAAAAAAGCCTTGTTTGGTCTTCCACCAAGGATCTCTCTGCCAAAGAGGCTATGCTCGGTGCAAGGGAAGAATCCTGAACCATTCTCTCCTGTGGTTTAATTCCAGATTTGACACAGCCCATGATTTATAAGCAGCCTGGGCTACTTAATGAGCTTGATCTGTGCCCCGAGCTAACTGCATCTTCCCCGGCTCAGCTGCTATTGATTACAAATAAATGCTTTCTTTGTTTACTCTGGACAATTTGTTTGTCTTTTCCAAAAATGCCCCATTAGCTATCAGACTCATTTTTTAGTTCAATTGCCAAGACCAGTAAAGTTTGTATAAGTGCAAAATGATACATGGCTGCCATTTATGCTCTAGTTGGAGGCACTTAAAAAATATCTGAAGCAAAACTTTTCATCTTCTTTTAATTAAAGAATAAAACCCAGTTTGATCTTATTACTCTGTGAGATAACATTTCCCCAGTAAAAGACATTCCCCAAGGACTCTGATAAAAAGAACAAATATATTCTTATAATATGATTAATCCATATTAAAGAGTCTCTTATTAAAGAAGGTCAGCATGGTTCATTTGATAGCTGGCTTAGCTTTCAGCCAGGAGGTCAGGGGTTGTTACTATTTGACATTTATAGACCTAGCAGTAGAATATGATGAAGTATTTGAGTGAGCAAACCGGACGTGACCTAACAGCCCAATAAAACAATGCTGGGCCCTTGTGCTGAGCCTGGCAATCACTTAGTCATCTTATCCTCATATTGCATTGCAGGTGATTCAAATGTAAATGACAACTGGAACATCAAATTACTTCACTGGGTTCCTGTGAGGATAATATCAATAAAAGTTTTCAACTTAAGGGAGGAAGGAGGATTTAGCAGTGAATGGACCTCTCAAAGCCAGAGGGGGAAAACCTCTCCCCTCAGAAATCCTAATCCATTTTCTCATGTAGCCAGATAGACAGGAGAGCGCTACTTCTATTCATTCATTCAACTGGTCATCATGTACTCATTCAGACCTTCCTGTGTGCCAGACACCAAGAGTGCTGATGACAGGTCCCTACCGGTAACAACTCAAAAATCTGGCAGGAAAAGACAATGAAGGTAAAGAATCACACCAAGGTGAAAGTACGCCTATAAGAGTTGTGAGGATGGAAAATTGCAAGATGACAGTTGGCAATTTGACCAGATTATAAAGGTCAGGGTTGGAAGAAGTCCCTGAGGCAATGTCATATGAGCTAGATCTGTAAGATGGGGAGGAATCCAGGAGAAGTGTAAGGAAACACTGTGAACAAAGAGAATCCCAGGGAAGAGAATGCATGTGCAAAGTCCCTGTGTTGGTGAGGGGTGCAGGGGTTAGGATAGAGCTGGAGCACAGACTGCATGAGAATTTAGCACAAGATGAGACCAGAAAGTCTTCAGTAGGTATTTTTGCTTTTATCTCAAGCAGCATCTCATTTGAGAGTATCTTCCTATTGTTCCTGGAGGCTGGCCCACATTGAGGTGCTGATTTGACTGCACATACCCTTTTTGCAGGATGAGATACTTGAGGGCTAAGAAACCAGCCTTATTTGTTTTCTCCTCCTTCCAACTTAGCACCTGCACTGGCTCAATCAGTCTCTGTTTTATTTTAGTGACATAAAATTAACATGCTATAAAAGTTCACCATTTTAAAGTATACAATTCAGTGGTTATATAGTCACAAACTTTTACAACCATTACCACTATCTAATTCCATAACACTTTGAGCACTCAAGGCAAACAACAACAACAACAAAAAAACACCACCTCATACTCATTAGCAGTCATTTGCCATCCTCTTCTCTTCTCAGCATCTGAAAACTAATCTCCATTCTGTCTTTGGATTTGTCTGTTCTGGATATTTCACATAAATGCAATCACACAATATGTGACTATATCTGGATTCTTTCACTTAGCATAATATCTTCAAGGCTCAGCCATACATGAATAAGTATTTCATTATTTTTATGGCTGAATAATATGCCATGGTCTGAATATACCACATTTTGCTTATTTGTTCACCAGTTGAGAGGCATTTAGGTTGTTTGGAGTTATTGTGAATAATGCTTCTATGAACACTCATGTGTAAGTTTTTGTGTGAATAATTATTTTTAATTTTCTTGGTTATAGGTAGGATTAGAAATACTGGGTCATGGTAACTCTCTGTTTAACTTTTTAAGGAATTCTACTACTA
The DNA here is from genome assembly GCF_028538775.1 of Myotis yumanensis. NCBI lineage: Eukaryota > Metazoa > Chordata > Mammalia > Chiroptera > Vespertilionidae > Myotis > Myotis yumanensis. The sequence continues at coordinate 20,601,286 of NW_027223758.1, forward strand.
TACTGTTTTCCATAGCAGCCTGTGCCATTCTATATTCCCATCAGCAATGTACAAGAGTTACAATTTTTCCACATCTTTGCCAACACTAGTTATTGTCCGTCTTTTTTATTACAGACAGCCTAGTAGGTGTAAAGTGGTATCTCATTGTGGTTTTGATTCGAATTCTTCTAACGATGCTGAGCATTTTCATGTGCTTATAGGCAATTTATATATCTTTGAATAAATGTCTATTCAAGTCCTTTGCCCACTTTTTAAACTGGGTGATTAATCTTTTTGCTGTTGAAGTATAGCATTGGATACTAGAGCATTTATCAGCTATTTGAATTATAAATATTCTCTCCCATTCTATGCGTTGTGTTTTCAATTCCTTGACAGTGTCCTTTGGTGCATAAATGTTTATAATTTTGGCTAAGTCCAACTTATCTATTTTTCCTTTTGTTGCTAGTGTGTTTGATGCATACTTAAGAAACTGTTGTCTAATCCAGCATCACAAAGACTCACACCTATGTGTGAATCTTCTCATAGTTTTATAGTTTCAGCTCTTACATTTAGGTGCTAAATCTATGTTGAGTCCCTTTTATTTTTTAAGTAATGTGTGAGACAGGGTTGTTCCAAATTCATTCTTTTGTGTGTGGATATCTAGTTGTTCCAGCATGTTTTGTTAAACTATTATTTCTCCATTGAATTGTCATGTACCTTTACAAATCCTTATGCCTATATCACATTGACTTGATTACTATAGATTCTTAGGAAATATTGAAATTAGATCCTATGACTAAAATTCCTCCATTGTTATATGTCATTCATCATCCCCAAAGCTCTTGGTTATTCTTGCTTATAATTTATTAGCAAACATGGATAATATTTGCTAATAGTATTTTAATAACTTTACAAATATTAACAAATTAAATCCTCTGGAGTAGGTACCATTATCATCCCTATTGATCAGATGAGGAAAACAGAGGGGTCAGGTAATTTGTCTAACATCATCTGTCTAGTAAGCGGTGGTCTGGGATTGCACTCAGGCATTTTCATTCCCAGCTATAACCACTAACAATCATATTACATCTCATTGCAATATGGGGCCTTGACCTTGGTGGTCCTGTAGCCAAATTTTACTGATAAAAAATTCCTATGACAGCTCCAGTGAAAGAGTGTTTTTAAGCTTTGATTTGGATCCTTTCTTCCCTTAGGATAAATGCCCATCAAAATCTGTTATCCAAGTCACCAGTGATGAATCTAATCTCACAAGGCTGGCTTCATGTCCCAACCAACAGGACAAGTGGATGCTAGGGTCTCTAGGTAGGAGACTACTGCTATTTCTCTCTCCTCTCTCACGGGGCCTCAATGAGAGGCCTGCAATTATTCCTTTCTATTCCATTAAACAGTGTTACCTGGTCAAATCTGGAGGCAAAACAGTACAGTTTTAACACCTCCATCACTCTTGCAGACCAAATCACTGATGTGGTTTGGCAGAGCATATGTAAATATTCCAAATGCAAACATTAGATGTATTTGGAATGAGACAAAATAAATAACCAAAGCCATGTGTATGATGGGATCTCAAAACAGTGGGGAGAAAACCCAGAACCAAGAAATTTGAATCATTTTTTCCCACTTGGCCACTAATCCCTCTCAGAAGATTTCTTATTCCTTCTTTTTGTCCTGAAGCTAATCCTGCACACCTAGCTTTTCTCACAAGATCAAATTTAATCCAGAAATATGACCTGACTTCTCATTGGATAGAAGGCGCACAACTAGGCCCTGAGGACAGAACTGTGAACTAGCCACAGCCTCAATAAATAACTCCACCATAAAATGGTGAGATAGATATAGTTCTGAGACATTAAAGTATGTGATGTGCCTTCCAAAAGGATCAAACAACTAAACCATGGGGTCAGCAACTGCTTCCCGAAAGCAAGAGGCTTCCAAGCTGAGGCCAAACCAATGAGGACAGTGTCCTGAGGCTCAGTGTTTCCAGCGGTGCCCAGTGACCCAAGCAGGAGATACACTGGGGGCAGCCTGCCACACTAGCACAACCTGAGAAAACACACAGACTAAGCTGAAGACAATACGTTCCTATTTTACAGGTTGTTTTAATATTTTTTTAAATGTAAGAGGAAAATATAGGTCTATTATAAGCCTTTAGCAGAAAAACTAAGTAAAGGAAAGCATTTTCTTTTCAACTAGCCAACTTCTTTCCTAGTGATTTTGTTGGAGGGCAGTGAGCATGGATGGGTCTTCCCGAGTTGTTGCTGGTCATTCCTGCTGTCACTCAGCATGAGTGGCTTCCACAGCTGCTCACCATAGCAAGTGACCCTCTCACAGCAGAAGAAGACCCTCTCGGAACAGAGCTGGGGGCTCTTAAACCCCAACTCAGATTCTCTTCCTCCCCTGGGCAGAGGCCCCTGTGGCCTCTTCAATGCAAAGAGTGTGTTTGTGCCATTAGAGGATGGCCTGAACCTGGAATGGCTTTCTGAAATCAACCTTAGTTTTAAAAACAACAACAACAACCACTTAAATGACTAATACTCTTTCTTTAAAAACAACAACAACAAAACCACACACACAAAAGCAATATTCTTCCCAGAGAGAAAAGAATTCCCTCACTTGTATGGCTCACATCTCTCTGTTCTAAAGTCTACGTGACTCACATGAATGAGAGGAAATGACTTCTAAAATTATATGCCCTAAGTAAATAATAAAATAATTAAAGAGGAATGTTTGAGAAATGCCAAAGGGAACAGAGCAGGTAGAATAAAATAGCCCTTCTTACTAGATATACTTTCTAGCAAGTGAAGCTTCCAGGGCCAGGTTTATTTTTCTTTTTGGGAAATCGCCACAGGGATGCTAGCAGAGTATCGTGCAGTAAATCAGGGTCTGCCACCTTCTTTTGAAAAGCAGATACTTTTCATTTCCCTGCAGCTTAACAAAATCACCAGGGTGAGTACTGACAATGAAACCTCTCTGGACTGGGATATAGAAGGAGGAGGCTGAAAGGACCCCATTAGTCACTGTTGCAGACAATGTGTGTTGCCTCTCTAACATCCATTTCCCCCTTTTCCTGACTAATAGAATCATGTTCATTTGGGAATGGCAATGTGCCCAGCCCCAGGGAAGATAATCACAACACAATGCCGAGTTGACCAGGTGACACAACTGTAACTAATGAGATGGAAGCAGAAGACTCCCATACCTGGGAGCTCTGAGTAAACACCCCCTTTTCCTATTGAAAGCAAAGATATGGGTGCTTGATCACAGTTGTGATCACTGGAACTGCAGCAGCCATCATACCCCCATGAACCCACAACCAACACACTAAAGATGGCAGGACAGAAAGAGAAAAGATGTTTAGATGGATCTTAACAAGGTTCAACAGCTGTTGACAACCTGCTCTGGACAACCTAACTCTGGAATCATGAGAAAATGGATATTTACAGGTGAGCTTATTCCTGACACTAGGCTAATGTCGGGGTTCTTGATCCAGCATCTAGAAGGATTCAGGAATCTGGAGAAGCGCTGTGTGTAAATGATTAAAGAGTCCAGAGATGAAACATCATTTTGAAAGGCATTTTGGGGAGTCAGAGAAGACTTAGCTAAAGGAACTAAGTGCTCCCTTGTCTCAGGACCCCTTGCTTTTTATTAACACAAATTGTCCTGAGGCAAAGTAGATATACATCAAAGGCCAGCTTTAGTATACAGAAGCATTGTCAGATTGGGGGAACTGCCTACAGCTGTTCAGGTGTTTGGCCAGTAGGAGGCAATGCCATGTAGATTGAAATGCCCTCAGCTGTCTGGCAGCAAGCAATCATTTTATGCATCCTTTTCAGGTTTGGGGAAATGCCCTCAGCCATCTCCAGATGATTCAGCTCTGCTGACATGCCGGAATTAGCTTCTGGCACTAGGCTCCCATTACTCATATCCTTAGAAGTGAACAGTATCCTCTTCTTCCTCCCCCCCTACCACCACCACATTCTCACTCCTACCTGTGCTCCCCCCCTCCCCCTACAACCCCGTCCCATTCCCTGAAGAGCAGCCTGATACATTAAAGTGAGTATCTGGGCTGGAATGAGAAAGCCTTGGTTCACATTCCAGCAATCTCATTTAATAACAATGTTATACCAAATACTTAACTCTTCTGAATCTTAATTCCTTTTTCTATAAAAATCAAGAAAACTATATGAGTTGACAATCCCATTTACTAAATGACAAAAAAGTAATAGTTGCCTTAGAATCTCAATGAGTCAAAAAGCGGATGGGGTGAAAAAGCTCAATAAAGGAAAATGAAGATGAGAGTAGGGGGTAAACAGCAATTTGTTTACTGTTCTTCCTGGACCAGCATCAGCATCACCCCAGTTTTTACAGCCATGTTAAGCATTTCCAGAATATTCAGCTTGCTGCCTTGTCAATTTAGCATTGCTCAGAGTCACCTGACCCTCTGGGTGGGCAGCTACCAGAGCTGTGTATGCTCTGTATACTTCTTATAGCAAAAAGGTATAGTTCTTCTCTGCCCAGAGTTTAATAAGTTGACGTGCAGAAGGAATTTGATATGTAATTTACATACTGGAGAGACAAATAATTTCTATCTGCCCAACATATTTTTTGCTTTGTTTTTAGCTAATGAAAATAAAGCCAGAAGTGGAGTTGGTAAAGGTATCCCTGGTGTTTCATTCCTTTATATGAGAAGCATTTCCCATAAGAAGACAGTGGGAGGTTAAACTCCCACCATGATGTACAGATTGGGGCTATGAGTTTAATAACTTAATGACACTTTACACAATCAGATTCCCATAACTCAAGGAGTTATGAATTACATAGATCTTTACTTCTAATATTCACCTTAATTTTAAAAAGCTATTATGAAAATGCACACATAGACAACATATGAGGCTAAAATTATACCTACAATAAACATCATATGTAAGAGTGTATCATCTGACCTTAAGTTTTTAAGTTATGGTTGTTTTACTTGAATAGCTGTTGTACTACTGCACTGGAATTCCCCATAGAGAGCAGACTGTTCAAGCAGGGCCTTTCCTTAAGCCATATGACCAGGATATACTTTATATTCTTTATACAACAGACAGTATCTTTTGCCTTAACCATACTTTTCCAGGGCTCTCAGCTACCCTCTGGGAAATTCAGAAAAGGCATCGTCAGTCCTAGAGTCTAGATCTAAGCTTTTAATGAAGGAATCCTCTCCCACTCAATAGAACATCATGGGTGGCTTGGCCTCACAGTAGATGAAGAGCAATGCGATGTCCCCAGTAGACCCATCAGTCATAATAAGTGAAAAAAGAGAAACGTTGGTGCTGGTTGCTGTTTCTCAGTAGTTAGAGTAATGGCCTGTGCATTGAAGGGTTGTGTGTTCGATCGCTAGGCACATGCCTAGGTTGCAGCTGATCCCTGGCCTAGCCAATCGATGTGTCTCTCTCACTATCTCTATCTCTCTGTCTCTCTCCCTGCCTCCCCTTCCACTTTCTCTAAAAATCAATGGGGAAAAAAATATCCTTGGATGAGGATTAACAACAATAACAAAAAGAGCAAAGTTGCACATTGTAGTCTTATACCGACTAATGTCTCCAGCAAGAAGAAGTCACCTTCTGATAAATTCATGTTCTCTTTACTGTTATTTTGTCAAGAAGCCATGCAATATTAAAACACAAAGCAAACAAAAACAAATTAACTTTTAGAATAACATTTTGCTACCAATAGTCTCAGACTACTTGGTCAAATCCAAAACTCTATGGACCTCAGTTTCCTTGTCTTTAAAATAAAATTATACTGAACACTCTCTAATATCCTTTTCTTATAAGATTCTATTATGGATCTCAACTATCTCCAATTTGTAGAAGACACACTTCTTTATATTTACACTATTAAGGCTATACATTCTTGTGCCCAAATACTATCTGGGCTACATAGGAGTTATGGGACTTTTATTAAGTTATCTAGCCTCTCTTAGCTCCAACTTCCTCATCTATAAAATGGGCATCATAAATATAGCACTTAATTCATAGGGTTATTAAGAAGCTCAAAGTACCAGAAAAGTTCTTAGGATAATAACTGCTGTGAAATTAACTCAATATGTGTTGGTCATCTTTAATATCACAGAAAGAAATGTGTGGTCCCTGATGCGATGGGATTTAGACAGTACCACGGGCTTCCCTGACCATGAGAATTCTCCCCTAGCCCTCTGCCAAAATTTTTACAATTTGAAGTAGATGTCTGTGCATTTAGAATATCCTCTTTTCATATGTAAGTAGTCCTGACGGATGAGCAAATTAAGCTCCCATCAGTGATCCACTCCTTGATGTACATTATTTGATTATGTCGTCTGGCTAGTTGAACAAAATGCATTGAGAGCCGGTAAGTTGTGATAAGGGAGGAAAGAAGAGAATTCATGGGCTACCAAGACACGTCGGTTGGCATATGAAAGTGGGTAGTGAAAGGCCTGAGACACTGGCAGGGAAAAGAGTGACAGGGAAGCATGGGTCCCAGAAGTGACTTGGTCAAAGATCAGCCTTGTTTCTAGAAATATTAACCTGTTTGAGGCAGGAACAAAGCTATATTCATTTGTATACTCCAGAACCTGGCATAGTAATATAAAAACAGAGGAGATACTCATTGTGTTAAATTGGGGGTCAGGGAGCAACAGACCACTTTCTGTTAGTTGTTGTTGTTGTTTTTTAAATAAAGTTTTATTTGGCCACAGAGAAGCCCATTCATTTATGTACTATATATGGCTGCTCTCATGCTCAACAGTATATCTGAGTAGTTGTGACAGAGATTATATGGCTGCAAAACCTAAAATATTTATTATTTTTGCTATCTGACCCTTTACAGATAATATCTGCCAAGACTCGTAACAAATAAATGATTAATAAACAAACTAATGAATAAATGTAATTATAGATTTTATTTAAAACATTTCCAAAGAAAATACAAGAAGAGTGAGTAATTTTTGCTTTAGGACCAAAATATGGCAAAAACAGGTAAGAGAAAAATAAATAGGGTGGAAGCTCACTATTGCTGAATAATGGGCCACATTCAAATGCATTCCCTACTTGCAGGTGTTCTGTTTACTAGTATATTAGAAATATTTGTTGAAATTATCTGTTGGGTGGATGTGGTACAGGGTGGAGTGTGAAAAGGGTAACAGTCAAGGATAAATAAAATGAGGCATTCTCCAAGATTTTATTATGGAATCATAATGACCCTGAAGAAGTTTGGGTCTGGCACCTTTGCTCCGAAACACTCACTGAATTTAACCAACAGTGGGCTATCGGGTTTCTCTACCAAAAACAAATAAGAGATAAAAAATAATTTGTGCTGCCAGAGGGGCCCTTCCAACCTGTAACTGGGGTGACTTCTTAACAAAGTAGCAGAGCAGAACATACCTGCGAGGTGCTTTGTGAATGAGGGTTTGGACAGACTTGTAAGACCTGAGCTATTGTTCTCCTAAAGCAATCCCAAAATGGGTTAAGGTAGACCCTCAGAATAACAGACTGAAACATGTGGGTGACTTCATGCTTATTCGTACCTTCATCTGCTTTTAATAGTATCAACTTTTAAAAAGATTATTCTATGAAGAAGAATTTAATATTCAAAACAGGATCAGTTATACCTGCCTGTTGCCCATCATCAAATATAACAACTCCTGGGAAAGAGATGGAATCTCTTTCCATCTGGAAAGTCCGTGAGAGCCTGGGAAATGAGCAAAGAAGGTAAGATGCTGTCACATCCAAAGACTAAGCCTCTGTCGCTGCCTCCTGCTTGGTATGCAGAGACCCAAATTGTGGCTATTGGCTTCCTTTCTTGTTTGAATGTGCGCTCCCAGATCAAAGGGAGAACTTGTTTGTTTCATAAACCTTTCCACAACTTTTTTTTTTTTTTTTTACCATTATACGACTTTAGAGCTTTTATTTTTTTTAATTATTTCCCTTTATTGATTAAGATATTACAAATGTGTTCTTATCCCCCCAATGTCCTCTCATCCCCCCAGTCCTGCCCTCACCCTCACCCCCTGTTGTCCACACCCATCACTTATGCTTATATGCACGCATACAAGTCCTTTGGTTGATCTCTCCGCCTCACCCCCACCCTCCCCTACTGTCTCCATGACTTTTTTTATACCCATTACACATCACAGTTGAGTTTACTCCACTGGTAGAATAACTGAATGAAGAGGAGTTCTTTCCTGCTGGGTTTATTTAAGGAATCTTCTGGGAATGGCAATAGGGAAAGTATGTCATTTACAACCATGAGCCTTCTGGCCAGAATCTCATTAAGAATTTTCTCCTTTGCACTTGTTCTATTCTTTCTCTTTATCTTTATCACTATCAAAACATTATTATGGACTTATAATGCAGAGGTCTATATGATATGAAGGGAGGGTTATAGGCAAATGTGTGTACACAAGTGCTTGTGGGAAGGTACATGCACACACAAAAGGAGGGAAGGTATGAAACCATACTTCCAGAGAGAATACTGTCAACAAATGCTCAGAAAGGGCCCAGCCAAGAAGTAAAATAATGGCAGTCTTGCCTTATCAGAACAAGGATGGTGTTAAAGGACACTTGAGTAAAAAGTAGTTACAGAATACCTTACATTCTGGGCTAAGGAGCTCATTCTATCTAATAGAAAAGCACTGAATTTTAGGGGCAATGGCTGATTTGGACAAAATAGTTAATTAAACTAATAATGAACTTGGAGTTGAAAAGAAAAGTTTAGAGAACGGACAATAGAAAGGAAAAAGCCTCAAGAATTTGAGTAGGTGTGGGGGAGACAGATGAAGAGCCAGAATTGAGGGGAAAGGATATATATCAAATATAATGAAGAAAATCTTATGAGATTGACTTGTGAGAGAAGGACAGAAGAGCAAAAGATAACTGATATTTTGATTCAAGGTGACAGGAAGTAAGAATGATGAAACTGTTAACAGAAATGAAAAAGTGCATAAAGAGTCCCATTGGAGAAAAAGATGTGCTAAACTTTAGATAGGTAGCATAATCTTTTCTACATCTGCTCTTTTCCAGTCAGACACTTATCCCAATCAGTGTCATAGAATAATCAAAGATGCGAGATGTCCATGTCATTAACCTACTGGCAAGAGACCATGCTGTTCTTTCACTTTGCGTCAACTTCAGAGATCAGAGGACTCACCCCTTGCCACAGAATCAAAGGAGAAAGCTGTAGGATACTTTTAGGCTGGAGTCTTGCTTCCAGAAAAGTAAGAGACTGCCTGCAAGAGGGATGAGATTTCTCACCCAGGGCTTTGCAAGCTGCACACTGTGGTCTCTATCACACCGCCCCCCCCCCCCCCCCAACCCCTCTTACCATCACTGTGAACTGCATGGGGTGAGACATGGCCTAGAACAGTGATGGCAAACCTATGACACACGTGTCAGAGGTGACACGTGAACCCATTTTTTTGGTTGATTTTTCTTTGTTAAATGGCATTTAAATATATAAAATAAATATCAAAAATATAAATCTTTGTTTTACTATGGTTGCAAATATCAAAAAATTTCTATATGTGACACGGCACCAGAGTCAAGTTAGGGTTTTTCAAAATGCTGACACGCCGAGCTCAAAAGGTTTGCCATCACTGGCCTAGAAAGTATTTACCATAAATAGAAATTGTGATTCTACTGTATAAGTTCTTCTTCTAAAATAGCCCCAACAAAATTTTCTTGTAGTATATTCTTTAAAAAATAAATAAAGGACGGACAAAAAACAAAATGGGGGAATGAAGATGGAAAAGAGGGAACAAGGAGTGGAGAGAGAACAAAAAATAAGGAAGAAAAGAGTGAAGGAGGAGGAAAGCACATATTCTGAAAACAGAAGTTAAGAACTTTTGAAAAATTAGGTAAGTGACTTTAATATCTCTGAATTTTCAGTTTTCCTTTTGGAAGAGAGCCATAATGAAGCATTATTATTCACCTCAAAGAGATGATATGAAGTGAAATGATACCAATTATGCAAAAACAGAAGTAATTGAAAAAGAAGTCTAACTATCCTAAAATATGAATATTAAAGATGTGGAATAATCAAGGACCATCTTACAAATTAAAATAATAAATCACATTAAATATGGTATTAATGTCACATTATTGGCTTTCCTCATACTAATGGGCAACATATTCAAACACTGAGTATGAATCTCACTGAGTAGAAAACCAATCATAATAAAAGTCAATGATGGTGGATAATTAGGCATTAGTGAACCCAAGCCACACTAGCAAGAATAAGGACTTTTTTTAAGAATGTAAAAAGATATTTTCCTGTAGTCTTCTAACCATCAAAAAAGTCTCCTTTCACCTTAGCTGGTTTGGCTCAATGGATAGAGCCTGTGGACTGAAGGGTCCCGTGTTCGATTTTGGTCAAAGGCATATGCCCAGGTTTCGGGCTCGTTCCCCAGTAGAAGGTATGCAGGAAGCAGCTAATCAATGATTCTTTCTCATCAATGATGTTTCTATATCTCTCTCCTTCTCCCTTCCTCCCTGAAATCAATAAAATATATATATTTTTTAAAATCTCCTATGAATGATAAGTGAATCTTATCCAGCTTTGAAGTTTTTAATAACGGGTTCCTTGTGCATTGTCTGCATTTACCAAATGGTAAATTAATGTAAAATCTATCAGAAGTACCCCTCTCTTCCTAATCCATATGTTTCCCACTTAAAATTAACAACAACTAAATAACTAAAAAAATCCTGACCCCAAATACCAAAATAACGATATATAGGCAAAGTTTGGGAACTGACATTAACTACTAGCTTGATAACCTCTTGGCTTTGTTTTCTCTTGTTTGTCATCACAAATTAGTGTGGAATCTTAATTATTTCTTTCTTACTTATAGGTGAGTTTTACAAATGAAAATGGAGCCCTTCAACTGTGGCCTACATTGAAATCTCTGGGATATTTAAAAAGCCTTTTCACTTTTGATGGACAGATACCCAGACAATTCTACATACTTTCCAAGAAAAGCTTACACAGATACAGAAAAAAGGAAAATAAATTCAAGAAAATAAAGAAGAAGAAATGAGAATTTGAGGATTAAACGAAGACCTTGGTGACTGCCCGGAAACCTCCATAAAAACCACCATCCAATCACATGGCTGGAAGAAATGACTTCCTCAAGATGTAAACTCCTTTTGACTTCCAGTGTGTGTGGGAGCCTGACTGCCCTTTGGCAATGATAACTCCATCACTGTAGACCAGTGGTTCTCAACCTTCTGGCCCTTTAAATACAGTTCCTCATGTTGTGACCCAACTATAAAATTTTCGTTGCTACTTCATAACTGTAATGTTTCTACTGTTATGAATCGTAATGTAAATATCTGATAAGCAGGATGGTCTTAAGCATCCCCTGTGAAAGCATCGTTCGACCACCAAAGGGGTCTCGACCCACAGGTTGAGAACCACTGCTGTAGACCTTGTCCATGTTCTGCACAGCACCAAGCACCTGAGCAAGGGCTTACAGATGCGAACTAAAAATATGAAGCCAGCTGTGGCATAATGAAGTCATCAAATCCCAGCACACAACCTTATATCGACAAGATCATTCCTCTACCATTTTTTACTGCCATTAAATATTTTGCTTCTTAAAAGGCAAAACATAAAAACATGCACTGATTGAGCAGATGTTTCTGCTAGACTGTTTAGGAGGACTCCTAGATTCCGCTTTAAAAAGGTTACAATGATCATTCAAACCCCGTAAGCAGGTAGGAGTGTTTTCAGCTGATCCAGACTAGTATTTGTTAGCTCACTTTTATTTACCAGCAGTAGAGTTCATGTGCCATCAACTTGTTCAGTTACCTCTAAGCTATTTTCTTAGGTGCCTCAGCCAGCTCTCACATTGTTCCCCTGTTTTGATGGAATGAGGTGGTATTGGACACCCTCTTGGGCCCCAGGAAGTTTGGACCCACAGGCATTGGTATCCTCTCCATCTACCAAAAGAATGATGTGTCAATGAAACAGCATGGGTTAGGAAGTGTGCCAATAGAGAGCTCTGGCTACTCAGCTCCTTTTTTTTTTTTTTCAGTTCTCTGATTTAAATAATTCTTTTTTTGCAAAAGGTTAAACTTATATGACCAACCAACCAATTCAAAATGCCTGCTTATAGAAAGAGTTCATTTTTTTTTATTGCTTAAAATGTAGAAATTTTAAAATGTATAAATGGGTTATATTCCAATAGATTTTTAAAATGTTATTTGGTGAAACTTAGAACATAATTTTAAAAATATATTTGTTGCCCTAGCTGATTTGGCTCAGTGGATAAAGCATTGGCCCCTGGACCAGGGGGTCCCTGGTTCGGTTCCAGTCAGGGGCACATGCTCGGGTTACGGGCTCGATCCCCAGTAGGGGGCGTGCAGGAGACAGCTGATCAATGATTCTCTCTCATCATTGATGTTTCTATCTCTCCCTCTCCCTTCCTCTCTGAAATCAATAAAAATAAGTTTAAAAATGAATAAATAAATAAATAAATAAATAAAATATACCTGTAAATTATAGATAAGAATCTAAGACAGGCCACAGATTCCCATTTAATTCTTAGAGTTTGGTGTTATCTACACCCATAATGCATTTACTCATTAAACAAATAGTTATTGAGCACTTGCTATGTGCCAAGCACAATTCTAGATGCCAAAGACACAACTAATGGGGCTTCTAAGACTAAGATTTGTTTCAGCACTTCATCCTATAAACATTCTGATTGGTCAATACGTGAGCAATGCTTGCTATTAAATACTTTGAATATCAAATATTTTAATCTGGGGACAGACTCACAGGCCACCATCCCTGGGAAAGAGTTCATTTACCACCATACTTCTGGCCATAACACAGTCTCCTTGGGCTTTTCTTCTTCTTCTTTATCATCATCTTCATCATATATCATTTTAGTCCCCCTTTTCCTCAGTCTCTCTCTCTCTCTCTCTCTCTCTCTCTCTCTCTCTCTCTCTTTCTCTCTCCTCTCTCCCCCCACCCCCTTGCTTCTCCTCACTTGAACACTTTCCCTAGGCAGGAACCTCCCCTCTCCCTCTTTAGCTTCTCCTTTCTTCACTTCCTCCAAGAAGCCTTTTCAGATCATCTCAGGTTGGGTTCCTTTAGAGAAACCCCTTCTCTAATAACAGCTTAAAACACACCTGATTTTTTTGTACTGAACACAGTATTTTAGTATGGATACCCTACCTCTTGTGCTTGCCTATAAGGCCTGAGGTAGGAGGACTGCATATGCTGTCCCAGGATCTGGCACAGAGGGGAAAACACTAAAAGAGCTTGAAAAAATATTTGTGGACAGAAATGGGGAAAAGAGGAGGAGAAGAGAGAACAGATTGAGTTAAAAGAGAAACAGGAGAGTTACGAGGAGTGAGGAAAAGTAGGAAAAGTGGAGTGAGGAAAGAGAGAGGGGATGAGAGAATGGAGAGAGCCCAAAGAGAAGGACACAGAAAAGCAGCAGAAAGAAGGAAGGGAAGATGCGGGAGAGAAGAAGAAAGGGAGAAAGGGAGTGAAGGAGAGGAGAGAGGGAGAAGCAATTGAAATGCAGAGAAGTTGGGGAAGGACTATAGAGAGGAAAAGAGGAAAGGAGGAAGGAGAAATGGAGGGAAGGGGAAGAAAGTGAAATATATAATTAACTGCAGGTGACCTATTCAGAAACAGTAGCACACCAGGCCACATAAGGTTCTGCCCCCTGCTGGCTTGAACTTCTCACCTCACAGCCTCAGATTTCTTTCTGAAAAACCTTTTTATGAGATATGACTGTATTCTAAGTATTTCTTAAGGCGAACTGTATTATTTCTGCCAGTTTGGCTTCATTTTCCTCACCCTTTTTGTGAATTTTTATTAGTTATGGAATCAGGCTTTAATAATAGTTGGGCTGAATCGTTCCTATCCAACTAAGCTGAATGCTTTTCTTTTTCTTTATTGTTTTGATTTTTGTTTTGTTTTGTTTTGTTTTGTTTTTCAATTTGGAAAGATAGTGGGGGGAAAGAATAGTAAAGAGGTCTGAGAATGTCAGGCATCATGGACAAGTCAGCTAGGGATTACAGATTATAAGAACTTTAAAAGAATAGATGTTACCGGAGATAAACACTTTTCAAATTATTTTGTTCTGTTCTAACTCAATAATAATTGATTTTCCAATGATTTGGTCAATATGGCCTGAAGAACCACTTTTATTGTTCGAGGGAAGGTGGAATCAATAGGGTATTAGGCCCACCTCTGCAAAAAAAGCATTCTGTTACTAACCTTCTCACAACTTCAGCCAATGCATTTCAGAGTCTGAAATTATAATCATCGGCTGCACTATTACATCATCAGTGGAATTTTCATCAGCCCTGGACCCTGCTGTTCAGGATCACTCTGTGACATGAGGGTTTTGAATCTCTCAACAGTACTTTTAGTGACTTCCACTGAAATCAGAATGAAATTTCCCAAATGGTCTCTTGAAAGTTTTACTGCTATCAATGGTTTGACCATGGCAGGTCACTTATCCTTTCTGGGTATTACTTTCTTCATTTTAGAGTGAGGGATTTGTACAAAATTATTTTTAAGTTCCTTATCTACTTTAAAATTCTGAAGACCACGTGGGGCAGAACAGAAGAATACAGAAGGAAATGAGCTACATAATACTGATGTACATTAAACTGTTCTTTAAGAGCCTACAGATACACTATGGCTCAGGGCAAAGGTGGTGAAGTCTACTGCTTTTGTCAATAGCCATGGCATGCAGTCTATTTTGCTTAAGAACCCCTTTACTGGGACAACCCAGAAAAAATACAGATGGTCTATCATTTCATGGCCACTTTCTGACAATGTTCTGATAGTTGTCATCTCCCTGTTTACGTTCTCACTTTTGGAATCTCAACATCCTAATATTTGGCAGTGTGGGACTAAAAGAGAGAAGTCTTTCAGACCCTCAAATATCAATTTGTAAAAACCACCAAAGATTCTGACTACTTTGTCTTAGAAATATTATAAGACATAAACTCATAAAAGAGCTCAAGTCTAAGAACTCTTATTTTATGCCCAATTAAGGGAAGTTTATCTTTGCACTTTTAACAAAAGAGACTCTTGAGAATACATTCAAGTTTACCTAAAGAAATAATTTTTGGATTAAATAAATTCAAAGAGCAGTTGGCTAACTTCACCTTTGCTGTAAGATATAAATTTAAATAAGAGTGTATTTTACTTTAATGGAAAGAGACCAAGAATAACTGATGGGAAACAAATAAAGCCATAATAATTCACAGAATGTTACTGGACCTGTCCAGGGGGAAGTTAATAATTTATGTCAGTCCAGGTATCTATTCTCCAGAGGATGTTAACACAGTTCTCAAGGTAGTCCTCAGACACTAGTGTCAGGAACATGAAGGAAAATAAACAGACAAGTAAGTCCCTATGGTTTGCTCAAATAATCCAGACTACATTCAATTACACAATCATGTCACTCAGTATTTATTCACCTAAAATATGACTGCCTCCGGCCTTCTCTGGTACACCACTTTGAAATAATTTCATTTATTTCCTGCTAACGACAAATGGATACATTATATTTTGCAGGAACATGCTTTTTCATGGTTTGAGTCCAAAGAGTAGTTACCTTACTCCAAAACTCACTGACCTCTGTTCTTTATGAGGTCAAAGTTCTGTTTTGTTAAATTAAATATTATTCAAGACAGATTCTATGTCTGTCTTCAGGGTGTTTGAAGGAACTTGAGTCTGTCATGCGTAGATACCATCTGCCCTCTCCTTCCTCTCAACCCCAAAGCTTCCCTTCTCTCCCCACCCCCTCTGTGCATTTGGAAATGATCTGCCTCGGATGTGGCTCTCCAGGCCCTGTTGATTACAGAACACAGAACATTCAGAATAGTTTCTGTACTTATTGTGTCATTTTCTTTGTCTCCCTGTACTCTGATCTAGCAGTTTGATTATTTCCTGTGAAATATTATCATGGCTTCACAGGGACTTGTCAAGTCAAAGAACAAAATTAGGTGGTGGGTGGGTATTACTTTTCCTAATTAAAACCAAAGTGTGTGCTAGCACAGTGTTGGAAGAATCATTTGACTATTTACCAAGATGCAAGTGAGAGTGAATGCTAGGTAAATGGGTTTCTTGTTTATTTTACTGCTGGCATCACCTCTTCAAAGAAAGCTATGCATTTGGGCCCAAAGAACTTTATTTCATATTTTAATTGTGATAATGGGCTCATTGGTAATGATTTGAGAGAGATTATATAACTATGCAATTTTCACAAGTATGGGCCCTGCCTCAGAATTTGGTACAATGCCTGGCACATAGTAGGAGCTCAATCAATGTTTATTGGATAAGTAAATGGGTGAGCTAAACTATTAGTGCCTTAGGGTATATAAAGTTTTATAAGATGCATCCTTTGCTCTCAAGAGACCTTCAATCTTAAGAGGTTTCTTTTAGTTGAAAGAAGATGATCTTAGATATGCCCAGAAAAAAAAAAAGGATACAAATAACCAATTGCACTACCTGAAGGTTATACATTATGGATTAAGAACTGAGCTGAACCTGGTCAGCTGGTTCAGTTAGTTTGAGAGAGTTTGCGAGTATGGTTCCTGGTTAGGATGCATACCTAGGTTGTAAGCTTGGGTCTGAACCACAGTCAGGATGTGTGCAGAAGGCAACTGATCAATGATTTTCTATCACATTGATGTTTCTCTCTCTCCTTTTCTCTTTCTAAAAATCAATAAAAGCATAGTCTTAGGTGAGGATTAAAAAAACAAGAACTGGGTTGAAGCCATGGTGTTAAGGAGAAGCCAGCATGTCATTAAGCAGGGCATGTGGTCCCTAAATCCTCCATTCCAACATGACTGAGGCAAATGACATTTGTGGAGTGACAGTAAATGTTCCCATGCAGTTCTGAAAGATAAATGTTTTTGAAGAAGCAGAACTACAAAGCATTTCCCAGATTTCCCATTTCCCAGAATGGCTGAGTTGTCCCCCAGGCTCATTAATGGCCACTTTTTGAGATCAGAATTTAAATAGAGAAGTATTAATAAAAGAAAATCCACTAAAGAAAATAGACCTAGACTACCAAAACCAACATCGTCTTAAAATTCCTTTTATGACAAGTAGAAAACGAAATGTTTCTGCTCAATGTGAAACATCAATTGTTTTAAAAAGAGAACACACATTATCTTTCGCTTCTGGGAAGTGCACCACGACCATAGAAAACACAAGCTTTCCTGTAGATCAATGCTGTGAGTCTGCATACAGAGAACTAAAAATAATAGGGACCAGAAAATCCAATTGTTGGATCCTCATGAAAGCCAGCGAAATATGCTCAGCCTCATCCATTTGATCCCTTAATAACATTAGAGCCAAGAGGAACATCATGTTAAAATAAAGTTGAACCCTTTACTGGGAAGCACACGCTGTCCTGAAAAGAACCTGGGCTCTAGGTTATGTCAACTATGTTTGAAATTCCACTTGGTAACTGAGGGAACTTGGGCAAGCTTTAACCGCTCTGAGTGCTTTCACAGGAAGAACAGCAACTTCTCAGGGCTGCTGGAAGGAGTAGAGTGCAGCACCCGGTACTTAATACATGTGAGCAACACTGGCTCACTCGGACAGAAGCTACAAATTTCTTCTATTACATCCTTTAAAATGTTGGGGAATGTGTTGGAAAATATTTAGGAATGTTTCTAAAGATAGACAAATGCTAGTAATTTTCATACAACTCTGTTCAACTTTCAATTTATTAAAATTTATTTTTTCTCCATCCCCTAACCTCCTAGAGTTTTCTAATTATTTTAGGCTAAAGATTTCGAGTAGCTTTAGCTTTGTCTTTGGCGGGGGATGGGGTAGGTATTAGGGCACAGGAGAAGGAGTATATGAAGATAAAAATGTAGAGGCCACTTGTAAAGTTTAACTTTATCTAAGGGCATCTCTACTCTTTTATATCTTTAATTTATGTTCCTCCTTTTTTTCCCCTCAGACTCGGAGGACTTTCCTAGTCACTTAACAATATCAGTGCTTTTTGGCTGTTTGTCTGTCTCCCTCTTCTAGAATCTAGAAGACTATATTTTTAGAACCAATATTCCAAATACTGACTACACATGTGGGTGTATGTGGCTAAAACAACCACTCCTCCATTTCACTGATCAAAAACCATATGCATTGGTTTCCCACATAAAAGAAGCCCCTTTTCCAGATCCACTTACGTCCATCCTTCTTATAATCATTCAGAATGGAATGTTCTCATACTTTCTGTTCTTCCCACCAAGAGAACATTGATATTGAAAGCAATTTACATACATAGCTTCTTGAGCTTGCTCCATCAAGTACCAAAAGAAGGGTCAGTGAGCTATCCTTCATTCCTTTTCACATTCTCCAGTGTAACAAAGATTTACAGGGTGCCCCCTATATGCCAGGTCTTTGGTCACACAGAGATTTCAATTTAGAGGGAAGATGATAAATATACTAAATAGATATAACTGCTTCATTCAACAAGAATGTCTTTAGGATTTAACCATAAGGCAATCATATTTTTGCCTCTTTCAGTTGATTTGATGGGAGTTGGGTCTTCTTTAGATATCCAGTCTTGTGTAATGGTCAACATATAAACCTGATTAAAAGTTGAGTAGTTATGTTACCACAGCCAGGCCCATTCTAGGTGAAAAGCCCATTCCAGCTAATGGGGGGAAGGGAGGGAGTGGATATATGCCTTTGGTTTCTTTTCCCCCAATTTGTGCTTCTCATCTTGCTAACCTGGTGACCAACATGAGGAAATGGATGAGCAAAGTTCTAATGTGACTGGAACTGTCACAAACTGGCAATATTCACTCCTCTTCTAGTTGTTCAAAGCTGCCTCCTTCTCTTTGGGGCATATTAAAGGCTTCTTCAGGGATCCTCATTCCCAATTGGAGACCTCACATGGAATTCTCCTTATGCAAGACCTGTAACTTCTTTGGCTTTAGAAATCTAAAGGTCATTTCTAGATTCTTTTTGCCAATTCATTTTATGCATCTGGGCAGCAACCCTAACGAGGGTCTAAGTTGACTCTGAGCCTGATTTGCCACATGGGAGGCCCGTTTCTTGACCCCTCACCCCCTCCCATGTGAGGATACAAGGAGAGGTCTAAAACCTGGAAAAGAGCCCTCACCTGACCACGCTGGGACTTTATCTCAAACTTTCAGCCTCCAGAAGTGTGAACAATGAATTTCTATTGTTCATAAGCTACCCAGTGTGTGGTATTTTCTCATAGCAGTCCAAAAGGACAAGCAGACCTGACATACATTTAAATTTAGTATGGATTATTAACATTTATTCAATTACTTTTTTAAGTTGAAATTATCAACACACAATAAATTAAGTCCTGATTTATAGTGTTTGGCAATTTCTTTGGTATAAACGTTCTCACCTTGGCTAATTTTAACCACCAATGTAATGTCAACAAAAACAGAGTTGAGAAGACATCCTATATAATAAGGAGGGAATATGCAAATTACCCCTAACATCCTCAAAAGATGTCTGCCTACGACCAGGCCAGCAGGGGAGTTAGTGAGGGATGACCAAACAACTGAACAGTAGGCTGTGTGGGGTGACCAGGCTGGCAGGGAAAATTAGTGAGGGATGATCAAATGACTGAACAGCAGGCTGTGTGGGGCAACCAGGCTGGCAGGGGGACCATGAGGGACAACCAGGCCAGCAAGGGGGGAGTAAGGGGTGACCAGGCCGGCGGGAGGGGGGGCAGTTAGGGGTGATCAGGCCGGCACGCAGAGGCAGTGAGGGTCAATCAGGTCTGAAGAGGGGTCGGTTAGGGGCTACCAGGAAGGCAGGCAGGTGAGCGATTAGGAGGCAGTGGTCCAGGATTGTGAGAGGGATGTCCAATTGGGCCTAAAACAGCAGTGGGACGTCCTCCAAAAAGTCCTGGATTGGAGAGGGTACAGGCTGGTCTGAGGGGACCCCCTCCCCCCATGCATGAATTACGTGCACCAAGCCTCTAGCACACAATAATATATCTATATATTTATATATACATTAATAATAGCACTCCAGCCCTAGCCAGTTTAGCTCAGTGAGTAGAGCATCGGCCTGTGGACTGAAGGGTCCCAGGTTTGATTCCAGCTAAGGGCACATGCCTGGGTTGCAGGTTCCATCCCCAGTGTGGGGCATGCAGGAGGCAGCCAGTCAATGATTCTCTCTCATCACTGATGTTTCAGTCTCTCTCTCCCTCTCTCTTCCTATCTGAAATTAATGAAAGTATATTTAAAATAAATAAATAATAGCACTCCAATTGCTAACTTAAGAAAAAAAAAACACTTTCCCTAAATAATCTCTTACTCTCCACTTCTCTGATTCTTTAATTTTCTCTTTGTAGAGGAGAAATTTTTAGTCATCCACCTGATTCCCAGGTTCTTCTTTGAAACTTTATTTGCATCTTGCTTGCTCTTTAAAGGAATGTTCCCTGACTAAAATACATTTGAACATCCTACTAGAAAAAAAGAATGGATAAGACAACCTGAGATGGTGATAAGTGCTCTGGAAGCTTTGTAAAGAATGCCATAATGAAGAACGGCAGATGGGTGATAGTTTAGAATATGTTGCCAGAGAAGACCTCACTAAAGACATGCCATTCAAGCAAAAATCTGATTGACTAGAAGGGGACAAATACGGGAAGATATGGTGGGTCATTTTTCAGGAAAGAGGGAACAACAGAGTCCCCAAGGGAGAATGTTTCCCCTGTTTTCAGTGTACCTGGAACATGGCAAATACTAGGGTGGGAAGAAGAAATCACAAAGATAAGTTGGGCCAGAGTATGCAGAGCTTTGAGGCCACTGTAAGGACTTTGGATTATAATCCTAATGTCATGGGAAGCCAATTGAGAGCTTTAAGTAAAGGAGTGACATGATCTCATTTACATTTTTAAGTGTTTTTCATGTTGTTGTTTAAGAATGGATTAGAAGAAGGCAAGAGTGAAAAGCTGAGTGACTAGCTAGGATTCTCTTGCATGAATTCAATTAAAAGATAACAATGACAATCTCAGGTGTTAGACATGTATTTTCCAGGGGAAGCCAAAGAAATGTCAGATGAACTAAATGCAAGGTTCGAAGGAAAGGGAAGAAATGGGAATTATACCCAAGTTTGAAGCTTGAGCAACTGAATGAACAATTTGCTAAAATGGGGACCCCTGTAGATCCCTGTGATCAGATGAGGTTTGCAGTGGAGGAAACAAGGAGTTATTTTGATGCCTGAGCGATGCCAAGACAATGCCAAGAGGAAATGTCAAGTTGAGAATGGCATATATTAGATGAAACCATGTGAAACTGTCATTTTTTTAGACCAAAACTCATGAAATACTGGAAATTTTATATGGTTTAACATAATCTGCATTTGAAGGCCAGTGGAAAATTCAAACATCTGAGAAGACACTTCACATAATGAAGTCTATGTCACTGTTAGGTTTTATGTAATTTACAAGCATAAAATATCATGTGGGCATAGTTTATCTTGATACTATGTGCAACATATTAACATAAAGTCATACCCATTAGTACAACTAATCAGATTATGAGAATTCAACATCTACCAGGGTTTCCTTTAATACTCCACTTTGGCTTCACAGGATTTCTTCACCTTTATGAGGACCAATTTAGAGTCCACACGCCTCAGTGGCAGCTGAGCACCATGAAATGAGAGTCGCCATGCAGTCATCTTTGCAGTTTACAGCTGGCACGCTGTGCCGGAGTCTCCTCTCAGGGGCCTGGTAGCTTGCCAGTTTAGGATAGAGATAATCTCATGCATCATTTGCAATTTTCCCCCATTTTGTTATGATTTTACTCTTCTCTTTGAATTTTATTTGCATAAAATTTTCCAATATATAAAAATCAATCATCACATATACTTTAATTGTTGAGGTGACCATGTGTCATTAATGTTGATAGCAAATACACTTTATGAAGGACTTACCCTGTGATCATTTATTTCCCTTAAGAAATAAAATTACATTCTCAAAGCAAAGGAAAACTATATCATAATTTAATCAATGATATAATAACAGACTATCTTAAAACCCAAATAAATGTTACCTATAAATGCAAGATCCAATACCTTCAGTCATAAATCTCAACTTTTCCTTTAAAACATCTCTAGCATGTCTTCCCACCTTTTCCTTCCCTCACCATCGGTCTAGCATGGCATTATTTTCTCTTGCCTGAGTCACCAAAACTGCCCTCTAATGGTTCTCCCTGCTACCTATCTTTCCTCCCCTCTATAATCCTGCCACTCCAATCTTCCTGCGAACATTGGCATCATCAGAGACTAATGAAACTTTATGTATGGCTCACCACAGACCTCTCCACAGGAGGTTAGGTGTGGAATTTGCACCATTCTGCAAAAATATGTATCCCCAATGTATGTGAAGCATTTAAAGGAAGACCATTCTTTTAATCTTTACATTTCAGACAAGTAAGGAGAGGGAATTTTTCTTTACCCAATAGGACAATGTATTATGGGAAGTATTCTCATTCTAGAAACATGATTGACTGTGGGCATTGCTTGCAATGTTTCTTACATGGATCAAATGTTCTAACTCACACAGGGAGTACTTGGGAGATGGAAGATAATGAGACGCCCTCATTCACTCATAAAGAAAGTAAGTCATGAATTCAAGAGTTTTCGAATTTCACTTTTCAACTTTATCTGGAGGTAAACAACCAATAGTGAAATAAATGTTTTTTGTTTGTTTGTTTCAATGTTTTGTTTTGCCTCTGGTTTTCATTATCTCTGTGGAGACCAATGAGCAGTAGGGGCTCTAGAGCTATAATTATTTTCTAATAAAGATGATTTTTATAATGTTCACATATAAAGCACTTAAGCAAATGAACATTAGAAATAAGGATTACAAGACTAAAGAAAACTAGGAGTTGACATCATTGAGCTAGAAGTGAATTTAATTTGAGTTTCAGTCTTAGTCTTATTGGGAACTGTCAGTTGAAGTAGTCAATTAATTTTTCTACTTCACAGTTTCCTCTTCTACAAAATAGAAGCGACCTGAAAGTCTTATGTTACATGCAAGTATCATAATTCTCTAATCTCTCATTTCCTGTGATACTATAATAGCAATTTAGACAGCACTATCTCACAATCCTGTTTTCTCACAATTCTGTTGGTGGAGTATGCTAATATGGGATGGAGTGCCTTTATCCGCCATAATTCTCACCATCAAGCTACAGAGGACAGAAAACCTGTTTTGACTAACATGACTTCACTTTTACCTTTCAGCAGTAAATACGGAGATAGTGATAGGCCACTGGTCTGCATTTTCTTACCTACTATAAGAGTGTGACAACGTACAGTCCCATATATTCTAAAAGCTGTCTCTGCTTTTTCCTTAATGGTCTGTGGGTTATATGGAGTTTTACTGCCTATGTTATCTGGAGGTGATGCCCAGAGGCACTTTGGTCACTGTGCTGGGACACAAGATTTCTTCATCTTGACCAGCTGAATAGACTTTTAGTTGGACCCTATGATTCCCCAAATGCTGGTGTCCATTCCTTTGTGTAATAACATTCCCTTGAGTATAAACAGAACTTGTCACTTGTTTGCAACCAATGAGTATGCCAAAGAAAATGGGATGTCTCTCTGTGATTACCTCATGTTGTGTGGCAAAGGTGACGGGAGGTGACATTATATAAGAATACATCTTGCTAGCAGACTTGCTCTAGAGGTTTGCTCTCCTTATTGGCTTTAAAGATGAAAGCTGTTCGGCCCTAGCTGGTTTGGATGAGTGGATAGAGCATCAGCCTGCAAACTGAAGGGTCCTGGGTTCGATTACAGTCAAGGGCACATGCCTGGGTTGTGGGCTCATCCCCAGTGTGTGTGTGGGGGGGGGGGGGGGCAGGGTGGGGGGGAGGTGTGCAGGAGGCAGCCAATCAATGTTTCTCTCTCATTATTGATGTTTCTATCTCTCTCTCCCTCTCTTTTCCTCTCTGAAATCAATAAATATATATATATATATATATATATTTTTTTTTTTTTAAAGATGAAAGCTGTTCTAAAGTTCTACAGTTGCAAGGAGATAAATTCTGCCAACCTGAGTGAGTTTGGAAGCAGACCCCTTCCCCTGTCCAGCCTTCTGATAAGAACCCAATCCTTGCCAACATCTTAATTTTAGCTTCCAGAGGACACAGATAAGCTGAGTTTGCCCTCCTGACTCATAGAAATGTGAAAAGAACAAGGGAATGTTGCTTTAGCTGCAAAGTTTGTGGCAATTTGTTACATTAAAAATAGAAAAGTAATGAAGGAATTTATTCCCGTAATTGCTGGGAAGGCTGTTGGCTGAAGCTTCCCAGCTATCACCCCTCCTCAGGAATTGCCTCAGGTAAAGAGAGCCACCTCATTCAAAATTACACCCTTCCTAGGGGAAGCCCACAGCCAGTGACCAGTCAATGTGCAGATATAAAGGCCTACCCCTGGCCCCATTTTGAAACATCAGAACCAGCTCTAGAGTAACTGAAGGGCCGAATTTATCTCTCTGCCCAACCCTGCTTCCTTCCCCTTGTGCCTCAGAGATCTATATTTGTACATATTCCTATACCTATACCTATACCTATACCTATACCTATACCTGTACCTGTACCTGTACCTGTACCTGTACCTGTACCTATACCTATACCTATACCTATACCTATACCTATACTATACCTATGTATCTATAACTTTGCTACGCTTTGATATCTATCATATGAGCCATTAAATCATCTAACACTTAGTAAGGCTATCTTCTATTCATTCTTTCTTCTATTCTTCTATCTTCTATTCACCCGATCTAAAAGACCCATAGCTACAGAGAGTGGATACCTTGAGATAAGTGTCAATAACAATTACTAACAATATTCCCAGTCTCTCTCATCCACACACATGTTCGGAAGGACAGCTAGATATGCCAGAATTATCTGGTAAACATGAAACACATGGTATCAAAATGTTCTCAGTTAAACTAGATAATATGTAAAAATCAAGGAGCATTTAAAAAGAGTGAATATGGACATATGTTGACACATATATTCATTATAACTGTTGATGTAGAAGAGAGTAGCAGGCCTTGCAAAAAGGACATTGCATTTGAATGGTTAACTGTGTGTCCTTGAGAAACTGGCTTTCCCCATTGAAACACAATTTTATTATCTATAAAATGGGAAAATACTAGTCTCACAGGGTTGTGAGAATCACATTGAATAAGCTAAAATATGAAAATGCTAGCACAGTAACCAATATGCAATAGGCACACAGTAGGTACAAGCCCCATTTCTTCTTTGTTTGGTTAGATTCTCTATAAATCTTGATTTGTTTTTTTTGTTTTTGTTTTTTAGAGAATGTAAGGATAAATGTGAAATATCCAGAAGGTAACTATGAACAATTTCTCATTAATTCAAAATTCAGAAGGAGCTGAGAGTCAGCTGGTCCAGGCTCCCCTACTTTAGTAGTCTTTTAATAACTTCCCAGGTTACTGTTTTTTTCCGAGACTCTAGTTATGCAATGGGTGAAATTTGACATACTCAGATTTTCCCCAAGGTTTTTCTGATTCCTGATTCATAATGAGCAGCTGTCTTACCAAATTACCACACAATTATAGCACCGGAGTCATTCTTGGAGCTCTTTCAATTAACAAAACAAAACAAAAAACAAAAAAACTAGCTGGGATTTTCAAGGCTTCATTTTCTGCACTCTGTTGGTCCACATCAAGTGTATTATTTGGCACCATATAGGGATGATAGCTCTAAGTCCAAGGTACCCCATGATTTATCTATAAGCCATATGACTTTATTATGTCAATAAATGTTCTGTTACTGGGTAGACCAATAGATTTTAAATGACAATACATTGAGAAGCTCTTGATGGATGAACCTTCCCAGTTAGATAATTTAGTGATACCAAGATGAATGATTTATATGGACAGTTGAGACATTTACTTGAATAAAAGAAGACTGGTATATATTGAAAAATGTAAGAGTTCACAAGTAGAGGCAGGAACTAATGGATGTTGATCCAATATCAGCCCATTTCCTAAACAAACAAATCCCTTCTTTTAAGCTGTGGAGAACTTCAGCCAAACCAATCCATCCTCATCCCTGAACAATTGTTTCGTCTTTGTTGTACACTGGTCTGAAGCAAATCATATATTTTACATGATAACTAACCCCCTCAAAGCAAACAGCATGCTTTTTAAAAATGTTTTGCTGTGTACCATTAGTAGAAAAAAAAAGTGATTAATAAACAGCACTGCCAATTCTCTGACTTGGATCTCTGATGGTTATAAAGGCAATACAACATGTACATGTGTTTACATGTATGATGGGAGAGTGGGTAGGTTCCGGATATAAAACTGGCAGGGTCTCTCCCTTTATTGTTCTCTTGGGAAGAGTTTCCAGAAACAAATTATATCAAATGTCTCTACAATCTTAAAATGTAACCATATAAGGAAAAGCTGCATAGGCTTAGGGAAACCTGGGCCCAGGGAAAGTGTGATCCTTTCTTCAATGAATATTAAGTGGAAGACAAATATATAATGATGGAAATAGCATTCTGGGTAAAAATAGGTTTGGTATAAATGGAAAATGTAAAAGAGAATTTGATAACCATGAAAGACTCTTTCTCAATAAAACATAATATATTGTTGAATATAATATATTGTTGAATGAGGAAAACATGAGTCCTCATTTAGTACTGGAAAGAATGCTAACATGCACAGATGATTTGGATAATAATTAGAATTTTATGAATACAGCTGAAGATGTATACACTCTCTGAGTCTCAGGTACACCTCTAGTTATATACCCAGCCTAGCTCACCACTTAAACCTGTGTATAAGGATGTTAACTGCCAAGCAATTTTTCAGAATGAGGGAGGAGAAAGTACTTTGATACTATTCCATAGAGGGAAAATTAATTGCTTATATGTGACATATTCATAATATGAAATTGCAGCAGGTAAGTAACATGAATAAATAAGAATCTACATGTTGCAACATGGAAATCAGAAATAAGTGTCACATGAGAAAACAAGATGGTCAATGATATTTATAACATAATGTTTATATATTTTTCAAAATTACACGATTTCTATAATATATATTTTAATGAATATCTTTACATGTATAGTAAAAGAGTGAAGACTTAAAGATATTAGTTGTATGTGGAGGGAAAACAAAGGAGATATGTTTGGGGAGATTTAAAAAGGGATTGCATTTATTCTATTATGTTCTTATTGTGAACAAATTAATATTAATTCTAAGTGCTTGATTTATTCTATGTATATATCTAAAATGTAATGATAATACAAAAATAACTAAAGAAAACTGTTGGCCACACCTCCAATCTTATACAATAACTGTTTTATGAATGCACATAAAGCATACAGAATTTTAATATAATTTCAGATGGTTTTGTATAATTTCTAAAAACCATTGTAAACATTGCTAACATTCTGAAGACCATCCAGCTGAGGTAGGATCCCCTGGCTAGATGTTCCACAAGTCTCACCCCTCATCTGTGAAGTCCTTCTACTATAACACAATTGGGGGTCTTTACCCAGTGGTTAGCAAACTTTGTTTCAAAGCAATTCTTAGTAGAATCCAACATGGTATAATAGAGGAAAACTACGTTATTCTGAGTAAAGTGGTTTTGAGTAAATTTTTCTTCCTCTTACATAGGAAGTGGCTTCTGAAACCTCTAAGAGAATTCTGAGCTAAGAGATTTAAAAACCAACATTTTAGCCAAAACCGGTTTGGCTCAGTAGATAGAGTGTCGGCCTGCGGACTGAAAGGTCCCAGGTTCGATTCCGGTCAGGAGCATGTACCTGGGTTGCGGACACATCTCCAGTGGGAGATGTGCAGGAGGCAGCTGATCGATGTTTCTCTCTCATCGATGTTTCTAACTCTCTATCCCTCTCCCTTCCTCTCTGTGAGAAATCAATAAAATATATTTAAATAAATAAATAAATAAATAAAAACCAACATTTTAGTATCTTATATTTAAAATTAAGCTGGGATGATGACCACAGTCAATCACCAAATCATTCTACTGCTCAGGTTCCCAACATTAACAAGCTGAGCAGTATGATAAAAGGAAGAAAAACAAAATACTAGTTGTTTTTTGATTGGTTGGTTGCTTTTGAGTGACATAAGGATAGAATAAGCCCTGGCCTGGTAGCTCAGCTGGTTAGAGCATCATACCAATACACCAAGGTTTTTGGTTCAATCCCTGGTCAGGGCACATACAAGAATCAACCAATCTATACTAATAAAAGGGCAACATGCTAATTAGACTGGGAGACCTTCCCGGAGACCTTCTGGACATACCCATGGTGGCGGGGCTGAGGCAGAGGCAGTTAAGGGTGATCAGGCCAGGAGAGGAGGGCAGTTGGGGGTGATCAGGCTGGTGTGGGGGGGGTGGGGACAGTTGGGGGTGATCAGGCTGGCAGGGGAGGGCAGTTGGGGGCCATGAGGCCAGCAGGGGAAGAGAGTTGGGGGCAATCAGGCCAGCAAGGGGGGCAGTTGGGGGCAAGAAGGTTGGTGGTAGGGGCAGTTGGGGGCAAGCAGGCTGGCAGGCAGAGTGGTTAGGGGTGATCAGACAGGCAGGTAGGTGAGTGGTTAGGAGCCAGCGGTCCCAGATTGTGAGAGGGATGTCCCAAAGGGTTCAGGCCTAAACCGGCAGTTGGACATCCCCAAGGGATCCCAGATTGGAGAGGGTGCAGGCTGGGCTGAGGTTCACCCCCCCCCCTCGTGCACAAATTTCATGCACCAGGCCACTAGTGAATACATAAATAAGGGGAATGCAAATTGATGTCTCTCTCTCTCCTTCTCTCTTTCCCTATCTACCTTCCCTTCTCTACCTTCCCCTCTCTCTCTAAGATCAATCAATCAAGCAAGCAAGCAATCAAAGATAAAAGCACTGAGAGATTGTAAAAATGACTTGGATATTGACAATTAAACCAGGTGATCTATGGATAAAAGTTGCCAGCAAACATTTATTGGGTATTATCTATACTCTATACTATGAGGCCTAACAAAGCCTATTGCTATGTGTACAGTTAAAACTTAGAAAAATAGGGATGTACAGGTTTTATCTACTGTTGCTCTCAAGGAACTCAGAACCTAACTTTATGTAAATTAAAATAAATTATATCTCTGATTAACATCCGGCCTTATGCTCCTTTTTTCATATTTTTTGACTTTCCATCTTTATTCAAGATTTAAAAATAAGGTAAATATTTTCTTATTGTAAACAGCTTCAAATATTTTTTAGAAAGAGATGTGGATATAAATAAATAAAAAGACTTATTTTCATTAGCTCCAAAATTTTCATTCCAATCTCTCTATCTTCTACAATAACTATTTTATGAATGCCTGTGAGGATACCACTTATTTCATGTATTGGTAGTAATTTTTCACTGGTACATTTTTTATATATATATTTTATTGATTTCAGAGAGGAAGGGAGAGGGAGAGAGAGAGATAGAAACATTAATGATGAGGGAATCATTGAACAGCTGCCTCCTGCATGTCCCCTACTGGGGATCTAGCCTGCAACCCAGGCATGTGCCCTGACCGGGAATCGAACCGTGACCTCCTGGTTCATAGGTCAACACTCAACCACCGAGCTATGCTGGCCAGGCCAGTGGTACATATTTTTAATGAAATTTCATTTCTAATTCTCCTTCTAAATAAACTGATGACAATATCAGTCATCAAAATAATAAAGAAAACAAGATGTAATTGGGCAGTAGACTAAGAGATTTAAAGGTCCTTCAATTCGTTATCAACTCACATACATTCTGCCATCACAGAAATGTAAGTTCTTACTTAAACATCTACGTGAGACTATCAGACTCTTTTTTTTCCCATAAATGTTACTTAATAAAAAATATAAGGTTTATATTTTTCAGATCTGAAAAAGATCCCAGTTTTACCTCTTTTGGAAACTTAGAAATAAGGAAGCTACAATAAGTAAACATCTCATAAGAGCTCACTGGTGAAGAACGAATAAGATTTAAGTTGATGAATGATTTCAAATAACCATAGTGGATTTCCTCCCAATTTATATCAAGTATTCCATGCTCAGTCTTTGATCTTTCTGCATAATAGACGTGTGAAATCACTCAGCCAGCCATAGAGTCGGTCATATAACTTTATGATTAAATTCAAAGCAGATATACAAAATAGTTCCATTTTGATAAGCATTTTCTCTTTTTCTAAAAGTTAAATGAATAATGTTAGGCTGTAATCAGCAAAACAGAGGTCAGAGATTTTTTAGAATTAATTTACATTTCATTATGAAACAATTCCAGGTGCAAAATTAAAATGCTTCATTTTGCTTCTCAATCTTTATTTAAAATTCCATTTATATTTTCATTCCTGCAGAAATGACATCCTACACTCATTTATGTTTTATTTGTTTGAGGAAAAAAGAAAGTCTGAACTCAGTCTACTGGGATCTAATTATCGGAACCTAATTCTAATTACAGTCTTTTAAATCAACGCTGTCGGCTTTCCTCCTCTCCACTTCGTTTAGAAAAAAAGGGCCATTTATATTGTTCAGAAGCTTTCCATGTTAGATACCTCTATTTATAGAAACCATGTACCAAGGGCTTTGTAGCTATAGAATCTCACTTTGCCAAACAACTTCATGCTCATTTGAACTATGGAATTTCTTTGTAACTTAAATGCGCAGGATAAGAGACATGCAAAGATGAAACATATACAAATCAAGACTTTCTTGTTGAGATAGAACATAACATCTCCCTTGAAACCTAATTTTTGCAAAAGGTATAAGGAGAGCTACTAATAGGAGATGTTGCCTGTAGATGTTTAAATAAAATGCATAAATCTGAGCCCTATTATTAAACTGTCATAAGACCACTATCAGAACAGTATTTTTCTACTAACCCTGAACTGGCAACAAATAATAGGCAACACATTCAACTTGCAACTTTACAGTACATGTAAAGATAATTACTCCTAATTTTCCTCTTTATTTCATTTACTAGTATATTCTCCTTTCTAACATTTTTTTTCTCTTGTCATATAGATAATAAATACTAGTATTTAGTCCAAAGGCTCTGAATTTATTTCACTTATGCCCTGTTCACTTACTGAATATCCGCACTTAATTTTCACTCAGATATGTTACCATCTTTACTAGTAAGCAAAGGCAAATGTAATCTCTCCTGTCAGTCTTGGTTACACAAGAACCATTATCATGACATTTCATGCCACACACATCTACTCACTTATATTAAGATATACGCCACAGGCAAGTATTAGGAAGAACAAATATGAATCAACACAGCAGGCAATGAAGTATCCTGCTACTGACTAATCAAAGACTGTGGTTTTCCTCCTGGTCTAGCCACAAGAAATACATCAAACACTGATGAACACATATAAATGTATTGACGATTCAGATTGAAACTAGCAACTGCACTTTGAGCCTGGACTCAAACACCATATCTCTACAGGAGTGTGGCGTTTGATAGAACATCATAGATATTCCATGGCCAACATTTCGAGCCAACAGGGTTGAGATTGTCACTGTGATGTGGCATGTATGTGGTTTTCCTTTCCTCTGCAGAACTTCTTAGAAACTTTAATGAGGCAAAGGAGGAAACTAAGACAGTGGTTCTCAAACTTTAGTGAGCAACATAATCACCCGAAGGCCTTATTAACACATGGATTGTGTTGGGCCTCCAGAGTTTTCTGATTCAGTCGGTCTGCAGAGGGCCTGAGATTTTACATCTCTAACAAGCTTCTAAATGATGTGACTGCTGGTCACCCAGTGGCCACATATTGAGAAGCTTTGAGCTTAAAAATACATTTCACAGTTTCATTGATTTTTTTTCCCTTTTTCATGAAAAATGTATCTTACAGTACTACTGTTCCCATGATATATGTTAGGAAGTATGTGTTAGCTTGGGAAAGAATTTTGACAACAAAAAAGAGCAAAGTGATTCCTTTACTTTTAATATGACACTTTAGAAAGAACTTATAAACCTCTGAAATTGAAAAATATGGAAAAGAGTTCATGAAGATAGTTATCTCCTCATCGTAATTTATGACAAGTGATAGTCCTTTAGTTATTTCTGATATGTACAGGTTAGTATTCTAACATATAGGAATTAGGTAAAGCAAGAAGTAGATAATACCAGGAATATCAAAAATCTTAGGTGCAAAGTGTGTATAGTTAAATAACCTTTCCATTTACAAAACTTTGTAATCAAGGCCTTTCATTGGGGGAGATAAAATAAAGAATTTTAAAAGTCTTACTAAAAAAAAAAGGGCTTGATTTCTATTTCTTGTAGTGGACTTTGAAGTGTTCATTAGTTCCTTGGTTTTTGTGTTAAAGTGTTTGAAAATTTGTTTTCCTAAAAAAAGAACTCTTGTGTTAATAAACACGTAATCCTATATAATAAAAGCCTAATATGCAAATTGTCCCCTGGGCGGCTGTTTGAAGTTCGACTGGGAGTTTGACCACTCGCTATGATGTGTGCTGACCACCAGGGGGCAGCGCAGAACATGGCAGGCGTCAGTGACATGGTGCTGGCAACGGGTGGCAGTGGAGGCGCTGCTGGCCCCAGTGGGCTCTGATGAGAGCAGGGCAATGGTGGGATGATGGACAGGTGAGTGGGTGGCGCCAGGCCAAGGTACAGTGCCAGGTGGGGCTGTGAGGCTGGAGGTGCGAGCTGGGGCCCCATTCCCACAGGCCACCCCGAGGGACCCCACCCATGCATGAATTCGTGCACCAGGCCACTAGTAGTACTATAAATGCATACCAGTATAGGAAATAGTACTGTAAAATAAAAAATATATATATTCATAGGTTTTACTCTCCCAAGGAAATTTATTCCAAAAAAATAGTTCAAAAGAAGAAAAAGTTTATGCCCCAAAACATTGTTTCCAATATGAGCTACAATATTTTCAAAGTTAAACAAGTTAAATATCTCCTAACGGTGAAAGAGTTAATATATTGTGGATATTAAATTGAGGAAACAGAGTTTCAGATTAAACTGAAGTTATGAGAGATGTGACATCATAAGGATGCTATGTGCAAAACTAAATCTCAAAATTACTTCTCTGCTCAGAAAGCACTGCACGCGAAAAGGGCCAGGGGAAAAGGAGAACAGCTGAATTATAGTACTGAGAATATAGATAATTTTGATTTTTCTTCTTTAAAAAAATTGTCAATATTATTTAACAATATATAAATTTTTTTCTTTTAATCCTCAGAGGATATTTTTTCCATTGATTTATAGAAGGAGTAGAAGGGAGGGAGGGAGAAGCAGAAAAAGAAGGGAGAGAGAGAGAAAGAGAGAGAGACAGAGAGAGAGAGAGAGAGAGAGAGAGAGAGAGAGAGGAACATTGATCGGTTGCCTCCTACACCTGTCCCAACTAGGCCAGGATCAAACCTGCAATCCAGGTACATGCCCTTGACCAGGAATTGAACCTACAGCCCTTCTGTGCCTATGCTCTAACCACTTAGAACACTAGCCAGGGCAACAATATATAAACATTTTTAAATATTCATATCAATATGTTCATTCACCCCAAAGTGTACAACTTTAACTTTCTGGCAACTGTATTAAAAGCGCTAAGCTCAAGCCCTAACCAGTTTGGCTCAGTGGATAGAGCGTCGGCCTGTGGACTCAAGGGTCCCGGGTTCGATTCTGGTCAAGGGCATGTACCTTGGTTGCAGGCACATCCCCAGTGGGGAGTGTGCAGGAGGCAGCTGATCGATGTTTCTAACTCTCTATCCCTCTCCCTTCCTCTCTGTAAAAAATCAATAAAATATATATTAAAAAAAAAAAAAAGCGCTAAGCTCAGAACATGATAGACGTGTCTGGAATAGTTAGATAAAAAGTTAGTGGAGAAAGGGGATGAATAAAAGGAGATAGGAGGCTTCCCCAACTTAATTTTCTTCATATCTTAAATGAGGCTCTCTGCACACAAACAGCAGGCCCAAGCCTTATATCTGTATTTACTTGAATAGTTTCCTCTTGCATCAAAGCAAGTGGATTTGTGCCCACTAGAAATTAATTATCACTTTTAGGCCTTAACATTTCAATTTTTCCTGTATTTTCTACATTTCAAAATAAGCTGAATGTAAGAGAAATATATATAAGACTAGGGTTTGTTTTAGTGGACATAACTTTAGACCCCTTTGTTTTCCGTTAGCTGCAATCAGGTTAAAATTCTGGGTGATAATTTTGCTCTTTTTAAAGAAATTTTATTTTTTTCTCATAAAGAAAGCACACACCCTCTCTTCATTGTAATTAAGTGTTAACATGAAATTAGAGACTCTTGCTGATTAAAAACTATGTTTTCCTCCCATATTTTTGCTAAAAAGGCTCAGGATTTTGAAGTTGAATAGAAAGGCTCTGAGTTGGTTACTCACTGAACAAGGCACAAGGCTTTTTTCTTTTCTCATTATAACATCTTTACATAGATTTTTCAATATTCAGAGCTATAAGTATATTCGCTACAAAACACTGCCTTTGATTTAAAACATCTGCCTTAAATTTCTGACCCTCAAAGAATAATTTAGAAGTACAGAACATTTTTTCCAGTTATTTAAAAACTGATGGGTGGTACAATTATAAAGTTGCCCTAAAAAGCAAATCTCAGCATATTCTTAATCAGAGTAAAATGTGATTCTTTGCAACAAATGCACTGTTGAATTTCTTTCTGCCTTTGTCAGGAAAACAGCTGTGAACAGATTAAACTTTCTGATTTTTTAACTCTTCTCTCATGACTCACTTGAGACTTCCTTTTATTCCTGTTCTACAGCTACTCGAGTGTTAAAGGAAAGAAATCGGATCAAACACATATCCCAGTTCATACAATTTTGTTACATTGTCACACAATTTTATGTTACATAGGTTTGAAACTTAAAGCTAAGACTTACAACCTCCAGTGCATGCCAGCATCCCTGTGAGGCTCAGCTCCTCGGTGAGTATGCACATATTGAGGACCTACTATGTGCTGAGCACTGTCCTTAATTGCTGTCCTAAGTTATCTCTAATTTCAGTGAGAGAGGGAGGAAAGGCATGTAGCTATGCAGCTTGCAATGTCCTGATGAAAAGAACTAGGAAACCATTGATATGACTGAGAATACAGTCATTCAGATTGATTAGATAAACCTCTCAAAATTCTTGAATTCTGCCCTAACCGGTTTGGCTCAGTGGATAGAGCATTGGCCTGCGGACTCAAGAGTCCCGGGTTCGATTCTGGTCAAGGGCATGTACCTTGGTTGTAGACACATCCCCAGTAGGAGGTGTGCAGTAGGCAGCTGATCGATGTTTCTCTCTCATCGATGTTTCTAACTCTCTATCCCTCTCCCTTCCTCTCTGTAAAAAATCAATAAAATATATTTTAAAAAATTCTTGAATTCCACTTCTGTGAGAATTAAGATTTTGATCCAGGCTGATGGAGGGTCATCAATAGGAACAAGAGTAATGGAACCATTGGAACCATTCCCCCAATACTGAATGCATACCAAACTAGACAATCTCTACTTAGGGAAGGACTGGGGTATGTTCATGGAGACAGTAACAGTTCTTTCCATGTCAAAAACCAAGGTGCACGTGCCAACATGTACAGGAGGGTTCATGGGAGCAACAGGGCCGGGAGCTTCAAAATGGGACTACCTTGAAGTAAACTGGACAGATGGGCAATACTTACAAAGCCACTGAAATACACAGGGCACTGGCATCCATGCATATTTAAGGAGGAAGGAGAGTTGAAGGAGACAGCAAAAGTCAAAACCTGGAGATCTTTAATGAAGACCATTAAGCACAGTCATGAAGGCCATGTTAGTCTGTTTTATTATGAATAAAATTGTCTTAGTTTGGGCAGTTCTCATGTGTGTATTCTATGCAATAACATCTTCATATAAAGTCAGGTCTGTAGCAGGAAATTTAAAACCAAAGACATTTAAACGTATCCATTAAAATTATATTAGTAATTAACAAAAGTTACCCAAAACCATTGCAAAAAAAACAGTAAGACAGGTGAGTTCATGTGAATAATTCAGACACTAAAAATGTAAGTGGAGTACAATTAATGGATGTGCTAACTGCTGTTCCTTGTAGCCTGCAACATTTCCATCCACTAGCCCCCCACAGATACATTATACCAGGCTGTGAAGCCCTTTGCAAAGTATAAAGTGCTATAAATATACTGGATAATAATGATAATTCATCTTGCCTTCCATCTCTATAGCATTTATTTATATTACACTAAATTTGAGCTTTTATTGTTCCCAAATGAATCTATGGGCCCATATTTCTTTTCCTTCCTCCTGCAGTAATACAATCTAAGCATGTCAGGCAGGCCAGAGTGGGATGGGAGGCAGGGTTTGCCTGTAGTGGTTTATACAGAATGTGTCAAAGGACCACAACACAGTCCACTTTCCTGATCAATCACAATGGGTACCGTCAGATTTTCTCTCGCTGGTCAAAGTTGACAGAGTGAGAAAGCCCCTCTCGGTTGGTCATTTCTGCCAACAATTAATAGCATTGTCTTATGAAAGCAGCATCTGACCATTGTGTCTTTTGAAAGATTTTCTTTTGAGCTTTAAATGTTCTTATCCCAGCACGCACAGGTTTGCACAGTGATATTGCACCCTGGTTTTTCATCTTGCCTTTGCTCTGCCCCATATCTCCATGAGAGACAGGCTGCTGAAACTGGAGACCCTGTGATCTCCTAGTAACAAAATGGTTCTATTTGAATATCACACCACTTAATTTGTCTCCACTAAATAAGCAGTTGGCCATCGCTGGCCTGCATTTGGACTCCATGCGAGTTCTCAAGTCAGGGACCATCCAGCTTTACAAAGAAAAGGAGGTGATGACAAAAAATAAACATAGGAAGAAATATAGGGAAATAGTAATATAGTTGAATAGAAACTAAGTTAACGTGTGTACTGCCATGAACTTGTATGGGTCTGTTCTTTTCTTATTTCTAATATCAACACTGTATCGGATTCCGTAGAGTTTCTTCTTAAAATTTCCTTACAGATACATTCAACATAGATGCAATGTTTGTTATTGTACTAGAATGACTAACTTCCAATCATGAATTAAATCACTATTAAAAATTTTATTTTAAACAAATCAATGTAATTACTGTAATGGGCTAAGAAAAATAAAAACCAAAACACATAACCATGTCAATCCATGCATTAAAAATTGGACAAAATTTAACATAAATTCATAATAAAAATCTCAGAAGAGTAAATATAGAGAACTTCTTCAACTTTACAAAATATATCTACCAAAGAAGAAGAAGAAGAAGAAGAAGAAGAAATTGAAGCTTAATATCATACTTAATGGTGAAAGACTGAATGTTTTATGCCCTAAGAATGGGAATAAGGCAAGGACATCTACTCTTACCACTCCAGCCTCTGCAATAAGGCAAGAAAATAAAATAAATGTGTACAGGTCAGAAAAAAAGAAAGGAAACTGTCTTTTTTGCAGGTGACATTATGGTCTACATAGAAAATCCCAAGAAATCTTAAAACAACTCCCAGGATAGATGAGTTTGGCAAGGTCACAAGTTACATCAACATTTTTAAAAAAAGCAATTGCTTTTATGTGGTAAAAAAGAACATGTAAACACTGAAATTAAAAATACAATCTCATTTATAATCATTCAAAGATGGCACAATTAGGGTAAAAGTCTAAAAAAACAAGTACAGGACTTTCATGCTGAAAACTATAAAACATCATGAAAGAAATCAAAAAAAGGTAAAAAAAATGTAGAAGCATACTTGCTCATGGATTAAGAGTCACATATGAGTGAGATAGTGTGATACTTGTCTTTCTCTGACTGGCTTATTTTGCTTAGCATAATACTCTCCATGCTGTCTCAAAGAGGAGAGATCCTTCTTTTTTACTGTTGCATAGTATTTCATGGTGTAGATGTACCACAGCTTTTTTTATCTACTTATCTACTGATGGGTGATGGGTACTGGGGCTGCTTCCAGATCTAAGCTATTGTAATTGTGCTACTATGAACATAGGGGTGCAATACGTTATTTCTGATTGGTGTTTCTGGTTTCTTAGGATATATTCCTAGAAGTGGGATCACTGGTCAAATGGCAGTTCCATATTTAATTTTCTGAGGAAACGCCATACTGTTTTCCATAGTGGCTGCACCAGTGTGCAGAGGAATCACTACTTCTGGCAGCTATAGCCTTATGAAATATATTTCTTAAATTAAAAGCCTTTAAATTTGAAATTATTCCTTGACCCATTAGCTGCAAAATGGATGTTGTGTTAGCAGACATGAAAACAACATTAATCTCATTATACATGTCCATCAGAATTCTTGGGTGACCAGGTGCTTTGACAATGGGCAGTAATATTTTGAAAGGAATCTTTTTGTTTTCTGAATAGTAGTTTTCAACAGTGTGCTTAAAATATTCAGCTGTAAAAAGATGTGCTATCTTCCAGACTTTGCTCTTCCATTTGTGGAGAATAGGCTGAGGATATTTAGCATAATTCTTAAGGCCGTGGGATTTTTGGAAAAGTAAATAAGCATGAGCTTTAACTTAAAGACACCAGCTGCATTAGGCCCTAACTAGAGAGTCAGCCGATCCTTTGAAGTTTTGAACCCAGGCATTGCTTTCTCTCCTCTAGCTATGAAAGTCCTAGATGGCCTCTTCTTCCAATATAAGGCTGTTTTATATATGTTGAAATCTGTTCTTAGTGTAGCTCTATTGGATAACTTGCTGCAGCTTCTAGATCAGCAATTGCTGCTTCTCCTTGCACTTTTATGTTATGGCTTCTTTCCTTAACCTATGAACCCAATCTCTGCTACTTTCAGAATTTTTCTCTGCAGATTCCTGACCTCTCTCAGCCTCCACAGAATTGAAGAGCACTGGGGCCTTGATCTGGATTAGCTTGGCTTAAAGGAATGTTGTGGCTGGTATGATCTTCTACCCAGACCACTAAAACTTTCTCCATATCAGCAATATGCTGTTCTGCTTTCTCTTCATTCATGTGTTCATAAGAGTAGCACATTTGATTTCCTTCAAGAATTTTTCCCATATATTTACAAATTGGCTAACTATTTGGCACAAGAGGTCTAGCTTTTAGCCTATCTCAACTTTTGACATTCTTTCCTCACTAAGATTAATCATTTCTAGTTTTTGATTTAGAGTAAGAGACACACAACTCATCCTTCCACTTGGCCTTTTAGAAGCCATTGTAGGGTTATTAAATGGCCTAACTTCAATATCACTGTGTTTCAGGAAATAGAGAGGGAGAGAGATGGGGAAACAGGTGACCAGAGGAGCAGTCAGAGCACACACACGTGTCAGTTAGGTTTGCTGTCTTATGTGGGCACAATTTGTGAAGCCACAAAACAATTACAATGGTAACATCAAGTATCACTGATCACAAGTCACCAGAACAAATATAATACTAAAGAAAAAGTTTGAAATGTTACAATAATTACCATAACATGACACAGGGACATGAAGTGAGCAAATGCTATTGAAAAAAAAATGGCATCAATAGACATGGAATTGCCACAAATCTTTAATTTGTTTTAAAAAAAGCAGCATTTTCTAAGTGCAATAAAGAAAGCTCAATAAATAAGGCATGCCTTCACTTAGCAATAAAAGGAAGAAACTATTAAAACATGCAATGAGATAGATAAATCTCAAGGACATTGTCCTGAGTGGAAAAGACTTAATGTCAAAAGGTCACCTACTGCATGATTCCATTTACACGCAGGCATACCTCACTTTATTGTGCTTCACAGATACTGCATTTTCATCAACATTGAGGCAAGACCATCTACCAGCAAAAATATAATGACTCACTGAAGGCTCAGATTATGATTAGCATTTTTAGTAATAACATATCTTCTTAAAATATATTTCATTGGTATTTTACAGAGAGGAAGGGAGAGAGATAGAGAGTTAGAAACATTGATGAGAGAGAAACATCAATCAGCTGCCTCCTGCACAGTCCCTACTGGGAATGTGTCTGCAACCAAGGTACATGCCCTTGACCAGAATCAAACCTGGGACCCTTCAGTCCATAGGCCGACGCTCTATCCACTGAGCCAAACCAGTTAGGGCAATAACAATGTATTTTTAAATTATGATATTCCCATTTTTAGATTACACAGTTACACAGTTAATAGACTACAGCATAGTGTAAACATAACTTTTATATACACTAGGCACTAGGGAAACCAAAAAGTTTGTGTGACTCACTCTGTAGAGATAGTTGCTGTAACATGGTAGTCTGGAACTGAACCTGCAATATCTCTGAGGGGCTCCTGTAACATTCTCAAAATGGCAAATCACAGAGATAGGGGATCGACTTATGGTTTTTAAGTATTAGGGATGGTGGAGGTAGGGAGAAGTATGACTATAAAATGCATAGCATGAAGTAGATCTTCATGGTAAGGTAATATTTATGTACATGTTAATGGTTAGTATTTCTACATATGTGATCAGATGGAATGGAACTATATATACACATGGTACCAGTGTCAATTTCCTGGGTTTGGTATCTATACTAATAAAAGGGTAATATGCTAATTAGACCAGATATACCTGATGTCTTCCAGACATCATTCCGGACATCCTTCCTGACAAAGCCAGGGCCCGGGGGAGCCGCCCTGGGTCCCAGTTGCCTGTGGCCGGCCAGAGGAGGGAAGCCTGGGTTCCGGGTGCCGGAGGAAAGCCAGTGCCAGCAGTCAGGGAAAGGAAGGCCTACACTTGAACAATTTTCATGCATCAGGCCTCTAGTTGTGATATAGTTATGTAAAATGTAGTTTTCCCCCTTTGGGGAAACTGGATAAAGTATACAAAGATCACTTTTGCAACTTCCTATTAACCTATAGTGAGTTTAAAAATAAA
Organism: Myotis yumanensis; assembly: GCF_028538775.1. Taxonomy (NCBI): domain Eukaryota; kingdom Metazoa; phylum Chordata; class Mammalia; order Chiroptera; family Vespertilionidae; genus Myotis; species Myotis yumanensis. The sequence goes on from NW_027223758.1 coordinate 20,642,196, forward strand.
ATTAAAAAACACACACAATGATCTCTTTTAATTAGGCACAAGCAATATGTTTTATATATGCATATAGAGAGATGTTATAGATAAATAAATAGATGCATACCTATAAGCATAGATAATACTTAATATTCTTTGAAAATCTTTATAACTGGATGTCAACTCATTAAAATCTAGAGAGCATAAGAGAAATAATAAAGACATCTATATATAACTGAGAATATTTAGATTTCATTTCTTTTAGAGGCTCTTAAGCAGACCACTCTGAATGGTACAGATAGTTTTGTGGCTGGCAGAATATTATATCATATAATTGGTTCTCCAAAATGGCCAAGAAAAAGTAAAATATCTCTCAAAGTATCTGCCATTCTGAGAGAAGACCTTCCTCAGTTGAAGGTTCTAGTACAAAAATAAAAAATCAAGTCTTTCTCTCTCTCTCTCTCACACACGCACACACACACACACACACACACACACACTGTGGAATGAATGAATAAGGAAGTAAAGCATAAAGGAACAAATATGAAATGAGTATATTTTATTCTGAGACTAAACCCATAAACTACAAGAGAAACTTTGTAGCCTTTCTATGTGAAAAATCAGGTCATTGGTCTCCTTGAAGAACTTCTAATAAAACATTCACCTCAATAGGCCACTAATATGAAATTATTTCATATCTACAGAAGGGGAGTAATGTTTGGAAGAAGAAAAAATGATCATTGACCTTTAAGTAATTAGTGACTCTTACAGAAGAATCTCAATCTCTCTCTCTCTCTCTCTCTCTCTCTCTCTCTCAGTATATACAGTGTACTGAGTGAAGGCATACCTTATTTATTATAATTTCTTCTGACTGTTAAATGCCTGATGTCTTTGACTACAGCTATGTGGATGCATTTCCTATCTCTTTTGCTCAATGTTCTATATTTATCAGCTTCTCGCAGAGCTAACCCTGTGCTCTGCCTTCCACCAGCACTTTATGCTTTTATTAGCTAATGAATGCATGAAAGAATAAATGAGCAGTTAGAATGTGGACATTGTTTGTACCTTGATAGATTAACTTATCTCAACATCAGAAAAATATTGTGTTTAGACTTTATGAAATTATTTGTTTATCCAAGAATTCCATGAATTATTACTAAAAAAATGTAGATAATACAAAATAAAAGTACAGAGAAAATAAACCTTATAAATGTTTATACCTGATAAACATGCATTGATTATAAGAATTATGATTAATTATCTGGATTTTACTAATATTAATATTCATGATTATTTCTGCATTTTAAATGTTGTTGGTTTCTCATGGACACAAGTGAAAAAATATTAAAATCAGTAAGCATACTATAATGGCAACATTGATTAGTTTTTGTCCAAAGTGTCAAAAAAAAAAAGCTAAAAATGAAACTCCCATTATGCCTGAAATATTCTTATCCTTTTGGCTTATTGAAAAGTAAATTAATTTTGAAAGTAAACTTTTCTTTGTCTTTATAAAATACAGGCCAGCAAATGGGGAAAAAAAATACTTGACATTCTCAGAAAGGCATCATATAATTTAATCCTCCTCATTTAATCAATATTTCACTTTAGCTATTTTTATATCTTGTTTGTTATATAACTGAAAGCCCCAGGGCTGGGATATGGCAACACCAGAACTTCTAAGGAGAATCTACTTTGTAACTCTTTAGTGAGGTGGTTCCATTGACTGGTCTCCTAGTTCACCTGGTGTTCATCACTGATTGCATAGTCACTATCTCAGCTCTTCCATTCATGTTAAGGATGTTTCAAGACTTCTATTATCTCCTTCTGACTGACATTCAATAAATTTGGTATACTCTGAACTCAGATTGCAATTCTTCCATGACAGTGAAAATATCCATAACACATTCTCTTTCACAACAATTTGGGTAACCTATAATAACAGTATTTTATTATAGGGCAAATGATAATATTCTTTTTCTCCCCCAAATTTTGGATATATTTATTTTTTAATTATGTTACTGGTAATATTCCCTCAGATTCTCATCAAGAATCAAGTAAAGTTCTATACATCCTTGTATATTCACGTTTTATTTTAGTGAAGATCTAACTTAAAATTATATAAAAATTTGATGCAATATAAATTACTTACAAGAACATTTATATTGCATTTATTATTAGGGGTCCAAAATCACTGCTAAAGCTTTTACCTGCATTGTCACGTCTTATTCTTTTAGCAACACTATGAGGTATATACTACTATCCTCACCATTATACAAATGAGAAAACTGCAGCACAGAGAGGTTATGCAAATGAGCCAAGATCACACAGGGAATGATGAAGGTGGACTTTGGACCCAGAGTGTATGACTCCTGAGCTTCGGTCTAAATCTCAAATAGCCTTTAATTATGATATAAGCCATCTAGAAACCAGAGAGTGATGAAAAATTAAAAGTAGAAGAAACTTTTAATGTAATTTAAGAAGCCATTACAGAAAAATAAACTGAGGCCACGAAAGTGAGGTGACCTGGGGAGAAATACAATGCTTGTGAGCTACTGGAAGCAGAGCTTGTTGTAAGGGTCTGGACCAAAGTTAGAACCCAAAGTTCTTTCCACTGGATCATCATTATATAGAGAACCTAATGATTTCTCAAGAACAAAAGATGAATTTTCCTAATTCTGAAAGACACTCGAGGTACAATAAAAAATATATCTGGTCTTTGTCCCCAGTTCCTGGTATGGAGCATTTAAAACCCTGGAAATTTCCTGTGACAGGAGTGTCTTTGTTATGCCAATGAAGTCACTCTGGGGCCAGTAGATAGCTTCAGAATGGGAATTTGGTCACTGGAAAGCCAAACACATAATTAGACACCTAAAACTTTGGGCCAGCCTGACCTTGTGGAGAAAAAAGGGGCTGGGGATTGAGTTCAGTCATGGGGCTAATGACTTGAGCAAGCATGCCTACACAATAAAGCCCCTATGAGAGCAGACACTGACTCAGTGGAGTTTCCTTGTTGGTGAGCAGGTGGATGAGCTGGGGGACCCACAAGCCTGTAGTCCATGTGGAGAGGGGCCTCCCACCCTGCACACCTTGCCCTTAGGTCTCCTCACTTGGCTATTCCTGATCTGTGTCTTTATAATCTACACTAATCTACACTAATAAAAGAGAAACATGGTAATTGGCGTACGACCGCTACCCTTTTCATTGGCTAATCAGTGAGTATATGCAAATTAACTGTCAGCCAAGATGGCGGCCGGCAGCCAGGCAGCTGATGCGAACAGGGAGGCTTGCTTCCTTCAGTGACAGAGGACTCCAGTAGTTCCCCCGCCTGCCTTGCTGGCCTCTGAGCTTCAGTTGGAAACATAGTAACATTTATAGAAGATAAACAAAAGCCCAGAAACCTCCTGCCAGTCAGCCGGGATCTCAGAGCTGGAGTCGCAACATTGTTTCGAATACAGAAAACAAAGGCCAGAAACCTGCTTTCAGCCGAGCCTCAGAGAGAAAGCCGGCTCTCAGCTCCAGTGACAGGCATAGAAGGTAAATAAATGCCAGAATAAAAAAAAAAAGAAAAACAGGAGAGGTTTGGAGCTTCAGTCTCCCGCCAGCCTGAAAACAGCCCTCAGCCCCTCACCCAGACTGGCCAGGCACCCCAGTGGGGACCCCCACCCTGAAGCAACAAGATGGCGGCTAATTTGCATACTGAAGGCAGGCGGCAGCAGGCAAGGCTGTCTGCGGTCTGGGACCCGGATCTGTGACCCTGCCGGGCGGGATCAGCGGAGCCTCGAGGCCTCCCGGCACCGGGATCAGCGTGACGGGGGGCAACGCCCAAACGCCCTGATTGCCCTGCGGCTCTGTGTGTGACAGGGGGCAGCGCCCCAACCCCCCCTCACGGGCCCTGCTCTATGTGAGACGAGGTAGAGCCATACCTCCCCATCGGCCCTGCCCTGAGTGTGACAGTGGCGGCGCCCCAACCTCCTGATCGGCCCTGCTCTGTGTGTGACAGGGTGTGGCGCCCCAACTCACCCCCTCCACGGACCCTGCTCTGTGTGTGACAGGGGGTGGTGCCCCAACTCCCCTATTGGCCCTACTCTGTGAGTGACGGGGGAGCTCCTCAACCCCCTGATCGGCCCTGCTCTGTGTGTGACAGGGGGGAGCTCCCCAACCCCCTGATCGGCCCTGCTCTGTGCGTGACAGGGGGGAGCTCCCCAAACCCCTGATGGTCCCTGCTCTGTGAGTGACAGGGGGCAGCGCCCCAACCCCCTGATCGGCCCTGCTTTGTGCGTGGCAGGGTGTGGCGCCGCAACCTCCCCATCGACCCTGCCTTGAGTGTGACAGGGGGCGGTGCCCCAAACCCCCAATCGGCCCTACCCTGAACGTGACTAGGGGTGGCATCGCAACCTCCCCATCTGCCCTGCTCTGTGCATGACAGGGGGCGGTGCCCCAACTCCCCAATCGGCCCTGCTCTGAGCCCGACCAGGCGCTGCACCTAGGGATTGGGCCTGCCCTCTGACACCCGGGAGCAGGCCTAAGCCAGCAGGTCGTTATCTCCTGAGGGGTCCCAGACTGCGAGAGGGCACAGGCCGGGCTGAGGGACCCCCTCTCCACCCCTCCCCCCGAGTGCACAAATTTTTGTGCACCGGGCCTCTAGTCTATATTTATAAAATCCTAAGCGACCTGTTGACTAATCGACCTGTCGCTATGATGTGCACTGACTACCAGGGTCAGACGCTCAACACAGGAGCTGCCCCCTGGTGGTCAGTGTGCTACCACAGCAGGAGTGCCAGTCAGCTGACTGACAGGTGCTAGATGCCAGGCTCATGGCTGGAGCGCAGCTGTGGTGGCACAAGCCTCTCCCAGTTCTGCAGCAGCGCTACCAGGTGGTGTTGGCAGGCACAGCGGAGCCAGGGTGAGTGAGAGTGGTGCAGTGCCCACCTGGGCTTGGCCTCCTCCCCAGCCACCTGCCACTTTGTGCACTACTACATCCCTTGGGGATGTCAGACTGCCAGTTTTGGCCCAATCCCTATAGGCCTGCCTGACATCCCCCATGGGGGTTCAGGCCAGGATGAGGGACCCCACCGGTGCATGAATCCATGTATTGGGCCTCTAGTCCTATATAATAAAAGCCTAATATGCAAATGGACTGAATGGCGGAACAACCCGTGGAATGACCAGTCGCGATGATGCGCAGTGACCACCAGGGAGAAGACGCTCAATGCAGGAGCTTCCCCCAGCCCGCAGGCCCCAGGCCAGCTAAGGTGGGTACCATCAGGGGCCCCCCGGTCACCCCATCAGTCGCCCAGCAGAGGGAGGTGACCAGTGGTGGTAGCAGTGCAATCAGGGGCCGCGACCAGCTGGTGAGCAGGCCGGCGCTGTCCCTTATTTCCCCACTGGTCACCCCACAGATTGGCCCTGATTGCCGACTAGGCCTAGGGACTCTACCCATTCACAAATTTCATGCACCAGGCCTCTAGTAAAACTATAATCCTAAGTATGACATTTAACTGAGTTCTGTAAATTTTCTTTCAAATTATCAAACCTGAGGGGACCATGGGAACTTTAAAATGTATAGCCAATTGATCATACGTGAAGATGGTCTGGGGACTCCCAAAGTGTGGGTGATGTCTCAAGTAAGTGGAGTCCTGTGGAGATTTGAGTCCTAGACATGCAGAATCTGACACCAATACCATGTGGTTAAAGTGAGAATTGCGTTTCAGTATCCCAGTTGGTATCAGGCCGGTTGGATTGAAATGGAACAACACTTCAAGCTACAGAGTATTAGGTAAATTGGTTCCACTCTCTGTGTCTAGATTCCCCGTTTGTAAAATGAGAATGAGAATAATGTCACCCATAGTGAAATTTACCTGAATTATATTCATAAAGTACCAAAAAGTACCTAATCTATAGTTAATTGATAAATTATCACTATTGTTATTATTCCTAGACAAGTTTATTATGGCATAGATATAATTTTATATCCCCCATTATTTTTCACCTTGCAAAGTACAAGCAGTTTTCCCTGTTGCTACATAATCTTTATAATTCTCATTAATGTCTGCATAATAATCTATCAAGTTGAGACAGAGTGGCTTACTTTTACCACTGCCCACTGAAAAGAAAATAGTTTCATTTTTTGTTTTTAATTACATAACTTTATATGTAAGATTTTTCCATATTTCTGAAAATGTACATGTGAGTTCTTAGATAGGATTGCTCAGCCAAAGAATGCAATTATGTTTACAGCTTAAAAACACATTGTCATGTTGCTTTTCAAAAAAATAGTATTATTTTACAATGCCCACAAATGTACACAAGTGCATGTTTTCACCACAATCTCTCTAACAATGGTTACTAGCAATATCTAAATATTTTAATTTTATGTATATAATGTATATTTTGCTATCCTATATAATAAAAGTCTAATGTGCAAATCAACTGAACTGAGGAATGACCAGTGGAACGACCAGTTGCTATGATGGGCACTGACCACCAGGGATCAGACACTCAATGCAGGAGCTTCCCCCAGCCAGCAGGCCCCAGGCCAGCCAAGGCGGGTGCCAGCAAGGGTCCCCCGATCGCCTCGCTAGTTGCCCCAAGAGGGAGGCAACTGGCGGCGGCAGTGGAGGGGGGGGCTGGAGAGTGGGTGGCAACAGGAGGGCCAAGGTGGGTGCCAGCAGGGGCCCCCAATTGCCCCACTGGTTGCCCCACAGACTGGCCTTGATCGCAGACCAGGCCTAGGGACCCTACCCATTCATGAATTTTGTGCACCTGGCCTCTAGTATTTTATATATATATATTTCTTACAATCTTTTGAATACTTGAGAAGTTAAATATTTTTTCACTTAAGAAAAATAGAATCCCCTCTTATAATTAGTTCTTTCAGATATTTTTGAGTTTCTATTGCTATTTTTATGTGTTTTGGCAATTTGATGAATTTTTCATCGAATGCAGATATTTAGCCACTATCTTTTTTGGCCATTTTAAAATCACCTCAGCATCATAGGGGATGTCTTTACCAATACTCTTTTGGTTGTAAGGAATCGGAATCCTCACATGTGTGCTTCAGAAGAGGGTATTTGAAAGGATATAGAGGAAAATCATGAAAAGGAAGTACAGAGAAAAACACTGGATCTTAAAAAGCCTAAAAAGTGACCTGTCCTGTTCTCATCCTGTGAGGCCTCAGCGGCTGGCTCTACTTCTCTCTTCAAGTCACTTTCATTCTTCATGCTCTCTACAAACTTCCTTTGTGCACTCTGCTGAACACGGACAATTCTGGCTGCCTCACAGTTCCTGGCCACAGGCCTCAAGTCCAGGTGATCTGACAGATTGAAGACCAACATTGACTGAGTCTCAGTGCCCATATTCCAAATCACATTAGTCCATTTTCACTCAATTATCCACCCTTTTGCACCATGTCCAGGGTTCTGAAGTCAAGTATTATTTGGGAACATTTTTAAACCTTTGGCATGTAAGTTTTTCTAAGGAAAGAGTACAAAATTGGCTAAGAAAATGATTGGCATGCCTAGTAGTGGGTGCAATAGAGAATGCTGGCTTTCATTTGTGCCTGGAGTTAGCCAGATGGCAAAGTTTAAGAGCATAATCTCCCAAACTGTCCTCACTTCTGATACCAACTACAAATTTGGGGTGCCCCAAAGCCAACTTGAGGTTTGAAAATTTACTAAAAGTTCTCACAGAACTCACAAACGATTAGACTCACATCTATTGTCAGTTAGAGGGAGGGAAAGGATACAGATCAAAATAAGCCTATTGAAGAGATGCATAGGGGAGAGTGTGAGAAGGTCCAAATAAAAATCTTCCATTGTCCTTTGCTGTGGAGTCAGGAAATATTACTCTCCCACATTGATATGTAAAAATACAGAGTACTACCAATCAGAGACTTTCATCTGAGCTTCAGTGGCCAGAGTTTTACTGGGGCTCTATTACATAGGCATGATTGCTTGATTGAATATCCATGTGGTTGAACTCAGTCTCCAGGATGACTAAGCCACATGGTTGGTCTATATGGCAACCATGGCCAGTCCCATACTAAAACTGCTATGTGTGGTCGGTTCCACCACAAGATTATGTCTGTGTGACTGATACCATTGTAATTAGCTAGTTGTTAATATTAAAAAAGGAGCGAAAAGGAGGCCAGACATTATAGGCATGTTGTTTGGGCAGCTTCAGCAGGAAGCTGCAATTTCACACTCCCCCGGGAACCACCAGCCCATTCCCTGCAGGTCACTGGGGGAAGGGGTCCAACAAAGGGAAGATGAATATATGCATAATGAGTCAGGATGACTACGAAAGATATCTGTCAGTCAAACCTGGAAACAGAGATCACTGGCTAGAGTAGGCAGGACGCCTGCAAATCTGCAAAAATTTGAGGCTACATAATACCCCAAACCAAGGAGTTTGCTCTCTTAGTGCTCTTGGCTCATGGGACTCTCTTGTTCCTGCTTCCTTGCATTTGCCCATGTTTCCTCCATAGCCATGTGGCCCTGCGGACCCCACATGCAATGGACTGATGGGTTGCAACTGGGAAGACCAACTAAGCTAGCCTGATGTTGGATGGACTGTGTAGACATGGAACAAAAGCTCTGGATAATGGCTCTAAGTTTAGTCCTGCTAAAAGCAAGATGGTACTTCTTCCTTGAGAGAACTAAGGGAAATGGGACCTTGAAAACTCAGGGGTTTGATGCCACAGAAATAAAGCTTTCTACAATACCTCATCCTCCCTTGCAAGTCTCCAAAAATTCCTTTTCTGGGGATATCACAAGAATTCCACTCACACAAGCAACAAGTAGAGACTAGGACAGTGATGGCAAACCTATGACACTCGTGTCAGAGGTGACATACGAACTCATTTTTTTGGTTGATTTTTCTTTGTTAAATGGCATTTAAATATATAAAATAAATATCAAAAATATAAGTCTTTGTTTTACTATGGTTGCAAATATCAAAAAATTTCTATATGTGACACGGCACCAGAGTTAAGTTAGGGTTTTTCAAAATGCTGACACGCTGAACTCAAAAAGTTCGCCATCACTGGACTAGGACCTCTTCTTACTGGTAACATGACCACTCTGCAAGCACATCACATTGTTACTATGTAGTTGGTCCAAGGCTTCCAAGCAAACATGGATTACCTCCCAGTTACCAAAGACCTAGGCCAGATCTTCCCTTAGCCATGGTTGGCAAACTGCTGCTTGCAAGCCACATGCGGCTCTTTGGCCCCTTGAGTGTGGCTCTTTCTAAGCCTTAGGAGTACCCTAATTAAGTTTATAACAATGTACCTACCTATATAGTTTAAGTTTAAAAAATTTGGTTCTCAAAAGAAATTTCAATCGTTGTACTGTTGATATTTGGTACTGTTGATAATGAGTTTGCCGACCACTGCCTTAAGACAAGGTTAATTCTTTACTACAAATATGAAATAGTTTAAAAATAGAAATTAATGATAAAATTAATCCAACTTTTATATAAATATATTATTCATATAGTTTCATTTGATCCTCATATGGATCAATAAAATAACTTATTTTTTTCTGTAACACAAATAAATAAAATAATGATCATAGAGGTTAAATAATTTGCCCACAGTCACATAGCTAGTAAATGCCAAAATGGGATTCAAACTCCAAAACGGGTTCTTTCCCCTCTGTACTGCCCAAGCTTTAGCAATGACAAGCCTGATGGAGTCAAGGGTGTGATTGTGTCCTCCTGGATCACAGTGCAGCTGTGAAAAAGTCACTTAACCCCAACTGAATGCCATTGCCCCCCAGTTCATCCCACCTCACAGGCTTTTGGAAGGAAGTAGCCAGAGAGCCAAGTGAATGCTTAGAGTTCATCAGGGGCAAAATAAAGAAAGGTCCTTACTCAAAACAGCGAAAATCCCTCCTGCTGACACTTTCCAGAAAAATACTTATAAAAATGCAAATACCTAAAACTATAGGTGAAATTCTTTCCATTATTCTAGATGTTATATTAATCTTTGTTGCTATTCTTATGCACCCATGGGAGTTAATGCATGGAATGGCTGGGGGTACAAATATTAACTTACTAGTAAAGTTGTTCAAAGGGGGAATGTGAATAAAAACAATCTCAACTATTGTACATGTTTTTGCTCCACAATATCAAGAAACTGTAACAAGTTTTACTTCTTTGAGTGAATAGTATTAAGAAATTCCTAGAATACCAGTTTTTTTTACTAACATCGTTAAGAATATGCTAACCTGCTGTCTACATGCACGACCGATTTAAAATGAAGGTTTCTGGAATAATGTATACTTACATAAATTTAGTTCACAGTATTTTGATGAGCACATATTCAGATTAATCTGCATAGTACTCACATTCTAATGTGTAATCCTAAATAAAATAATAAAAAAACTTTCAATTCCCCATCTGAATAAACACCAATTTGCATTTGTGATTAAAGGTTATGGGGATATTTAATATCAAGCTGAGTTTTTCCTTCCACTCATCATTTCCTCCCATTTCCTCCCTTACCTACATCCAGGTAAGAACTAAAAATTAACTCTATTTCGGGAAGTGTCTCAGCCATTAAAAAATTACAATTGAAAGTCAAATATAAACACATTTAATCGTTATTAGTTTCACCTGAGCTTCTCCAGCCCGACTAGCCTGTGTGAATGGGGTCTTGCAGGGTGGCGGCAAACAGCCTCGGCGTTATGATCTTTACAGCCTGATTAAAAATCAGAGGCCAAAGCTATAAGGATGCAGAAGCAGATGCCAAAAGCAAGAAGTCCCAAGCCGCTGGCACTCAAAAGGTATCTTCTCTCTATTCCGTCAGCTCATTAAACCTCCAAGCTAACCAAAGTCAGTTTCATTAGACTTCTCTTTGCAGATACTTTTAAAAAGCCAGGCTAAAAAGTGTATATGCAATGCATGGTATGAACTCACTTCAAGTTGATGCAAGAGGAGGCCCCTGTGTACTCTCACTATCAGCCATGGGAAGCTTGCCTCAAGGTGGTGGAGGGTGGCAGTGGGGCTATGAAGGAACAGACCTGGCCACATAGCATCCCTCTCCAGCCTAGATGAGGCCACTCAAAGGAACCTTCAGCCAAAGAAAATATATTCTCAGACAGCTTTTCCACTTTGACAGTTCCATCCACTCTAATTAAGACTTGTTATTCAGCCATGGTTTTTCTTAATGCTTGTTCCAAGAAAGCAATTGCTTGAGGGGAGATCAAAAGCTGGAAAAGGTTGGTGTCTCCACAGAAACACGGTGTGCCAGCTTACTTAGGTAGTAACATATGGGCCACAAGTGACGCTCCAGACGTAAAAGAGAAACATGAAAAAAAAACTTCAGGAAATAAATATAAAAGGAAAAACTTAGAGCAAATAAACTGAAAAATAGGGTTATGTTTCTTGGTTCTCTTATGGGGGCAACTATTGAATATAACAAGTGGATACAAACATTCATGTAATTGAAAATGTTTCTAAAACACAGCACACTGGCTGGTTTCTGGAGGAAACAAAAAGGACAAGTAAAAAAATAAAATGAAAAATGATCGGGGTATATGCTAAAATCCTCCAGAGCCTAATGCAGCTCTTCCATGAAAGAGATTAATCCATTTTTTAAAAAGTAAATAAATAAAAAGGAAAGCATGTCAATTAATTGATTGGAAAAGGAGAGGGATTTCTTTTTCTCGCTGTATTTTAAAGCTGAATTTTTTTCTTAAATGAGCACATTAGTCTCTAACAAGGAGCACGAGGCTTGTTTCAGTAACACAGTCACACTACAGCAATGTTTCTTCTCCTGTTAAAATGTCAATCCTTCTGTTAATAAACAGAAAAATTTCATGCTCCTGGTTAGAGAAACACTAACTGCTTTTGTAACAGAGCAAAAAAGGTCTCAGTGGTTTAATACAGACACGTTTACTCCTTGTATGGTTACACCAATGCTGATGTTAAAGTCCACTGTGTGTGTTTGGGGTGGACGGGTTCTCCCCTGAGAGGCTCTCCTGGAGGACACGGAAACTTCCCTCTGATGCACTTGGCCACCTTCAACAAAGAGGCCTAAGGGAGCTCTGGGGGTCAGCTCCATTCAACCCAGCAGAAGAGGAAAAGGACTTGGAGAACTGAGGAGGCAGGTTACCACAGACCCATCTGGAGGTGACACACATCATTTCCATCCATGTTTCACTGGCCAGAACACTACCACATAGCGGCCAATGAAAGGGCAGATGGGAAATGCAGTCTAGTTGGATGCCAAGGAAGAAAGGGGATGAGCGGGTGAGCACTGACTAGTCTTTGCCACATTTCCCAAGAAAATCCTAATAAGAGGAAGCAAGATGGCGGCGATATAGGCAGACGCGTCCCAGGTCTTGTCCCGGAGCAAACGGAGTAAGCAGCTGAAACTAATAACACCCACCCCGAATTGGCAAATTTACTCAGCTGGTGAGACGGCTTGCAGCCTGGAAGGGCAGACCTCCCCTGGAAAGGTTAAAAACCAGGGATCTGGGCAGGAAAGTTTGCCAGACCTGAGCCCAGAGGGTCGGAGGGAGACCGCATGGCAGACAGCCGCGTCTCTTGGGACAGACACAGACCCTGACCAGGGTAAGGAGTTCCGCGGGTTTGCTGGCGCCAGGAGATTTGAGATTTGGATTTTGTGATTGCGGAGAACTGAGACTAAAGGGGGCATCCTGAGGAACTGATCAGACCGTGCAGTGCCCATAAGAGAGGAGCGTTTCCCAGACCATGCAGTGCTGGTAAGAGGAGCGTTTCCCAGACCGGTAAGAGGAGCGTTTCCGCGGCCGGCCGGCGTTTGTCTGTTTCTTTGTTTTCACTGAACCCTGCTCATAGGACAGTTCGGATACAGACACTCACCTGTGCTGAAGAGAGGGTGAAGGTGCAGACGAGGGGAATCTGGGGAGAGGCTGAGGAAAGAGGGGGAGCCGGAGGAGGTGGCAGCGAATTGAGTGCTGAGACCCCCCTGGGCCCAGGACTGGGGCAGCCATTCCTCCAGAGGGTGGAATTCCTCCCCCCAGCCCCCCAGGCAAGGAGCACAGCCACACCCAGATTCCACCCTGTATGAGATAAAGGACTAAAACAAGCTGATTAGTCCCTGGGAGTTACCAGGGTCTGGCCTATAGAGGGATTTTCAGTCCCACCAACAACACAGAGCAGGGTAAGGATTAAAAAAGGATAGAGAAGCTGTATAGCCTCAGAGGCCAACCCAAAAACACTGCCACCCAGAGGTTGAGCCACAAACTGACTCTTAGGGGAATACAAATTAAGGCAGACTGGATCACAAATACGGCCTGCTTTAAAATCAGGACTGTGATTTACAACACGGAGGAACAGTGTAATGCAGGCAACACTCTCCTAAATACCTGGCAGGACCAAGGCGAACCAGGCTGAAGAGTAGAAGAACCGAAAGACCATCACTACTGCAAATTTTTTCTTTTTCTTTTTCTTTTTAATTTTTTCACCTTTTTACTAAGAAACCAATTTTTTTTTCTCTTTTTCTTCTTTTTCCATCACCTGATTTTACCCTTTCAATTACCACATTTTTATTTTTAACCAGTATTATTACTCCTACCATTTTACCATTTTTTAAAGTGCCATTTTATTTTCTCTTTATTTTCTTTTGGGATTAGTGTTCTCCATTCTATTTTCATCGTTCCTTTAGCATTAATTTTCCCTATCTCAATTCCACCTCTTTGCTAAAACCCTCTTCCTTACTTTTCCCCTTTTGGTGTCCTGTTTCTCTTACCCTATTCCTGCTCCAGACCTTCCCAATTCCCTCTTTTTACCCCCTGTCTAATTCCACCCTACTTATATATCCTATTTCCAATCTACTGCTCTAAATCCTTATACACCTATTCTTTATCCTTCTTCACTTTCCAACCATTTTTTTTTCTCTCTTATCTTTCTATTGTTTTCTTGATTGTTGAATATATTGGGCTTTTTTTTTTTTTTTTTTTTTTTTTTTTTAAATTTGTTTGTTTGTTTTGTTTTGTGTTTTTTCTTCTTTTTTAGGACTGGTTGTGAGGTTGTTTTTCTTTTTCTTTTTCTTTTTCTTTTTTTTTTTCTGCTGGTTTTTCCCTTCCCTCCCCCACCCCACCCCAGCTATTTTTGTGCTTCTGTTTTCCCTTACCCCTCTGGATATTATTGGTGGTTTGTAGTTTGCATTCATCTCCAGGGATCTGTTGCTGGAATTTGTTGAGATTAGTGGCAGTTCTATTGGAGTTTGCTCCTCAAACGGGGAGTCTCTTCCCCACTTCTACTTCATTCTCTTTTTTCGCTCTCTTTTTTCCCCCCTCTTTTTTCCCAATTCTATTTTTGCACTCCTTTTTTGTTTGTTTTTTTCTTATTTTTCTTTTCTGTTCTCTCTTTTATCTTCTTCTCTTCTTTCTCCCTTATCCCCTAATTCTCTTAATTCGGTTGGTCACCTTTATTTGGAGTTATTAATATTGTGAATATACTTGTGTTCAGTGCCTGGTACGTTGTGCCTTGCTCTGTTGTATTTTGTGCCTTTAAATCAACGCAGCAGATCCAAGCAACAGCAGCCCCCTGATCACCGCAGCCTCCTGATCACCACAGCCTCCTGATCACCACACCCTCTGTCTGTGGAACAGCAACTGTACGTGAAGCCTCCCCCCACCAGCCAGAAGAGCCAACACAGCTGTGAACAACACCCACCAGAGGAGCTGCTGCCAACTGGAAAGCAGCTGCTACCGCAACCGTCTGAGCAGCAACCACAACCCAAGGAGCCCCTGCCACCCAGGGAGCAGCCACTGAACACCTCAACATCTACATATGTCAGCGAGATCAAACATGGGTAGGCAAAGAAACCCCCAAAGGAAAGAAAAGGAGGACTCGCCAGAAAAGCAGCTAAGTGAGACAGAGATATGCAACATGACGGAAAAAGAATTCAGAATAAGGTTCCTAGAGTACATGCACCACATGTTCAAGAAGCAAGAAGAAACAGATGAAAAACTCAACTACTTATGCAAGAAGCTAGAAGAAACAGATGAAAAAATCAACAACTTAAGTAAGTCCCAAGAAGAAATGAAGAGTGACATAGCTTCAATAAAAAACTCCATTGAAAGTATCAACAGTAGACTGGGAGAAGCGGAGGACCGAATTAGTGAATTAGAAGACAAGGAAGCAAAACACACTCAAACTGTACGGCAAATGGAGAAAAAAATTAAAAGACAGGAGGAGAGCCTAAGGGAGCTTTGGGACAACATGAAACGAAACAACATACGAATAATAGGGGTGCCAGAACAACAGAAAGATGAACATGGATTAGAAAACCTATTCGAAGAAATAATATCAGAAAACTTCCCTGAGGTGGGGAAGAAAAAAGTCACACAAGCCCAGAGAGTCCCAAACAAGGTGAACCCGAAAAGACCCACACCAAGACACATCATAATTACCATGGCAAATGTTCAGGATAAAGAGAGAATCTTACAGGCTGCAAGAGAGAGACGGAAAGTAACATACAAGGGATCTCCCATTAGATTATCAAATGATTTCTCAACAGAAACACATCAGGCCAGAAAAGAATGGACGGAAATCTACAAAGTGATGCAAAGCAAAGGACTGAATCCAAGAATACTCTATCCAGCAAGACTATCATTCAAAATTGAAGGGGAAATAAGAAGCTTCACAGACAAAAAAGGGCTAAGGGAGTTTATCACCACCAAGCCAGCCATGCAAGAAATGCTAAAGGGACTGGTGTAAAAAGAAGAAATATCAAGCTCAGAAAGAAAACAGCCACACACACACACACAAAAAGAAATGGCTACAAACAAATACCTTTCAATAATAACTTTAAATGTAAATGGACTAAATGCTCCAACCAAAAGACATCGAGTGGCTGAATGGATAAAAAAACATGACCCATACATCTGCTGTCTACAAGAGACCCACCTCATTAGAAGGGACTCACACAGACTGAAAGTGAAGGGATGGAAAAATATCTTTCACGCAAATGGAAAGGAAAAGAAAGCTGGGGTAGCAATACTTATATCTGACAAAGTACATCTCAAAGTGAAGGCCATAACCAGAGATAAGGAAGGCCACTTCATAATACTAAAGGGATCAATACAACAAGAAGATATAACCCTGGTAAACATATATGCACCCAATGCAGGAGCACCCACATACATAAGAAAACTTCTGGAAGATATCAGGGGAGAGATCGACAACAATACAATCATAGTAGGGGACTTTAATACACCACTGACATCACTGGATAAATCCGCTAGACAAAAACTCAGCAAAGAAACAGCAATCCTAAATGACTCACTAGATCAGATGGACTTAATTGACATCTTCAGAACACTTCACCCCACAGCTGCGGAATATACATTCCTCTCAGGTGCTCATGGGACATATTCAAAAATAGACCACATATTGGGTCACAAGCAAAGTCTCCACAAATTCAAGAAGATTGAAATCATAAAAAGCTTCTTCACAGACCACGATGGCATAATGTTAGAAATAAACTACAATAAAAACAACCCAAAATACTCAAACACTTGGAAGCTGAATAGCATGTTATTAAATATTGATTGGGTTACCGATGACATCAAAGAAGAAATTAAAAACATCCTGGACACTAATGACAATGAAAACACAACAATCCAAAACCTCTGGGACACAATGAAAGCAGTCCTGAGAGGGAAGTTTATAGCTCTACAGGCCTATCTCAAAAAACAAGAAAAAATGGTAGTCAATCATCTAACTCTACAACTCAAAGAATTAGAAAGAGAGCAACAAGAAAACCCCAGAGTGAGCAGAAGGAAGGAGATAATAAAGATTAGAGCAGAAATCAATGAAATAGAGACCAAAAAAACAATACAGAAAATCAATGAAACCAAGAGCTGGTTCTTTGAAAGGATAAACAAGATTGACAAACCCCTAGCCAGGCTCACCAAGAAGCAAAGAGAGAGGTCCCAAATAAACCAAATCAGAAATGATAGAGGCGAAATAACAACAGACCCCACAGAAATACAAATGATTGTTAAACAATACTACGAGCAACTCTACTCCAACAAACTGGACAACCTGGAGGAAATGGACAAATTCCTAGAAAAACACAACATTCCAAAACTCAATCAGGAAGAATCTAAAAACCTCAATAGGCCAATAACTATGGAAGAAATTGAAGCAGTCATCAGAAAGCTTCCAGCAAACAAAAGCCCAGGGCCAGACGGCTTCACAGGGGAGTTCTACCAAACATTCAAGGAAGAACTAAAACCTACCCTCCTCAGACTACTACAAAAAATTCAAGAGGAAGGAACGCTTCCAAGCTCATTCTATGAAGCCAGCATCACCCTAATACCAAAACCAGGTAAAGACATCACAATGAAAGAGAATTACAGGCCAATATCCCTCATGAACATAGATGCCAAAATCCTCAACAAAATCTTAGCAAATCGGATCCAGCAGTACATCAGAAGGATCATACACCATGACCAAGTAGGATTCATCCCAGAGATGCAAGGATGGTACAACATCCGTAAATCAATAAATGTGATACATCACATAAACAAATTGAAAGAAAAAAACCACATGGTCATATCAATTGATGCAGAAAAAGCATTCGACAAAATCCAACACCCATTTTTGATAAAAACTCTCAGAAAGGTGGGAATAGAAGGATCATACCTCAACATAATAAAAGCCATATATGACAGGCCCACTGCCAACATCATACTCAATGGACAAAAACTAACACCATTTCCCCTAAGAACAGGAACAAGACAGGGATGCCCACTCTCACCACTCCTGTTCAACATAGTACTGGAAGTATTAGCCATTGCAATTAGGCAAGAAGAAGGAATAAAAGGCATCCAAATTGGAAAAGAGGAAGTAAAACTGTCCTTATTTGCAGATGACATGATATTATACATACAAAACCCTAGAGACTCCATCAAAAAGCTACTAGACTTAATACATGAATTTGGCAATGTAGCAGGATACAAAATTAACCCCAAGAAATCTGAGGCATTTCTATACACCAACAGTGAACTTTCAGAAAGGGAGATCAGAAAAACAATCCCATTTACCATCGCACCAAAAAAATTAAGATACCTAGGAATAAACTTAACTAAAGAGGTTAAAGACCTCTACTCAGAAAACTACAGGACGTTGAAAAAAGAGATAGAGGAAGACATAAACAGATGGAAGAACATACCATGTTCTTGGATTGGTAGAATCAACATCATTAAAATGTCCATACTACCCAAAGCAATCTATACATTCAACGCACTTCCCATTAAAATACCAATGGCCTTCTTCAAAGATCTAGAACGAACTCTCCAAAAATTCATCTGGAATAAAAAAAGACCCCGAATAGCTGCAACGATCCTGAGAAAGAACAAAGTAGGTGGGATCTCAATGCCAGATATCAAGCTGTATTACAAAGCCACTGTTCTCAAAACTGCCTGGTACTGGCACAAGAACAGACATATAGATCAGTGGAATAGAATAGAGAGTCCAGAAATTAGCCCGAACCAATATGCTCAATTAATTTTTGACAAAGGAGGCATGAACATACAATGGAGCCAAGATAGTCTCTTCAATAAATGGTGTTGGGAAAATTGGACAGACATATGCAAGAAAATGAAACTAGACCACCAACTTACACCATACACAAGAATAAACTCAAAATGGATAAAGGACTTAAATGTACGACAGGAAACCATAAAAATTCTAGAAGAATACAAAGGCAACAAAATCTCAGACATATGCCAAAACAATTTCTTCACTGATACAGCTCCAAGGGCAGTTGAAACTAAAGAGAAACTGAACAAATGGGACTACATCAAAATAAAAAGCTTCTGCACAGCAAAAGAAACCATCAACAAAACAACAAGAAAACCCACCTCGTGGGAAAACATATTTGCCAACGTCATATCGGATAAGGGCTTAATCTCCAAAATTTATAGGGAACTCATACAACTTAACAAAAAGAAGATAAACAATCCAATCAAAAAATGGGCAAAGGATCTAAATAGACACCTTTCAAAAGAGGACATTCAGAAAGCCAAGAGACATATGAAAACATGCTCAAAGTCACTAATCATCCGAGAGATGCAAATCAAAACAACAATGAGGTACCATCTCACACCTGTCAGAATGGCCATCATCAACAAATCAACAAACGACAAGTGCTGGAGAGGATGTGGAGAAAAAGGAACACTTGTGCACTGCTGGTGGGAATGCAAACTGGTGCAGCCACTATGGAAGGCAGTATGGAGGTTCCTCAAAAAATTGGAAATGGAACTCCCATTTGACCCTGTGATCCCACTACTAGGAATATATCCCAAGAAACCAGAAACACCTATCAGAAAGGATATATGCACCCAGATGTTCATAGCAGCACAATTCACCATAGCTAAGATCTGGAAACAGCCTAAGTGCCCATCAGTTGATGAATGGATTAGAAAACTGTGGTACATCTACACGATGGAATACTATGCTGCTGTTAAAAAGAAGGAACTCCTACCATTTGCAACATCATGGATGGAACTGGAGAGCATTATGCTAAGTGAAACAAGCCAGTCAATGAAGGAAAAATACCACATGATCTCACTCATTCATGGATAATAAAGACCATTACAAACTTTTGAACAATAATAGATACAGAGGCAGAGCTGCCTCAAACTGATTGTCAAACTGCAGTGGGAAGGCCAGAGAGAGTTGGGGGGCAGGAGGGAGGGGAGTAAGAGATCAACCGAAGGACTTGTATGCATGCATATAAGCATAACTAATGGACATAAGACACTGGGGGGTAAGGGAGGGTAGTGGTTTGTCAAGGGCGGGGGGGGGGAAAAAGGATACTTATGTAATACCCTTTGTAATACTTTAAGAGGAAAAAAAAAAAAAAAAAAAAATTACCAAAAAAAAAAAAAAAAAAAAAAAAAAAAAAAAAAAAAAGAAAATCCTAATAAACCCTCATAGAAGATGCCACTTATAAGGTTCATGTTTTAGAGTCTAGATATGACATGTCCCTACCAAACAAGAAGATTCCTGCCTTCATTCAGCACATGTGTACTGAGTACCTGCTACATGCCAGAAGCAATTTAAGTAAGAAGATACACTAATGTAAAAAACAAAAATCCGTTTTTTGTTGTTGTTGTTAATCCTCACCTGAAGATATTTTCCCATTGATTTTTAGAGAGACTGGAAGGGAGGGGGAGAGACAGAGAAACATCAATGTGACACATCAATTGGTTGCCTCCTGCACAAACCCCTACCAGGGCCAGGGATCAAACCTACAACCAAGTTACATGCCCTTGACCAGAATCAAACCCGGGATCCTTCAGTTCATGGGCCGAGGCTATATCCACTGAGCCAAACTGCTAGGGCAAAAAAATCCCTTCTTGTGTGGAGATTAATGGAGAGTGGTAAGACAATAAAATCAAGAGGTAAATGTTATAGAATATTAGAAGTGATTAGGACTAGGGATAAAATAAAATGAGACTGGAGAGGCAAAGAATTGAGGAAGCAGTTAAATTTTAAGTATGATATCCAGGACTTAAAAGGGAGTGATGATGTGCGCCAAAAGAAAGCATAGTCAGGCATTCATTATGCGGTTTGTATAAAAATTTTCCCAATATAATTTTATAGAATCCTGAATGTAGCTTATCAAAATATAATCCCTCTTCTGAAATTCTGATACCCATCTTTTCTCCTGCACCAACCCAAGTGATAATCCACTGTCCTATAAAATAAGTATGAAGTGCTTATCTTTCCATTTCTAATAAGTACAAACCAAGAGAAATTTTGTTTTTATTACTCAGAAAAAAAAATATACCTTGCATTTCATGTACTCCACTGAATCCTTTGATATGTGAAGGTACTCAAGGGTAGTTAGTGACTTGACCAATAAGACTATATAGATGGCAGGGCAAGAACAAGAATCCATTTAAACTAGGTCATTTTGAGAAATAATTTCATGTATGTAGGGACCTACAACTTACAAATAACCAATACATTTTAAAGGCTTTTTAAATTACCCAAGACATTGACCTTGCATGGAACTGGTCCAACAAAGAGTTGTGAAGGCATCAGGAAAAGGCTGAAATGAACTTATCATAGTCCCCTAACCTAAATCTTTGCTTTTCTCTCTAATACCTGGCCATGCACTCAACTGCCCAAGTCAGCTTTGCTCCTTTTTGAATCTTAGGTTCTCAGTCCCAGAGATTTCAGACTAGATTGATGCCCAGCAGATTCCCCTGACTTAGAATGCCATTGTATTCCATCTCTATCAGGCCTCACTGTGGGTGATTTCATGACACTAAAGCTTAACACAGTGATCATTAATGGAGAGAATTAACCACTGGTAGTATAAACTAACTTGACAGGACTTATAATGTGTTTACTAGTATATTGAATTGCTTTCTAAAGAGATGGTGTCTTTCTTCTAAAAACCCTCACGGAGAATCACTGAGTCTCTGAAAAAGCAAAGACCTCCATCTCTCAACCCAGCCAGCTGCAGGCAAGAAGAATGGAAGGTGCCACTTTAGCTCGCTGGACTCAACAGCATGTGGACTTTGCTGCTGTTTGCTGTATGATCTGGAGAATAAGCTCTTTTATTACAAATCTGTTTCTTTTCTGAACCCCAATTCTATTGAAAAGCAACTGCCTACATTGGTTTCCTGGGCTCAAAATCCATCCCAATGGCACAGTTTCTCCAAAAACTGAAGTCTTGTTTCCCTCCTAAAAGCCCTCCTAGGAAACATGATTCTGCTTCTGAAAAGTAACCTATTATTTAAAGGTCTCCCTTTAGTCCAGCCTCATGGACTCCGGTCACATATGACATGCTGTCATACTTCTTGCCAGCTGAAAACTCCCATTAGGATCTCTTACAGCCTTCCTGGGCAGCAAACATCTGCATAGTTGACATCGTCTCCAGGATCCAGCTCTCTCTGCCTGGCTATGCACTTTCCTATACCGTGACACTTGACACATGAGCAGTCAGATGTCTGGATCCCTCGACATCCAGAATGGCTGGTGGCATTTTCCTTAGGAGCCACCTGCCAAAGAGGAGCAGCAGCCTCTCATCTTCCAGAGACCACAGGGAGCTGTGGGTCATCTAGAGCTGCATGACCCAACACAGTGACACTAGCTATGTGCATCTAGTGAAATTTAATTTTCATTAAATTTCATTAACACACATAAAGTTAAATAAAATTAAAAATTCAACTCAGTTGCACTAACCACATTTCAAGGTCTTGAAGCTGCATATGTCTAGTGGCTACCAAACTGGAGAGCACAGAGACAGAGAATATTTCCATTATCACTGAAAGTTATTGGACAACACAGATCAAGAGCCTGCAAGTAAAATGTGAAAGGACAAGGATCTGGCCAAGAGGAGTCAGACCAGATTCATTCATGCAACTAAAAGTGTGCACTGAACTATGCTGATCCTATTCCTAACAGTAATATTCTAAGGCTTAAAGCATAGCTGAAAGATAGAGATAGTTAAAGGCAAGGATCGTTGTCTATTTTACCCACTGATAAATATAAGAACACAGGACAGAGACAGACACATTATAGAAGCACAGTAAATACATTCTAATTGAATGAACAGATATACATGGTCTAGTTAATTATAAGGAGATCACCACAGAGAATTAGAAATACTTTTATAGGCTCCATTACAGGTCCCATTAAATAATTCACTAAATATTTCAACCCTTTTTCTATGGAGACCAACTTTTTAGTCCCTAATTCCATATCTTAGGCCCATTAATACCAAGAAAGAATGAATAGACAGACAGTGCCATCCATTGTGGTTGCAAACTAGATTAGTCACATTTAAGTTGAAAGCAGCACACATAATCTGTGAGTCTGTTGCATGAATAGGTTTTCAAGGCTGATGTTCTCTGGAAAAACACACCCAAAAATTTTATACACAAAATAATCTGACACTCAGCACTTAGATCAAATTGGTCCCTATTGTGGCCACATCTGAGCAGTCAAATCCTTGATTACTTTATTTAGCATTATTTAAGAGTAATAGTGTTTGATGGCAAGCTTGTAGAATAGGAGCGCTTTTGCCTGGCCCTCCCAGTCACTCAGAATTGTACATACAAAACTGAGTCATGCTTCTCCCCATCCCTGTCCCACCCATGCGTTCCCAGTTAGGCAGGTACAATCTGACAGAGGATATAGACTGGGGAGTGTCAAGAAGAGAATAATACCTAGTCAAAGTACTAGAGGTAGGAATCTCCAAAGTCAGAGGAAGTGACTAATATTTGGGGAGAAAAGAAAGTGAAGAACTGGACCCTGGCTGGGTGGCTCTGTTGGTTGGAGCATCATCATCAAAAGGTTGCAGGCTCCATTCCCTGGTTAGGGCACACACCTAGGTTGTGGGTTTGATTCCTGGTTAGAGCTTGTAAGGAAGGCAACTGATTGATGTTTTCTCTCACATTGATGTCTCTCTCTTTCTCTCTAAAAAAAAAAAATCAATAAGCATATCCTTAGGTGAGGATTAAAAAATTCAAAAACTTGGGGATATTTAGGTTTCCACCATTATGGATGGATCTGTATCTAGACTGTAACATAGAGAATTTCTATTTTATCATCTGAATAACTAATTAGAAGAAGCTTGTTTTCACTATGCATACCTAGGTAACTAAAACTTCAGAAGCTTATTTGGATTGGTGCTCTTGTGGCTTTTCCCACACTTCTCTATACATAGATATATTTTAAATAGATGGGATGTATATGTATTTACTCACATACCCTCCTAGGTCTATCTGCTAAAGTCATATTTTAAGGAGGTGTGTAGACTTGAAGGGAAGAAGTAATATCTCATAAAACCAAGTAGATCACAGAAATGAGTCTTGGGGTGTCATGAAAGATGTTACAGCTGATCTTCCTCACACCTTAAATGCATGGCCAGTCAGCTTTATGCATAACCATTATCCTGAGATCTTTGAATGAAAACCTCAGGTCCTTTTAGGAAGAATAAATGCTTGGTAAAGCTACTTGAGAGTCTTCTTAGAAATGATCAAAGAATACTCACATATATAAGATTACTGAATGGGGGAGTCAAGATACCATATTTCTACTCTTAATCCTAGCACTAACTACTGTAGATAGATTATTTACTTTCACTGGCTTATCTTGTGTGGTCTCTTACATTGTTTTCTTGTATGTGGTTTTGGAGGTTGGAGGTGGGTCAATGTTAGATTTGATAAAGAGAGAAAGCAAGAAAGAGCAACAGAAATAGAGAAAAGCTATCACTGAGTGTCAAAATATTAGATAAGTAATGTTCTAATGAAGACTTCTCCTGAATCATTGCCCTATTTATATCTGGCAAAACAAGTAAAGTAAACATGCTATTTTAACATTTTTATTCAGTAGATCAATTTTTCATCCTCAATCAGCTTGACACCATCTTTGGAAAATGCTTGCAGTAGGCACTTTGGTTTCCTTTGCTTACAAAAGGGCTTAAATTCATCCAACAAATGTACACACAAAATGTCAAAATAATGTTGTAACAGAAGCACGCACAAGCCAAGTAGCATCAGATGTGCTCTCAAATGTGTGGCCCTAATTCAACCTGATGTGAGTGTGAGGCCTGACTGATCCTGGGCCCCATGAGGACTTCTGACAACATGTCTCTTGCTTTGTACTGGGCATGCTGCAGTTCCTAGGTGCATCTGAGTGAGCACTGAAGCAATGCTTTCATTTCCAAAGCACTGCATAACCATTAATGATTCAAGCCTTACAACATCCCTCCAATGGAGGTCAGTAGCAAAACACCAGGAGCACAGATGCAGAAGCAAGAGGAAGATGTTAAATGACATGGTAGAAATGGCAAAGAGAAAAGAGCCCTCCACTCCTCACACAGATATATCCAGGTGAGTGAGTGATGGAAAGTATTTCCAAAATGAGGTCACATCTATTTCCTCACCACCAATGAAGTTAAGCTCTCCAAAAACTCCCCTCCCTGTCTCCCCCTTTTCTCGCTGTCTCCTTAATCCCTTAAATGACTGACATCACATTTTCACTTCGTGAAAGTGAGTTTGTCCTTTGTTATTTTCAACTCAGTTCGGTATCCTTAACTGTAATCTAATAGAAGTTAATAAAAGACCCTACATAACCAAGAGGAAAAAAAACTAAATATAGTTAAATTATACCATTGGCTTGTCCAGAATTTTCCCCTGATTTTAAGGTTTGCACAGATCTACTGATGTCCATCCATACACTCCCTGGGACTCAAGTTCCTACTATAAGAATGCTGATTGTTCCCAAGGGCTTCTGTTCCCAAATCCATACCCCCATTCCCTATTCTAGGGCCCTAGTCACAGACACTTAAGTTAAGGAACCCTACTCCAATTTCTGGAGGTCACCCAAGCAGTTATATCTGTGCAACATGCTTAGATCTCACAAAAAATCTATTTCTCAAAAGCTGTAGGTTCACCATCATTTTATAAATTATCTGACATGTTTCTATTGATTTACATTATAATGTAATGGATTTTTTACCTTTAGGTTAGAGGTATATCAAATTGTCAATTGCTCTTAGTGCCTTAATTTTAAATGTATTTACTTTTCTCCTTCCCTCTATTTTTTCTACCAATCAATATTAGAGAAGCCTGAAATGTCGAGTTTTAGAAGTGTATGCTTCTGTATGTTTGTATAAAGTGAATAAGTCCTTAATTCACCCTCTAGATTTGTTGCCAACATTTTTCTTAGTGAAGGGCAAAGCCATTATTAAACAGAAAGGTTCTTCAAAGACGGCTTCAGGGCAATGCTTTGCTGATTGTGAAGCTCAGGTGAATATAAGTCTCTGCAGATTTCTTATACTTTCCCCTTGGTTGCACCTGAGTATAGTTTCTCACAGGGTAGTCCTGGACTCATCAGGATCATACCACACTAAGGTAATTTAATAGATACTATAATATTGCCTTATATCATTTCATGGATTTTTACTATTTAATATAACATGAATTGGTGATGTCATCTTCATGAATAGGACTTTTTGTTAATGTTCAGCGAGTGATATTAACAACTTAGAAGTTACCAAAGGGCAAATCACATAATCAAAACATGCAAACTGCTTTTCAATACCTTCCTAATCATTTTATGTCCCACAGAAAGTGCAAATGATCTTGGTGTGGGGATGTATTGGATGTTTTTACAGCAAGTGCTTTGTGCAGTGAGTAGAATGCAGTAACCCTTCATATGTCACTCTAGAACAGTGGTTCTCAACCTTGGCTGCACATTAGAATCACCGGGGAATCTTTTTAAAATCCTGATTTCTGGGCCTCATCCTCCGGAAATTCTGTTTTTTTGTTATGGGGTGGGGCCACAACATTAGTAACAAAGAAACAGAATTTCCAGGTGATTCTAATGTGCAGCCAAGGTTGAGAACCACTGCTCTAGAAGGAAATAGCTACCTCCACCCCTTAAAAAAATCAGTAAGTAATTAGGCACCCCAACTCTCTACTCAAAATAGTTTTGCTATATTTTCTGCAAGGTAGAAATATAACATGGTTCTTATTTCATGGACAGAAAGTCTGGACACCTGTATTTTGAAGAAAGACCATGTGAACAGAAGAGAATAGTAAGCATGGAGCGGGGAAAGCATGTGTGTGGAGGCTGGATAGTCAGAAAGCCAGGATTTGTAGCTTTTATTCAGCACTGATCAGGGGAGAATGACACTGGATGGAAAGTGTGTAAAAAGACAAAGTCTAGAAAAGTATATTCTATTCTGAGACAAGGACAGGTTAGTCTGGAGGACAGAACTCCAGGACACTTGACTCCATTTTCACTCTCTCCTGTTCATCAATGCATCTTCTGTGGCAAATCCACCTCTCCCAGGGCTCTGAATCCAGGACACCCAAGCAGAGTGCTGTTTTAGACTCATCAACATTCAGTACAGCAATATGAGTATAGTTTATTCAAAAGAAAAACCTAATCCCATATTCTGGTTATTTTACCAGGATAATGGGAGCAGGTGAGGCCATGCTAGCTTTCCTACAGACCTTATTTTTCCTGTACCTATTATAAGCCTAGGAAATTCGGGTCAATAATCTACTCTCCACTGCATTATTAAAACTACACTGTAATGGAAGAGAAATATAACAAGACTCATTCTTCTTCTTCTTCTTCTTCTTCTTCTTCTTCTTCTTCTTCTTCTTCTTCTTTTTGGAAGGGGCAAGGGTTATCATAACATTAGGACAAATAATAGCATGACATGTAGCTGTATTCCTCCCTTCAGCATTGCCAGCCAAACTACAATGAATATTAGATCAGAAAGTAAATATTTCCAATTAATTTTTCTGTGTTCCTTAAACAGAAATTGGTTCAAATAATAGTCAATAGAAATCACAGTATTAAAAAATTGGCCTGGAAACATGAGATTTACTTGTTCAGAAGTCATTACAACAAAACAGCTCTCTTGAAATATGCAAATTCACTGATAAGTGCAAGATAAGTTACTTCAGAAACAGTTTTCAGCCGTGCTCAGGATCCCCAGTCATGCTGGGCTTCAAGTGCGAGGAACAATTTTGTAGCCAGTATTTCCATCTGCCCTCCATTTGGCAAGCAGCCAGCAGCCATGATGATCAACAGCGTCTGGGGCTTACGACTTACCAGCCAATGAGTAATTTATTTTGCTGTTTGGTGTTTTGTCGATTGATTTCTTAGAGTGAAAATTGCCAATGCTGGAACCCACCTGCCAATACTTTCATCTCTGCCAAATTATTTTGAAAACATAATGTGAACATCAGGACACACAAAACCCAACACCTCACCTGTGACAGATGAAACTCTATTATCACTGTATACTAAGGAACTTAGTAGCTGAAAAAGATTTTCAAATGTTCTCTCTTTCTCTCTATCCATATATATGTGTATACATATATACATACACACTTGAAATACTTCCTTTGAGTTTCTAAACACAATGAGTAGTCCTTCCTACAATATCTTTCCTACTAATGACATATTTGCTAGAGGCCAACTTTAATAAATTAAACGGGCTTATTTGAAGGAGCCAGCCAAGCCTATTGTTGATATTAACAAGCTTTGGTGAAATGTTCCAAACATACAGACTGTACAATTCTAAAAGCTATCATCTAAATTGTGAACATTGTGCTTATAAACTAAAAAATTACAATCATACTTTAAAATGAACCATAACGCTGTGTTTACAATTAGAGTTGACAAAGCTGGGTGAGATACTGCACCATTTGGCAGAGTTATTAAGAACCAAAATTAAGAACTAAAACTAAGCTGATCCTTTGTGTTCCTAATCCATGCTCCACTTCTTACTAAAATATTTCAGGCAAATAACTTAACTTCACTATGCCTCAGTTTCCTCACCTGCAAAATGGGAATAATAATATAGTATGGGGTTATTCTAAAATTAAATGAAATAACTAAAGAGAAGTCCTCTTAAACAGCACCTGGCCCACAATAAATCTTTGACAAATGTCAGCTGCTTTTATCCACCTTGAATTTATAAGCTCCTCTGACATAGATAACCAGACAAAGGAGAGAAAAATTCCAGGCCTTTTATGAAGGACGGCTGGTGGATCAGCAGTCCTTAAGAGTGAAGGTTTTGGGGTGGGAGCTCACCGCAAACCTCAGAAGATTTAGCCAGACTCTCCAGGAAAGAAACTCACTGGCATATAAAGGTGAAACATGGGTGAAAAGCCAGGGGAGAAAGTTTGTCTGAATAAGTACAAGATGGGGTATTTTTAAGCAATATCTTTTAAGTCCTAATGGGTTGAATAAAAATTATAATGCAATATTATGTGTAATTGGGTTTTATGTGTATGTGTAGAGGAGAGAAGAGAAAAGAGAGGCAGATTAGTAGAAAGAAGTGCTCCTAGGATAAAAAATTTTAACTAAAAAAAAAATTAATCTGAGAGAGGGGGCACTCTTAGTATATTTTGGCAAGTATTTCAAAGCCACTGAAGAGTCTTCAGTATATTTAGTGGATTTATGACCTTCTAAATATTAATAGGGGTGGTTGAGGAAATAAAGTTTGGGGGCAAAATGTTATGGAAGTTTTAGAAAGAAGACACAAGTGAGAAAACTGAATTAAAAAGAAAGGTGGGTAATAATAGAGCTATGTTCCATCACAATCCTCTTACTCAAGGAAATAGCTTTCCTAGTTCCCTAAACTCAAGGTAGTTATTGACTTGAGAAAGGACAAACACACATACCACATCACACCACACAATATGTTTGGAAGTTACCAAAGCCAAAAGACCTGTTGAAAACTTGTTAAAGCAGCAGCGCTGAGGTTAAAAGGCAAAACTAAACGTACAAGAGAGAAAGGGTCAAGCAGGGACCCAGGTGCCACTCTGACCAGTGACACCTGAGCGCCAGGCAGAGCCTCAGAAGGCACAGATGTAAAGGTTTAATTATGAAGAGCAAGAGTTCGAAAATGTCTGAATTCTTCCCAGAAGTTCTAAGAAGAAAAATATATAAACACATTGAAGAGGGAGAGGGCAGCCTAGAGAAAGCTCCATTTTAAAAAAACTCTCCTGCGCTATCTGAGAGTGAGGCGAAAAGTGATGAGAAGTAGAGGCAGAATATAGGTCAAAGAAATAAGAAAATTGCTGAATCTCCGTGGAAGGCCTTAAAAGGGAAATGTATCTACAACAAACAAAAGATAAATTCAATGTCATATATATATTTTTTTTGTTTGTTTGTTTGTTTTATTTTAATTTTTGTTGTTGTTGTTGTTAAAAATTCTTGGTTAGTTCCTCGTTTGTAATTTCCACTTAGGTAAACCAAAAAATTGTTTTCTCACTCTAAAATGTTTTCACTATCAGATTATAATAATACAATCAATCAAAAAAAGTTTATTAAGCATCCACCAAACTGTGCTTCATTCAGAGACATAGAGCTAGGTGGGGAGGAAATTACAATGACTAGCAAGACAGGAGCTTGAAGTATAGGTGTGGAGATAAGATTCAAACATTTAAATAAATGAGAGCTCATTTAATTTTGCAAAAAAGAGAAGTTCAACTAGTGTTTAAGCAGTGCAAAAAGGAAATTGGATCTTGGGTCGCTGGCTTGCCCAGGGACTGAAGGTATTTTAAGAAAAGGAAATATTTCAACTAGGTTTCTGAAAGGAGGGGTTCATAGGTAGAGTTACTAAAAGAAGGCATCCTAAGTGAGGGGAATACAGTGAGCAGAGGTCTAGAGGTGAAAGTGCAAAGCAAATGTTCTAGAAGAAGTAAGTTCTGGGGAATGCAAATAAATCCAATTTTCTAAAAAATGGTGAGCAAAGGTAGATGACATCTCAGATTCGACCTGGAAACCCTAATTGTCCTGGGTGTTTGGGGTTGGCGTTAACAGACACTTGTGCTAGTGACTGACTCAAGAGTCTTACTTATTCCAACCTCCTAGATGTTGTTTTTTATGTCCTTTTGCTACATGTGGCAAGTTTGAGGGAAGGGAGTACATTTATATTCTTTAAGAGAATTATCTAAAAGATCACAGACAACAAGTGTTAGCAAAAATGTGGAGAAAAAGGAACACTTGTGCACTGTTGGTGGGATGGAAAACTGATGCAGCCACTATGGAAAACGGTATCGAGGTTCCTCAAAAGATTAAAAATAGAGCTACCATAAAAGGCAGCAATTCCATTTCTGGGTATTTATGTTAATTTAATAAAAAAAATCTGAAAAAAAATATGGACCCCCATATTTACTGCAGCATTATTTGCAATAGCCAAAATATGGAAGTTTCCTGGCTGTCCATCAATAGGCAAATAGGTAAAGAAAATGTGGTACATATATACAATGGAATATTATTACTAAGCCATAATAAATGAATTATTGCCCAAACCGGTTTGGCTCAGTGGATAGAGCATTGGCCTGTGGACTCAAGGGTTCCAAGTTCGATTCCGGTCAAGGGCATGTACCTTGGTTGCGGACACATCCCCAGTAGGGAGTGTGCAGGAGGCAGCTGATCAATGTTTCTCTCTCATAGATGTTTCTAACTCTCTATCCCTCTCCATTCCTCTCTGTAAAAAAATCAATAAAATATATTTTTAAAAAAATGAATTCTTGTCATTTGCGACAACATGGATAGTCCTAGAAGGTATTATGATAAGTGAAATAAGTCAGACAGAGGAAGACAAGTACCATATGATTCCACTTATATGTGGCATCTATAAAACAAAATAAAGAACAGAACAGAGATAGGCTCAAAGATGCAGAGATGTTGACATATGAGAGAGGAGTTGGGGGATGGTTCAAAAAGTTGAAAGGGATTAAAAACTACAAATTGCTAGTTATAAAAATAATAATGGATATAAAACAGCATAGGGATTATAGTCAATGATACTGTAATAACTATGTATGGTGTCAGATCGGTACTAGTCTAATCACTATGTTGTACATCTGAAATTAATAAAATATTGTATGTCAAAATAACTGTAAAATATGTTATTTAAAAATGAAAAAGAAAAAAGAATATGGCCAAAGACACATTGAAGTCCACTGTCACTCTGGACATCATATTATGAGAGAGTAAATTTCCTTATTCTTCAAGTCAGTTTGTGTCAGTTATTAGTTTCTGTCAAAAATTAAAAAAATGTTTCTAGTCAGGGTTTAAACATTGGTTAAGATAATTGCATTCGTGTGTGTGTGAGGAGATAACTTTAATATGCCAAAAGGAAATAAATGCCAACCTAGAATTCTATGATGCTACACCCAGGAAAAATATACCTGTATATCAATAATGACATTTCAAGCAAACAAAAACTAAAATGGTTCACCACCAGGTGAAGTACACATAAAGAGAGTCATTTCATAATGTTTAGTTTTAATTTAGCAGGAAGATATTACAAATTTAAATATGGTTAGCTATCAAAAATAAAACAAAATAGCCTCAAAATATATGAAGCAAAATTTTACAGAAATCCAAGGAGAAATAAACAATTCACCATCCATCCTGGGACACTTTAACATAACTTTCTCAGTCACATAAAGCAGTAAGTAAAGAGAATAAAAAGGAATAGAGAATATTTGAAGAGCACAATTAACAAATGACTTAGACACAGAACACTACTACAGGCAAATTTAGAATACTGCTTTTTCTTTGTGTTTTGTTGTTGTTGTTGTTGTTCTTAATTCTCAGCTGAGGATATTTTTTCCATTGATTTTTTTTTTTTTTTTTTTTTTTTTAGAGAGTACAAGGGAGGGGTAGAAGACAGAGAGAGAGAAACATCTATGTGAGAAAGACACATCGGTTGGTTGCCTCCTGCATGTGAACCCCGGGTCTGGGATTAAGCCTGTAACCAACCAAGGTATGTGCCTCTGACTATTATAGAACCCGCTACCCTTCAGTCCAGGGGTTGACACTCCAACCACTGAGCCAAACAGGTGAGGGCTAAAATACTGCCTTTTCATGAACATACACAACAGTTAAAAAAATTGACCATTCACAGCCTGAAATACTATACAATGAGAATCCTATATAATAAAAGCCTGATATGCTAAGTGTCTGGTTATCCAGTTGGCTGTTCAACCAATCAAAGCATAATATGCTAATGATATGCTAAGGTTGCTCAACCATTCACTATGATATGCACTGACCACCAGGGGGCAGACAGTTGACTGGTCAACCATCACTATGACGTGCACTGACCTCCAGGGGGCAGATACTCTGACCAGTAGGTTAGCTTGCTGCTGGGGTCCAGCAGATTGGGACTAAGCAAGATGGGCCAGACACAACCTGAAGCCCTCCCACAGTCCCTCCCTGGCTGGCCAACCTCCCACATTCCTCCCCAGCCCCGATTGTGCACTGGTGGGGTTCTTCAGCCTGGCCTGCACCCTCTCGCAATCTGAGCTGAGGGACCCCCTGAGTGCACAAATTTCTTGCACCAGGCCTCTAGTGAATGATATGCAGCTACCTACCCACAACCATACAGATCAATCTCACAAATAATCACATTTAGAAAAATGGCAAAACAAAAGTGTATATGCTGTATAATTCCATGTATGTAAAGTGTAAAGACAGCAAAACTAATCAAGGCTGTTAGAATCCAGAGTAGTGGGGGCGGTGACAAGAGCTTCTGGTTTTCTGACAATGTTCTGTGTCTAGATCTATGTGCTAATTACAAAGCTGTGAATTATAGAACTCTATAACCCAAAGATTAGAGAGTATCTCTATGTGTAGAATATCTCTATGTGTTTGGATAGTGAAAAAACATATTTCTGAATGATCTATGGGTCGAAGAAGATATTCAAAGGAAATTAGAAATATATTGAATGCTTGATAAAGAAAATATTACATATGAAAATTTGTGATGAAATTATTGATAACTTGTTATGGCCCAGATTATATTTAATTTTGGTAAATGTACCTTTAAGCATTTTAAAGAGTTTGTATTCTGCAGTTGTTGGGTGGTTTCATACCAACACACCTGCTTGTTAGTCTTAATATTCAAACCTTCTACATCCTTATTGATAAGAAAATTGCATCTTGTAAGTTTTACTTAGTACTTAGATACATTTAATAATAATTGAACATTCAATACATTGCAATAAATTTTTATATCTATATGTAAATGTAGATGTGCATATGTAAGGCAATCAATGAATGTAAATTATCATTTGCTTTTAATAGCTAACATTTGAATGATACTTTGCAGTTAAAAAAAAAAAAAAACAGACAATAGTGGAGTGAAGGCCTAGAGTGGTCCAGAGTAGAGAGAGTCAATGGGGAAATAAAAAGGAACATTGTAATACTTTCAATAATAAAGATAATTAAAAAAAAAAAATCCACTTTTCCGCCATTTGATTTTCTCATCATCACTCTGAGGGAGCACTAGTCTCTCAGTTAAAAAACTGATCAAAGTGAGAAATTGATCGAAGAAGACAGATGACTTTCCTGAGTCAAAAGCTAATTGGAAGTAGAATAGAACCATGTTTCTGGCTACAAATATCTTGCTGTTTCCAATGCCCTATACAATATTTTGCTATAATACATAGAAGAGATTAGAAACAAAGGTCTATATTGGTGAGTCAAGATTTTCTTCTTATTGACAAACAAAACCTTACAAGATAACAGGAAAACAAAAACAAAAACCTACACACAAGAAAAGCTAATTGCCATCTTTAAGAAGCCAACTTTGAAATAAAAGACCCAGACACTAGAAGGCAAAATGTTCAGAGACAGTTAATGGGGGAACTGGGGACAAAAAATCTTATGTGCATGTTTTGAGAAGAACTTTCTAGAAAATGATTACTTAACTGAGAACCCACAACAGCTTTGTAACAACAGGACATTTAATTTGTCTTGGATTGTAAATGCCTTTTAACAGAGCTCTAATTGGAAAAATATATTCTCCTAAGACCCTCTTAAAGCTGTGGCCTATGTGATCCAGTTTCAAAAAGTGTTTTTAAGCAAAGCAAAACTCCATCAATCAAAACTTAATTTCTAAATCACTGAGATTCTTTGCTTGTTTTTTCAACTCCATAAAGAGAATATGCTGCATACAGCAATGATAGCTAATGAATATTAAACACAGTTACATACACTTTATATAAATTAACTGATTAAATCCTTATAATATCCCTTTAAGTTATTACTGTTGTTTTATCTCCATTTTACAGATGAGGAAACGGAGTATATAGAAGCCAAATAAATGGACCAAGTCATGCATCTTATTAAGTGGCAGACCTGGGATTCAACTGCAGACTCTACAGCTGCATCTCCATTCACCCCATGGATTCAATTCCTCATCCAGCAATTCCTGGGAAATTTCATCTCTTAATTCTGACCTAATCTGCTCTTCCCTCTCAATTCTGCATTACAAAATTCTAAACCTAGTAAAAGTTTAACCTGTCAAGGAAATAATCCCCTTTGGAAGAGAAGGGAGGGAAGGAAACTGATTAATGAAGCCTTAATGCTCTTCAGTTGAAAGGGATAACAGAAAAAGGCAAGGGACCTGAGTTTGTATCAGAATTACTGGAGGCTTTACTAAAACACGAATTCCAAGGCCCCACCCCTACAGTTTACCTTTCAGTTTGTCTGTGGTGGGGCCTGCAAATTTGTGTTTCAAAGAAGTTCCAGATTGTTGCTGTTCTGAGAACCAACTCTAGGAATCATTGCTCTGGGTTAATAGCTCTTTGCTCCTATTTGAAAAAAAGAACACTACTTTATCCAGTTATCCAAACGTTCTTCCATATTATCTAACAGCAACTTCCTCTAACCAGATACTGCTGGTCCCAGCCTAAGAGAAGTGGGACCCAGAGGAGGAAGCCCAGCTTCTTCTCCCTCAGCTAATAAAATAAAATAACCAATCTTTCTGACTTCATCTTGTTTAAGCTCACCCAGTTAGCAACTTCTGCTTAGCTCTGTGCATAAACATGGTAATCATTAAAGGTATCTAACCTGTAGCCTAGGAATTACTGAAACAAACTCTTGCTTAAAACTAGCTCCCCAAGGAGATAAGAAAAGTATCTAGGAAAATAATGATTGAAACAGGAGTTCGATGACCAAAAGCAAAGATGTTATGCCACCCCTTTGGACCTTTGCTGGCATCAGATGTCCACAGTCATCAACCTGTTCTTGACCTCAACCTTCCACTGATATAAAAGAAGCCTAAATTCTGTACTTTCTCAAAATGAGTTTTTAAGACACCAGTCTACCACCTCCTTGGCTTGCTGACATTCTGAATAGTTTCTTTCCTTGTCCCAACTCCTTGTTACTCGACTTATTGTATGTCCTCCAACAAGCAGTAATAACTTTTACTTGGTTACACTAAAGCCAGCGATCTCCTTCGGGATTAAAAAAGCAGCACAGCTAGGTGCCTGGTCAGCCCATTCTGTGCCTCTGCACTTCCTACCAATCTTGGTGTACTTCCTTCTTTACTTCTCTAGTTGTAGTACTTCCATTCAGCCAGCTTTCTGGCAGTTCTGGATGATGGTTGTTCTGTATTTTTGATGTGGTTGTGGGAGGCAGCGAGTACAGGCGTTTACCTATTCCACAAGCTTGGTTCTCTCTTTTAAAAAGAATCTTTGTATTACAAATCCACTTAATTTGTTAACAAGTAGATTTCATAAGTTACTCCTATGCACGTCTCTAAAATAATTAAAATACAGTCGGTAAGTTGTGGACTCTTTCCAAACTTATAAGGACATTGCCATGTGTTATTGCACCTGGTGTAAAGAATTTAACATTAACAACCTTGCCTGCTTTTTCATATTAAGGAGACATCATAATTATCTATTCCTATAAAGCACCAAAGCTAAACTATTTTGCCCCCATTTTCAAAGAAAAGAAAAATGATAGCAGTGCATGTAGAGGCTCCTATGAAAGTCACAGGTAGGATATAACCAGGGGTAGAGGAAACATTTTCACAGGCCAAGCTGTGAAATTATTTCACAGCAGGAAGAAGCTTGCTGAGAAGAGTAACTTCATTTTGGGACTCTACAGTTGGGGTGACATCTGAGCTTATAAGCCCTGACGGCTCAACAATATCACAGTGATTTAACACCTTCCTTTCAATAGTATCACCTTAAGCCATTAATCCAAAGTGGCAAGAAAGTCTTCCATTCCACCTGTTAATATTGACTTCCCTTTCATATCAAGATGGAATATTCCTATATTAGCTACTTCCTTGGCATTATTTTTCCCTTGCTGTAATCATGGAACACCAGTTTGGATTCATTAGAGATATAACTGCAACTATAAAATAGCCCTACATTTTTTCATTTCTATGAATATTGGCTGCTTATTATCTTTCATGCAGCCCTCCTCCACATGCCCAATCCCTGATCTACACCTTGACTGGGCCATGTTACTTCCTCTGCAGGGGTAAAGCCATTCTTCATCAGCTCCCCTGGGAAAGTCCTCTGCAGTCGGGCTGCCTGAGCTGACAGTATACCAGAGTCAGCCACTTCTGAGTATGTGGCATAGAACAATGTTTGTCATCTTATTAAAAAACAAACAAAGAAACAAAAACACATAAGCATGCCTAAGAATCATTTGGAAGGCTCAATAAAAGACAGATTTCTGGGAGTGAAGTTGAGAGTTTGAATCTCTGATAAGCTTCCAATCCCATTTTGAGAACCATTAGCATAGAGGCTAGCTAGACTCAGACAGAGGGTGAAAGATGTGTGTCACACAGGTACTTGTGAGGTCACTGAAATATTTTGTTTTAAAATATCATATACTCATTACCATGATGACTTTTTCTTTGAGGCTAACCTACTTGAAAATGTATTTCCTACTCAACTACCAGATAAACAGTGTATGCATGCACATAGGGAGCCCAGACTTCAAGCATTGTACCAAATTACCTACAGACATAGTACTTCCACCCACACAAGCCCACGGTCACTGAACTGGATATTAGGACCTTCTCTAATCTTTTCATGGTACCTTCTAAAAGGAGCATTATAAGACAGTTTGGCAGTGAGTTAGATAAAGGTAAGGTAAATATAAAAACATCTAAAAATATTTTATACAATCATATAGACTCCATTAATATCTGTTGCATTTTCTTCCAGACTTCTTTATTTTTGTACCCTACTTTTATTTGCATTTTTCATTAGAATTCTTCCCATAATTAAAATTGTTTTTAATAGTGTATAATGCTTTATTTTATAAATATACCATAACATTTCTCTGTTGTCATATAAATATATTTAGATTGTTTCTGTTGTTTCACTATTATATAATCTAAATATACTATTATACTTGGGTAAATAATCTTTGGGCATATCTATTTTTATATTTTGCATAATTTCCTTTAAATACATTTCTAGAAGTATAATTGTTATGTGAAAAATAAGAACATCTTGCCCTGGCCAGGGGGTTCAATTGGTTGGAGCATCACCCCATATACCAAAAGACTGAGGGTTAGATCTTCAGTCAGGACACATTGGGGGCTGGGGAGAAAAGGAGTCAGCCAGTTGATGTTTCTCTCTCACCTCATGTCTCTTTCTCTCTCTCTCTTCCTCTCTCTCTAAATTTCAATAAAAACACATCCTTGGGTGAAAATTAAAAATCCTATATAATAAAGAGCTAATATGCAAATGGTCATCACGCCCTCACACTCTCATATCCCTGACACCGCTCCACCAACCCAGCGCCAGCCCAGGGGACTGAGGCTGCACTCCCTGCCTGGCAGAGCTTGATGGGGAATCTGAAGCTGCATCCCCCACCCTCTGGGGCTTGACGGGGGCGGGAGGCAGCCATGTCTGGGTCTCACACAATTTTAAGACATGCACGGGTGGGCAGGGACTTGACTCTGGGTCCTGTGGTGCGCCCCACACTCTGACAGGAAGGAGATTTTCATATACATTTTACTAATTTTCTTTCATCTCTGACACTTCTATTATAGAAAAAGGGCAAATAGCAATATTAAAATATTTCACCTAATTGATTCCCTTTTAATGTGCATAAATAAATAAATAATAAAAATGTGTATAGGGAAAGTATATTTAAGAACCTAGGGGAAGGTAGCAAAAGAGAAAGTAAAATAAGTCAATAAGAAATTTAAAAATAACATAAGTTTTTATATTTTATAAATTAAAATTGTTTAAAATATAGCAACTGTACTTTATATCAGCTTATCCAGTAAGGTCAAAACATAATGCTAAAATATATCTATGAATCTCTGGAGCTATGTATAGAACTGGGATATTTGGTCTTATTAAAAAATTTCAATTTTTGCCGAAACCGGTTTGGCTCAGTGGATAGAGCGTCGGCCTGCGGACTGAAGGGTCCCAGGTTCGATTCCGGTCAAGGGCATGTACCTGGGTTGCGGGCACTTCCCCGGTGGGAGATGTGCAGGAGGCAGCTGATCGGTGTTTCTCTCTCATCGATGTTTCTAACTCTCTATCCCTTCTCCCTTCCTCTCTGTAAAAAAATCAATAAAATATATTAAAAAAAAAATTTCAATTTTAAAGAAAACAGCATTGTTTTATGAGACTAGCAAAGATAAATGCTGTTATCAAGATAAGGATCAATGAAAACATGTCCAAACTGACCAAAATATTTTTCCAAAATAACTTTCTCATTTTGTTTTGCAAACAAATCTCAATGTATTTTAACATCTCTAGAAAATATGAAAAATGGTCCTGATGGCCTACCTCATTCATCATTTTTGAAATTAAGGAAAGATAGTTTTTTCCTCTTTCATATTTTTTCTCTAGAAGCAGAAATAATGAGGCTGAGGAAGCAGCAAATCAAACAGTTTGGATCTCAATATGATGGATATGAAAACATCACAGGGCTTATTAAGAACCTAAATACAATTACTAAGAATGAAAGAGAAGGTATTAACTCCCTTGGAAGAAGTGTACTGCAATTTAAGTCATTAGGCAGTTCTTGTGTGATTGGGATAAATCCTGAAACCCTCTTTGAAAACACCCAAAACTTGGAGAAGGCCACCATATGTCATGCTAATGGAACCTCTGTTTCCTGTTGCCTGCATGAGCTCTGATTAATGAAGGACATGCTATGAATGATACAAGTGATTGCACTACGTAAGTTAGGATGCAGACAGGCCATGGCTTGATTAGATTCTGGAACAAACACCTCCTCTCTCCTGGGGCATGGCTATCCACAGCACAGCAGTCATCTGTTAAGTTGTGGTTAACAAGCACCAGTCTAGAATTTAAAACCTGCCTTTCCAGAGCTGCGTTAAAACCTACCCCACACCCCTTCCAATAAAAATTAGATTGAAGGCATACATGAGAAGGAAAACTTTAAACAACAATTCAATAGAATGGAGAGGCCCAAATATGGCAATCCATGGACAAACACAGGTGTGTTTCTAGCCTTAGCTGTGATGAGGATTTGTAATTTCCACTTTGTAAAAATATTCTTTACTGAGAATCTATTATAATTTACTTTAGTCAAACGTTCAGATTCTCAAAGAACCTGGCAAAAGAAATAATGAGACATATTCTTAGCCAACCACCGCTATGGACAACAAGGACCAAAAGGGGTGAAAGATCTTATTTATTGTAAACTAACACCTTTAGACATATTTCATTGTCAGGTTGTTAGGATACAGATAATATTCATGTCTGTCACCCTAACTGCTACTACCATAGAAAGGACAATATTTTAATCAACAGGCTCAAAGACTTAAAATTTTTCTGCCTATGGAAGAAAACCTGAATGGCTTTTTACATATGGATAGAAACAATTCTTTAAAGACAGTTTAAATATTTTTTTCAAAGTCAGGCTCTCAACTGTAAAATATTTTATCCTTATATTCAAGAAATGTAATAAGGAAACTTCCATATATTGCCTTCAGCTTAGATATGCCTAAGATTCAGCTAATAGATTCTCTAATTGTGGCTGAAGACCAACGCCACCTTTTCAACCTATGTTGTGGTTAAAGAGTATGATGGCGAAATTTATTCAAAAATTCCAAGGACATACAAGACCTCTTCAGAAGGCCCTTGTCTCTCTTCTAATATTTTCAATGTCCTGATTAATGTCAGCTAATGTGATGGCACAAGAGAGTAGGAGCTTGAGGCAAATGATATTTCAATTTTAAGCATCTGATATCTGGATCATCAAGAAAACCTGAAAGTTTAGAAAGTAAAGGCAGAGTCTGGGCCATTGTTATGTTCAGTGTTTTTGGTAAAGTAAGACATACAATAAGCTCACACAAGACAGTGATTAGCTGCCAATGTATGTAGCAACAAGAACTTTAGAGATTCATAGCAAGATTATTGAATTGTGCTGTGTTGACAGGTCTCAGAGAGATGAAATCTAAAGCTTATTCTTGAGTATGGGAAAATTTTATATAAAATCAAAGACTAAGCATGAAAAGGAAGAATTCAGCTTATATCTACATCATTGGCTATAAAGGTTTCATAAGATATCAACATAAGTTATAATTCCCTAAGGGAGAAAAACATGTGAAACCTTTTGAAGAAAAACAAATAAAAACAAAACCATGTCAAAAGAAATATTTCATTTTTATATTACATGAATTGATGTTATGTTACAGCAATTAAAATAAACCAAAGTAGAGAGCTGATGTCACTAAGAAGGCAATACTGGAAGCTCCTGATTTCCCCTCCTCCCACGTATGCAACAAATACATAGCTACAGAAGGATCAATTCCCCCTAAGAGAAATCCAGAAGCAAGTGGAATGACTCCCACACATTGGCCTACTTAGAAAATACCCAAATTGAAACAGGCAGAAGAGGCGGAGACATACTTTTACTTTAAAACCCATCCCAGAACAGCACCTTAAAATCAGGAGCAAAACCCCAACTCCATCTTCTCCCTGGACTACACATCTTATGCCCCAACTTTACGGCTGCCACCTGAGAAACAGATTCCACTTCACCTAGTTCTGACAGCCTGCAGGGCTGACCTTCAACAGTTCCACAGGACTATAGAAAATAAAGAAGCAATTGCTAAACAGGCATGTGAGCACTCCCTGGATGTGCTTCCCACATACACACAATGGAAGAAAAGAATCTTACATACCAGTATCTCGATGAACATAGGTGCAAGCATTCTCAACAAAATACTGGCAAACTGAACTCAATATATTAAAAGGATCAGACATCATGATCAAGATCAAGTATAATGCAAAACATTTCAACATACAAAAATCAATAGATGTGATACACCATATTAACAGAAGAAGGATAAAATCATATGGTTATCTTGCCGAAACCGGTTTGGCTCAGTGGATAGAGCGTCGGCCTGCGGACTGAAAGGTCCCAGGTTCGATTCCGGTCAAGGGCATGTACCTGGGTTGCGGGCACATCCCCAGTGGGAGATGTGCAGGAGGCAGCTGATCGATGTTTCTCTCCCATCGATGTTTCTAACTCTCTATCTCTCTCCCTTCCTCTCTGTAAAAAATCAATAAAATATATTAAAAAAAAAATCATATGGTTATCTCAATAGATTCAGAAAATTCATTTGGCAAAATTCAACATCCTTTCATAATAATAAAAACAGCCGAAGCCGGTTTGGCTCGGTGGATAGAGCGTCGGCCTGCGGACTGAGGGGTCCCGGGTTCGATTCCGGTCAGGGGCATGTGCCTTGGTTGCGGGCACATCCCCAGTAGGAGATGTGCAGGAGGCAGCTGGTTGATGTTCCTCTCTCATCGATGTTTCTAGCTCTCTGTCTCTCTCTCTCTTCCTCTCTGTGGGAAATCAATAAAATATATTTAAAAAAAAAAAAAAAAAAAACAAAAAAAAACAAAAACAAAACTCTCATAGAATTAGGTATAAATGGAATGTACCTCAACATGATAAAGACCATATATAACAAGCCTACAACTAACATCATACTCAATGGTGAAAAGCTGAAAGTTTTTTCTCTAAGGTCAAGAATAAGACAAAGCTACCTAATCTTGCCCCTTTTATTCAGCATTATACTGGAAGTCCTATACAGAGCAATTAGGCAAGAAAAAAAGGAATAAAAGACATCCAAATTGGAAAAAAAAAGAACTAAAATTGTCTGTTTGCAGATGAAATACTATTATATAGAGAGAATTACAAAGATGCCAAGAAAAAAAACCTGTTAGAAATAACTGAATTCAGTAAAGTTTTAGTATAAAAAAATCAATATGCCAAAATCAGTTGCTTTTCTATACACTAACATTTAACTATTAGAAAGATAAGTTAAGAAGACAATTCATTTACAAAAGCATCAAAAAGAATAAATACTTAGGAATATTTAACCCAAGAGGTGAGAGATATGTACACTGAAAACTTTAAGACATTCTTCAAAGAAATTGAAAAAGACACAAATAAATAAAAAAAGTATTCTGTG
Source organism: Myotis yumanensis (assembly GCF_028538775.1). NCBI lineage: Eukaryota > Metazoa > Chordata > Mammalia > Chiroptera > Vespertilionidae > Myotis > Myotis yumanensis. Next base: position 20,684,917 of record NW_027223758.1, read on the forward strand.
CTCATGGATTAAGAGAACTAATATTGTTAAAATATCCATACTACGAAACAAGCTAAAGATTCAACTTAATCTCCAACAAAATGCCAGTGGCATTTGTGAGAGGTTAGTGAAACGGTACTAACATTCAGTTATCCTATATAATAAAAGCCTAGTATGCTAAGAGTCTGGTCCGCTGTTCAACCAATCAAAGCCTGATATGCTAAGGCCGCTCAACTGCTCGCTATGACGTGCACTGACCATCAGGGGGCAGACACTCTGACCGATAGGTTAGCTTACTGCTGGGGTCTGGCTGATCAGGACTGAGTGAGATGAGAGGGACATGGCCTGGAGCCTCCCGCAGTCCTTCTCTGGCTGGCCAACTTCCCATGTCCCTCTCCAGCCCCAGATTGTGCACCAGTGTGGTCCCTCAGCCTGGACTGAGCCTTCTCACAATCCAGGACCCCTCAGGGGATGTCGGAGAGCCTGTTTTGGTCCAATCCCACAGGCCAGGCCAAGGGACCCCACTGGTGCACAAATTCATGCACCAGGCCTCTAGTAAGACTTAGGATCTAATTGATAACATGAAGACTATATAACTAAAATTTGCAAGAAGAGTAAATCTTAAGTGTTCTTACCAATAAAAAAAGGTAAGTTGTGAATGATGGATGTGTTAATTAATTCAATGGTGGAAATACTATCACAATGTATACGTAGATCAAATAACCAAGTTGTACACTTTAAATACAGTATAAATTTATTTGTCAATTGCACCTCACTAAAGCTGAAAAAAAAAAAAAAGAAATACAAACCAATGGGTAATTGTTTCCTACAGCATTGGAGTAATGTCTTGTATGTACCTTGTTTTAGAACACATTGAGCAACAGAGGCACAAGCATGAGCATAACAGAAAAACTTCTAAAATCCATTAGGTGGCTTTTAAAATAAAGGCAAAGGAATGAACTGGAAATAACTTAGAACTTGGATACATGAGGCTTATATTGCAGTCTTGGTGTTATCTGTTTTTTCAAGAGTAGCCTGGGGTTGAGGTTAAAGAAAAAAACTTGATGTGATTAGAAATTGGAGTCACAAATCTGAGGACATCTGCAATGGTCCAGTTGAGAGAATAAGCTTGCATAACAGCATCCATTGAAGAGGAAGGGACAGATGATGAAAATGCATAGAAAGTAGAATCAACAAGATTTACAGAAGTAATTAGGTAGAATGCTGTCCATGGAGGGAAGTGGGAAAAGAAAGGCTAAGGGTGATGACTCGGAGGTTTATGGCTTAGGCCACAAGCTGGATGGTGGCATCATTTACCAAGATAAAAAATATTTGCAAAGGAAGAGCAGTTGGTGGTGGCAATATTAGTTCATTGGATTGAGAATGCTTATGAGGTTTTGTATATAACTTTTTTAGAATCCTTACAAAAATAAATTTCTCAGAGAAAGAAAATCAACTAAGTCCAAAAGCTTTTGGCCATTTCAACACTGATATCTATATATAAACATTTTATTGTAAAAGCAGAATACTGTTTCTTTGTTCCTCTATGGACTTTGCTTTTAAGAGTGGGGTTTTTATTGCAAGCCAATGGTTCTTTCGAATCCATCGGTCTGTAAGACAGGGAAGGCCAGAATAAAGGTTCCTCAACTGCCAAAGATTTTAATTGTCAAGTGGAAATAATGAGAGCAGTTTGTCAATTACTGCCCCCTTGTGCTCAGAGTGGAAAGGCATATTATGCAATTTAGTAATATACAATGGCAAAATGCCAATGTCAACAGGTAGCATTATTCTAAGTGACAAGTCCCAAACTCTTATTTTATAGTTGAAACCACTGCAGACTAGGGAATGACAATCACAGAGCTCACTGACAGAGAGGCACAACTAGAATTCAGATCCTCATACAAAATCCTTTTCTCTTGACACAAGTCCCATTTCTTATGAATATGTTTCATGAATTCAGTCATGTTTTCAGTATGCATATCTTATTTGTGCTTCAGTTATAGAAGGAGGATCCATAATAAAAAAGGAAGACCCCTAAGGTTTAATACCAGCAAAACAATCCACCATTAAACAAAAGACATATTTAGGGAGAATGGGTTACAATTGCTCTCAAAAAGGTCATTCATATGTTATACAATTATGTAACCAAAAACCCCAGGAAGAAACAATTCATAAAACCTAAATCACTTTAATTTTTTTTCTTTTTCTTTTTTTTTCTATTTTTTTTTCTAAATCACTTTAATTAAAACTGCTTATTCAGTTCCATAAATGAATACTTAACTCAACCTTGTGGCTTGGTGAGGTTGGGAGACTGGGTTAGATTTTGGCTTTCAACAATTCTTCCACTTAATTACTTTGAGAAAAAGAGATTTCAGTAAGTAATTGGTTTTTTTTCCCCTAAAGTTTTCATGATTCTGATGAATTTTATCTTATTTGGAGATTCTTATTGTCAAGCCAAAATGATTTTTATTCTATGTGGCTCCACTGCTGTGAATCATTGCTCTGTCTCCTAAAAGGAAAGGCATAGCATGTGCTTGTAAATGTTCGCCTCCTATTCCAGCCTCGAAACCATTCTCTGAAACATACTCCAGGCAATCACTGTCAACCATTGGCATGCAAAATTAAACCCATTTGCCATCTTTGATTGAGTTGAACCCACTGGCAATTGCTTAGTATATTAAACATATTTTCCAAACTTCAGAAACCACACAACCACCTGAAGATCCACAAAGCTGAGATACTAACAAAAGATTAGAATGAATTTCAGCTGATAGAGTTCCAAGAGCATGTGTAGTGACCTGATCTAAGGACAACTAATCCATTTGAGAAATGGAAAAGCATAACTTTTAATAGCACTACACACAGAGAGGATAGATGTAAATTGATTCATGTATTCCCTTGAAGGGAAGAAACAAAGAATGTTCTTCTGTGTCTTTTCAAAAAAAATTAATGTACATCACAAACACTTTCCAATCTATAACTAATACAATTGAGGAGGACATTTAATTAGCAATTAGTCTGATTAACATTCCTTGGAGAGTAATTTGTTTTACCAGATGGCTTTCATAAAAATAATTCTTAGGGGATTTCCTTAAAAATCAACAAAGTTAATTGTAAGATTTAGGAAGAGATAGAAATTTTAACAAGAACACATTACTATGTTCGAGTTGTAAGTTGTCAAGATATGACTGAGAAGTAGAGAATGCCAAAGCAGAGTTGAGGGCCTGCCTAGTGAAGATACTGAGCCAAGGACTGGGAGCAATTTATTGAGGGTCTGAGTCACATAGAAGCTGGACGTGAGCAAGATGTATCAGAAAGCCAAATACCAAATTAGACACTGGAAACAATACTGGGCCCAAACCAAGGGAAGTTCCAAAACACGAGAAGAGAAGAGGAGAAGAGAAGAGAAGAGAAGAGAAGGGGAGGGGAGGGGAGGGGAGGGGAGGGGAGGGGAGGGGAGGGGAGGGGAGAGGAGAGGAGAGGAGAGGAGAGGAGAGGAGAGGAGAGGAGAGGAGAGGAGAGGAGAGGAGAGGAGAGGAGAGGAGAGGAGAGGAGAGGAGAGGAGAGGAGGAGAGAAGAGAAGAGGAGAGAAGAGAAGAGAAGAACAAGTAGCGCAGAACCCAGAAAGAAGTCTGCTCAGTGCCTGCCCGGCAGCCACATCAACTGCCTTTGCCACAAGGAAGGGTCTGTCCATGGCTTGCATTCTGAAACACATTCCCAGAAGCTGTGGTGGATTCTCACTTACCCACAAAGAAGGAAGCTCATAGTTACTGAGTGCCTACTTTTATCAGGCACTGAACTAGAAGATTCAGATACATTATCCCAAGTGGCTCTATACTCAACAAAATCTTTTTTTTTTCCCCTCCTGACACACACAGCTAGTCTGCCTTTCTCAGCCTCCTTTCAGGTAGGCATTTTAATGATGTTGAGTTATGGCCAATAGCATTTGGGGAAAAGTGACGCATTCAACAATCTAGTACCATTTCATGAAAATTTTCCATAAGTAATCTACCGTGTGTTTATCCATTTGCTGGCTGATAGAAGATAAGACTACAAGGACCTAGAGAGTGAGACCCTGATAACCATGAAAAATGTTCCCCTACTCATGAACATGCATAATGGACTGTTGCATTAATGATAAATGAATGCTTATTGTATTAAATTTGAATATTTCTTTACTATTGAAGCTAGCTGCACTATGCATCTGCTTATTTAATAACTACAAACATTTGTTGTAGTGGTATTTTTATCCTAACTTATCAGATGCATATACTAGATGTATCAGGATTTGAACCCAAGTCTGTCAGATTCTAAAACTGACTTCCTCTTACCATATGCTACAATAATCAATATATGAATAAGAGAGATATGTGTTTTGGTTCTTTAATTGAAAACAATCTAGTGGCATTTAGTACATTCAAAATGTTGTACAACTGCCACATCTATATAATTCAAAAATATTTTTATAACCCCAAAAGTAACCCCAAACTCATTAAGCAATTATTCCCTGTTTATCCATCCCCTAGCCCCCAGCAAACAACAATCTGATTTCTGTCTGTATGCACCGACATATCCTAGACATTTAATATAAATGGAATCATACATTATGTGGCCTATTGCGTCTGGCTTCATTCAATTAACATACTTTTTTTGAGGTTCCACCATAATGTAGCATGTATCAGTATTTCATTTGGCTTTATGGCTAAAAATTACTCCACAATTTGTTTATCCACATATCCATCAATGCACATTTGTATTATTTCCACCTTTTGGCTACTGTGAATAGTGTTTTGATAAAGATTAATTCATATTTATTTGTTTGAGTACCTCTAGTTTGAACTTTTGGGTATCTACCTGGAAGTGGAAATGCTGGGTCTTATGATGATTTTATGTTTATCTTTTTGATAAACTGTCAAACTGTTTTCCACAGTAGCTGCACTATTTTACATTTCCACTGGCAATATATAAGAATCCAATTTCTCCACCTTTTTAACAACAATTGTTATTTTCAGAGATAACCCTCCCAATTCACACACACACACACACACAGATATATAGATATAGATATATAGATATAGATATATAGAGATATAGATATATAGATATATAGAGAGATATCAGAGAGAAAGGGAGGAGAGAGAAAAATATCAATGATGAGAGAGAACCATTGATTGGCTACCTCCTGCATGCCCCCGACTGGGGATCAAGCCTGCAATCCAGGCATGTGCCCTAACCTGGAATTGAACCATGATCTCTTGATTCATAGATGCTCAACCACTGAGCCACTCCAGGTGGGCCCTCCCAATTCTTAACCACCATATGTGAGTATGGGACCTGCCCATTCTGAGTCTCCACCACTCCTACCAGTCTTCGCCTTTTTTATCATGGCTTCTTCTGTGTAGCCTTAGAGGACCTCTATTCAGCTAGTCTTCAGGTGGTTCTCCAGAGTTACTATTCTGTACTTTTATTGTAGTTTCAATGTGGCCCTGTGCTGGGGTCCATCCCCAGCAGGTCCAGGGGTCCCCAAAGATGTGGACGAAGTTGGCGAAGAAGGAAGGACACGGAGGTAGCATTCAGTTGATCAGCATAGTTGGGTTCTCTAGCCAGGAACTCCAGCCAAGTTCTGGTCAGGATCTCCAGCGAAGTTCTGGTTAGGATCTCTTGCCATCTTCTCCCGCTAGGTTCTCCAGCCAGGTTCTATCCAGGTTCTCCTGCCATGTTCTGTCTAGGTTCTCCAGCGAAGTTCTGTAGCCAGGTTCTGTCCAGGATCTTTTGCCATGTTCTCTCGCTAGGTTCTGTCTCTAGGTTCTGTCTCTAGGTTCTTAGGTTCTGTCTCTAGGTTCTGTCCCTAGGTTCTGTATCTAGGTTCTTCAGCCAGGTTCTCTCACTAGGTTCTGTTTTCTAGGTTCTGTCTCCTGTTGTCTTGTTACATCTGTATTTATACCAGTTGACCCTAATCCCATCAATTTCCATTCCATTCTTATCTCCATTCCAGGGAGTAAAGATTATGTAGCTTAAGTGTGATTGTTCTTAGTTAAAGTGATTAACTACCTGCTTGGCACTTAGTTAAGGGGTTTTATTCCCTCCCTAACTTCAGGGAAAAATTCCTACCTGGGGAAACAACCTTTCTCGGAGAGGTGACCTTGGTTAAAACACATAGTGCTAAAGGGAGCAAACATATTAAGAACAGTATGCTATATATGCCAGGTCTCTTGAAACATATGCTGTGCAGATGTTTCTTTCCTGCAGTGACTGTGTCAAGCAGCAAGGATGGACCGGCTTCCAGCAAATTCCCCCCTTTTTATTTTTTAAATGATAGCAAATGCAAATCAGTGGCCACCTCTCAGTTTGGGCCATTTAAGACTCGGAAGAAGACTGGCAAGCAATGGCAGTGAGCATAGCTATAAACATAGTGGATGGAGTGCACAAGGAGCCTTGTTCCTGTAAAAGGTTGCTGGCCTCTTCAGTCAAGGGATTTCAGCTGTCCTCAAGTTGTTGGTTTGATTGTCCTTGTTGATCTGGCTAGCGGGCAGCATCATTGGCGACGGGCTTCCCGAAGTGTCAGCGAGTTGAAGGGCTGCATCAAAGGGTCCATCAGGGCCGTGCTTGATGGTGGTGTCGGTGACTGGGGAGGAGTAAGCTGTGTCCTCTGGGTCAGCTGTTATGGAGAATGGAGGGTAGTAGAGAGAAAAAGAAAAGAAAGCAAAAGAACTACAAGGCATGGAAGTGTTTAGAAAAAAGAAGGAGAAGAAAGGGAAGAAGGCAGCATCCTGACACAGCCCTTTCCTTCAGCTGCCCCTTTCCCTGTGGTCCAAGGTAGAAATGGGAAATAAGTCCTGTTGCAGTGAGAGGGCAGCTGCTGTCAGCCAGTCTCTGTCTTTACCTGGGTCCCGATCTGAACTGGGCCAAGTCTCTTTCTGTTATCTGGGTCCTGATCTGAGCTGGGCGTGGGAAGTGAGAAGCAGCCATGGGGGCAGGAGACCTCCCTCAGAAGGGGCGAGTGTTCAAGCCCCTGCATAGATGGGGGGGTGAGGATCTGTGCCCCACCTCTGTTGACCCGCAAGTTCTCTCCTGCCGGCCCCTCTGCGACTGTGCCTGTCTTAGGTCGTTCCTCCCTGAGGAATCTTACCTGTCTTTGACTAACCAGCCATCCTCCAGGGCCAAGCAGGGTGATGTGAGGTTCAGTTCTGTCTCCTTGGTAGCCTATGCCCCCGTGGCCTCCACGCCCAGCAACTGCCTTGGGATCCCCTCGCCTGCTGGCAGGGCCCCGGCATTGATCTTCTCCAGAGAGGGCCCAGCTTACGCCATTGGGCAAGAGACAGATCCATGGTACCAGCTTTTCATGCAGGTCCAGAGGTCCCCAAAGGTGTGGACGGAGTCGGCGAAGAAGGAATGACACGGAGACAGCATTGAGTTGATCAGCAGCCCTGGGAGAGGTGAGCATAGCTTTTACCTACTCTGCCATCTTGACCAGAAGTTTAAGTTGCCTTTTCCTTGATTCAGCATTCACTTGGATGCTGAAAACATCTGACTGTTTTCCAGAGTTCTGACATAGATGATTCTGAGAAATTTTTATTGATTTTTAAAAATATTTCTGTGATGGATAGGTCTCTGACACTATCTTCTCCTCCATTGTTGCTGACATCACTCATTATGTGGGTTCTGACATGACACTGAGTAAAAAAAGCATTGGTCCTAAATGAGACCATATTCTTAACATAAATATTCGTTATCACTACATTATTACCAATTTAGCTGGTGAATCACTAACATCACCTAATTAGAACCCCCAAATAAAAGGAATTTAGTGAAAAATATCAATAATAACACAATTATGGGACAGGTTGCAGAGAGTTTTAGCCAGGAAAACAAGTAACTTTTATAAGTAGGTAAGAAAAAAATGTATTTCTTAGTTTGCCTAATGCATTATTGGTAGGGACAAGGCCATATTCAGGAATATCCAGTCATTAATCCACCACACATATACACATACACAAATACCTTCATTTATCTCTGCCCCATCTCCTGCACCCACCCCACCTAGTCTAGTAGATAGTGAGCAGCTGAACACATCAGATTCCTTGACATTTTCATTAAAAGAAGTGAGAAGGAAACCCCTAGAGAAGGTGAGAGTACAAGAAGTAACCTCATAAAACAAGAAAACATTCACACTTAAATGTAAAATCTGCTTGAGTCATTGCATTTCAATTTTTAAAAGGAAAAAAGATTCTCCATTCTTTTACCAAAGGGAGAAAAAAAAACTTAGTTTAAAATGTATTACTTTCCTATCTCTTATTAAGTTCTGACCAGTATGGCAGAAAATTATAAAAGCATAGTATAAAATTATTTTGGATCTCACCTGATAACATAGAGATAAATATACATAGAAAAATCAATATGCTTAATTCATCTATGACCCTTTCTGACTCTCCTCTAGCACTGATTTCTTTTGAAGCAAATACAAGGCATTATATTATTTTAATCTGTAAATACTACTGATAATAGCTATAAAAAAAGACTGGAAAGAAAAAACCCAAAACCCATAGCACCATCACACCTGAACAAATTAACAATATTTCCTAAATATCCAGTGTTCAAATTTCTAATTGTCTCAAAAGTGTGACTGTGAATAAAAATGTTGTTCTAAACATGTAAGAATATGTCTGTAGGATAAATTCCTCTAGATTATTTTTATACCTATTTCAAAGATAGTCCCCCTAGTTTGTCCTTTTTCCTTCAACTTTGTTACACTTTGCTATAGTGATTTTTTTTCATTTAGGTATAGTCACCTTATCTTTATTTCTTTCATTATGTTTTGGTTTGCTTGAAATGTTTTTATGTTTTCCTGGCTCCCTAGAATATATTTTCCAAAACATGGAGGGGGGGGCACAATGGAGGGATAAGGACACATATGTAATACCTTAATCAATAAAGAGAGAAAAAAATTAAAATTAAAAAAATAAAATAAAACCTGACCTCCCATCTAAAAATAAAATAAAATCAAGCTTCAGAATGCACTATCACCATTCAAAGCCAAAAAAAAAAAAAATAGCATACAATTCACCAAATGAGGAGTAGATATATTGCTATTAAACATCACTATCCTATATATCCTTGAAATTATGCCATTATTTGCAACATTAGTACTCTTGGTTAACCATTATTGCATAGTTTATAGCATGTATCCTAACACATATATAAGGAAGTCATTTAAAATACAGATCTTCTTTCCTGACTGAATTTTTCAGAAGTTTAACACAGTTTCTCTCTCAAATCTATGCATGTGTGTGGTAGTATGCACTCTCTCACCCCTCAGATCCTGAATGTTGATTAAAACTTCCTGGAGTTTATGCTGAAGTGTTTTTTTGTTTGTTTTTTCCTGACTTGAATCATTCTCTTTCTTACTAGTCATCCCTTTAAGAGAGCTGTTTTATTCAGATATCAGATATACATTTAGCTGTGATTGGCAGCCCTCAAGGAAATAGGATTTACTTTTATTGGAGTGAGACCAAATGAGTGCAATTTTAAAGCTTAAGGTGAGTCTGGCTGATTTAAAGAAAGCTGATCAAACAGCATGAAATCCAGATTTCAGAGCTAAGTATTTAAGACCTTCAATAGTGAGCCTAAACCCTACTTCCAGCTTTACTAACTCCATTCATACCTCTTCACCTGGTGAGGGAACCAGAAAAATACCTGGAGGATAATCACTCTTTCCTGGGCTCTGTTCCAAGCGCTATTAAATCTTCTCAACAACCCTGAGGGATGGATACTATTATCTTCCTTTTACAAATGAGATAAAGAAGTCTTAGAAAGATTAAATAATTTAACCAGGCCATACTATCCCAGTAAAACATAGAAATAAAATGAAAATCCACATTAGCCTGACATCTGAACCTGTGCCCTCCCAAGCAATCCATGCTGCTTTGAGGAGTCTCCAAATGGCACAAACTTGGGCCACATCAGACTTTATCTATTTGCCCAAATACTCTATAATTTTACATACGTCTAAGCTGCTCCTCTACATGTTTTTCCTCTGCTTAAAATCCCTGCCCCCTTCTCTTTCTGATAAGCACCTACTCATTCTTTAATACCCAGCACAAATGTCACTTCCTCTTAGAAACCTTCCCTTAATTCTGCAGACATAACCAATTGTGCTCTCTTTTGTGGTCCTACAGTACTCAATATACAGGGAAATATAATGTTCTACTTGTCTCATGTCTGTTTCCTCCCAAGGCAGGTCTCTGTTCTTATTTGTTGTATTTCCAGTCAACACCATAGTTCTTGATACAAAGTAAATAAAATACATATTTACTTCTTTAATTGAATCATCAATCCATTTAGAAGTCAATCAAATGATAAAGTAATTAGTGCTTATGGGCACTAGATGAAGACAGGACATAGGGTGGTAGTTTGCCACATCTATAGATGCTGAAGGAAAGCAAATGGGAGGAGAGACTCCTCCTAGTGAGCAGCACACAATGGAGGGTATTACTCAGGGTGATGTCAGGATCAGTTTGGGACTCAGAAATATCTCTGCCTTTCCCAAACCAGTCCTTCCTTTCCCCTTCTAGAGGGAAAAGAGAGTGACAAGAGGGATTGGCGGAAAAAAAAAAAGTTCTCTGCAGCCTTTCCCTGAGAGGTGTGTTGCCTAAGGGAATGAGTGAGGCAGATTCTATCTTCCTTACTAAACTCTATATTCTTTTGGTCTCAGATTTGATGTGCAAGACTTTCTCCAGTTGGTTATTGAACATAGGTTTATATGAAAGTAACGCCATCCCCTCAATGAGGAAAGTTTTCCATATACACGAGTATTTCTTACAGTTTTCCATCTGTAAGGAATCAATAATAAGGAACAATTAAATGTGTAGAGAGATGGAGCAGTTTTAGTGAGCATGTCTGTTATCATAAAATTTTTAGGGAAGAGAAGTGACAGGTTCAAAACCCCCAGAGGGAAGTGAAGCTGTTCTTGAGTTGAAGAGCAAATGTTTAGATTGTAACTTTCCAAGCTTTGGGGAAAATGGGAAAGTACAAGGAGACCCAAGCAGGTCAGTCTGTTTCAAATCAGTGCTTTCCTGAAGACCATACTGTAGCTGCCAAGGCCTCTGAGTGGGGACCAGGAAGCCAGGGCTGGAAGGAGTACAGGTCATGTGTGCAATGGAAAGCTAATCCTTAGTGTTGATTTTGCAGGCAGGACATAATAAATGTCTATATTCCTTTTATTTGTCCCCTTAGAAACCATTGCTTGAACCTAAATATTTGATATTTGGCAAGGAAGTGGACCTCAACTATAAACAAACCATTAAGGAGTGTAAATTCCAGTGTGAATGACCTTCATCTTTAACATTTGGAAGTCTGAGCAGGTTTTATTCCACAAAGCAAAATTGCACTTGGATATATTTAAAGAAATACCTAATAATATGTTCAGATCTACTTTTTCCTTATATACTAACCCTTAGTCTCGGGAGTAAAGAGACCGATAATTACAACTTATAAAATTAAATATGGCTGGCCCTATCTGAATGATTAATTCACCCACATGGTACTAAAGTGACTGAATATTAAAGTTTTATTGTTGCTCAATAAGCCCTGTGAAAGTAAAACTTACAAAACAAGAATCTCAGTACTCATTTGGCAACCAATTTAGAAATAATGTTACACCCAACACAATTGGGTGAACAGCTCTATAGGATATTTACATTGTTTCAACACATTTCTTCATAATACACATTTATTACGAAGGGGAAATAATAACTTCACAAGGAATAATTCTGAGAGATATCATCTTTATCAGGTCTTAAAACTTACCATGAGACAAATAAACATGTCTGGCTCCCAATATAATGCACTAAGGACACAGGGTCACTTCTGTGATATTCCTGGCAAAAATGCATAAGCTAAATCTAACCATGAGGAAACCATGAGAAGCCAGAATTGGGGATATTCCATAAAATAACGTACTCTCCCAAAATGCCAAAGTCACTAACAGACTGACGAACTTTTCCAGATTTTAGGAGACCAAAACGAAATGACAATGACGTGTACTATATGATCCTGGATTGGACACTAAACCAGAAAAACAAAATTATTTTATTATAAAAAACAACCACACTTGTTAGGACAGCTGCTAAGATTCAAATAAGGTGTGCTCATTAGAAAATAGTATTATTATCAATATCAATGTCTAGATTTTTAATAATCGCACTATGGTTATATAAGAAAACATTTTTGTTTTTAGGAACTACACGATGGAATATTTATGGTTAAAGGGTCATTATGTTAATATCTTACTTCTAAAGAGCTTAGAAATAAAAATAACGGTATGTATTAAAGACAAATCTATAAGTGTATGTGAGGGGGGAGAATGACAAAGCAAACATGGCAAAATGTTAACACTGCAGATTCTGTGTGAAAGGTAAATGGGAATAAGAATTCTCTGTACTAGTTTTGAAATTTCTCTGTAAGGTTTGAAATTCTTTCAAAATAAAAATATCCCTCAGAAGCTAAGTGATGGAAGCCTCACTCTCTGATGGAGGAAACCATGATCACACAGCTGGTTCACTGCAAATCTTGATCTTAAGATTCTTCTTTTAAAATATATTTTATTGATTTTTTACAGAGAGGAAGGGAGAGGGATAGAGAGTTAGAAACATCCATGAGAGAGAAATATCGATCAGCTGGCTCCTGCACACCTCCTGTTGGGGATGTGCCCGCAACCAAGGCACATGCCCTTGACCGGAATCGAACCTGGGACCTTTCAGTCTGCAGGCGGACGTTCTCTCCACTGAGCCAAACCAGTTAGGACTTTTTGTTAAGATTCTGAGGCTTTCCCCACTGGAATCTGAAACATCAACTTGATCTCAAGAAATATGCATAGAGAGAGCTTCTAATTTGAAAGCATTACGGGGCTACAGAGTTGTAACAGCGCTGAGCGTTCATTTTGCTGCTCCTACCAGTCTCTAACTAGAAATAGCCTAGCTCTGATTACACTCTTGGCCTGGGACACAAGAGAGTCCTTTCTTTCCTCCTCCATTTCCTGCTACAGTTTCACACACAAGAAGGGTTGGAGGAGGAAGACAGATTTCTGGAGAGGGCTCCTCTCCCCTCAGCAATCTAAATTAAGGGCAGAGCTTCTAGCTTGGATTTGCATATTAAGATTCCAGTTCTGCCCCTTTAATACCTATGTGAATTTGGGCAAATTACTTGGCCTATATTTCTGTAAAATGGCTATAACAACAGTATCTGCCTTATTAATTATTGGGAGAATAATGTGACAATGTTATCATTCGATGTGACAACTTTGGTCAAGTACTTAGCTTGAAGCGTGACACATAGTAAGTGCTCAGAACATGTGAACTGTTGTTTTTATGACTAAAATGAGTGGGTGGTATTAAGTCCAGATTGTCATTTCTGAAAAAGTGAACTCAAGAATAACCCAGTTGCTAGATCCTTTTGCTCTCAAATACCTATGAATATTAACAGTTGGCTAGAAACACAGTCCAGCAATGACTATTTTACCTCCTTCTTTTCCATCAAGGAAAACTGATCATTAAGCTAGAAAGATAATTGGAAACAACGTGAATGTCCATCGGCAGGAAATTATTTCAATAGGTTATGATACTCTCCTTCATTGAAGTGATTGGAAGCAATTAAGAAGAATGAGGTAGGTGAAAATGTACTGGAGTTGAAAGATATCCAATTCAGACTGGGAAGTAAGGGTAATAGAAGCAAATGGAACAATGGAAGCTATGGTATGTTTGCAATTTTTAAAAAGGTGCACAAGGAAAGAAAATGGGATTATATTAAAAACTACTAAGACATACCTGTGAATGAGATTGGGAAGAGAGTGGGAAATGTCTGAATTCCACCTTACTGTCTATAGTTTATTTGGATATTTCAATAATAAGCATTACTATACATTCATGATAAGGCTACCAAACATGCTACTGAAAATTTTAATTGATGATGATAGATAGATAGATAGATAGATGATAGATAGATAAATAGATAAGAACTCTATTGATTCAACATGGTAATAGCCCTGTCAGGTCCCTGATGGTATCACAGAAATTGCCAGAGCTACCCAGATATAGCTTATCACAGTTGTTACTGTGATAGAAGGAAGAGAACAAAACAAGACTTAGCAAACAATAGCAACAGGGAGTACTTAAGCACCCATTTGTTTTCTTAACTTTATTGCGTAGTTAGCAAAACAATCATGTACAGGAAATTATGGCATTTTATAGTGTTACTACACCCCAGATAATTATAAACTATTTGTTAAACTACGAATCAGTTTTAAAAAGAGGAAAGCATAAGTAGAACAATGTAATGTTAAATAGGTACACTGTTCTATGAAGAAAATTGTTAAAATTTTATGTAGAAATTTTAACCGCGGGGAAGAAATGAATAAAAGAAATAAGAAACCCTTGATAAATGGAAGATGTAGAATGGTGTGGCTTATCCCCCATGATACAATTGAGAGCATAAGACCAGAGTCACACACTGACTGCTGTGATCATGAACTCAGATGGCTGTAGGGTTCATGCAGGTAATGCCCATGGGTGTGGGGGCCCAGTGTGTGTGTGGGGGGAGTTGTATCAAAGATGAGAGCCTGAGCCAGCTTAAGGGCAGCTATAGTTGCTCATCTTCATTGATTGTACTATTCAAAAATTCAGACCTACTTTTAACCAACATTTCTTCTTATGAGGAACTCCCATTGTAAAGGTAGGCCAACCAGTACAACATGTGTTCATATACTATTGTATAGGAGTAAGCAGAAGGTATCTATGAGAAAATTAGTCCCATTGCCACCGTTTGTCACCCCTGAGAATCTAAGACAACTGCTCGGTGGCAAAGCTTTCTCTCTCCAGTCATATTCCATTCGTCCGCACCCCCTTGCCCCAGTCATGCATTTATTCTAAAATTTATTTTTTTCTAAAAAAAGGAAGGAGAACTTACAGGGTATAGGATAAAAAACTAAGACTTCAAAAGACAGCAAAGAAAGAAAATATAATTAGGAACAAGAAGAAGGTTCTGGCCTTTAAGAAACTTAGAATTTAGTTGAGCAAAAAGAATTACGTAAAGGACCTGCTATAGTAATAATTACTACAGAAGAATTAAAATGAGACTGCTATGGGTAACAGCTAGAGTAGTTGATTAATTCTAGCTTGATGAGGAAGAGGCTCTCGATAGAGGCAAAATCCTTGAAAATTAAATAGAATTTCAACAAGTACAGAAGGGAGAGATATCATAAGGTGATAGGCCAGCACAGCTAAAACAGTTGAGTGTGCCCAAGCCTGGTGTATTGATGGAGCAGAAGAAAATTGGTGTGATGGAAAAATAGGGTACATAAAGGAGTGGGGACAGTGTCTGCGAATACCAGTGTGAACCTTATTCTGTAAAAGAAGAGACTATGATTTATGATAGACAAATGCATTAGAGGGGTGACGTGATTTTGCCACCGTTGTAGATTTCCTCTCGCTTGTAAGAAGTGGACTGGAAAAGTGAGAAGTCAGCAGAGAAAAGACTGGTTAGTTAGCTATTTTTATTGTTATTGAGATAGTGAACTAGAGTAGGAACTGATCATAGAACAGAGGACATAGGTTGAGTTATTGTAGAGGTGAGCTTTAGGAAGCTTTGCAATTGAAGTGAATGTCTAGGATAGTGATGGCGAACCTATGACATGCATGTAATGACACGCAAACTCATTTTTTTTATTGATTTTTCTTTGTTAAATGGCATTTAAATATATAAAATAAATATCAAAAATATAAATCTTTGTTTTACTATGGTTTCAAATATCAAAAAATTTCTATATGTGACACAGCACCGGAGTTAGGGTTTTTCAAAATACTGACATGCCGAGCTCAAAAAGTTTGCCATCACTGGTCTAGGACAAGGCAGCATGATGATTTTGAGATTTCAAGTTCAGAGGTCTTAGAGAAAAGAGTGACCTTAGGAGTATCGGAAGCACTGGTAGAAAGACCCTCTTTCGGTAATGTCCCTGAAAGACAAAAACTTCTTTAAAAGATATAATTTCAAAATTCCTGAATGGGAAAAAAACAAACCAAAAAAACACTTATCTGAGGATTCCAACTAATATTCCCACTCATTCCCAACCAGTGATAAGTAAGATGGTTAAGTACCTGTGCTGACTGTCCTGAAAGCCTGGACACCAAAGCAAACCCCAAGTCCCTGAGGAAAGAAGACTGCCACTGGGGAGCAAACATCATTTGGGGACAGTGCAAGTTGGTGACCATAACCCCTAACTGCTCTTCCAACTGCTGCCTCCTATCCTCTGAACCTGTCAGCCAGGCTTGTCTCATGCTCCCTTTTATATATATGTTTTTATTGATTTCAGAGAGGAAAGGAGAGGGAGAGAGAGCTAGAAACAGCAATGATGAGTGAGAATCATTGATCAACTGCCTCCCGCTTGCCCCACACTGGGGATGGAGCCCAAACCCCAAGCACGTGCCCTGACCAGGAATCAAACCGTGACCTCCTGATTCATAAGTCCATGCTCAACCACTGAGCCACACTGGCTGGGCTCATCAGCCTGGTTCTTCTTCAGAGGCATTCTTACCCACACTCTGGGGCAGGCCCACCAGATATCTGCTCCCCAGTCCTAATCAATCAAATGGGGTTGGGGGGAAAAACTTAGATCCTCTCCCTGCCTTTTCACCTTAGGCCCTAAAATAGAGTCACTTGGAAACTGCTTTGGGGAAATTATATGTCCCCCTCTCAGTGGAAGGAGGGACAGCAGGCCAGGGAGATGGGGTAAATGGTCACTGCTCCTGCCTGGCTGCCCACCATCTTGCTGGCTCTCCTGCCTCTGAAGCTGTTCCTCAGTGGAACCTGTGGTCCTCTGTCTTAGAGCTGCCATGGGCAGGGCAGGCTCACCAGGGCAAGACTCCCTGCCCTGGTCATACACACAGGACAGGTCTGGGTTCTCTGGTCTCTCTAGATACCAGCTGGTTGAGAGGAGAGAGTAAATCAATTCAAGTAGCAAGCAGTTTCCCTTCGGTCTTCATTTCAAATCGCATGCATTCCCCAACATTTTGCCAACAAAGAGATAAAACTGTACCTTAATCTGCAGCTGAGTCTCATGTCCCCATTGTGGAGGCAGTGGCTCCTTCTTAATCTCAAAAAGAAGTGCGATTTAACAAAAATTAAAATCGAAATATTTTAATCAGGAGTCCGTCAGCACTTCTCAAACTTTACTGTGCATATGAATCACCTGGCTGTCTTGTTAAAATGCAGAACCTAGTTTAGTAGGTCCCGGAGGGCGGGGCCGAGTGTCTGCATTTCTAATAAGCTTCCATGTGATGCCAACGGCAACTGACCACACTTTGATTAGAAAGGATTAGAATAGCAATTCTAAAACTTAGCTGCACTTTGGGATCACTTAGGAATCTGAAAAATCTCTAAACCTAGGTCGTACCCTGGATCAACTAAACCACAAGTGGGGAACCTTTTGCTTTGCCATGGGCTATTTGGATATTTACAACATCATTCACGGGCCACACAAAATTATCAGCTTAAAAATTAGCCAGCTATATTTGGTCAAACATGTAATTAACTCACCCCTAATGCCTTGGCAGGGCCCGACCAAATGATTTCTCAGGCCGTATATGGCCCATGAGCCAGACGTTCTCCATCTCTTGAACTAAATCAGTGGTTCTCAACCTTGGCTGCACATTGGAATCACCTGGGAATCTTTTTAAAATCCTGATTTCTGGGCCTCATCCTCCAAGTTTAAAAAGATTCTCAGGTGATTCTAATGTGTAGCCAAGGTTGAGAACCACTGAACTAAACCATACCTCTGGCAGTAGGACACAGTAAACACTATTTTGGAAGCTTCCCAGGTGATTCCAATGAGAAGCTACACCTGGGATTCACTATTTTGAAATAATGAACATATTTGCAAGTGATAAATATGAATAAGAAATATCTGACAGCTTTAGATAATGCATTAGGTCTCAGGCCAAATTAATGAAAGTAGATTCTCTATTTAAAAAGTAATAAATAAAAGTCAATCGTTTTCACCATTCTTTGGCTGAGCCATATGTCGAGTTCAGTTTGAGGAGTTGCATTTTAAGAAAGATATTGATATCACAGACTACCACAATAGAATAGGTCATGTTATAGAGAAAAAGGGCCATAACAGTTGACTTCAACTAATCTAAGGCCTGTTGGACACCACACACACACACACACACACACACACACATAAATAAATAAGTAAATAAAATACAAGGAAAACAACAAAAACTAGGCTCCCTACTCCTTCCTCTCTTCTCAATTGAATGAGGCATTGACACTTGGATGAACTAGTCTAGATTCTGTTTAGACAAGCTTTCTTTCACATTCTAGCCCATTCTAGGTGGGTTCCCACACCCATTTATGTCTAAGTCAGTAGGGAAATGTCTGGATCTCAAACTGGGTCCTAATACATGAGCTTTGCCTTATCATTGCAACTACTTCCTTTTATTGCACGAAATGAAATCTTTATAAAGCACCAGTAGGAATATGACTGAGTTGAGACAATATTGATTGCTTTGCATGAATGGTAATGAGGATGGTCACTGGAGCATAAATCTTTGTCCACACAAGCTTAAACAACAAATGCATACTTTTTGGCAATGTCAATTCCTCTAGGAAAATCTGATGTAAAAGGCCAAAATACACGAAAATACTATCAGCCTTAAAATGACTTCCTTGAGGTCTGTTCCAACATTTAACAGTATCTGCAAAGCTATAATGTCTCTTTGTTGAATTAGAAAACATTTGCAATCTGTTCATGCTTTGTTTATGCTGTGTTTAAGATTTAATGAAGATTTGTTACCGGTAGCCAAAGACAAGAAAACTTAAACGCTCGCTGCCTAAGAGATTTTAAATGACCCTGGACTATTTTGTTCTGTGAGTAGCTGTGTTTCTAGATAATGATTCTTGAAATAGTTTCAAAAGTGAGAGTTAGAAACAGCAGAAGAAAAGATATACACAAATTAGAATGGTATTTACCAGTCTACACACACACACACACATACACACACAAATTATACATTCTTTTCCTGTCCTTGCCTCAGAGGCAACAGTGTTAGCAACATAACAAAACAGCAAACACTGGTTAAAGTATGCTTCAGTTTCTTAATTTATCACTTCCAATTATTAGCAATATCAGAATGATAGACATTCATTATTTTAGTAGGGGATATATGATGGGTTTAGATGTCATAACATAGATTAATGAGTCAATATCTTGAATTCAAACTCTCATCCCTGGCATTTAATACCTGTGTGAATTGGGGGAAATGGCCTACTTTTTCTGAGCCTTGGCTTTTTACCAGTAAAGTCAGGAGAATAATACATTGCAGGATTGTGGAAGGGTTAAATTAGGTCATACATGAAAGGTGTAAAATATAATGTTTGGCTTATAGGAGCTACTCAGTAATTTGTAGCCAGTTACATCGTTATTTTAGTTCCATAAATACTCTCTTAATATATAAAATAAAGCCTTAAACTAAATGTAAGACGTATCCAATAATCCACTAACACGATGCCACCAAACTCAAATTTTCAAAAGTAGTTTATTAAACAAAAGTCAGAGACAAACACTTGTCACAGTCCTTATCATTCCCACATAACTACATGAACCTGAGCTGTATCTGGAATTCTTGGACTCCTTCCTTTACGATTGGATGCTGCATGGCAGTTGCATCTCAGAGGCAGCCATGCTGAACACTAACCTTACTCTTCTTATGCCAGCCAGTCTCTTTCTCTTCTTCCATTTCTCTCCCCTGCTCATTCCCACTCCACTTCCATTTATCCGCTCCCTACTTTGTCAGATATTCATAATTTTGTTTTAAAACAGATGATTTACAAACAGGAAGATACCATTGTGGCAGATCTAGAGTCTGGTTCCTGTCTAAGGAGGGACTTCAAACCAGTGGCTTCTTCACTTTAGTGCAACTGATGAATCAGATGGCCTGACTGGGAAGCCCAGAACTGTCCCTTCCCAGACATACAATCTTGACCCATCCTTAAGTCTTCAGTTTTAATATCATCATCTCTAAAATGGGAATTATAATTCCTGCCTTATCTGTCTCATCGCAGAATGCATATCAGGATAGACTGACATAATACATATGATGAAAGCACTTAAATCCAATATCAAAGCCTAGACATAAGCCATTGTATTTCTTAGGCCTATATTTTTGTTAACCAGAAATAATAGTGAAATTTGCAGAATGAGTACCACACCTGTGATCAAGTTAATTGGAATTCCACCCTGGGGACTGTTCATGAAGATGCTTAGAGCTGACCTCAAATTCCAGATTGGAATGGAGGAAGAGATAAAGAGAGGTAAGGTTTTGGTAAAAGACTTAAGAAATCATAGTCCAGTTACCAACATACCATAATATCCCATGTAGGATTTCTCAATTTAAACTATAGATACACACATATTCACATACAAGTGCACTATTTTTATTTTTAATAACAGAGGTGTAATTTCTATCAGGCAAGAGAAATGGTGATGGGAATGGGGATAGGGTTGGGGATCTTGAACTCTGGCCTACCATATGGTTTAGAAGCTTGAGCTTTCGAGCTTCCATGTAGAGGTTTAAACCTAGATTCCAAAACTATGATCTATGTCACACTGAGCAAAGTATTTAACTCTTTGTGTCTCAATTTCTTCATCAGTAAAATGGAGATAAAAGCCTTATTACGTTTGTATAAAACTCAAATAAGGGAAGTCACATACATTGGTCAGCATATTTCTGGAATTTAATGTGCTTAATACTTATTAATTAACTAGAGGCCCAGTGCACGAAATTCATGCACAGGTAGGGTCCCTAGCGGCTGATGGCTGCCGGCCGGGGCCTCCCTTCCCCCAACTGCATGCTGCTGCTGCCAGGTGGGGTAGGGCCAGCTGGGGGGAAAGGCCTTGGGCGGTTTGCTGGCCATCCCCACCCCGTGGCCCCCTGATTGAACTCCTGGTCGAATTACCCGTTAAACTCCCCATGGAGGGGACAATTTGCATATTAGGCTTTTATTATACAGGATTACCATTATACTTATTATGATGATATGTCTATCCAATATCTTTTCTCCACTATTCTTTATTTTAAAAAGCCTTCTCTTAATCAGGGGTGACAATGTCCCAAGATGGGAAGTTATATTTTCTAGTCTCCTGTGCAGGTAGTGTTTACAATGGAACTAAATTCTGGCCAATGACCTGTAGACAAAATGTTTTCACAGTACTTCCAAGAAAGTTCTTTAAAAATGGGTCTGGCCCTGGCTGGTTTGGCTCAGTGAATAGAGTGTTGGCCTGCGGACTGAAGGGTCCTGGGTTTGATCCCTATCAAGGGCATATGCTGGGGTTGCAGGCTCCATCCCCAGTAGGGGGCGTGCAGGAGGCAGCCAATCAATGATTCTTTCTCATCATTGATGTTTCCATCTCTCTCTCTCCCTCGCTCTTCCTCTCGGAAATCAATAAAAATATATTTTTAAAAAATGGGTCTGATTCAGCTTGAAAATTACTTTCTTCTTTCCTCTTGTTGCTGCTTTGATTTTGTGTAGGGCCCCATGGCTGGGGCATAGTATCTATCGTAAGACCACAAAGCAAACTAGAGAGTAGAAGTCATGTGCAAAGAATAACAAACTAGAAAAAGGAAGCCTGGAGTATTGAAAGTATCATGGAGCTACCATGCCAATCCTGAATTGCCTCTTTGTAGACTTCTTTTGATTAAAAGTAAATAACTCCTATCTTCTTTAAGCTACTGTGCTTGATATAAACATTATGCCAATAATGGGTTTATCTCTATGCCAGACACAGAAGAAATCAAAAGCTCTGTGAATATAAAGTCCTTGCCTATAATAAAGAATTTCCTCCAAGAAATTAACAAGACTAACTTAAGGGTTAAATGAGGACTACTCCTGCTGCTAATTTTTTGCAACTTTTCCTTGAAAAAGCACCTGATTTCCTTCAGACAAAAGCGCTGTTAAAGATAGGAGAATGAAATCCAACACAAAAGAGAGAGAAGATAGAAAGAAAAGAAATTGGTAAAAATCTAGCAATATTGGAAAAAAACAAAAAAGTGATCTATAATGATATGACAGTTTAGAGCAACAATTTTTTCAACACTTTTCATCTCATTACACACATATACTAATCACTAAAATTATACAGCACACCAAAAATATATATATATTGTCAATCTGACAAAACAAAAAGAAAGTTATGATTTTGATTCATTCACACCAGATGGGTATCATTGTGTTGGCTGTTTTCATTTTTTTCATTTGACAACCTAAGGAAAAAAAGGTCAGTGCCCCTGACCAAATAGTCAGGTATTGTATGTCTGAAAAATTCTTGTAACACACCGATTAAAAATTGCTGAGTTAGAGGAAAGTCAAAGGAGGAAAATAGGAAAGGATAAAGGAATAACTAGCAAAGGAGGAAACTAATATGAAGGAAAAAGAGATCAGGAGCTGTACATATAGTCAAGTATGAATCATTCACAAATATGTACTTATAAACAAAATGGTAATGCCTTCCTGCAACATGTTAGTGCACAAACCAACTCTTAAAACCAAGCTAATTGTTTGCTCTATTGACTAATCAACAAATACATATTGAGTGGAGACTTAAAATAATTGGGGTCCTGAGTAGGTCAGACAGATTCAAGAAGGACAAAGCTAATAGCTGTGCAGATGGTGACAAGTGCTTAGATTTGAGATATATTTTGAAGGTAGAGACACAAGGACTTTGCTAATGTTTTTGATGAAAAGTATGAGAGAAAGAGAGGAGTCAAAGCTTTTGGGTTAAGCAACTAAGTAGATAGTGGAACAGTTTATTGATATTTGGAAGGAACTGTGGAAGGACATTGAGGAATATCTCTCTCACACCATTGTTTTATTGGAGATACCTGTTAAAGAGTCAAGTGAAGCTGTTGAATAGGCAGTTTGATATATGTCTGGAGCTCAGGAGAGAAGTCTAGACAACATGCACATAATCAGAGATGACATGTAAAGCTATGCAATTGCAGAGATTACCAAGGAAATGGGAGAGCAAGGGGTTCCAACATTCACAGGTCTGGAAGAAGAGGAGGAGTCAGGAAAACAGATCGGAAATAGTTGCCTAGGAGCCAGGAGGGAAACTGAGCAGGTATGATGTCCTGGATGAGAAAGTGGCTAACTACAGCAAATGCTGCTGGGAGACCAAGTAGGGTGAGAATGGAGACTGACCCCTTGCCTTTGTAAGGTGTAGATCGCTGGCTATTTGTTGAGAATGGTTACAGCGGAATAATGAGGGCAAAATCTTAGCTGGAGCAAGCAGACAAAGAGAGACTGGCAGATGGAGCAGTGGAGGGAGGAGCAAAGATATTGATTTCAGTTTTGTGGTGCAAAAAGGACAAGTGTCAGGGAATGAGGTAGAAGGGTCTGTGGGGTGAGAAAGGGGTTTTAAAACTTTGATTTTGCCTTAATTGCTTTTATTTATATCCCAAAGGGAATTATATTATAAAGGGGGAAAATGATGTTTTCATAAAGGACAGTGGATAATTCTAGGACTAAAGTCTCTGAGAAGGTAAAAGAAACTGCAATCCAATGTCCAAGTGGAGATTCGACAGCTTGATGAAAAGGAATGTATCAGTCACTTAAAGATAGGAAACATCATTTCAATTAGGAAAATGCAGTAAGCTTCTTTGCCAGAGTTGATTGCCCATCTGAAGTGTGCACTCATGAACATTAATTAGGTCTGCTAGTACCACTGCATTATGTTTTTCAAAAATGCTTGAAAGTTTGGTGCCAGTTGCTGCTGGTCAAAGCCAGTCTCATTTAATACACTGTCTTAGTTTGGCTTCCTCTGTAGCTGATATTAAGATCAAGATTCCAGGGCAAATAGTTTATCTGCAAGGTGATCCCAAAAGAGAACAGTAGGGAGATGGGGAAGGGAAGACTCCCGGGGGTGTTTTATCAAGCCAGTTGTCACAATGGGCAACTGAGGTTTAATCCCACTGGAAAGCTAGAAGATGGTATAGAACAGTGATGGCGAACCTTTTGAGCTCGGCATGTCAGCATTTTGAAAAACCCTAACTTAACTCTGGTGCTGTGTCACATATAGAAATTTTTTGATATTTTCAACCATAGTAAAACAAAGACATATTTTTGATATTTATTTTTTATATTTAAATGCCATTTAACAAAGAAAAATCAACCAAAAAAATGAGTTCGCGTGTCACCTCTGACACGCGTGTCATAGGTTCGCCATCACTGGTATAGAATGTGCTTCAGAGTTACCCCGCCTGCAAGACTTTGGCTATATACACCAGCTCCATTAATTATTGGCTGTGGGTTGATCCCAGGAACTTTCAAATCCAGGGTAGGTCTAGTTGTCTAGGATGTGCGCAAGAAGAGTGTTCTACAAGGGGCAGGAAAAGCCCTCGAGCAAAGAGATGCAAGTGCTCAGAGTTAGAAGTGAAGCTGGATGGGCCAATGGAATATGGGTGGGATCTTGACAGCACCTGTTAAGATCCATAGTCAAGGACCATGGTTATATTTTGGCTTGTTTCCTCCCGTTCCCCTGTCACAGAACTCAGAACTGCCTGGGTGGCCAGCTGCTAAGACTGCTCTCTCTGCCTTTGCCTCCACGCTGAGTGCTTGGAACCAGCATAAGAAGTCACCAATGCAGTTTACATACATTATCTCATTTCATCCTCACAGAAGGCCTGTGTCAAGGGCACTTCCCAGTAGAAGAAACCAACACTTAGAGCTTTGTCCAGATCACATCTTTAGTACATAATAAAGCTGGAGTAGCAGAGCTCTCAGACTCCAAAGCCCGAGCTCTCAACCTGTGTTCTCAGATAACCAGATCCGGGTGTATCATTCACCTGGTCCCCCCTCCTCCCGTCCACGAAAAAAGCGATCAGAGCTTATTCTGGCAATCTCTTTGAAGGACAATTTGTTTGGAGAACATCCCACACAATATGCCTGGCTTCATTCAGTTATTTTATTTCCTTAATTTGTGAGCAGACTTTTCCAAATGGAAAAATTATATAAAACAAAAGGTTTGAAAAGCATCACATTGTAATGGAGTCATTAAAAAGAAGAGTCATTAGTAATGTATGGACTTTGATTATACTTTCGGTCACTGGAAGCTGTCAGTGGAGAATGACTATTCTCTTCTGACAAATTCCGAGTCATATAGGGGTCTCTGACAATGCACGCAGTTGCTCTAGCATTGTATAAGTGGGAAATTGTGCTCGCGTGGAAATACATTCGAAGGCCATGGGGCCACCATTAACATTCTGAAAGGGTTGTATTCCAAGGCTGGGATGGGTGGAGAACAGAGAGAATGGAATCTAAAATAAATCAGAAACATCCAGTCCATTAAAGATGGGTTGGTAAACACCACCCCTGCCCTCCCTTTGTCAATGCTGCATAATTTTTTCATGAAATCATTCCAGTATGCTCCTCTATGCTAGTAAATTCTCTATTGATCTTTGCGGTCTGCTTAATTAAAAAGAAAGTTGGAATGTAAAAGTAGACAGCTTTTAGATCTTAGATCCACACCTTTTTCTTCTCTAAAAATACAAACACACTGCAACAATTGGATTCTGAAATTGACTCAGGTATTCTGGGCTCGGCGCCAAAGTCCATATGTGTGTAGTGAAGAATTCTGCACTTATTGGAGTGAGTGCATCAACAAGCAATAACTCTCCCAGCCCCTCTCTGGGAAAGAGTTTACAGACTACTTAGAAGGGCACAGAGAAACAATCTGCAATAAACATTTAAAGCTATGCAGGGGCCATCGATATCCAGAGGTGGCCAAGGCTGCCAGCAGAAATTATGAGTCCCCTCTCCCATGTGAGGCCTCCAGCTTGAAACCACAGGAAGTGTGACCATGGGACTCACAGGGCCTCCAGGAAACCAAAAAAATAAAAGCCATAAAATGGTCTAGGCCAGTGGTTGGCAAACTCATTAGTCAACAGAGCCAAATACCAACAGTACAAAGATTAAAATTTCTTTTGAGAGCCAAATTTTTTAAACTTAAACTATATAGGGAGGTACATTGTTATTAACTTAATTAGGGTACTCCTAAGACTTAGGAAGAGCCACACTCAAGGGGCCAAAGAGTCGCATGTGGCTCGCGAGCTGCAGTTTGCCGACCACGGGGTCTAGGCTGAGAAATTTTCACCCCTCTCAGGCTACTTTCATTCTGGCCTTGATGTTGCCATTGTCACCTGTAAGCTTTCAGCATGAAAGAAGCACTGTTTTTTTTAAAGTGAGTTCTGCAGGGAGATACTGTGCCAGCACCTCAAATTCATTAAAATTGCATTAACATCCACTTATGGAGTTGCCATTTATTTGTTGCATAACATTTTCTGGTAACACTGGAGAAAGAGATATATGAGATTTTTCTTCTTCAGTATCAGAAATTTCTTTCCAGGCTGGATAGGTATGGTCTTGTTAGGCCACCGTATTACTTCCTCACTGTCCTGTGGGTGAGGGTCCATAGGGGCCTGGCGCAATGAGGATGAGTTGGGTGGACATTTACAGACTGCTGCTGCTGTGATTAGATAAGGGAGCATGGTGATCCAGCATGCTCTTCTGTTGGTTTTTAAACTCTTACTGTGGAATATTATCCCTAACTTATTCAAAATCAGAAAGAATTTCATTTACACCTCTACCAACTTCCCTCTTGCTTGGATTTTCTGAACTAAATGTCAGACAGTATATTATGTCACCTATCTATTTCTAAATGAGGAAGACTCTCTTTGTTAGGGCTGGGGGAGGGGTACAGGTACAGTAGTACCGTTACAACATTTAAAAATCATTAGCAATAATTCCTTCAGTTTATTAAATGCCTCAATAGAGCTCAAATTTAAAATTGCCTCATAAAATTCATATTTTAAAATATTTTTTGGTGTGAAACTATCCATATTTGATGATTAAAGTGATTTGTAGTTCTTTTATATTTATTTTTAAATATACTGTTATTGATTTCAGAGAGGAAGGGAGAGGGAGAGAAAGAATCATCAATGATGAGAGAGAATCATTGATCAGTTGGCTTCTGCATGCCCACCACCTGGGATTGAGCCCACAACCTAGGCATGTGCCCTTGATCACAATCGAACCTGGGATCCCTCAGTCTGTAAGCCAATGATTTATTCACTGAGCAACACTGACTAGGGCTATATTTATTTTTTACTACAAGAAACATACTATAATTATGATTATGAAAGAATTGTGAGGAATTCTGTATAATATCTTTGTAGCCATCAAGCAGAATAAACAAATGATATTTTCTTTTCTTTTTCTTCAGATTGGATATATTTTAAGCCCCTTTTTGCTAAAGTTTCTTTCCTCTCTTCTCTCTCTCTCTTCTAACTTATACATTGAAAAGGCAGGCCATCTGTTTTGTAGAGTTTTCCAGTATAGATTTTCTTTCTTCTGGCTCCATGGTGTAATTTAACATGTCTTCTCTTCTGTTTATTTTCTATAAATTGGTAGTTATATCTAGAAGATTGATCTAATTTAGGTTGAATTTTCTTAGGGGATGGAGATTGCTAAGCTACTTCATAAGTAGTGACATAAAGAGACAAAGGTCTAGTGATTGTGTGTGTGTGTGTGTGTGTGTGATGCTGGAAACCTTGGATGAGCATTGCCTAGATCCTTTAATTCATTAGGTTTGCAAAGTGGTGACTACCTTATCCTATCATTTCTCTTTCACTTATTAAAGGAATGATTCTTTTTTAAAATAGTTTTTTATTGATTTGAGAGAGGAAGGGAGAAAGAGATGGAGACATAAACATCAATGATGAGAAAGAAAATCATTGACTGGCTGCCTCTTGCAGGCTCCCTACTAGGGACCTAACCAGCAACCCTGGAATGTGCCCTGAGCAGTAATTGAACTGTGACCTCCTGCTTCATAGGTTGACACTCAACCACTGAGCCTTACCAGCCAGGCAGGAATGCTTCCTTCTATAAAGAGAAGCTGTCCTCCATCTAATCTTGGTGTGCCAGCTCTAGTATGTGTTTTTCAAAGCTATATTATCACATTCCCTATCTCATGCCCACCTCAATAGACTGTGCACCAAAGGAAAAGAAAAACAGAATTTCTTTTTTTTTCCCTATTTTTATGGTTATGAAATAATACAAAACATGTGAAAGTTAAAAAGAGTAATATAATAAGCAATCTGATGGCTAGGACACTTCTCACTGTTGTTTCAAATTGAATTTCCCTGATTACTAATGAGAGTAAGTGTTGTTTTTTTTTTTTTCATGTGTTCACTGGCTAGTAGACATTGCACTGGCTTCTGGTTTTCTGTTATTGAGGACCACGAGTATCAGATTCCAAGGCAAGGGAAGGCAAAGGTTGCCGCGGTGTACACTGCTGCAGGTCACCTTATCCCCACTGCAGCCCAGTGTGAACACTGTAGGAATGAAAGTGTTGCCCATGTGAGAAACACTCTGTTGGTCAGGTGACATGACAGGAACAAATGCTGGAAAACCACTAGACTGGAGGTGAAAAGGTGATGGTAAGAAGTCTCAACATCTGTGAGAGGAGATCTGAGCTTCAAAGCAGCCTGAAGAAATAAACCTGAGAAAGTTCGCACATGTATGTTCTATGTTGGGTTGAGTAAGAAATTAAAGGGAACAGTTGGTTTAGAAGAGGGAAGGTTGTGGCAAGAAAAATGAAGGCAAGCACAGCTTGCAGATGCCTAATAACCGGGGCCTCAAAAGTCCACAGGAATCAAGCAGACAATAAAAATGGAAGGAGTGGACCTCATACACCACCGAGAGGAAGAGGTGGGAGCTCTGGCCACCTGGAGGTGTCCCATCCCATCAGCTGTATCATCCCATTCTTGACTAGTTAGAATATAGGTCCAGTATTGCCTGAATTCTTAAGAGTTGGAAATCTAGCCCTAACCGGTTTGGCTCAGTGGATAGAGCGTCAGCCTGCGGACTCAAGGGTCCCAGGTTCGATTCCAGTCAAGGGCATGTACCTTGGTTGCAGGCACATCCCCAGTAGGGAGTGTGCGGGAGGCAGCTGATCAATGTTTCTCTCTCATCGATGTTTCTAACTCTCTATCCCTCTCCCTTCCTCTCTGTAAAAAATCAATAAAATATATTTTTTAAAAAGAGTTGGAATTCAACTCTTTTACATAGAATCTCCTGATTTTTAAAACATTTCATTTATTTTTGTTTTGTTTTGACATTGTGCCAGCCAAACAAAATATATACAGCCACATTCAGCCCTCTTGGGTCTCCAGGTTGCTATCATTGCATCAGAGAGTTGGACTCTCCATGGGGACAACAAAATATCCTTTATTCTTGGGCCTGGGACCTGCTCCTAGCTCATCTGGCCCACCTAGACATGCTCACAGCCATTGCTTAAGAAGAAGTTATTTCCATTTCATGTGCCTTCGAATACAATCAAAATTTTTTCCACCATGGGCATGACCGAGCAAGTTTCAACCTTGTCGTTGGATTAGGATTTTTATAGCATTCAGCAGAGGTGCCCAAAGTGCTAATGTATACATGAGTTGGAACATAAGGTCACTGAGGTAGCTTTAGAAAAGTAAATAAATTTGTACTTTGTTCTCAAACAGTACATATAGATATATGAAACATAAAATATTATAAAATTTCATTCACTTTAAGATGTTGCAGTGCGTTATAATGAAATGCCACAGTTCCTGTAATACCATAGTAATCATAAATCTTGGGGTAAAAAGACATACTTCTTAACCACGTAAAGCATTGTATATGATGAATGAATAAAGATAAGGAATAACTATACTATGTGTTTTTCAATGTCTGCAGGGCTGCCATGTGATAGAGAGTATTAACTTACTATATATATATATATATATATATATATATATATATATATACCTTAAAAGTACAAAATTTGGGGAAGAAGTAGCTGAGAAAGAGATCAAAGCTTGGTTTAGTACAAGTAAAATCTCATAACAGTACTTCTTGAATACAAGAACACATTGCTTCAGCAATCAGTGAGTTTCTTGCCGCTGAAGGCATTCAAGTGATGTCTACCACAATATGGGAGCAGGAAATAGTAATATCTGGGTCACCCCATTAGATAACATATAACTCCCTTTCAATCCTTAATTTTAAAGATCTATAAAATTTAAATCCATAAACAAAGGGGAAAATATTCCACTAAAATTAATAAAGTAGGAATTTATAAAATACAAATGGATCAAAAGATTATATCAAGAGAAAAAATAGTAAATCAATGTAAATTGATATAAAACATGCTTAAAAATATTCAGTAACACTCATTATTTCAGTTATATTATTTAATATACTTTATAATAATGCTGTAGTGTTTTATAATTCTAATCAATTATATAGCTAAGGTCTCTGGGGTTAAGTGACTTGCCTAAGGTAAAAAGGAGCATTTTAATCAACAAATTAGAAGCCAAAATTTTGACTCTGAGCCACATTATTTTTACTTTGCATATGAACTACCACATAATCCAAATCACAAGTATAATAGGATGACTTTATTTATTAATCAAAACACATTGCAGAAGCTAATATTGGGTGAATAATAAAGGATAGGATAAGTGGAACAAATATTTATTAAATACTCTCTCCACTCTGGGTCACAACTGGACCTTTTACATCCCATTTCATTTTATTCTCAATCACACCTGGGAACAGAGTTTATTGGCCAGAATGGGCGTGGCCACTGCAAGCCCAGGAAAATTTAGGAATATATAATCCCCTAAACCAGTGGTCAGCAAACTCATTAGTCAACAGAGTCAAATATCAGCAGTACAACAATTGAAATTTCCTTTGAGAGCCAATTTTTTTAAACTTAAACTATATAGGTAGGTACATTGTTATTAACTTAATTAGGGTACTGCTAAGGCTTAGGAAGAGCCACACTCAAGGGGCCAAAGAGCCGCATGTGGCTCGCGAGCCGCAGGTTGCCTGCCAGGGGCCTAAACAAAGGAATTGTCTTTCTTGACTCTAGGCTCTTGGTTCTCCTGCATTTGCCCCTATGGCCCTGGCCAACTGGACTCCACAGACAATGGACTGATAAACTGAAGAGGGAAACACTAAGGAAGCTAGCCTGATGAGGTTTTGGACTGCTCCAACATGAAGTGGAAACTGGACACTAGCTCTACTTTAGCCCTTTTAAAGCCACAGCTACACTTCTTTTATGGAGGGACTGAGGGAGAGGGAACTTGCAAACTCAGGGATTTAATTTCATGCAAATAAAAATCACTCATTCTCCCATGCAAGTCAGAAAATTATTTTTCTTGGGATCTCACAAGAATTACAAGCCCATGAGCAACAGGTGGGGACCAGGACCTCTCCTTCCCATGGGTAACAATAGGAAAACAGCAAAGGTCAAGCAGTTGATATGCCATAATGCCATCACCAGGAACTTGTTATTTTTCATCTCTCCTCTCTTGGGTTTAGATGGGCTTCTCACATTGAAAACTTTATGGCACAACACTTAACTCAATTTGCCTTTATGTCAGAAATCACAGAGATGGAAGTGAAAAAGGCTAGCTGATGGAATTTGCCAGCATTAGTGACTCCCAGGGAGCTGAATTCACAACTTCATTTGCAGTACAAAGCTCGCTTAATTAATTTGGCTGCCTGAAATGTCTTTTCTTTTTCTTCTCAGAGATTGCTTCTTCATCCTACTGTCCTGTCTCCCCAGCAGTGTCCAAAGCATTACACATTTAGCCTTGATAGTTTATATTTCAAGTTTTAATTTTATTACAAATACATTTTATACATCTGTCTTTCTACTTATACTCTGTAAAGGTAGTATATTATTTTTTTTAAATTTTAATTTTTAACATCTGGCTCAGCACCTAGGAATTGAAATGAATGAGTGAATGAATGGATGGATGGTTGGATGGGTATAATGCAATATGATTTCAGAAACGTCGACCTACTCAAATCACAGCCCCTTCATTTGCACAGTGAGGCTGGAAAAAGTTAAATGTGATAACCAAGCAGATGAGACCTGTGTTTGTAATGCTGCTTGTATCTTGCTAGTACTTTCTGCAATAAATGCACTCTTGTGATTTCACTGCTTTCTGGCATCTTTAATAGCCTTTCAATACCTTCATTTTAATGGCTCAAAGGAAACTGTTACAATGTTTGCAATGAATGCAAATTATGGATCCATAATCCTGAGTGTCTCGTAAAGAACCTCCCTAAACAGTTATTGTACCTATACAATAGCGTCTCTTATGAAATCCCAATGAGCCAGCTTTAAAAAAACCCTTCTCGCCCAAGTCTGCCGTGCATAATTTTATAAATAACTCCATTGGCTTTTATCCACATCTCCCCTACCAACACCTGGTATAATGGAAGAAAAATCAGAATATACAAAATTTGTCTTATAAAGACAGACATTCCAAGCTAAATAATGCTTATTTCAACTAGATAGTGAAGACTTCTATTTTAATATGTTCTGCCCAGTAACTACTTCTTGCAGGGAGAAAATCATAGCCTCTGGGATAAAAATCAAGCAAAGGCATTATTTGAAAATACGTTACATATATTTTGAAATAACACCTTGCCCTCATTTTCTATTTCAAAGTTTACAAAACCCTTTCATATCTGTATTATTTCACATCATTGCACAAATAGCCCTGTGAAGCTGAGTTCTTGCTATTGTTGTCATGTTACATATGAGCAAAGAGGTTCAAACAATACCTGGCTCAGAGAATGTTATCACCCTCCTCCCAAGAGCTCAGGCTGAAAACCTGCAAGTCTTATATTTTCCCTCTTATAGCTATTTGACATCAAGTAAGTTATTCTGTACTAAATTGCTTTATATGTGTCTTCTTTTTTCTATCCCCATTGCCATTGGCTTAGACTTTGTCTTACCCAGTACCTAGCACATAACAAGGCATTCGATGATTATCTCTTGAGGGAGAGAGGGAGGGAATAAGCCAATGAGAGTGAGTGAGTGATTGGATCCTTTGAAACTATGGAGGTTGCCTCTAGTTTCAAAAATCTTTCAAACAAGTCTCCAAGTGACCACAAGAGTGATCTTTTTTGGTATACACACTTGATGTATTTTATTCCTCTGGTCAATACCTGCAATCGGACAGAAAGAAAAAATAATAAAACCCCATTGATTGACATAAAGGGCTTTTTCAGACCTGCCTCTGATTAACTGTTCAGCTCCATCTCCTGCCACTTCCCATGCTCTTTGTGATTGTTCCACATTGAAGAGGTAACCACTCCAGCCCTTACATGCACCCTGTCCTCATGCCTCCTCCCAGGCTGTTTGCATTGAGTGGAAGACAAGCACCACTCCAAGTTGCTTCTTTCCCAGCTTTCCAATAAATCATGCAAACCTAGAAGATCTACCCTTGGGAGAGCATCGACTTTGAATACATTATATTTTTGTATTATATGTGTTTTCTTATGTGATTATTTCACTCTACATTTAAAATTCCTGGAGGCTAGTCTTCTATGTAAAACCCTTCTATCACTACCAACAGAGTGCCTGGCATATCATAAAAATGGAACTCATCTTTGAAAGTGAGTTGGCAAAGAATTAATGAATAAGATCCAGCCAATCAAAGTACAATGTTCTCTCTTCCTAGCTTCATGGATGCGTTCTCAAATGGATAGCGGGCCTGAGCAGGACCAATCAGTGTCTTCACTTTGACTTTAGTCAAAAGAATTAAAAGCAGCCTCTGCCTCCTTCCAGGATCACCAGCTATCAAGATCAAAGAGCCTGGAGCTGCCATTCTGCCCACCATGCGGAGAGAGCCTGACTGAAAATTAAGCTAGCACTGAGGGAAGCAAGACTGAGACATGGAGAGACTAATTATAGATGGCCTTGTGCAGGCAACTTGTTCCTGTAGCCTTGCCAGAAGTCCTTGACATTTCAATCACATGAGCTAACACAGTCCCTTTTTCTTTTTTTAAAATATGTTTTTATTGATTTCAGAGAGAGGAAGGAAGAGGGAGAGAGAGATAGAAAAATTGATGAGAGAAAAACATCAATAGGCTGCTTCCTGCAGGACCCCTACTGGGGATTGAATCTGTAACCTGGCATGTGCCCTAATCAAGAATTGAACCAGCGACCTCCTAGTGCATGGGCCAATGCTCAACCACTGAGCCACACCAGCTGGCCCTTTTTCTTATCTTGAGTTAGATTTCAATTTTACAACAACAACAAAAAAGCTTTGTTTAATACAGTGCTCAAGATAAAAATTATTAAACAAAAGAGAAAATAGCCCCAGGTCACCCAACTCCATAAAAAGAGGCATTTCGATCCCAAACCATTATCTATTTTAACAGAATACTCCTGGTCTTTCATTTCTTAAAATTAAATCTTGAATGAGCTTTCTGAACATTTCAAACAGCTCAAAGAAATACAAGTCAGAAGAACTGTAATTTAAAATGGCAAATGCTAAATAGCTCCTTAATTATAAAAGCATCATTTCATATTTTATAATAAAGCACATTTAATGGAACAGAATTAATGAATGAGTTCTTTAACTGTTTAAAACTTAGGCAAGAACAAGGAACTGTTCAGAGAAAGCAAGCAAGAGGAGCAAAGAGAACCATGAGCCCCTTCTGATCTCTAGGGTGACTTCCCATCTCAGCTTTCTGCTTCTACTGAAGACCACACTGTCTATCATTAGTGGAGAGTCAATAGAAATTTATGTCCATCATAAAATGCTGTCCAATAGGTACTTTTAGGAGATTTATATACATACATTAAGTCACTCTGTCCTTTGACATGCACCTCTAATAAACCTTGTGGTTCTCCCTCATCATTTCATGCCAAATGAAAAGTGGTAATATTATCAGATTTGTAGTTAATTATTATGAAATATGACTCCTAATGATTTAACATCTTTGTTAAGAAGCCATGGTAACATGGAGCACAGTGCTGGAAAACATCATTAAACCTATCATTTATCCATGACATTTACATTTTGTTCACAGTCAAGAAAAAGCTAATTGACAAAGAACATCTACACAATATTTATTGAGAAAACCTCTCTCTCTCTCTCTCTGACAGTTAGTTTAGCATATTAAACTTTTATTTATAGGATCTATCATTTTTATCCTTTTCAATGACCTTGAAAGTGACTCACATTTCATTCCCTTTAAAATGAATTTATGGGAATATAATCCTCCCTCAACAAAGGCGCTCAAACTTTCAAAGGGAGTTGCCTCACATTCTGTTTCCCTGATGAGCAAACATGTTCTATGAAAATTCCGTGGAACTATTACAAATCATGGCTAGGGAAATGTCAAATAGCTTCTCTTTGTCTAAACAGGAAATGCTTTTAGGGAGGGCTTATTGTTATTCTCTTTTCTCTAATATGTATCTCCAAGCCATGTTCACCCTCAAAAATATTTCTGCATTCTACAAATCTATGTTTTAAGTTTAATATTAGCATTAACTTCTGAAGGATACAAAATATTGCAGATTCAATGGGCCATCAGGGTTCAGATCTAAAAAAAAACTTTCATTCATTTGTAGATCTATTCAAATTAGTCCACAAGAATCTGATGAATTTTGTCTACTTGGCTAGAATGGAATGAAGCCTTACTTAAACTCCTATGTAATTTAAAATAGTACCTTTCTCCCTATCATCTACTCAGCCTGTTTTATGTCTTCACTCTCCTCATCTCCACTTGATACATAAAACATAACCTATCTTTGTTTCTGTGTTTGCTATATTCCTCCCCTCTCAGTGAGAATGTAAGTTCCCTGTGGGTAGGGTCTTTATCTTGGAGTACATTCCCAGATTCCGGAACACAGCCTGGCACATAATCAGCACTCAATAAATATTTGCAGAGTAAAAATATGATCTAATAAACCTGGAGAATCATGGTGTTAGTTTCCAGGTACTTCTTTATTCAAAAGCACGGTTTAGGGCTCAATAAGTAACATTATGGTAATTCTATTCTATACCTAAGTACCTCAGAGTATAGTAAGAGGCCCAACACACTACTAATTCAATTTTTAATTAAATGTTCTTTCCCTTTTCAATCCAGAAGCCTCACATGCTCTCTTCTCAAAAACCTTTGGAAAACTTCTCCCCATCCTCCACTCTGATGAATTCCTTGCCATCTGTTCCCTCCCACCTCAGCATTTAAAAATGTAGCTGAATTTAAATTTTTTTTAAAAGTAAGAAAGTCTCCTTCTCCTTTATGCATGTGAGAAG
Organism: Myotis yumanensis; assembly: GCF_028538775.1. Lineage (NCBI taxonomy): Eukaryota > Metazoa > Chordata > Mammalia > Chiroptera > Vespertilionidae > Myotis > Myotis yumanensis. Next base: position 20,721,105 of record NW_027223758.1, read on the forward strand.
TGTGAAGATGGGGTGGATATTGAGCTGGAAATAGACAGGAGGTTCAGGAAAGAGGTACTAGTGAATACCTTCTTATTAAACATTTAGAATAATCATATATATATGGAGTTACTAAGCCACTAACTACAAATTGATATATATAGCTATATATTGATTATTGATTATGTCTCTAAATATCCTGCTAAAATTACATATAGAGATATTTAGAGATCAAATATTTACTTAGAATTGCTTCAAAATAATCCAGGGGTTGAGAAACATGGGAAAGGTATGAAAAAATCATTTCGGCTGTAAGATAATTGTTGAAGCTATGTAATGGGTACATGGGAGTTTGTTATTCTATTGTTTCTACTTGTATGTATACTTGAAATTTTTTGTAATAAAATGTTAGAAAAAAATCACTAGGTTGTATACAGATAAATTAAACAAATAATGTAATAAACTAATCCCCTTTCTAGTTGTATTGAGATGTAATTGACATAAAACATTATGTAAGTTTAAGTTGTACAAGTTTGTGATTATATATATATATATATATATATATATATATATATAAATGATAAGATTGGTTTATCACTTTACATAGTTACATAGTGTATGTTTGTGTAGGTGTAGTGAGAGCTTTTAAAATTTGCTCACTTAGCAACTTTCATATACAATACAATACTGTTAACTATATTCACCATGCAGTACATTATATCCACAGAATTTAATTATTTTATAACTGGAAGTTTGTGGCCTTTAACCGCCTTCACCCACTCCACTCCTGGCAACCACCAATCTGTTCTCTGTTTCTGTGAGTTAATGATGTCCCATAAATCCTCATTCCCATAAATTCACTCATTTTCATTCCTTTTGCTTCTGTGGCTGAATGATTTCAAATTACCTATTTTTCACTACAATGATTCTTTCTTCTGTTGGTCATGTCTGCTGTTGAAGTTCTCTATTGAATTCTTTAGTCCAGTCATTGTATTTTTCAGATCTAGAATGTTTTTGGTGGTTTCTATTTCTATGTTGAACTTCTCATTGAGTTCCTGAACTGTTGTTGTTTTTTCATGTCATTTAGTTGTGTGTTTGTGTAGTTCACTCAACTTCTATAAGAGAATCATTCAGAATTCTCTGTGAGATGGGTCAGTTGCAGGAGCTTTATTAGTTTCCTCTGGTCCTGTCATGTTCACCTGATTCTTTGTGATCCTTTAGTCCTTGCATTGGTATCTGTACATTTAAATAAGTGGTCTTCTTTTCCAGACTTTAGAGGTTTGTTTTGGCATGAAAGGACTGTCAACAGTCATTCATCTTAGAGCACTGGACCTGTCATCCAGTAGCATCCACAGGCAGGTGAGGCTTGCTGTTGGGGTCTCTAGCTGGGCAAGGCCACCACCCGTGCTCTGAGGTCAGGGAGTGTGCTGCTGGCTGGGCTCTGAGGTAGGAAGGAGCTGCTGGGTGGGCTCCCTGAGTAGGCAGGGCTATTGGCTGTGCTAGGCAGCCAAGAGGGGCCACTAGCTAGCCACTGCAATCACTCCTGGATCACTGAGGTCTCAGCTGTGCTCCTTGAGTGGATGCTATAACTGACTGTACTCCATGTTAAGTGTACCTGCAAGCTATGCCCCAAATTAGGGTGGGACAACAGGCTGGGCTCTGTGATCAAGGAGGCCACTTGCTGTGCTCCGCTGCTGGGCAAGGTCATTGGCTGGGTTCTCTGGTTGGGAGAGGCCTCCAGCTATATCATGAGTGTACATGAGACTGTGTTCCATGTTTGGGCAAGTTTGCTGTCCAGGCTCCTTTGTCAGGTGGAGCTGCAAGCTATGCTCCATGATTCAACAAAGTCACTGGCTGGGCTCCCTGCCTGTGAATGCTGCATGCTGTGTTCATCAGGGCAGGGACCTAGGATGGGCACCACTGTGAGGCAGGGCTGCAGACTGAATTCCACAGCTGGGTTCCAAGCATGCCCTCCTCACTGCTCAGGATGCCTGGTTACGTGGGGCCAGAGGTTGTGCTCAGCAGTTGGCAGGACTGCTGGTTTGACTCCCTGCCCAAGCGGGGCTGTAGAGCTCCATAGCTACCTAGGTTTTCTGACCAGGCTTTCTGGTCTGCAGGACTTGGAGGATATACTGAGCAACCAGTTAGGGCTATACATTTGCTTTTGGGGCCAGGAAGGGCCATAGAACAGGCTCTGGTACGACTATAGCTTATTGTCTAGGGACCTGAATCAGACAGAAATGCAAACTGGGATCCCTGGCCAGATGGCGAGGTCAGAGCCACTGGCTGTGACCTCTGCTCTGCTACCTGCCGATCCTCCCCACAACCGCCCTGGGATCACCATAAGGAAAATCCTGAATGGGCTTCTTCAGGAGTCTTGCAATTCTAGGGGAGCAGGATATACCCCTGAGGCTCTCTTTTCCCAGGAACCATAGGCCCAGGGCACTCTCAGTATATCAGTGTGCTAGCATGGAGGATGGGTGACACAGAGAGGAAATATGGAAAATGTCAAAGCTGCCTCATATGAGAATGCCTCACTTTTTGAGAAAACAAACTTTGCTAAATATTTAAGTTAGCTGACTTGAGATGTTACTTGCAGTCAAAAGCATTCCTGCTGATTTCAATTATGTTCTTCTTTTGGTGATAAATGTGTTATAAGAAACAGCCTCAGCGTGTTTGCTAAAGGCAAGATGAATTATAGCAACCAGTCCACTAGAAGGCTCTTACCGTGATCAGATAAGAAATGTAAAATCAGACTCTAGGGTTCCTTTTTCTCTTCAGGCACATTTCTGTTTCCCATCACCTCTTCTTTTGCACACCTTCCTCTCCGTAGGTCCACCTGCTCTTTTTCCATATTTCCTCATATGAATATTCCTCAAGAGCTACTGAAATAAGGTCTTAGCCATCCTCAGCCAGTTCAGTTTGTCCTTGGCACCCAACCCATTATAGTTACAAAATGGTTGCCATAGTTTCTTAAGAACACACTATGCTATCTAGTGGTAGAAGGAAAACATTTTCTTATTTCCTATGTGATTAAGTATTAAAAGCAAGTAATCCTTTCTCTGAGTCCTCTCTGGAGTCTCATTGGGAAGACTTGGATCAAAAGTCCACTTCCCGTGTATTTACCAGCAAAATTAATGGAATCTGCTTGAGTGGAGATTGCCTAATGGAGTTTGAACTTTCAGTAATGTGGTGTCTGGGTGTACAGTGGGTTGCAGGTTAGGAAGAATGGCTGAATATCTGCTAAGTAGGTTCTTATAACCTGGATCAGTGTTCCTCTAACGTTAATTTTTAGAATCGCTGTGGCCTTGTTATAATACAAGTTTTGATTCAGAAGGTCTAAACTGGGGCCTGAGATTCTACATTACAATAAGCTCTCCACTGATTCTGATGCTGCAGGTCCACAGACAGTGCTCTGTGTACAGGATCTAGACCCCCAAGGACCAAATGGAGGGCCAACTAGCATGAGGGAATCCAACCAGACTAGAATTTCTAACTGTGTGATCTTGGGCATATTACCTAAAATCTCTAAACCCCATAGGGAAGAAGAAGAGAGAGAGGGAGGGAGAGAGGGAGGGAGGAGGAAGGAAGGAAGGAAGAAAGAAAGAAAGAAAGAAAGAAAGAAAGAAAGAAAGAAAGAAAGAAAGAAAGAAAGAGAGGAAGGAAGGAAGGGAGGAGGAAGGGAGGAAGGGAGGGAGGGAGGGAGGAAGGGGAAGAGGAAGGGAGAGAGGGAAGTAAACCAGACAATGGAGATCTCTGAAGCAGTGAGATTTCTACTCACTTTTGTAATTTGTCAAGGTTACTCTTTAGTAACAAATGAGATAACCAGGCAGAAATAAACAGGATGGTGGTTAATAAGTACACTCAGTAGAAAAAATAAATAAACTGTAGCATAAAAGCTGGGGAATGGTGACAAATGCATATGGATGACAGAATAAAGGCCCTGGCGTCCCAGTGGCAGCAAGCTGTGCTGAAATAGCGCAGTGATGTTATAGTTAGAAAACTCGCCCTGCCTTTGGGATGCCTAGCAATGCATACATTATGTCCAGGCTACAGAGTTCTGAAGAACAAAGATTTTAGCCCCTGCATTTCACCCAGAAGGGAACTGTAGTTAATTTAGGGACAGGTCATGAGGAAAGAATAGAGGAAGAGAATTCTCATTCTGAGAAGACTAAAAGGCCGCCTCGCCCAACGTCGCGGCAGGAGATGACTTCACTTGAGGAGAGGACAATGAGCTGTTTCCCATCTTGAGGAATCAGACAGAAAAAGTGAACAAGGTTCAATAATAAGCAGCAGGGACATAGAACAAAACTTTGGCAGGGAACCTGAGTCTAAATGTTTCCAGGCCTGCTTCTGAGTTGCCCCCTGTCTTTGGGTACTTGACTTAGCTTCTCCGTCTTAAGCTCCTTGTCTGTAAAATGAAAGAAACACCCCCTTCCTTTCAGAGCTTAGTAATGTTAGAGACAAATAGAAAATATGTCTGCCCAGAGAACACACTTAAAAAATAGGAACTCATACTGTAACAACTCGTGATAAAAGGTTTAAATTGCTGTAAAAGGAGTTTCCAGTGCTGCATATAACAGGTGTCTGTCAAGAGCTACTGAAATAATAACTTAGTGGTGAGTGTATACCTGACAAACAGGCACCACATGGAGGCCCATTACCTCATCTACCCTACCAGCCCCACAATATGGGTGCTATGAAAATGCGTTATTAATTGTTGTGGGAGGGGTGGTGTTCTATAAACACTGATCATTTCCCTTGTCCTGCCCCCTCCAACCTAACCAACCTTCCTTCTCCACCTTCCCTGTAAGGAAATGAGGGTGGCTGGGCTTCTTTCACAATAGAATTCTAATATTTCACACAAGTCATTTCCTCCGTCTTCATCAGGCATAAAATTCAGCCAAATAAAACAGTGAAAATTATTCCAAAACACTTGCACTATGAGTCCTCACCTTGGACCTTGCTTTGCATGCATCCCAGTGTTTTGCGCATTTTTCGGAAATGTAACGTGGTTGCCCAGTATGCCCTGTATTCTCCTCGAATTCTGGCTACATTCATTTTTGGGCACTTGAAATGCATTCAAAACAAGGCAATATCTGGGGTCAGGTTGGGTTTTGTTTCCTTCTATGAAAATGAAGGGAGTTTAAGTTTATTCCCTAAAACTTGCAATGAGTAGTTAGTGGCAGCTTACTTCTTCAAAGATAAGATCTACGAGCGAGATTTAAAATGTGTTTTCTGTCCAGCTGGTGTGGCTCAGTGGTCGAGAGTCGGCGTAGGAACCAGGAGGTCATGGTTCAATTCCCGGTCAGGGCACATACATGGGTTGCGGTCTTGATTCCTGATGGGGGCCATGTAGGAGGCAGCCTATCAATGGCTCTACTCATCATTGATGTTTCTCTCTCTCTCTCCTGTCCTCTCTGAAATCAATAAAAATATATATTTTTAAAAATAAATAAATACAATGTATTTTCTTCTGTGTCATCATGGCTTACTTTGAGGCCTTCCTGCAAAGTGTAGAAAATGTCTAAATAATGAGTAGAGACACACAGATGCAGAAAGGTCAAGACATTTTGACTCCTCAGCCCTGCCTTTTTAACAATTGCCCTGATGACCTTTGAGGAGGCATCTCAGAGAACCCCTGGGATGCTCAGAGTACTCTCTCTGCATCCACAAAGACTGCTAACATGGACTTTCATCTATCCCCAGGCTGGGAAGTCAGGGCTTTAGCCTGATTATAAAGAACCCCAATTTTATGGCCCATGTACAGTCATTGTCCAATTATTACATATCGATTACTAATGCAAGCCAGTCTCTAAGAGGACAACACAAAAGTATTTTTCAAATTTAATAACTTGAACAAACAAGTGATCAGAAAACTTAAACTATAACTTTCCATACCGTAATGACTCTCATACTGGGACTTACTCATTTGACATCCCTGAGAACATTCTTATATTGGGGTGGTTTAGGAATGCTTTCATCTACAGGCAATCATTCAAATAATGATGGTATTAATGATAATGCTAAGCACAATAACATCTATTGAGCATTTTCTATGTGAACCCGAGTGATCAGAGCTTATAGCCATTATCTCATTAAAGCTTTTTTAATATAGTGCAAATATGCTGACAAATTCTAAGAGTCGACATTAGGATAATAAAATGTTCTTCATATTTAAATATAGTACACAAGTGCAATGCACCAGCCTTAAGGGCAAGGACTTAGCATTTTGTATTTTCTGGTACCATGTAATATGTGGCATAGACGAGGCACCACAAATATTTATTGAAAGAAAAGGTAAATTTGACAAGATTTCTAAATCTGGAAATCTGAATTATTTCTGTGAAAAAAATGCAGTTTGATAAAACCATTTCAGTGTTACCACATTATTAAAAATGATTACTACTTTATTTCTAAGTTGTTTGTAACGAAGATTTTACTTTTACAATCAAAAAGTGATAAATATTCATCTCCCCAAACAATGCTTTCTTATAGAAGTAATAGCACGAATGCATAAAGATGGTTTGGTAAGAATATTCATTGCAGCGCTACTTGGTAAAGCGAACATAGAGCAGAGCATATAGAGACCCTGGTCGAGTAGCTCAGTCCGTTAGAGCATTGTCCTAATATGCCAAGGTTGTGGTTCCATCCCTGGTCAGGACACATGCAAGAATCAACCAGTGAATGCATAAGTAAGTGGAACAACAAATCATTGTTGTTGTTTTTTTCCTCTCCCCCCCTTCCTCTCTCTCTTTCTAAAATGAATGAATCAAAGAATTAAATGTGCATATAGAAATGGAAACAGAGGTGGGGACTTTTATCTCCTGTTATTAAATTTAGAAATTAAATATTGGGGTAATGGATAATCATTTAATAATCATATATTCATTCATTAAGTGTTGAGGCTAAGCATAAATTTTACTTTTCCCTCTTTCTGTATTTTTCAAATCACAAAATCTTTTTACAAAAATCACAATCCATATTTTTGTCATAGGAACCAGGAGATCAGAACTGCCTGAGTGGACTACCCCCTGGTGTGTCTACCTAAGGAGGGATCTGAGATTGCTGCATTTACCAGTGGGCTTCTTTCACAGCAGGAAAATTTTAACAGTAGAACACTTAGCCCAAGCTATTTAATTGGTCTGTAGTAGGCATAATATGCAGCCATGTTAAAGAGTAATGCAATTCCAAAGCATTTTTATTGTAATAGCCCTTATATTGGAGTGTGTGTGTGTGCGTGTATGCCCCAGTATTTTGTGAATACGTTCTAAATTTAAAATGATTGCCCAAGATGCCCTGCTTTCTCCTGGCATTCCAGCTCAAATAAATGTTTACGTACTTAAAGTGCATTTAGAAAAAGACAATATCTGCATTGAAACTGGGTTCTGTTTTCTTCCATGATAATGAAGGGAGTTTAAGGTGTTTCATACTTCCCACTGGAGATTTGGGAGCCACTCATGAACTGCTGGAAATTCAGGGACCTTTAATGCTCAGACAGGCTGGACCCTACATTTCAAATATGAGTCACCTGTGCAGCATAGCTTTGTGCCCCAAATTTTACTTCTACCCTTTGGGACCCTCTCCTTATGGGGTCCAACAAGATCAGGGACTTCTCCAAACTACCCTGGATGTTTGTGCTTCATTCCAACTAGGGTTTACTGCCCCTCATGGAGAGATCAGCCTATTTATCTCGTTCCCTCAACAGAGGAGCATCTATCACCATCCAAGTAGTTACATTTTCACCTGGAGACTTTATATTCAGTAAATTTGATGCCCACTCTACCCTGACTCTACCACTCCATGTTATGGGGTACATAGCAGAATTTGCTACATGCCATGAACATCCTTCACCATATTTCAACCAGAGGGATCCTCTCAAATGCAAATCTGATGGTTTTCACACCAGTAGTCCCTCTCTATAAACAAGGCACTGTATGTTGTAACTTAGAATTTCTCAACTCTGCCTCTACATTAGAATCACTGGGAGAGTTTTGTTGTTGTTGTTGTTGTTGTTTGTTCGTTTGTTCATTTTTTAAATAAAAATAATGCCAGAGACCCAGTCCAGGCCTGTTAAATCAGAATCTCTACAGGGGGTGTCTAAGCCTAGTTGTCTTTTACAAGTGCCTCATAGGATCTTAGTGTGCAGCCTGTTGCATTCTAGCTTAACTCTTGGTACTTCAGCCTCTTTTCAATTATTAAAGTCCCCCATACTTCTCACCCAAATACCTGTCCCAAACTGCTGAGAATATGCCTCAAACCAACCCATAAGCCAGCCGTGGGCAAATTACGGATCCGACCCGTTTGAAATGAATAAAACTAAAAAAAAAAAAAAAAAAGACCGTACCCTTTTATGTAATAATGTTTACTTTGAATTTATATTAGTTCACACAAACACTCCATCCATGTTTTTGTTCCGGCCCTCTGGTCCAGTTTAAGAACCCATTGTGGCCCTCGAGTCAAAAAGTTTGCCCACCCCTGCCATAAGCCTTCTTAGACCACCACATCTCAGCTCCAAGGATGCCTTAAACTTTTCCCAACCTCACAGACTAGGTCAGAGTCCCTGATCTAAAACATGCAGAATATGCTGAACTTTCCCTGTTTAAATTACCACAATTTGCAATGAAACAGTTTTCATTTCTGGAATTACTTGATTAGTGTTAATCTTTCTCAGGAGAAAATAAAATGAAAGAGAGCAGGACTATGTCTGCTTGGCTCATTTTATTTTAGCACATAGGGGAGCACTTAAAACACATAGTAAGTATTCAATATTGAGTGAATGGATAAATGAATGAATTAATGAAACCCACTCCTCTCTATTCACATCAAAACTTCAGAGAAATATAAGAAAGAATTAGTCTACTCAGGGCCTTCATATTAAAGGACACAAGTCAACTGTCCATTGCTAACATATCATCTTCCTTAGCTGAACATGATGGGGTAGAGAGAGAGAACTGGAGTGAAAAATAGAGAGCACCCAACCACATTATTGTATCTAGAGTAGAAACTGGAATAAACCTCAAAATCATTTTTACAGAAGAATGGGATCTGACATGTGTCAAGACTGGTCCTATTTGTCCTCAGATGTGCAGGACAACACATCCCAGAGCAGCTGGACATCCAGCTACCAAGTCTAATGGTAATGGGTTCAAAACACAGCCTGTCAGGCCAGACTCTTCATCCAAAAAAAAAAATGGAACTTATTTGTAACTGGGCTCTCAGCCTACTCCCAATAGATCCTGATGGCATGTTTCAGTTTCACCGGTTTTCAGACAAACATATAATAGCAACTTTCTTATTTCCCCTGTCCACCTTCTTTCCTCAGGTAATAAGCAGCTTTCCTCATGTCTCCTGTTCTTACTAGTTATGAGGTAAGGCTGCTGTAAGTCCTCAGAACTGCCTTAGCTCACTTCTCCCTTAAAAGAAAGGTAAAGACCATGCAGGCACCATCATAAGAAGAGCTACTGTTTATTTAGTGCTTATGTGGTAACCAACCACTGTGATAAGTGCTTGGCATATGTTATTTTCAATCCTTACAACTTGGCCAGGTAGATTTTAGTATTCCCACTTCAAAAATAAAGAAACCAATGCTCAAAGTAATTACAGAAATTGTCCATTATTATCGCTATTACAACAGTGGGAAAGGCAGAATTGTAACACACTTTTTGTCACAGGACCCTAAGACCTGAATTCTCTCACCATCCACTGTACACTATGTGCCTGCAAACAGAGCACCCAATTGTCAGAGCCAACAATTGTATCCAGATACCCTAAGGGCAGAGCAGAAATCAATGACTGGGCTACCCATACTGCCCCTTCAGTCACTAGGCCTTCAGAAAAAAAGTGCCTTTTTTTCACCCTGAGATCTTTTATGCTTATGTAGCAGTTCTCTTAAAAAGCCAAAATCTCACCTTCTTTCTTCACTTTCATTTTCTTTGCAATTCACTGTGGAGAAGGTGTTAGCTTGGGTAGGGAAGCTTAATTTTTAGAATCTCAGACAATAGTGGGTTTCCTTTAACAGATTTCAAGGTCAAGGAAACAGCATGAAGATATGTAAAAACCTTCCAACAGAAGTACCATGACAAGTCCAGGCTAACTGGGAGTAGAAATATTGAGAGCCAGAAAGGGACACTGGATGAGAAAACCAATTGGCAACTGTAAATACTATTCTATATAAAATGCAGTTTATGTGGAAGTATATGACAGATTATTTTACTTCCCAAATTGAAAAAGAATTGACCTCACTATGATCTGGAAATGACCAATTTCTACTTTCCAATTTGCATTCTGCCTTCAGAAATTATTTGTTCATCTGTGCCTTCAAGACCACAAGTTCCTACCATTCACATCATAAATGTAAGCAATATGTATGTACAGTGGTGAAGAGAAACCAAAAAGTGGCTTCTTAACCATGATCTTGGTGTCAGACATGTTTTTGTTTATGTTAAATGCTTCACAAAGAGATTGTTATAAATAGCAAAATAGAAAGGCCTGGAAAACCACATATAATTGACTTATAACAAAAACATTGACCCTATAAGTTAAAATAATATTTTCCTATGTGTACCTTTTGAATGAGTTCCAAGGAAATAGGCTCTTAGAAAATAAAATCCCAACTATGATTTGACTAGATAAGTCCAATATTCTGTTTGATATATACCAGGAGATGGGAGGGGAGAACACTGAAAAACTTCCCAATATTTTTGTGAAAAGTCTTATAGTGGACACAAAGTATGGAAACATGCTAACACATTGGGACAGCATGAAAGCCTCGAAATAGAAGTCTATTCTGAACACAGTTTTCTACATCCATAGGCAATTTTCAAATTTCCTTTTTTAAATTTGTAATTATTTTCTAATTAACTAATTAGACATTTTAGCAGACCTAAACACTACAAAGGTTAAATATATAATTGTGAAATGGTTACTGTTACTGAGAAAATGGTGTTAATCAGGGTTGAGTTCTCCAAACTTGTTTTTCCTTTTTCCCTAAGAATATAATTCTATGTTAGGCAGTGCCTTATTATAAATATTAAGGGTGGGTGGAGTGGGAATAGTTCCCAAGTCTAATTTGAAATGTGGAATTTCATAGATGGAAGAGTAGTATTTCCATATGGCTGTGTCTCTGCTAACAGGAGCCCGTTTGTTAACCACAGTAGATCACAGCGTGTCTGAGGGGAAGTGCAGTTGTGTCCTGGAACTGTTTCTGGATGGGCCCACCCACCCTGGGCTATGACTGATCTTAGGGTAGGGAGGCCGGCTGGGTTTCACTACAGATTAATGGGGGAGGTGAGGGCAAGGAGAGTATCTTCCTCTTCAGAGATTTAGAGTTCCCCTACCTTTTCCATTCATTCACTCATTCATTCATTCCTCCAAGTAATTATTTTTCTAATAGTTATTTACTGAGCTTATACTATATTTCAGGAAAAGAGCCAGGTGCTTTATATGTATTATTCACTTATTCAACATTCATTAAGTATTACTTGAGGTCCTACACTGTGTGAGTAGTGTTTTAGAAACTAATAAAAAAGGTAGACATGGCTTTCGCCTTCATACAACTTCTCTGGGTGTTTTATGTGGGTTTTTTTGGCCCCTTAGGGGGTGGGGGTTTGAATCCAGGTTTGGTGAGGCCTAAAGTTTATTCAACTTTAGAGGTCCTATTTACCAAAAAGAAGACACAGTTATAAAAACTGGCCTGCACAAGTGTGGGACCTGCAGCTGAAGTTTTAGGGACTTCCTGGGAAACCAGCCTCCAGGCTGTACACGCCCAAGATCTCCTGTTTCAGAGTCTCCATCAGGGCCTTCCAACCAGCAGGTCAGGAGCCATTGGAAATTTACTTCTTTTGGGACTTAGGAGCATGTAAGTTTTCCAGTCTTTTAATAACTGCACATTCTCCTAAATGAGATCACAGCTTAAGGTACTATTCTCTCACAGGTGCTAAATAAATACTGAATTAATTAATTCATTAAAGTGGTAAATAGCAGCCTTGTTAGCCAGTGAGGGAGTGGAAGCGTGAAGAGCGAGGGAGTTTCGGGGACACCCATGGAAAACAATAGGCATGGAGAAGGCAGGCACATACAAAGTAGGAACTGTCTTCCTTACAAATCTCTTCAGAGTCTGCCTGCCCAAGACAGGCAGAGTAGCACCAGGGTTCTCAGTAGTTACAGTGACTGTTGCTGCAGCAAATCCTAAAGGACAGGCAAGTGGCCCCAGAGCATATGAACAAATCTCCTCTGGGGGCAATTGGCAGAACACTCTTAACCATAATCTAATCCAAAGAATTCTCTTTAAAGCCAAATAATATTTGTCAGTATTCAGCATTTCATGTTAAAATACACTTATATTTCTACTTTTCAATTAGAATTAATACATAATTCCTAGGCAGCCACAGCAGCTACTGGGAGCTGGGGCAGAGGGGAGCAGGGAGGTAGGGGGAATTGGCAGCTAAAAAATGAGAGGACAAAAGGTTGGGAAAGGATGAGACTCCTTCAAAACCCAAGGGAAAATCTTGCTCAAGTAGAGGAAGAGGAAGCTGGTCTGAACCTCGTTGGTCTGGCTGCCATGTGTAGTAAGACCTTTTTTGGGAGGAAGAATCAAGGACATACTCTCTGGAAGGGTTGCAATATTGAACACATTTTACCTAACCAGGCCTCTATCTGTGTCCTATGAACACTGTGAAAGCAGTGATTTATAATCCTGCAAAACTAATTTACAGATATATAATAAGCCCTCATCTGAACCACATAGTCAATAGGATTTGGAAGAGAATGTTGTTAAAACATGTCGCTATCCATTTAGAAGAGGCTGATGGAAATCTTATGGTTCTGGGTTTTTAAAGAAGCTAATTCAGAAGGCATTCTTTTCTGAGGAGACATTGAACAGAAAGAAAGAAACTGCTGCTATTATGGTCTGCTCCTTCCTGTTTCCCAGGGTCTTGAGGGAAGGCATTTTTTCTGGGGCATTCATGGGTGGAGATTCCAGTTGCTCTCTTGGCCATGATCCTGAGGAAAACATGGCCCCTCATTCATTTATTTGTTCAATAGTTAATGCATTCACAACCCTTAAGAATCCTAGATTCTTATATTATGATCCCTAAACTCATGCAAAGAAACCCACAGTTCAAACAGTTGGAAGGAAGGAAGGAAGGAAGGAAGGAAGGAAGGAAGGAAGGAAGGAAAGAAGGAAGGAAGGAAGGAAGGAAGGAAGGAAGGGAGGAAGGAAGGAAGGGTTGCAGGAGGTGGGAAGGGGACTGGGTGGGTGGGTGGGTGTACTTGAGTTCTGGCTAGGAAAGAATTCAGAACCATGACTCCAACTATAGCCATAACCAGTTTGGCTCAGTGGATAGAGCATCAGCCTGTGGACTGAAGGGTCCCGGGTTCGATTCCGGTCAAGGGCATGTACCTGGGTTGCGGGCACATCCCCAGTAGGAGGTGTGCAGGAGGCAGGTGATTGATATTTATCTCCCATCAATGTTTCTAACTCTCTATCTCTCTCCCTTCCTCTCTGTAAAAAATCAATAAAATATATTTTTAAAAAAAGACTCCAACTATAAGAGAACATTTATTTATAAAATCAAAGAGGTAGAAGAAGTAATTCTTAGAAGAGATGGGCTTAGGAAACAAATTATAGAGGCAAAGGAAGGGCCCTTGGAACTGGGGAGTGAGAAAGGTAATGGTAACTGTTTGAGGGGAGGGGGAGGGGAAAGAAGGGGAAGGGAAAGAGAAAGGCCTGGGCATGCTCCTGGGAGAGAGCACCCTGGGATCTCCATCCTAAGGGTTTCAAGGGTGGAGATTTTACAGGAGGTCCCAGGGGAAGATCTCAATAGAATATTCAGCAGTTTTCCAGGTGTGTACTTTCAGGCCTGTGGTCTCCACTGATTGATTGGTTGGCACCGGGACAGGGAGCCATTATTCAATGCAGCTGGTCCTGAGGTCAGCTGTGGCTGGTTTTGTTGCTTTTCTGGGCCTGGAGCTAAATACAACTGAGGCCTAGATGTTATCTCTAGGGCGGAAAGGTCAGGGGGTCCAAACCTTGTGATATGCTAGGGGCGGGCAGAAAGGTCACCCTGGGGGCAAGGTCCCACCCTACAATTGTCCTTTGCTAGGCACTTGGGACTTTCTGCCCTGGTGACCTTCTATACCAGGCTCATGTCTTTTCTAACTGCCTACCACAGAAATAAGAAAAGGAAGGAAAGAAGGAAGGAAGGAAGGAAGGAAGGAAGGAAGGAAGGGGAAGAGCGAGCAAAAATAATTCTAATTTATTTTTAAATACAATTGTAATTTGGTAGAATTCTAAGTTTTAAAAGATGCTTCTGAAAAACTTCTACCAAGATTATAAGTATCAATAACCATCTTGAATTCCATTTTCTCTTTCTTATGTTGCAATTTTCTGGCATCCTGCACTGCTCTTGGATACCTCCTTCAACAAATCAAATTAAATCAAACAAATTTAAAACTCTCTTTTCTCTCTCTCTCTCTCTCTCTTCTCAAATCTCTGCTCCTTCCCTTCTCTTTTTCTCACCTCTTTCACTAACTCTCCAATTTCACCTCTCACTTCCTGGGATTTGTTTATTTGTTTGTTTATTTATTTATTTACTTATTTTTCTGCCCAGTCTCTAATTCCACGGGAGAAAAGCTGAGAAGATGGTGGCTTTTGCCTGGAGGTTAGGTCTGGGAAGCTCCTAAGTCATAGTTGAATGTCTGACACTGTCTCATATTCACTACGTGTGGGTTTTGAACCCCTATGTTTTGCCAGGCATCTTGCCAGGCTTCTGGGGACACAAAGGCAGCCAAGGCACTGTCCCTGCTCTCCAGAGCAATCGGTGCAGGCAGCAAGATAAGCAAACAGCAGATGATAATGCCTGTGATAGGCATCCTTCCAGATTTTTTTTAACATGTTGGACCAGATCATTTTTTTAAACATATTTTTATTGATTTCACAAAGGAAGGGAGAGGGAGAGATAGAAACATCAAGGCTGAGAGAGAATCACTGACTGGCTGCCTCCTGCACGCCCTCCACTGGGGATTGAGCCTGCAACCCTGGGCATGTACCCAGACCAGGAATCTAACCATGACCTCCGGATTCATAGGTCGACACTCCACCACTGAGCCATGCCAGCCGGGTACCCTTCTACATTTGAGTACAGAATTCTGGGGGCCCTGGCTGGAGGTGGGGAGGCAAGTGACCCTGAGTCATGGGGAGGACTTCTAAGGAAGCCCTACCTCTGAACCATGCTTATTAGGAGTTAGCCAGGTAGGGGCGAAGATGCAGAGGGGAGAGGGATGGAAGAACAGTTCTGCAAACAGACATGTGAGGAGATTTCCACTGAGACCCTAGTCTGGCCTTGTCACCACAGCTTTTCCCTTCTTCTCTTTGCCTCTTACATATGTCTTTAGCCCACAGCTGTTTCTCTCCACCTCTCCTGATAAAAAACAAATTGTTCTCACAATGACTGCTAATCCCCAAGAACAATTCCTCCCTTTTTTTCCCCCCAAAGCCTGCAAATATTCTACTCTCCCTCCCCAGTTAGAACTTCTGCCCAACCTTCTCATGCTCCTGCATTTTAGAACACAACAGAGGCACTTGGCAAGGATGCTCTGATCCAGCAGTCGCCAACCTTCCGGATCTCATGGACCACCGGTTAAAACCTCTGCTCTCGTTGATTTTCCTCCATAGGCACAACACAGAGGCAGGAGCAGGTAGCCCATGTGGGTAACTCCAAATGCGGCTGAGTCCAAAAGTGGGGGCACGAACAAGAGCCATGGGGGACCAGACTCTTCCATGGTCAGCCTTGAAAGTCATACTCTAAACTTGGGACTTAGTACTAAGGACCTTGAATCTACTGAAGAGGTCCACTGAGGGCTCACTGAAACCAGAAAGGAATGGCATGGAATCCAAACATAGAAAATGGAGGGTTCTGAGACTGGATTAGATAGGAAGAAAAAGCAAAGCAGGGTGAACTCTTGGGAAGTAACTGCAGTGAGTGAAGACGGTGTCTTGTCGTTGCCTTTTGCCCCCTGGTTGGTGAGGACACTGGGGGCTCTGGCCAGGCCTGATATACAGCTACTTAGCAGGAGTCACACCTGCCCTCCCTTAAATACACGATCTTTACCTGCCGGATTACACAGCACAATGCATGAAGTCATCAGCACAGTGTGTGGGACATGGCTGATATGCAATCAAAGTTCATTGTCTTGAATTAAGATACTGTGTAAGGTACCAAGACCTCAGGCTTATCTAGTGAAAGGCAGTGTGGAATATATTATCCTCAACCATGAAGGAAACTTACATCTTCTCACTTCCTCTTGGGGTGATAAAAAATCATTACAGCAGCAACTGTATGTTCAATGTGTTTGTTATAGTTTACAATCCAGCTTACAGATTTCTTTTAAGTTTATAGAGACGTTTAAAAAATTACCCACATTTTCCAATTTTGCCACCATCTGGGCAAACAATGTGAATATTTGCAAGCAAAGGCTTACAGGTGAAGACTGAGGCTCAGCAGCACTTTGAAATCTGATAGCACTGCCCTTCAAAATTGCCCGTGGCTTCCCTCCATTGTGCTCCTTTACTAAGCCTTTGAACAAGCTCAGAACACCCTCAGGGAACATTAGCAGATGCTAAAACATTTTATTAGCTGATTTATTAAGCAATTGAGGGTCATTCTTTGAAAAATGGAGAGAGAAATCCAGACACAACAGAAGTTAGAGAAATCAGAAATCAATGTTTGGAAAAATGGTAGCTAGTAACTTCTTTTCTTTGTTAGCATACCAACCTAATTCAAAACAGACCTACGTCTGTGCAAATGCTTAAGTTTTTGTGTTTTGTTTTGTTTTTCAGTGAGAGGAGGCTCAGAAAAAGTGTGGCAGTAAAAAGAAAAGAAACAAACAAAGAAAAAAGTGCAAGCCCTGTTGCTGTATTTACAGGAAATACAAATTGAACTGGAACATTTTTGTAATTTGTCCCTTTTCAGGTCTGCACAGAGCTAAAGTTATATAGAAAAAAACAAGTCACATGATCATATCCATAGCTAAATATCTTGATAGAAGAACATTACCGAGAATGGGCAGCTTATTGTTTCAGGGGAATTACCTGGCTGGGTTTGACAGGCACAGGGAAGCCCTACCAAAAAGTTCTCATTGGATGGCAGAAGCTGACATGTATTTTCTTTCTCTGGGTCTCATTTTGAGATAACACATAGTCCTGGAAAAGTGAGTGGAAGAAAGTTACTCCCACTTTAGTGTGCATGTGCTTCTAAGAGGTCTTCCTTCCGACAGACAGACTAGAATAATGAATGAGAAACCAGGGCCAGGGAAGCAGAGCAGAGCTTGCAGGGTATTCAGGCAGCCACTGCTTAGTCCCTCTTCCTTGCAATTCTGCAGCCATGGAAGACTAAAGCAACCACATTTTCTTTACAGTTTCCCCCAGGTCCTGCCATGCTTCTAAAAGAACATCATAGATTGTTCATTCGTGTAATGATTTTCATTCGCAACACAGACAGTACAACATTCATTAATAACAAGGAGAGAGCCAACCTACTGACCTTCCAGAATCCCAGCAGATCGTGAATCATTAAGTAGCTGATTAAAAACAGGCCACATTCTGGCTCTTCTTAAAATACTGTTTTATTTTGTGCTTCCTTGTATTCAAAGAGCCGCCTTCTATTAACATTCACAAAGCAAAAAGGTAGGATCAGAAGGAATAGCAAGACAGAAGTCATGTCAGCCAGATGGACCCAAACTTGACGTTGTTGGGCCAAGCATGGGCTCTAAGAGACCTGCTCATGTTGTGGAAGCCAAATTAATTGCCTATAAATCTCTGCCTTTTAAAAAGTCATGATGGGCAGTTCTCCTTGCTCATTAATAGTAAAGCAATTGTTGGTAATTGTTCTGGATTTCAACATCTAATTAAAGCTAAATGGTTAGATTTGCATACAATGAACAATAGAAGTGACTTACATGCCCTCCCCCCCCACCAATCCCACAGGCATAATCAGTTTCACAATGCAATGCCATTAAAACTTGAATGTTAATTATTGCTAATTGTTTCATGCAAATAGAAACCATTTCATTCAGAAGATAAACTTTTTTTTCCCAAAAGCTTAAATCTTGCTGTTCATAAGAAAGACCCAGAATGCTTAATTCACCTTAAAAAAACTATTCAAGAACGATTTGGTGGTTTTAGTATTTCCCCAAGATATAAAGGAATCTAGGTTTCTTTATTGAAAGGATTCAGATCTTCCATCAAAGGAAGCCAGTTAGATTTAACCTGATTATTAATTGCACTTGTTGGTTGGCAAAGTGTGAAATTTACCAATTAGAAATCAATAGGTGTTCATCACTTTTTTTTTTCTTTTTGGTTAAACAAATATTATTAATAGCATTAAACCCTAGAATGGCCCTTTAGAAATTGTCCCCTAATTAATCCTAGAGGGCCCCATGAACAGTGAAATATTAGACATGTTTGATGTAGACACAAAAACTGGCCTTCTCCAAAATCAATGCTAAATGCTATAAATTCAATGATTGATTGTCAAAAGTCAAATGGAAAAAAAAAATGGCTAAAGTAAATGCTGAGTGTAAATGGATTACTAGAGCAACACCTCATTTATTTTGTATTTAGAGCTGTCCAGTTTTGATGCTGCCTTAAACTGAGCCTGGAAATGTTTAATCATGCCATCACATTGAGTAAGACCAAAGATTTGTGGTATAGTCATAGTTTACCACCTCCTTGGAAATGACACTAAAAATATTGAATAATCCCATAGCCCACAGTTTATTACCTGCTGGGGAGGCTCAGCTAGTATGAGAGATTTTAAATGAATTGTTATCAGATAAATGCATGGATGGTCTTCCTACAGTGCTAGTGGGAGTGGGGTTATTGGGTGTAAGCATTTCTGGAGGCCCCCAGAGGAGGGTGAGATGTGGTAGAAAGCTTCATTTTCATGGAATTATGTTTCTCACTTTGCAAAGTCGCATTTCCCTGAATCCAGTCCTGGAAGATGGGCTGGGGATTCAGCAGAGCTAGAAGCAAAGACAATGTTCCAAGTTTCTGTTCCATGTTGGAACTGGGTCTGGTTTAGCATTAGGCTAGTTGCAGTCCATTGGTCCATTGTGTGTGGGGTCCACATGGATGTGGGCCATGTGTGTGAATGCAGGCGCATGAGACCCCCACAAGCCAGGAGTCAATGGAGAACAAGCAAGAGAGCAAACTCCTTTGTTTAGGAGCTTTAGTATCTCAAACCTTCCTGCACTGCCAGTGGCCACGCCTCCTCTGGCCACAGATCTGTTCCCAGGTGTGATTGACAGGGAAGTACCTTCCCTATGCTACCCAGACCTTAGTGGACATGCATCTGTTCTTCCCTTGTCCAGTCCTTCCTGCCATCGATCTGCAGGAACTAGAGCTGGGAGTGTTGAACTGCAGCTTCCTGACAAAGCTGCACAAATGATGCGCCTACACAATTTGGCCTTCCCTTTGCTCCTTTCCAGCTATTCATAACTAGGTTAAATTGCTGTAGTGTCAGAATGGATATTTCTTTCTTTTCTTTTTTTTAATATATTTTATTGATTTTTTACAGAGAGGAAGGGAGAGGGATAGAAAGTTAGAAACATTGATGAGAGAGAAACATCGATCAGCTGCCTCCCGCACACTCCCTACTGGATATGTGCCCACAACCAAGGTACATGCCCTTGACCGGAATTGAACCTGGGACCCTTGAGTCCGAAGGCCGACGCTCTATCCATTGAGCCAAACCAGTTAGGGCCAGAATGGATATTTCTGAATGTAATTTGTTTTGTAAAAAGAAAATTGATATCAGAGAGAAAAAGGTGGTGTTTTTTTTTTTTTTAATAGCAGAAAAAATTTAGACAAAAAAAGCGTTTCAGGAGAGTTTCCATTCCATTGCATTTTGTGACATTCTGGTGCCGGCCTGTGGCCTCAGAAGGGGAACTGGATGCTGTTTCTGTCAGAGGCGCCCTGGGAGAAGAATTGGGATCACTCCCAGATTTCATTACCTGTCTGCAATGAGAGAGGAAAGCAATGGAAGAGAAGGAAAGAAAGGAGAGATAAGCCCTAGGGGCGAAGACAGGGACGGTGTGGCTAATAAGTAGAGGCTGTGCTTGGTTTAGTGCCTGGGTGGATCCAATCTTCTCTGCCTTAGCTGTCTTCTGCTTTTATTGTTTTTGGCATTTCCTTCCCAAAGAGTTTCAGCTCTCTGACATATAAAGGGATGGTTTTAAAAACAACCAATTTGTAATTCCTTGGCAGCACACAGATTTGATTTTCTGACTTTTTAAAAACCACCACCACAAGTACAACAAAGTATCAAGTAAATTCTCTTTAAAAATTGGCACCAGGTCAGAGTGATTCATCTGTCACAAAAGAAAATATAAAACTGCTCATGAAATGGCCTGGATATCCACCTATTTCTCCCTTCCCTCTCCAAAAAGGCTTCGTCTTACTGGAGATTTCCTCCTCATTTACAGAAGGCTTACCTCCCATGCCTGCTCTCCTTAACTTTCCTTATCGTAAAAGCCTACTACCGTTCCTCTCTCCCACTTCCCATTGTTCCTGAATATTTTACTAATAAAAAAATAATCCAAGACTTGAAATAAGGCAAAAGGATGGGCAGCACAATGTCATATGGGGAAAAGGCCCCCAAGAATTATCTAAGGGAATGTGTTTTGTTCAATTCACTGATTACTAATTTTAAAAGATCCCCCAAAAGTAAGTTCATGCTAATTTGGAGATTTTTATTCAGGGAGACAAAAATAACTTATATCCAGGAGAAATTATATTTTCAAAAGTTATCCTTCTTTATCTTACAGGAAGTTTTATACCTAACCTAGCAACCTTATCTTAATATTTTTTTATTAAGTTGCCTATGAATATCTAGCTCCTCTAATGCTCTTTGAATTGGTTCTATCATCTTGCTGGTTCTCTCATTAATTAAGGAGTTAAACAAAATCTTTTTTTAAAATATATTTTTATTGATTTTTTACAGAGAGGAAGGGAGAGGGATAGAGAGTTAGAAACATCAATGAGAAAGAAACATCGATCAGCTGCCTCCTGCACACCCCCCATCAGGGATGTGCCCGCAACCAAGGTACATTTGACTGTAATCGAACCTGGGACCCTCCAGTCTGCAGGCCGACGCTCCATCCACTGAGCCAAACCAGTCAGGGCTAAACAAAATCTTTGACACTTTTCTATTTGTGTGAGAACCACAGTTTTAATGTCTTGATAATTATATTTTGGCAGTAATCAATTATTTATATATTTCTATTACTAATATTATTTAACTCACTGGTTTTACTTTTTAATTATACTGTGAAATTTTCAAAACCAGAGCTTTTTATTTCTGTATCTGTGTCACCAGCATGGGATCCTGGCACTCAGTAGGTGCTCAATGAATGCTGTTTGTATGTTGCTGAATTCTATTTCATGACTACACTCAGACATCAACAGAGCACAGTCATCTACATTTGGACCCAGAAGCTTATATTTATTTCTCCCTGATTTGGAATTTGTGTTGGTAAATAGTTTTTATTTTAATTCATGCACCATAACATAAACTGGATCCTAACCTGCCTCATCTGGTATTCCACATGTGTGTACACTGTAAGAGATTCAGATGTGCAAGCAGGGCATTCTGCCCCCTATACTTAATCAAATGTAGATATGTGAATATCTACATGCTAGTGAAGAGTAGGAAAATTAGCCAAGAGAAAGGAAAGAGGCCACATTGTCATTTGCATTATGGTTTTCACAGATTCTTCCTCCATAAAAGTTGCTAATCTATAATAATAAAAATGGAATATGCTAATTAGACCAGATGTCTTTCAGGATGACCTTCTGGATGAAGCTGGGGCTATGAGGTAAGCCTGGGTCCCAGGTGCCAGAGAAAAACCGGTGCCATCAGCAGTGGGAAGGAAGGCCTACTCTTGCATGATTTTCATGCATTGGGCCTCTAGTTTAACAATAAAATTTGAACTTGCTTTTTAGTGTATAAAACTGCTGAAAAAATTTATATTTTTCCCCCCTGAAAATAGGCTTCTTTTCTGGACCAGATGCCATACTTGAATATGTAACCAGTGGGATGGGGTGGAGGTGGGAGGGGGATGGGAGAAGAAAGAAAGAAAAGAAAACAGACATTGACAGCAGTAACCAAAATAGGCTTCAAATATTGTTAGAAAATTTCTGACATTTCAAAATAAATCCAAGTCTACAATATCCATGTCATTTCACTGAAAGTTGCATGGTTAATGGCACTTCAGAAACCTTGTTTGATCAGTTTCTCATATCCTCTTACCATACCTAAT
The DNA here is from genome assembly GCF_028538775.1 of Myotis yumanensis. Taxonomy (NCBI): domain Eukaryota; kingdom Metazoa; phylum Chordata; class Mammalia; order Chiroptera; family Vespertilionidae; genus Myotis; species Myotis yumanensis. Next base: position 20,743,404 of record NW_027223758.1, read on the forward strand.
CCTTAGAAAGGATTTTGTTAGCCAGAACTTGTATTTTATGTTTCAATTGGTTTAAATTACTATAAACAGCTAAAAGCCTTAAGTAATGAGTCAAATTCAATTTTCTCAATTTGCTACTACATAAATTAGGGTCTTTAATCTTTTTTTATTATTTTCCAATCACTAGACTGCAGATGTAAAACAATACACATTTTATTTTTAGGTATTATTCATGTACTTTAGACTGGGTCAATAATTTTATCTTCCATGCATTCTATACCAAATCCAAATTTCTCAGAATATTTACTTCAATATTATATCTCAAAGACTCTGGAAGAACTTTTCAAAAAGTATGGACAAATTCTCCAGATGTTCTAAATTTCATTTTAAGAAAAAACCTTGTCTCCAAACAGTATTTCTTTATACATTTTCAAACACAAAAGAAAAGGATACTAAGAACTGTGAAAACTCAATATAAACATAAAAGTAATCCTATTTAATAAAAGAATAATATGCAAATTGACCATCACTCCAACACACAAGATGGCCGCCCCCATGTGGACACAGATGGCCAGCAGGGGAGGGCAGTTGGGGGGGACGTGCAGGGGAGGGCAGTTGGGGGGGACCAGCCATGCAGGGGAGGGCAGTTGGGGGGAACCAGGCCAGCAGGGGAGGGCAGTTTTGGGGGACCCAGGCCTGCAGGGGAGGGCAGTTGGGGGACAGGCCAGCAGAGGAGGGCAGTTGGGGGGGGAACCAGCCTTGCAGGGAGGGCAGTTGGGGGGCAGGCTAGCAGAGGAGGGCAGTTGGGGGGAACCAGGCCAGCAGGGGAGGGCAGTTGGAGGGGGGATCAGGCCAGCAGGGGAGAGCAGTTAGGGGTGACCAGGCTGGCAGGGGAGGGTAGTTAGGGGCGACCAGGCCAGCAGGGAAGGGCAGTTGAGGGGGAGCCAGGCCTGCAGGGGAGGGCAGTTGGAGGGGGGACCAGGCCAGCAGGGGAGGACACTAACTAACAAGATGTTGATGGTCTGTAACAGAGATTGGCAAAAGCCAAATCTAGCCCATTGCCTGTTGTTTAGATAAAGTTTAATTGGAAAACAGCCATGCCCATTTGTTGATGTATTGCCTTTGACTGCTTTTGCATTATAACAGAAAAACTGAGTAGTTAAAATTGAGACCACATGACCCATAAGCCTAAGAAATTTACTATCTGATCGATTACAGTATGTTTCCTGAACTCTGGTCTGTAGGCCAGAAAATTGATTTATTGATTTATAAAGTATACAGTAGCTCAGAAACTTCAGATTTTTAAGATAACATATCATCTACCATGTTAAGTCTGAGCAAAGCTAAATTATGAGGTTAAGAACAATGCAAGGAAGCACTTCAAACCATTTGTAAGACATGAAACATTAGCATAACAAGTTATATGCATGGCGGCCACCACATCTATCTATCTATCTATCTATCTATCTATCTATCTATCTATCTATCTCTATCTATATCTATCTATCTATCTATCTATCTATCTGGCTAATATGCTAATTAGGTAAACTGTTCAAATATTTGGTGCCTTTTCTCCAAAAGATGATATACCCCCTCATTTCCTGTCCTTTTAAATGTAGATATGGTCATATGGCTTGTTCTAGTAAATTAAATTATTAATGACTGGGTAAATGAATGGTAGATTATTTAAGAACTGCCTTCTCTCTTTCCCTTCTGCTACTGTGACAGGCCAGGTTCTAGCAAGAGGCAGCCCTGTCAGCTGGTCCAGAGGTGAAGGTGATGGCTAAGTAGAGCTATAGCTACCCAGGATCAACACACAGCCTGGCAAAGAACTAAACCTTGTGGTTACAAGCCACTGAAAAGTTGGGAGTCCCTTCAGCATGACGCTAGGCTATCCTAACTGATACAAGACTGAACTATATGCTCCTTAGACATGATCTCTAACACTCTGTTTTTAACAAGATGAGTTTTTAAATTGGCACAATATAGTTGACTCTTGAACAATGTGGAAGTTAGGGGAGCAGTCAAAAACCTAGGTACATGACTTTGACTTCCCCAAAATTTAACTACTAATAGCGTATCATTGACTTAACTACTAAAGCCTTACCAATAACATAAACAGTCAACACATATTTTCTATGTTATATGTATTATGTACTGTAGTCTCACAATAAAGTGAGCTAGGGGAAAGAAAATGTTATTAGGAAAATCAGGAAAAGAAAATACATTTACAGTATTTATTGAAAAAAAGCCTATGTATTAGTGGACTCATGCATTCATGCTTTAGGTTTTCAATGGTCACTGCCTATATAATTTCATTTTTTCAATGCTCATATGCACAAAGGAAACAGAGCCTATTATTACCTGTGCAAAATTAATTATAGAAATGCATGCAATAAAATAATCTTTACATTTTTTGCATGGTGTCTAAAATCTACATAATACCAACTACTTCAAATGACTAAATCTTGAAATAAACAGACCGAATTAACAAATTTAGTCAGAGCTACATGATACCACTTATTCACCCTCTTACAAAACACTAGCTAATTATTTTTTCCTTTCTACTGTCTTAATATAACTTTCTGCTTTGAGCTGAAGAATTCATACTTGGGGCTTATCAACTGCAAACAGTAGCAATCCAGAGACATTTAATTAACTGTGGGGTGGGTAGTTGCATTTTTTAGGTTGTTACCTGGAACTTTCTCAATTTAGAATAGTATCTTGTTGCCTAAGAATCAATCACTTGCAATTGAAAACAGAGCAGTTAGCACTGACTTTCTATTTTTTTTTTTCAAAGCTAGTCATTTGGAAATAAAGACAGAGAAAAAATAAGTAAGATGGGAAAGGAAGGGAGAAGAAAAAGATGTTAATAAGGAAATTATGTGCAAATCCGTGTTTTCTAAACGTTTGCAATGAATGAATCTTCTCTACAATTGGCATAACATTTCATTTTACTCTAAAATCCTTCATTAAAGGTTACAGGGGGACACATTCTTCATGGGCTTATTTTATTTTTTGTTATTTCTCACTGAAGTATATTTTTTCCATTGATGTTTAGAGAGAGCGAGAGAGAGGAAGGGAGGGGGGAGAAAGACAGAGAGAAACATCCATGGGAGAGAGATACATGAATTAGTTGCCTCCCGCATACGCCACAATTGGGGCCAGGGGTGGAACCCAGGTACATGCTCTTGAAGAGGAATCTAACCACCGAGAAAACCAGCCAAGGTGGGGTTTCTTGTTGTTGTTGTTGTTTTCTCCTGCCTCTTCCTAAAATACTCAGTGCTGGCAAATGTGCTACAATTTCTTTGAGCAGCATATTGCTATACAATACGTTTCCTGTTTGCTCAGTGAGAGTTTCTACTGGGAAACCTTGAAGTGTGAGGTTTTCTAAGCAAAGGAACGAACAGGCATGGCATTGTCATTTATCTAATTCCATCACATCACTTTCAGGCAAATAAACACATGGCAGCTTTGCAATAAGAGGGAATCCTTTTTGAAGTGAAATACTGCAAGTGGTTATAAACAGAACTTTGGACAGTGCATTCTGTCCTATTTTGATGACCTCACTCTTACCCCCTTTTTCAGAAACCTAAAGTAGTTCCTGATTTCTTTCCCACTCAAAATTAAAATTCCAATCCCTGTCCTCCCTTATCTAAATGCCTTCTGTTCTCACAAAGCAGGAAGAATTTCTACCTTTTGTAGGAAAATCTGCATGTCACCATTCTTCAGAATAGGTATCATGCCTTGACACATGCAACTGAAGCTTTCATATGTTAATACTTCATTTCTTTATTCACACTTATTCCATAAACTTTTACCAAGTGCTTACTAATGTTGGGCAATATGCTCAGTTGTGGATATTAGTAGGGAGCAAGACAGATCTTGTCTCTACCCTCATGAAGCTCTTGATCTAGGGAAGAAAAAATAGTCAAATAATCATAGAAATATAAATATAAAACTCTTCCCTGAGGAAGAGCAGACAGAGCTTAGGTTCAAAGAATGAGAAGGACAAATAACCCTGGGGAAGAGGGAGGGAAGATCTGTCTAGACAGAGAGAGTGCCATATGCAAAGATTCTGTGACATATGCAAGGTATATAACATATCTTATATAATAAAAGCCTAATATGCAAATTGTCCCCTCAGGTGGTCGTTCGAGGAGAAAGTTATTTTGGAAGATAAGAGAGGCAAGAGTCCTTGACTAAAGGAATGGTCCTTGAGTCAAATACTATGGCAAGCTCAAGTAAGATTAGGGCAAAGAAGGACAGGTGATAATTTTACCTGGAAAGTGGCAGAGAATAGCCCTGAGCAGAGAGTTTAGAGAGAACCCACCTCAGTGGCCTAGAGGCCCCGTGGAATGAACTGACCTCAATTCTGGCTCTGGGTGAGCTTATATCCTTCCTAATTTAAATAAGGAAGGGCCAGCTTGTGAGGAGCTCAGAGGGTGGTGCTTGAAGCCCATTTGGTCACCTGCAAACTTTCCCTAGGATTCCAAAAGTAAGATTGGTTTAAAAAACACACACAAGTCTCAACAAAGCTCATCGAGTGTAGGCTGAGCACTCATTCTAGACAGGGTGCAGTGTCCGGGGTACGGAAAAAATAGAGATGAAAACAAAGGAAGCTTCTGTCCTGTGGGGATTTTTAGTTCATTAGGGCAGTTATTATACAACCCCTGTTAACATGCATATGGTTAGCATGCATATGGAGAAAACTCAATTTCTGTACATCTTTTCTCTCCATTCTTTAAAATAAATTTTTCGTTTACAGTTTATTCTACAAACACTTGTCTGAGTGTCCTGAGTGACATTAGCCCTCTGTGAATTTCCCCCTGACGACATAAAGTTGATTTCCATACAAACCCTCTTAGCCCAGTTACAGACACCGAGGCCTGTGTTTTTCTCTACGCAGTAGCATGGATTGCTGAATATGATTTCGATTCTATGGAATTTTCCAGTTTCATTTGATTCTTACAACAATCCTTTGATATAGGTAGGGCAGAGTTTTTTAAATTACTTTTTAATTGAGATATAATCCATATATCATAAAATTCACTATTTTAAGGTATGTAATTAAATGTTTTGGTGTTTTTTTTTTTTTAGCATTTTCACAGAGTTATGAAAACATCATTATTATCTGATTCAAGAGTTTTCATCCTCCCATAAAGAAACTTCATACCCACTAGCAGGCACTCTCCATTTCTCCCTCATCTCCTAACTCCACACTCTAGACACCATTCATTTATTTCCTGCTTCTATAGATTGGCTTATTCTGGAAATTTCATATACATGGAATCAATGTAGCCTTTTGCAATTGGCTTATTTCACTTAGAATAACAGTTCAAGGTTCAACCTTATTGTAACAGCGGTATTTCATTATTTTTATTGCTGAATAATAATCATTGCATGGATGGACCACATCGTCTATTCACTAACTGCGTTGTTTCCACTTTGGGGCTATTATATATCCGGGTGCTAGGAACATTAGTGTGCAAGCTTATTTGTGTACATGTTTTCAACTTTTCCGGGTGCATACCTAGGAACGGAATGGCTGGGTCATATGGTAACTCTATGTGTTACTTTTCAGGAACTGCCAAACATTTTCAGATTGAATGTACCATGTTACAATCCCACTACTATGTCTGAGGGTTCCAGTTTCGCCACATCCTCACCAACATGTGTTATTTTCTGATTGACCTGGTTAAGGGCAGATTTTATTATCCCCATGTCACAGATAAAAAAAAAAGATTGCTCTACAAAGCAATTACTTAAAAAGGCCAGGACTCAAATATTAGTTTTCAAATTCTTAGGTCAGCTTTCTTCCTGTGGCACCCCAAGTTAATTATGAAATCATATCAAATATCAAGGTGTTATAAAGGCATAAAATGATGCCCTAAAAGTCACTTCAGTATGACAATTCAGAGAAGTGGTGCACACTACACACACATTCACATTCATGTATGTGCACCCATTCATCATGTTACTGGCTTCACAGTACTCAACAGATTACCAAAGCACTAATGAGAAGTTTTCAAAGAAGTTGAATGTCAATTATAGTAATACCTTTGACACTGAGAGAAGATGATCCATTAACATTAAAAGCATGTATTTTTTTAGTTCCTCAGATTGACTTATGTTGTGATTATAGCCTATGGTTCACTAGGTCTGGACACTTCTATTCATGCCATCAGATCATTGTTATTTTAGAAAGAGGCACAGTATTATCTAAAGCTGAAGTATCCAATTCTTCAAACTGCTTCTTAAATTGTTCCAAAGCACAATATTTTTGAATTTTCTCTAAGGTGTATGTCCTTAGAAAAGTACATACTTGAAGTTTGGGAATTGACTTGATTATTATTTCAGCCAAATTTGTCAAAATTGGAAATGCTGTCAGACAAGTTATAAGAATAGGACAATAAAATTGACAGTACATGGTCACCAAATTAGTCCCTGACAGTTTTTTCTAATGGAAACAATATAAATATATTGTGAGTGCCATAACAGCATCCCTGACACTTGTCATAGGCAATAGATGAAGTGTATTTTCTTGTTTAAAGCAATAGAAAGACATTGATGCAGTATGTCAGAACCCTTACACTAAATGAAAATTTCCAGTCTAGTAGAAATCAATTCCACAAGAAGGAAGCTGAGACTGAATTTTGAGAAAGTTTCTATTTCTTTATTTAAATCAAACAGTATAATGTAAAAAAAAATGAAGGTATGAAATAAACATGGAATTATCTATCCACTTCAGATGCTTACTCTCCATGTCTCATTAGCACGATCACAGTGCACAGTTAGAACCCATCTCTGAATTAGTTTCAGAGTCTATGGTGTTATATTTTTATGATAAAGTCACAGGTATTTAATATTATGGAGAGTTCTGCTGAGCTTGAATTTGAAATAATTCTACTAAGTAATGGCTTACAGTATTTCAATGTGTGCCCATAACCAGTAGGCTAATTGGAAATATAGACAAGTGTTTTGCAAAATCTGTAGCTATTGCTAGACGCATTAGATTTGAGGTAAAGCAGATAAAGAAATGTTTGCAGTCGGCCTTTACCAGTCTAAAAAAAAAAAAGGTTTATAGTTGCCCATAACTTTACAAGTATGTTATACTGGTGTTGAACATATTTGTAATGTTAGTTAAAATTCCTAATACCAAAAGGAAAATCTATTCTGAGGGTTTTTTTTGAGTTTTTCGCAGAGAAAAACTGTTGGAGCTCCTTTTCTAGGAATGTTATGGGGTTCGTGTGTGTGTGTGTGTGTGTGTGTGTGTGAAACCATAACTTGAAGTGATGCACAGGGAGTGGTAAGAAAGGAAGGAGGTATCTTCCTACTTAACCATTTAACCATAAAATCTGGGGATCAGTGAGGCATCAACCAACAAGCACTCCACACCTCAAAGCCTTCCATGTCTCAAAATCCAAACGAGGCAATGAAAACCCAGCCTGCCAGGCACTAAAGCCATCACTTATGTATAAAATTATCAGGTTCCGATTTTGTGTTGCCATTGCATGAACAGAAATAAGACCATCTTAACATTGCTAATACATCATTTTTTCTAATGTTATAGCGTGAACAAGATAAACAATAGATGTTAATCCATAGAAAAGGGAAGAAGAGAGGTAAGACTTGCTCAAAGGAATAAAACTATGTGACAATGAAGGAGAGCTAGGCTTCCTTCCCCACACCTTGACCCACAAATACCTATGTATACTTATGATTGGAGTAGCGAGATTTTTTTATATATAAAATTGGAAGCACAAGTTATTGATGAAGCAGTTACTCTTCCTTGAAAGGCATAACCAAATGCCCTTACTTTATGCAAACTTAGTGCAGAGCCATTTCTTTGCCTTTTGCAAGAGGAAGTTAAATTCAAATTTAGTTCACACTTTTTGCATGTATTTTGCAACACTCTGCTAGGTTATTGTGCATTAGACTGTGAAGTATTAGCATCAAAATCATTTAAAAATAATGTAACTGATGTACAAGCCATTACGGTAATTTCTATAAAGTTTGGGAGGCTGTTTCTGAAAGTCCAGCGCTCTCTTCAATTTCTCCCCTGCGGCACCATTAGTGCGGGATTGCCCAGCGGCAGGGGAGCCTGTGGAGAGTACATGCTGGCAAAGCTGCCGGGGGCACCACAAGTTGTGTATTTGCTCACTGGAGTGTCTGTGTGAAAGAGCTTGCTTTTTGATATTTAAATTTAAAGAGAAAAAAATAGTTATAATTGAGGGACAACAAGAGTATTGATGGCTTCCTTGGATTTTTTTTTTCACTGTTCAGCACTGTTTTTATTTTGAATTATATTTACTATCTTTAGAATCTTTAAGGACTCTATTCATAAAACTCTGTAAAATTTGGAGCACTTAAAATTTGTTAAATAATTTTAGGGATTGCTTCTATGATGCCTTGAGATTATATATATATATATATATATATATATATATATATTTAAAAAATATACATATATACAGTCTGGCTGATGTATCTCAGTGGTTGAGCATCGACCCATGAACCAAGAGGTTCCTGGTTAGATTTCTAGTCAAGGCACATGCCTGAGTTATGGGCTTGATCACCAGTAGGCAGCTAATCAATGTCTCTCTTGATGCTTCTATCTCTCTATCCCTCTCCCTTCCCCTCCCTCTAAAATCAATTATATATATATATATATATATATATATATATATATATATATATATACTAGAGGCCCAATGCATGAAATTTGTGCAGGGGGGGGGGGGGTCCCCTCAGCCCAGCCTGCAACCTCTCTCCAATCCAGGATCCCTTTCACAATCCTGGACCGCTGGCTCCTAATCACTCACCTGCCTGCCTGATCACCCCTAACTGCCCCCCCCTGCTGGCCTGGTCACCCCTCACACCCCCTCCACCCCCCCCCCCCCCCTGCTGGCCTGGTCACCCCACGCAGCCTACTCGTTCAGTCGTTTGGTCATCCCTCACTAACCACCCTGCTGGCCTGGTCATAGGCAGCCATCTTGTGAGGGCATGAGGGTTAATTTGAATATTTCCTCTTTATTATATAGGATATCTTTATCTATAACCACACTATTGCAGAAATTGACAAATGAGTGAGGTTCCAATATCAATGTTGGTTAATATTTTAATTTTTACAGACAAATAAGACAAAAGCAAAATAACAAAGACATATATCAGAACTGTCCTCATTTGTCAATAAACGAGTAGATTCTTTGTTGAGTAGAATAATAGTTCTTAAATACTGAGGAACATTTCTATAATTTCTTGTGGTATCCAAAATGTAACAGCTATGGATATAAAATATTTTTAAGTTTTATTGTCTTTTATAACATTTTTCATCACTTTCTTAAGTTTAGAGAATCAACAAAATAATAAAGTGAGTCCAAATTTACAGCATTTGTTAATTTCTGTGGTGTAGGTACTTTCACTGTGGCTATCAAAACCATAATTAGATCCTTCAAGGCATGAATAAATACTAAGGAAAATATATTAATTTTATTGTGGAGGAACCCAGCAGATACCATTTTAACCAATTTCAAGATTAACATCAGCAGTAATACAACATCAAAATCATAAGCCTCTTGATATGATAGATCACTCCATCATTGTTGTGGTATTTTTGCCAAAAATACATAACCTCGGTCCAATCATGATGAAAAAATAATATAGCTTAGCTTCTTGCATGAAACATAGACCCGATGAAGAAATGGTTCTATTTTAGGCTGAACATATAACTTATTCTTTATTAATGCTGCTGACCACATTCTCATATGAGACCTAGTCTCCCCATGATAACCAGACATCCCATCAGACTTAAGCATTTAGCATGGATTCTAGCAATTCCTTTTTCTTAGGGATATACTTTTAATATCTATTTTTTTACATTAAAAATATCAAATTCTTGAAAAGTAGTTTCTAGATTTTCATTGTTTTGAGACTTTATGCAGTGGTTTGCCTCACTTTTTCCTCCAGACAAATTTCCAATCAATTCATCAAACTGTCCAATCAAACCTGATCTTCAGAAATAGCTGCTGTGCTTTCTTCACAGGACCAGTCATATAATCTTCTATCTTCACAGATGGATGTTAACTGAGAGTTAGTTATCTTATTGCCATTTCATAGAACTTGCATCTAGAAACATTGTGAAACCTTCTAATAATAACAATGAAAACTACTACCAATAGAATGTAAGCTCCACAAGAATAATATATCCCAAGTACTTGGAACAGAGACTGGAACATAGTAGTTGCCCAGTACATATTTATTAGACAAATTACCATTAATAAACCTTATTATGCAATCTTCTAAGTATTTTATAAATACTGTTTTATTTTGACTCTGGCCAGTATGGCTCAGTTGGTTAGAGCCTCATCCCAGACACCAAAAGAGTGATTTCCAGTCAATTTCTCTCTCCCTCTCTCTCTCTCTCTCTCTCTCTCTCTCTCTGTGTCAATAAATGTTTAAATATATTGTTTTAATTATCATTTAATGGTATGTCATTCTTTTTAATGCAAAAGTGCATTATTGTGTTATTTGAAAATATTCAGTTCCTCTATAGAAGAAAAACAAATGGGGGTATATGAAACTCACATATTAAGTAATAATAATAGCTAAGTAAGTAGGTTTTGGGATATAGGTAGGATTGATAAAATGCATTAAATACAGTACTAATTTAATAACCTCTAAGATGTAATACATACATGATAAAAGAAATGAAACAAATGAGAGTGTTACCTCTAAATAGAAAAAGATGGCAAGACCAAATCGTGAGCTTGAATCATGCCACCTCTAGAGTGAGAACAATGTCATCCCTAAAGTAACCTCCTACTGGTGACACCCATCATTGTCTCATTTGGCCCTACATCTGCTCTGACTGAGAAATACAGATAAAACCCACTGCTGTTCACCCTGAGCTACCTGCTGGGCACTCTTGTCTCTGTGTCTCTCTGACAGAGCAAGAATGTGTTGTTGGCCCCAGATACTCACCTTCTGCCATGTTGTCTTGCTCAAACCTCAACTCTGACCCTCCTACCCACACCATCTCAAAAAAGCTGAGATGAGAGGGAGGGAGAGAGAGAGAGAGAGAGTGAGAGAGAGAGAGAGAGAGAATGGGAACAGCCAGCCCATATGTATTATTTACTCCTCTCTGTCCCCTGGTTTCTGTACCCTTAATTAAAAAAAATGTTCAGGTCATAACTTAATTTGATCTGTAAGCTTTTCTGTTGTGTACCCTTTGGGATAGCTTACCTGCTAGTACACTAGCAGCATGCACATTTTGCAAACAAGGGGCTCAGAAGAGATGGATAGACTGCAGTGAAGTCACTTAGCTCATAGGATGGTCAATATATTGCTCTACTTAGGCCATCATTTTAACTACTGTGCTACACGTATTTTCATGAGATACCTACCAGGCAATTTTACTATTACACACTTTAAAAGTGTGTGTGTGTGGGGGGGGGGGGGGTGTGTGTGAAGGGGGATAGTTGGTATTTAAAATAAAGATAATTAGGGTGTTGCTTGGACCAGGTCTGTGACATGTTTTCCTTTTTTAAAAAAAAAAAAATTACCTTTGCAACTCTATTGGAATTTTTCATAAATAAGTCAAGAAAGCTTTCTTGATACTGACAGATTTATTTTTATTTTTAAAATTTATTGGTTTTCTTTACTTCGCTCTTTTAGTCTCTCAGTTCAACAGCTTAAGAATAGCTTAAATTCTATACATTGAAATTGGTCATCTAAACAAACGTATCTGAATATTTGCAGGAAAAAAACACTCACCTTTTAAAAGCATTGTCTTCGCACTAGACTATTACCCCTCCAGATATATGGCAAAATGGTCCCGTTGTTCAAATCTAATGGCAGGCTCGGGACTCTGTGTTCGTGTTTTGAATTGACTATTTCCTCATGATACAGTGATCTAATAACTGCTGCTCGGGTCAGGGACAGATAAAGCACTCAAAATGGAAGCTCGCATTGTAAATCTGTTTACTGTTTCTATACAAATTTCACTGTAATATACTCCCTTTGACAGTGTGCAGGGCCAGTATTTCCTCTGAAAGACACTAGTACTGCAGAAGCCAGTAATGATTTTTCTGGAAATGTTCCCTAGCCTGATTAAAAGAACGGAAAATAATTAAGTTGAGAAATCTGGCTAAATCAAGAGGTTTTATACTTTCATGTGAAATAGACTTTCCTTGGTGTTTGCTGGATTTACATCTGCAGAATGTACAAGTGACTAAAAATAAGTCTTTCGAAATGCAGATGAGATGAAGCAAGAAGTTTCGGACACTCTTACAGAAAGAATTGATTATAGTCATGTTGTAAGATTTTTGAGAAAAAGATAAGTAATGTATTTCCTAAAATGTTAAAAGAAGATATAATTTGAAAAAAAAAATCTTTATATTGCAATAAAATCAAAGGTAACTTCCTAATCAAATTATTCACCTCCAATATGTCTTCTAATCAATGAACAATTTTATATACATCCAACCATAAGTGGCCAACTCTTCCAGAGTTTGCATGATGAATCAAACTTTAGTATTATGTGTTGAGAAAAAATTCAACCACAGTGACACAATATTGTGATACCATTTCTCCACTACTTAAGCATTACATTCATAACTCCATGCATTTCATAGAATATAATGCCAGTCACATTAATTACCATTCTTATGGCATCTATATCACACTATTTTTAAGAAGCACATAATTTGGATGCCTGAGTTCAAGAATAAATAGAAGTAGGAAACAGACTGGAATCTCAGAGGGAAGGCAGGGGAGGGTGTGTGGGTGGGAAGAAAGAGATCAACCAAACAACTTTTATGCATATATGCATAACCCATGGACACAGACAATAGGTTGGTGAAGGCCTGGGGTGGGGCAGGCTAGAAGAGGTCAGTGGAGAAAAAAGGGAGGCATATATAATACTTTCAACAATAAAGATTAAAAAAAATCTTTGGATAACTTGTGCTTATCATATTGCCCTATCAGAAACTCAGTTTAACTTAAACCAATGTTTTTCAATTCAATCATATCTAACAATGCCTTTTTTGTAATAAATATTTTGTAAAGCCCTCTTGCCTATGCTAAAATGACATCTATAAATATCACAACGCAATCACATACAGGAAGCAGAAGGTATCAGTGTCCCACCCCTATCTTCCCAGAACTCATCACTCCTGTACATGCCCTCACCCCACTGCCCAGCATCCTCCCACAAACTCCCTGATGAGACTCTGCAAAGGGCTTTCTCTCAGCCTGGCCAAGGAGCTGACAAGAAATGCTGGGAAGTTAAGGCTCCAATCCTCTGTCAACCACATGTAGAAGTTTAAGATAATAGCTCAGCTTTCCCTGCCCCTTAGATGGGACAATTCCTCAGCACGTTCTGCAAGGTCTCGCAGAGCTGCCCAGCAGGACTGAGCCGCAGCCGTCCACAGTGGTAACTTGCTTAATGCTGTGACTCTTCGCTGCCTTCCCTTCCCTTTCTCATGTCCCACTGCTTGGCCAGTGCTTCCTAGCCTAGTCTTCTAAATAAAGTACATGTATACAAAACCTTGTCTCAGGGTTTGCTTCCAGGGGAACCCAAATCAGAACAATACATCAATTTAAAAAAAGCATTTTGTTCAGCATGGCTTAGCAGTTGAGAATTGACCTCTGAACCAGGAGCTCACAGTTTGATTCTCGGTCAAGAGCACATGGCAATCAGGGCACATGGCAGAGTTGCAGGCTCACTCCCTCGTAGGGGGCATGAAGGAGGCAACTGATTAATTATTCTCTCTCATCATTGATATTTCTCTCTCTCTCTCTCCCTCTCCCTTCCTCTCTGGAGTCAATAAAAATATATTTTAAAAAATTAATATAATGAAAGCCATAAATGTAATATAAAAGGAAAGTGACATAGTAAAATTCTGTTTCAACATGTGAAGACTTAGGCATGACTACATGTTGCTTAGTGCAACATGTCATGCGTAGAATTAATCTGCACATAAGGCGGTAGTTTAATAGTTGCTTCCCTACATGGAGTCACCATGAAGAGAACATCGGCCGATACAGACTCAAACAGGTGTGATGTATTCCCAACTACCACAGGTGGCACGGCCATCAGTGGCATGATTTTCTCGGCACACCTGGTAAAATTTTGAGCTAAGCCTAAGCTTCCCTTCATTTTCATGGTAGTTCAGTAATACATGAAGAGCAAGAGGATTTTTTATATACCCCATTGCTCATAAATAAGTTTTTATTTATATGACCATCCAGAAAAACATTAAAATAGTTTGTGGAATGAAAGATAGTTTTTCCATGTACTCCTGGTCAGCCCTCAACATGCAGTATCCTTGGCCCTGCCCACAACATGCTAGTGGCACAGCAGAGGAAAGGAAAAGGGAGCAGCTCAGTGTCTGCAGCCGCTGGATTTAGACTTCCCTTCACCTAAATCCCACCTTCACTTTTTGTTAGAGGTAAGACCTTAGGTAATTTATTTTTGGTCGTTCTGGCTCATATCCCTCATCTGTAAAGTGAAAGAAACCACATTCTCTAACTCAGGATTTGTTCTGAGATTCAATGAGTAAAACACAGTGCCTGGCACAAACTGAGGGTTCAAAAATATTAGCTGTTCTCATTACTATGTTTCATGACTAAATGGTCTCCCTAACTCAAATCATCTCTCTGATGTGGCCACTGGGAGACAAAAGTTGTACAGTATATACAAATCTGGGTTTGAGTATATAATTTTAAGTTTCTCAGGCACAATCTGTGAGTTTGCCATTATTCCATGCTTTTCCTCCTCCTCTTCCCTAATGTCCATTCTTGGTCACTTGCCATTCCAGTAATAATAACCTGATGGGTATATTATTACAGATTTTGTACCTTGATGCCCAATTAGGAGGCCTTATGAAAGGTGAGTTTAGGGAATAAAGAGAAAGGAAAAGTCTTGATTTAGCATCACCCACTCCCCTCTGGCTAAATCAGAGAAACAGAGGCAGCCAGCTAGAGGATCTGAGTAACAAATGAGATCATGCATAGGGATGCACTGCTGTAAACTGTACAGCGAAGCACAAGTGGTAAAGTGCCTTCGTTCTTGTTACTTATTAATAGTATCATTAACCACACAGCTGTTAGAATCCTGGCTAGAAAAGACACAGAGACATAGCACCATCCTTTATAAATGAGATAGCTGAGAACTAAGACTAGAAGTTGCCAAAAAGAAATGGGAAAAGAGCAAGCAGACCCTCCACAGAAGAGGGTATTTGAGATGAAGAACTGGCTGGGAAATGGTGATATCAAGTTAGGCAGAGGAACGGAGGTGACAAATTAAAAGGTCAGGTTTTTTTAAGGCTACAGAAGCCTTCGAGGAAAGGACTGCATTGATTGATGTGGCCTGTAATGGAAACTCAGATAATGAAATAAAACCAGCATTTAAGAATTTCAGGCTGAGAACTCATTGCCATGGCAACCTTCTCAGAAGGGAACTTGTATAAGAAAATAAGATTCACTTGACTACTCCTTACAATGAAAATCTACACTACAGTGAAACAATTAAGTGCAGAATTTCAGAGTTGCCTATTGCCAAAATGCCTAGAGGTAGCACTGAATATGTATGTCTATCGTCTCTTCCATTGGAAGATATTACTTCTTAAAATCTATGACTCATGGAGGATGTATCACCCAACTTTGAGGGATCTCTTGACACTGGGTGTCTCCTACCAGTGAACATTTACAATCTTTTCCTCTCTATAAGTCATCTAGCATGACACTCAAATGCTCAACTTTTAATCTGTCCATAATCACATAAAACTACCAAATTCATATGTCAATTATTAGTTATACTTTATGGAAAATCATTTTAATCTAAATAATATCTGGTTTCTATTCAGATTATGATCATTTTAGTAAAAACATCTATTTTATTACATGTTCTTCCTCAAAGAATGTTAAACTGAGGACACTATATTTTGTCAATTAAAAAGAGTTTTCTGAAATATCTAACAATGACCAATATGAACCCATGCCTTTTAACTAATACTGAGAAAATAAATCACTGTGATCTTGTTTGAATGACCTGGATTCAGTTCCTAAAACTGAAACTGGTAGTAGAAAAATTTGCCATTGAGAAATGCTTTATCATATTGTAAAAAAAGAGAGAAATAGAGGCTAAGAATAACTTATAAAAATCATTATAAAATGCTAACATACAAAAAGAATACAGACAACATCTACACTAATAAAAGAGAAACATGGTAATTAGTGTACGACCGCTACCCTTTTCATTGGCTAATCAGTGAGTATATGCAAATTAACTGTCAGCCAAGATGGCGGCTGGCAGGCAGGCAGCTGGAAGCAAACATGAGGTTTGCTTGCTGCAGACTCCAACGTTCCCCGCCTCACTTGCAGGCCTTTCAACTGCAACTCTAAGCAATTATATACTATGTTGCAAATAAGAAGATGAACAAAACTCCAGAAACCAGCAGACTGAAATCCAGCTGGACCGAAACATTGTATCCATGTTTTCAGCAGCGAGGCCTCAGAGCTAAAGCTGGCCCAGAATAAAAAAAAAAAAAGAAGAAAACAAGGAGCGGTTGGGAGCTTTAGTCACTCGCCACCTGGAAAACAGCCCTCAGCCCCTCACCCAGACTGGCCAGGCACCCCAGTGGGGACCCCCACCCTGGTCCAGGACACCCTTCAGGGCAAACCAGCCGGCCCCCACCCGTGCACCAGGCCTCTATCCTATATAGTAAAAGGGTAATATGCCTCCGGGCACCTGGATCAGCAGAGCAGCGAGGCTCTCGGCACCGGGATCAGCGTGACAGGGGGCAGCGCCCAAACCCCCTGATCGCCCTGCGGCTCTGTGTGTGACAGGGGGCAGGGCCACAACCTCCCTATCCGCCCTGCTCTGTTCGTGAGAGGGGAAGGCGCCCCAACCCCCTAATCAGCCCTGTTCTGTGCCTGATAGGGGGGAGCTCCCCAATCCCCTGATTGCCCTGGGGCTCTGTGCTTGACAGGGTTCGGTGCCCCAACCCCCCCCCCCCCCCCCACGGGCCCTGCTCTGTGCCTGATAGGGTGGAGCTCCCCAATTCCCTGATCGGCCCTGCTCTGTGTGTGAAAGGGTGCAGCGCCCCAACACCCCCCGCCCCCATGGGCCCTGCTCTGTGTGTGACAGGGTAGAGCCATAACCTCTCTATCGGCCCTGCCCCGAGTGTGACAGTGGTGGCGCCCCATCCCCCTGATCGGCCCTGCTCTGTGGGTGATAGAGGGTGGCGCCCCAACCCCCCTCCATGTGCCTTGCTCTGTGTGTGACAGGGTAGAGCCATAACCTCCCCATTGGCCCTGCCCTGAGTGTGACAGGGTGCAGCGCCCCAACCCCCTGATCCGCCCTGCTCTGTGTGTGACAGGGCGGTGCCCCAACTCCCCTATCGGCCCTACTCTGTGAGTGACAGGGGGGAGCTCCCCAAACCCCTGATGGGCCCTGTTCTGTGTGTGACAGGGTACGGAGCCCCAATCCCCCTAATGGGCCCTGCTCTGTGAGTGACAGGGGGCAGTGCCCCAACCCCCCGATCGGCCTTGCTCTGTGAGTGACAGGGGGCAGTGCCCCAACCCCCTAATCGGCCCTACCCTGAGCGTGACTGAGGGTGGCATCGCAACCTCCTAATCCGCCCTGCTCTGTGCATGATGGGGCGGCGCCCCAACTCCCCAATCAGCCCTGCTCTGAGCCAGACCAGGGGCTGCACCTAGGGATTGGGCCTGCCCTCTGCCACCCAGGAGCAGGCCTAAGCCAGCAGGTCATTATCTCCCGAGGGGTCCCAGACTGTGAGAGGGCACAGGCTGGGCTGAGGGGCCTCCCCTTCCCCCCTGAGTGCACAAATTTTTGTGCACCGGGCCTCTAGTCTATATATATAAAAGGTTAAGCGACTGGCCGACCAGCAGGTAGGTATGACATGCCACTGACCACCAGGGGGCAGATGCTCAACTCAGGAGCTGCCAAGCGACAGCAACTTTGCAGAGTGCTTTCTTGCACTCCAGGACCCCTCGGGGGATGTTGGACTGCCGGTTTTGGCGGATCCCCAAAGGCCAGGCCAAGGGACCCCACCTTCCAGAGGGACCCCACTCATTCCGCAGATGCCCTTTGAGCCCCGGGGCTGCCCCAGGTACAGCCAGCCAGGGACGGACCGTGGGAGGTAGGCTCCAGGGCGTGTCCGGCCCATCTTGCCCAGTCCCACCCCGCTGGCCACCTTCTAATTAATTTCCTTTCAATGTGCACAAATGCATGCATCAGGCCTCTGGTGATATATAAGATAATATCTATGCCATCCTATACATCAGCATCAAGTTATAATGGGTAAATGGGTACACTATTGCTATTTCCATTTACCAGCTCTTGTTCAATTGGAATTTTCCTTCTCTACCTTCAACCTTATACTTATCCCTATGTTTTCACCAATATTTTCACCAATATGAATAATTTCCATTTGCCTGTTTTAGGTAATATACATGCAAGTGGATATTTTGCATATGGATCATCCTCCACCAATTCCATAAGAACTGTTTAATTTTCTCAGGACACAATATTGTCCTAGATGTCAAAATAATTTAGTTACTTTTTTTACTATCCTGATTATTCATTCGTCAAGTCACATGCACGCATTGGAATACTGTGGTTCTAAGATCTGTATCTATTTATTTATTTTTTTTTGCCATCTATCTTTCTTTCCTAAGGTTTTACTGAGAAAATTGGCACTCTCCTGACTTTTCTTTCAACTGTTTTTTTCTTATTCTCATTTCCAGTTTATTCTATTTATAATTATCCCCTCATGGTGCCTTATATTTTTGCCTATACTGGAATCAACATTCTCAAGGTTGTCAAGAATGCATATAAGAGTAGATTTGCATATATTTGAATTTCCCCAAGGGGAACTCATGGTTAGAGAAAAATATCTGAATAATATTGGAAGTAAATTGTAAGGAATAAGATATTTGCACAAACTAGGTCTAGGAAGCATGGACTATTGTCAGATTTTTCACTTGAAATTATGGTAAGATTGGAATGAGAATCATGATTAAAATCCTAAATTTAAACATCCTTTTGTATTAACAAAGCTGTGCTAATTAATAATTCATAGAAGAGGCATGCCACTCTAAAATAAACCATTAAATATATTACAGAATTTATTTCTATTCTTTTAACATTTGAAACAAACATGTGGTGTACACTTTTAAAAGCCACCAAAAACAATGAATAGAAAAAGTCATGTAAGGACATTTTCTGCCCTAAATTATTAAAAGGAATATTATGTTTTTCATAGGGAAAATTTATCCACACATGTCACATGCAGCAAACAAATAACCACCTTATTTCTAGATAGTTATGTATGGCTATCACTTCCCTCTTCTCCATTTAAAAAAGTATCTCCTTTTAGAAAAAGTAGGAGGTAAATGAAATTTATTTGTTTCCCACTTTGTTTCCTGTTTCTCCTAACTTCCCTTCAGAGTCCCTTTCCAGTCTCTTCCCCTAGCAGGCTGACGCTTGGTCCTTTTATCATCCTCTAATTTATCCTGCCAAAGTGAGGAGTAATTTGATAAATTCCTTCATATTAAGGTATTAGAAAATTAATTATCTTCTAATCTCATGAGTATTTGCATTTTAAAGGGAAATTGCAGAGAAAGAAAAATGTCTGACCATCTTAAATTACACATCAGTTATGGAATTTCAGGCATGTGTGGGAAGATATTTAAAAGTGATGAGAGAACAAGAGAATACTCTTAAATCATAGAATGAACAAGATGATTGTCTATACTTTTTTGTCAGGATGGTCAGGAGATGGAGACAAATCCTACATTTGAGGATCACCATTATATTCTCTGGAAGATACCTAAAAAATAGCTTGGTGCACAGTGGGTGTTACTATTTATTAAATAAAGGCATGGTCATATTATTTGTTTTACCTCCAATATAAACTTGAATATATTCCTTTGGTGAAATTAGAGTAAAGCAATTATCTCTGACCCCTCTACTGTGATCCCATATCCTTTGGTTTAACTTTGGCAGAAAACTGGTGCCCACCAAATATTTCATTAATTCATGGACATTATTCTGACCAGCTTGTAGTAGGCAGGGCTATGTGAATAGTTCTGGTCTCTAAAATGAGAACAGAAATGATGTGTATTACTTCTGAGCTAAGACAGTAAAAAAGTTCATTTGTGATTTTGCAAAGTCTCTGTACTATGGCTGAAGAGGTTGTCAGTTCCAGATAGTACAGCTCTGAGAGCATGGAAAATCCAGGAGCCAGGGTCTCTGAATGTAGGTCACCAAGCCTTTGAGGTTAGTTGCAGCACAGACCAATAGATTAATATGTTCCCATTATGGCATTCACCATATTGGTTCATAGCTAATTTGTTATATATCTGCTACCCCTCTTAACTGGTTGCTCCTTATTCATTTTTGTAGCTTTGTTCTAAAACAAAATGTAGTTGGAGAAACAATAATAATTTTAGGGTATTTTTTTGGAAAAGTTAAAAATTAGATCACAATTTTAAGGTAGTTACATGGTGTTACAAGATTAGTATAATTCAATTCAATTCGATTCAATTCAATTCATCTACTGAGCAATAAAAGTGTGATATGCTTTGTGCTGTCAATAGACATTAGTTGGAGATATTATTAATGAATACAAATAAGATGCTATTAATAGTCTTTAACAATATTAATAATAATTTAACTGCCTAAATAAGTATCTTATGAGATAATAGAAAGTAGATATTGGTCTCTATTCCTGGTTCAGGCACAGAGTCCTAAAATTCTTATAAATTCCTAAATGCTAAGAGCAACAGGATCATGTTTTGTTTTAATAAAGCAACTCTGGGGAGAGAAGGGAGAGGACTCTGCATGGGCACTGGTTACCAGAAAGATCAAGTCGTGATTAGAAATTTGGAGTTTTCAGCCTCACTAATCCTCCGGAGAGGTGAGGGGATAACAATGGAATTAATGGCCGACCATGCCTGAATGAGGAAGTCTTCATGAAATCCCAATAGTACAGTGTTTGAAGCTCTTCCAGGTTGGCAAATATCAACACTGGGAATGTGACACACCTCAACGCAGTGGGGACAGAAGGCCCTGTGCCCAGAACCTTCTCAGACCTCACCTCACTCCACGTAACTCTTCATCTGCCTCATTTATCATATCTTTTAATAAACTGACAAATGTAAAAAGTGTTTCCCTGAGTCCTGTGAGCCACTCTAGGAAATTCATTGAACCTAAGAAAGGCGTCACAGAAACTTCCCATCTAGAGCCCTTTGATCAGAGGCACAGGTGAAGCGTGCACGTGTGTGTGTGTGTGTGTGTGTGTGTGTGTGTGCAATCTTGTGGGAATGAGCCCCTAACCTTTGAGAGCTGGCTCTATCTCCAGGTAGACAGTGTCAGAATTGAGTTAAATTATAGGAAACCCAGCTGGTGTTGCAGGGAATTGCTTGGTGTGGGTTAAAACCTCCACACATTTGGCGACTAGAAGTGAAGTGTTTTGTGTGCGTAGTAAAGGAAATTCACAGGGAAGAAAGACAAAGTAGGGGAGAATGAGGTTTTCTATAAGCTGGAGGAGGAAGATATTGAATTTTCCTTTACAACTAGACTAACTGAATGCTTCATAATAACATAGTTCTGGTTTAAAAGCATCAACGAATGATATGATTAAAGTCTAGATGTCTGGTTTTCAAAACAGATATCAAAGGAAGAATGATATCAATCTCCTAAAGTTGCCAAATCATAAAAATGTGAAAACTATCTTATACTTGAAGTGATATTGACAAATACTTTTATAGAGTTACATTTTTCAGTTATCTTATATTCATTATCTCCACTGCTCCCCATAATAGCTCATGAGTTAGTTCTGAGATTACAGAAATAAATTACAGATTATTTGCATGTGGAAACCAAGGCTACAATATATTGACATGACTTGTCCATGGTTACACAGTGATAATTGGTAGAACAAACACTAAACTACTCTGGGTTTATGAGAAATTTATTTGACATGTACATAAATGAGCTCAAGTTAAGTTTTTCTTCCATTTTCACAAGCAGGCTTTTTATATCAACCATCTCTCCCCATCTATGTGATCAATCTACAGAGGACAAGCCTATACTATAGAACACTTATTCAGTCAATCACATTTCTAAGAATTTTCTAGAAATCCCCAAATAAGGAGGACATGATGACATTGGCATTATGTTTGCAATGTTGCTCAAGAACACAGCATTCCATGTAAAGTAGAAAGCCAGTTTCCTCCTTCAAGGAAAAAAAGAAGGAAGGGATGAAGTAGAAGAAAGGAAAGGGAAAGAAAGAAAGAAAGAGAGAAAGAAAGAAAGAAAGAAAGAAAGAAAGAAAGAAAGAAAGAAAGAAAGATAGAAAGAAAGAAAGAAAGAAAGGATTTTTTCTTTTTATGAATAAGATTCAAGACATTCAATGGCAACTACAGTCAATCATGCCATAACATGGAGATAAATTTAGCTGAACATTTACTTCACATTTTGCAGATATGTTCCATCTCCATTTTTACTTATTAATATTGGAATAACTTCAGTTTAGTACCGCCTGCTAATTTTATCCTAGTAACATGTATAGCCTCAAAATCATCACCAAAGGTGTTAAGGTAGACCTACAAATCTCAAAATGATTAGAGTATTGCTTAAGTCCATCTGCAGGCCATGATAAAAGTTAGTTTAACTTCATAATTCACCATCTGCTTAAGTAATGGTAGCAAGTAGTGCAATAGTAGATGTGATTATTTTACAATCATCTTAGTTTGGAATGTTTCTTTTCCTATTAAAAGAATAGGTACTATTTTTACACTGTTTCTAATAGTCTAGACTCTTCTTATTTATTTACACACTAGAGGCCCGGTGCATGGATTCGTGCACTGGTGGGGGTGTGGCCTGCAGGGATCAGCCCACTGTGGGAGTGCCACTCATCCTGGTCAGCGGAGTGGCTGTGAACTTGCCCACTGAGCAGCTGTTCTGCTGCAGGACCGCCGCTCATGTTGGTCAGCCAAGTGGCACTCCCACTGTGGGAGTACACTCACCACCAGGGGGCAGCTCCTGCATTGAGTGCCTGCCCCCTGGTGGTCAGTGTGCGTCATAGCAACTGGTCGACCGGTCATTGTGGTTGTTCCGCCATTCTGTTGCTGGGCTCATATATATATATATATATATATATATATATATATATATATATATATACACTAGTAGCCTGGTGCACAAAAATTAGTGCACTGGGGGGGTGTCCCTCAGTTATTAAACATTTATCTGCACAACACTGACCACATTGGTGGTGGTGGTGGTGGTGGTCTTATCAGAATGTGTTATATTATGCAGATGAAAATCTATTTAAACAGATTTGATGTAGATATTTTCAAAGATGGAAGAATTGTCCCTGTCAACTATTTTAGTTGATTCATATCTTCACTAATTGTCATCATTGCAAAGTTTTCAGTCCCCATATGGATTGCTGGATATAATAGGTCATACGCTGTCCCTGTCCTTTGTTACCTTAAGGACTCTAGTTTTCCATTTATATGTTTAAGTAGCAACCTTACCGGCTTAAAAATGTAAGCTTTTAACACTGCTCTCTCTGTTCCGTATCCTTCTGATCAAAAGTGGAGTTGAGTTGCAGTACAGGAGAGAAATTCAGAAGGGGAATATTGAAGTAATGACTGCAGTAGGAGAAGAGGGAACCTATTTCCCTGGCCACAGGCGCTGGCACCCTGGACCACAGGGCTGGCAGCTTCTCCGGGTAGCTGCAGCCTGGGACCTCCGGGCGGGTGGCTTGTCCATCGCCTGGGCTGCAGCCAGCCTGGAATAAAGGTGGGTGGCTTCTTTTTCTGTGCTTCTAGGGATGGCAGTCAGTTATGTGTATATATGCGTGCATGCAAACATAAGCGTGTACATGTGTGTATGTGGAAATCTACTGGGCAAGTCAAAACCATAGAAGAGCTGCCCCCTATCTCTTGAATCTTCCAGAGATATCCCCCACTTTTTTATTCTATCACTACTGGAGAGCCAGTATTTGCAGCCAGCCAGCCAGTGACTCTCTCAGTGTCTATTGCTGACTTCTTCTTTCCCTGTCTGTCTTCCAACCCCTAATCATATTTCCACCTGGATGCATCAATTTTACTCCCATTATGCTGTATAGAGAAGGAGTCAGGATGCTGTATTCCCATGAATAGTACTCAGTAACAAATGAATTGCATTTTAGTTGGGCAATGCCCCTACCCACCCTTCAAATCCCTTCCATCATGCATTTCTGTTTCCCTTTTTGTTTGTTGGATTGTTCTGCTGCTCCTTCTCCTCACCCCACCACCCTTGGATCGCAATGTAAAATTCTTTTACCATGTCAAGAAATTATTAAAAATACAGGTACTTTGAAAAAAAAATACAGGTACTTCTTCGAACACCTGCTGGGGGGGTGGGGGGGGGGCAGGGAAGAGGCAGCTGCTGGCGGCCGCCTCTTCCGTGCCCCGCCCAGCTTCTCCGATCAATGATCACTGGCTGGGGGCTTCTCCCCCAGGGCTGCCTTTGCCCTGCCACCCGGCTCTTGCCTGCCACCTGGGTTTCCGATCACCGTCAGCAGCAGGCAACTTCTTCTGTCCTTCCCCTTTTGCCTCCCATCATTGTGCCTGCCTATGCAAATTAACCGCCATCTTTGTTGGCAGTTAACCGCCATCTTTGTTGGCAGTTAATTTGCATATTGCCCTGATTAGCCAACGGGAAGTGTAGCAAAGGTATGGTCAATTACCATGTTTGTCTATTATTAGATAGGATAGATTAGAGATGTCATTGAATTCACTAGTAAATTCTCTTCAGGTCTCAAGGTCCATATTTTCCAAGTTGAAATGTCTATACATAACCATTTTGTGAACACTTTAGCCCCTTGCCTTTTTAAATCAATAAGCCATATTGAGAACATTTTAATTACCCCCTGAATGTGCACACCTGTTTAGAATTTCCTTATTTTCCTATGGAGAACAAAATTAGCCAACTGGTTTAGTAGTTTGCTTTGCTCCAGTCTCTGAAACTGAGTTTTCTCCTCTAAGACAGAATGGTCTTATTGACTCACTTACAAAGAACTTTTTTTAAAAAAAATCAAAGAGTAAAAGAAAATATCCAGCTCTATTAATAATTATGCAAAGGTTTTAAAGGCTATGTAACTGGCTTGTAAAAATATTTTTATGTTAAGCAAACTCACTAACTTACATTGGAAAAGTGACTTTATAATGATAATCATGCATAAAAAATACAGTGATGATCAAGTTATCTACGTGTGTCTGACTCTCAATGCTCCTTCATGCAAATAATAAAGCCACCACTTTTGTGAACTCCAGGGCAATGCCAATCCATTCAACCTTCTAAGAAGTCAATTGTTTAACTGCCCCACAATTTCAAGACTAATTCTCTGTGAAAAGACTCAAGGGATTCGGCTCACATTAACTCACTCTTGTGTGTTTACACTTTCATTTTTCTCATAGTTTTATTTTCCTGGTGTAATTGACATGTAATAAACGTAGTACATGCTTTAAAAGAAAAGCAGGTGAATAAATACCTCTAAATCCAACTAGAGAAAACCGCCTTTCATCTCAGCCTACTGGTAAAAAAATAGATTAGATCCACATTTTCTGAACTCTCTCTGTCTAAATTGATAAAACTTAGAAGGAATGTGGCATACCCAACCACAGAATATTAGTTCAGGAAAAGGAAAATAAATCTAAAAGAATAACAACCGTCAAGTAAAAACATACATGCACTCTTCAAAAGATAATAGCAAAATGAGAGAAAATAGATGAGATGGTTCCAGTTCTGGGATTCTAAATTGTTCATGATGTCTTACATCCCCAAACATCATGAACAATTTAGCAAATATTTAGGGCATCAGAAAAGTGAAGCCATGATAACCAAGAGAAGACATCACTAAGATTCTTAAACTCAGTTTTCAGAATTTTGGAAACGATTTTCTACCTTCATTTTGGACAAGACTGATTTCCAAAATATAAAGGCTGAAAAAGAATAAGAAACAAGGAACACAAAAGTACTTACAACTGATCGGACGTTATTTTCTTTCACCAGCTTCAGAGATGATTTATAGCAATTTGCAAGGTCTTCCTTGTGGGAACCATTAATATGGCCTCTTGCTATTGGCCCTACGGTATGGATGACATCTGAAAATGCAAAAGGAAGACAAAACAGGGTAAGCAAGGTATTTTTCACTTTTCACTTAAATGGTGCTTTACTTATTTTGGGTATTTGTGTTGGAGCCTGGAGACAAGCAAGCTAGGAAATACTGATGATGTAAATGTAAAAGATTTTAGGTAGCACAACCTCTTAAAGTAGGTAATTTTCCAGGAAGATATTGTGAAAAGGAATCCCCTACCAATAAATTATTCCATCATTATTGGTCATATCCAAGTGAGACAAATTATAATATAAAATGTGAATTATTGGCACCATGGAACAAGATAAAACCTTGGTGGGAAATAAACTAAGAAATAATTGCCTGAAAAATGAGCATTTTGAATTGACCCAGAAAGAACAAATGCTACACATCACTTTACTTGTAAATAAAATAATAGATGCAGGCATTGTACACAATAAAGAAAGGCAAGTTTTGGAAAATATGCCAAGATAATTTATGATCATCAGTAATAGCCCTAAAAGGAGTAATTTGAAAACATCCCTACCAATTATAGAATGCAACCTACCAATTCTCACATACATGAGATTTCCTAGGGATAAAATAGTACCTAGTTTCTATTTTTTTACTATACAGGATAGGGCAAACATAGGTTTACAGTTGTTTGTAAGGGAAATAATACAAAAAATAATAAATAATAATATAAAAACTCTGTGTTTTGCATATGCCCAACTGTAAACCTACTATGGATACACCCTGTATTAAAACTTTCAAAAAGCAATCTATAATTTTCAACCCCTATCTATATTTAAAAACATGAAATCTGATTTTTCTTTTTTGCATATAAAGACAGCCATTTTGGTAGTCTTTTAACATCTACACATACATAAACATATAACATTAGAATCATAATGAAAAAGTACTGTCCTAACATTTAGTCCATAAAGATTATATAAAAAAAAAACACACCCAAAATTTAATCTAAATTATTTGAAAATGCCTTAAAACTCTTGCTTCCCAGTCTTATCAGTTAATCTGGATTATGAGTCCATTTTATTGCTGTAACACCTAGTTAACTTTGATAAAAATAAAAATTCAGTCTATTAGCTTTGGAGTAGTAAAATGAAATGAAATTATTTTCTTTGACTAATCATACCACTGCTTAATTAAAAAAAAAAAAAAAAAAAAGAGAATAAGAACACATTACAAAAAATGAGTAAGTGGAATAGTTTTAAATTTCACATGAAATTTAAATAGTAGAAACTAAATCACGAAGGGAAATATCTTTGTTGATTGAATGCTAAATGTCAAGAGTAACATTTGATGTTTGGGAAAATCCCCAAAATGTTGATTATAACTTTTAACTCTGAAATAGTATTTATATCTTAATCAGATAATATTAAAGGTGACATCTTGTGATTAGAATAAGCAGGAACGTCACCAGTGAGTTCATGCAAATGTTATTTCACAGGCAAACCTGGGTTTAAAGTGAGAATCGCTACAATACAAGGAAAAGATAAAGAGAGACTAGGTTGTATTTATCAGAAAAAATCAACACAAACAAAAAACACCAAAGAAACAAAAGAAAGCACACAGTGGTTTTTTTTTTTTGTAATAATAATAACAAGAGTTGCATATAGAAACAATACAAATCCTATATATAGTATATTTTTATATGAATATTAGAGGCCCGGTGCATGAAATTTGTGCACGAGTGGGGTCCTTAGGCCTGGCCAGCGATCAGGGCCAATCAGGTCCCCTGCCTCCTCGCCTCCCCCAATCCTCCTTCCCTAGCTGCCCATGTCTGCCACCACCCACTCCTGGTTCCCCATCCCAGTCCGGGGCCCGGCCCCTGATCAGGTGATTGGGACCTGCTGGTGGCGGGGAGGGACCAGGAGGTTGGCC
The DNA here is from genome assembly GCF_028538775.1 of Myotis yumanensis. Lineage (NCBI taxonomy): Eukaryota > Metazoa > Chordata > Mammalia > Chiroptera > Vespertilionidae > Myotis > Myotis yumanensis. Next base: position 20,771,450 of record NW_027223758.1, read on the forward strand.
AGCAGTCCCCAATGGAGTGATTGGGGTCTGCTGGCAGGGGGGAGGGGCCAACTGCCACTGCTGAGGGCAAGTGGTGGGCCCATCAGGGCCTACTGGCCGGGGAGATGTGCAGGAGGAAGAACTCGGGAGGTTGACCGCCAGCCCCAAGGAGGGAGCCAGCCTTCAGCCCCCCTGGGAATGGGGTCACATTTGCCGCCACCCACCCCTGTTTCCCTGTCCCAGCCCGAGGGTCGGCCCTGATCAGGCAATCAGGGCCTACTGGCCGGGGAAAGGGACCAGGAGGTTGGCTGGCAGGCCCCATCGACGATTAGGGCTTGCAGGCTCGGGGTAGCTCCTGCATTGAGCATGTGCCCCCTGGTGGTCAGTGCACGTCATAGCAACCAGGTGTTCCAGTTGTTCTGTCGTAATGGTTGCTTAGGCTTTTATATATATAGATTTTACTTTAGATTCTATTTTTAAATGAACACTATACTACATGAAGAAGAAAGATGATACTTAGCTTTACTTTATTTTTCCTTTTGTGACTACTTGCTCTTTGTGTCCACCTATCATAATTCTACAGAGCAGCATTTCCCAAAGGAGGTTCAGTAAGATATGAGTGCAAAGGCCAATTGAATTTAAAATCACTGGATGAAATTAAGTCACCCTTAGGCAGAGCCTCTCTGGGCATTTAGTAAGCTTATAGCACATTGTCAGTCTCCACATGGGGACACATAATACTCTGTTCTTCAAATAAACTTGACTACTAAAACCCATGTTTTGCAGAGCACTTCATGGAATTAGATTTCCACAAATTATGCTTTGAAAAATGTTCCAGAGAAATTTTGGCATCCTAATTGCATTGTTATAGGTGAAAGCCATGTTTTTTTTTCAGTCTTTAACCATTGTCGTTGTACATCAAACACTTATTACATAAGAAACAACAGTGTATTACCTTGGCTTCCTTATTTCTGGATGGAGGAGATTAAGGATAAATGCCTCTTATCTGGGGTCATAAAGATGTGTCTACTTGAGCCAAGTAAAACAGGGCTTAGGGGCATGAACAGGGAGAAAAGACAGATTTCAAAAGATCAGGAAATAGTAACATCATAACCCTTTTCCTTGCTTTATTTCCTTAGCCACCATTGTCCACATAACAGAAATGAAATTTATGAAAAACTACTCCTTTCATTTCTTTAGATCGCCATTTAATTTAAAAGTCTGAGAAGACATAGCCAATAAATGAGCTTCCTCAACATCAAAATATAATCTCTATATTTTCTGCTCTATGTTAAATTTACAACATCCAGGATCAAGTAAGTGTTAACCAACACAATGATGTCTCAGATCCACAAAGCTGGAGGTGAATCAGTGTGAGGTTCAGAAGGAAATTTTCTTCATCATTTTAATTGTTCCTAGTACTTGTGAGCAACTCTTCCACACTGAGGAGCTGCTTTATTTTCTGCTATAAAATTCAGCCAGGAGACCTGCCTTCTTTTTTTTTTTTAAAAAAAATATATTTTATTAATTTCAGAGAGGAAAGGAGAAGGAGAGAGGTAGAAACATCAGTGATGAGAAAGAATCATTGATCGGCTGCCTCCTACATGTCCCCCACTGGGGATCAAGCCTGAAACCCAGGTATGTGCCCTGACTGGAAATTGAACAGTGACCTCCTGGTTCATAAGTTCACACCCAACCACAGCCACACCACCTAGGCTGAGTCCTGCCTTCTAATTCCAGCTCCAAGTCCGGCTCATCCAATGGCTCAGATGAAGGCATTATTGTATTGGTCCCTGCCTTGATTTTCTTATCTGCAGAAAAAATCAGCTGCTTAGGTGATGGCCAGAGTCTCTCCTGTGCTATGTTTCATCATTGATATTTGACCTTGTAATGGAGACAGATGGACAGATGGAGTGCACAGTGATGTCTGGGCAGTTGACCGAAACCTTAAATATAGTTAAGTGGCTGGTGAGCTTTGTGAATATAAGGATCCATTTTTTTAAAAATATGTTTTATTGATTTTTTACAGAGAGGAAGGGAGAGGGATAGAGAGTTAGAAACATTGATGAGAGAGAAACATCGATCAGCTGCCTCCTGCACACCTCCTACTGGGGATGTGCCCGCAACCGCAACCAAGGTACATGCCCTTGACCGGAATCAAACCTGGGACCTTTCAGTCCGCAGGCCGACGCTCTATCCACTGAGCCAAACCGGTTAGGGCAGGATCCATTTTTAATACCAGAGATATTATAGACCACTCTTTCCCACCAATAGTTTCAAAGTCCATTGACTGAGAACAAGTTAGAGACAAACAGCTATTATCACTTGAATGATGCTTTGTTTTAATTTATATCTTAGTGTTAACCACAACAGCATTTTCACATACATTTGTAGATCTCATGGTGTAAATATAATAATGTAAACATAAGTGTTTAATTTGATGTCTGGTGCATGCAGAGGCTTAAGAAATAGTAATTATCACCAGCAACAGTAGCAGTATCACAGTATCATCTAAGCAGTGGTTCTCAACCTGTGGGTCGCAACCCCTGAAAATACATCCTGCATATCAGATATTTACATTATGATTCATAACAGTAGCAAAATTACAGTTATGAAGTAGCAACGAAAATAATTTTATGGTTGGGGATCACCACAACATGAGGAACTGTATTAAAGGGTCGCAGCATTAGGAAGGTTGAGAACCACTGAATTATTAAGGCATCTTGAAGACACAGGCAGGAATGACAGAGGAGACTTTTCAATGTTTACTTGTTATATTTTTGTTATCATCTCTGTTCTAGTATGGACAAAACAGTAAACTGTAAGACCTAAGACCTAATTATAAGCCAGAAGTCCCAGATCTGTTCCTAACTAGCTGTGTGATCTTAGGCAAATCGCTCTCCTATTTGCACTTCCATCTTCAAAGCTAAAAGAAGGAATTGAATGAGGGCCTCTAAGATACTTTGCTGCCTTCAAATGCAATTCTTCTTCTGCATGCATTTCAAGAATCGACATATATATTTTAAATAGTATAGTTTATTGTTTTTGAGATAAATAAGTATCAGTCATGGTTCAAGTTTCTCAAACATGCTTATCAATGAAGTGCAAATTGGTCCCATCCCAGAGATAGCATTTTAACCATCTCCATCAAAAGTATAAATAGAGATCTGGCTGTTTTGTCTCAGTGGATAGAGTGTCGGCCTGTGGACTGAAGGGCCCCGGGTTCGATTCCGGTCAAGAGCACATGCCTGGTTTGCGGGCTCCATCCCCAATGGCGGGGGGGGGGGGGGGGGGGGGGCGGTGCATGAGGCAGCCGATCAGTGATTCTCTCTCATCATTGATGTCTCTATCTCTCTTTTTCTCCCTCTCCCTTCCTCTCTGAAACAAATAAAAAAATATATTTTTTAAAAGGTACAAATATAGACTCCAATAGCTTTATTTCTAAGAGTACCCTGTAGACCAAAATGAAGATTATATGGTTTATTCAACCATGTTTCTGGATCTCATATAACATATCCTTACGATGAATAAAGATTGTTAATGTGTTTTTCAAATGTAATCTTATTTATATATATAAAAGCCTAAGCGACCATCCAACCGTCTGGCCATCCGACCGGGAACTATGATGTGTACTGATGGGCAGACACTCTGACTGATAGCTATGATGCACACTGACCACCAAGGGGCAGATGCTCAACACAGGATCTGCTGAGCTGCAGTGACTTGGCAGCTGCCGTTCTCAGGTGACACACCCAGAACCACAGAGGAGGGAGCCTGATTCTGGGGTGCATCACCCAAGAACCACCCTCTCGAAATCCAGAACCCCTCAGGGGATGTTGGAGAGCTAGTTTTAGCCTGATCCCCACAGGCCAGGTGGAGGGACCCCACCGGTGCACGAATCCATACACTGGGCCTCTAATATCACTATACATATTAAAATATTTGTTTTTTAAATATATTTTATTGATTTTTTACAGAAAGAAAGGGAGAGGGATAGAGAGTTAGAAACATCGATGAGAGAGAAACACCAATCAGCTGCCTCCTGCACACTCCCCACTGGAGATGTGCCTGCAACCAAGGTACATGCCCTTGACCAGAATCAAATCTGGGACCCTTGAGTCTGCAGGCCAACTCTCTATCCACTGAGCCAAACTGGTTAGGGCTTAAAATATTCTTAAGTAAAAAATGTATAATCCCAAGGGATTTAACAGAATGACTCCACTAGGTATATTTTTCCTTTATTTTGCTACTCTCAATAATATCTCTCTATAAGATAATTATTTTCAGGTAAAAGAAGAGTTTAAATATTAGACAATAAAGCATTTTTCTCCATATGGCTAGTATCTATCTTTAAAATGTTACTGTAATTTTAATATGCAAACTGGGTTCTACATACCTTATAGTAGAAATGTAGTACGAGGATAGACTTCTTAGGTATCTCAGTAACCAAAGAACTTTGAATAATAGTCAATAATTTTTAGAAATGAAAAGAATAATAGAAAATATTTAATCTATCTTCCCTTATTTAAGGGAGCTAGAGAGGCAGAATAATATGCCTAAAGTCAAAGATCAGTGTGGGAAGACACAAATCATAATGACAATATGGTCATGAATAAACATTTCCCAAGGTGACTACTTATTGAAGGAAATGGCACACATTTGTCTATAAATTTTGGCATGTTTATAATAAATTCCATTACTTTAGCCTTATACTTTGTATCCATGCAGATTCTGGTTTGCTATTATTGTGTGAAATATCACCCCAGAACATAGTGACAATAACAAACTTATTTTTTATGGTTTCTCTGGGTCAGAAATTCTGAAAGGGCTCAGGTTGGGGTCTGGCACAGGGTCACTCATATTGTTGCAGTTAGTCCATGGCTGATAGTGGAAGAGGGGAAGGCTGTTCATCTAAAGGAAGAGGGAAAGCATCTCTCCCTCTTCATGTAGCCTCAGGGACACTCATGTGGGCTAGTTTCAGTTTCCTCACAGGATGGGGCCTCCTCAGAGCAGTCAGACGGCTTACATGAGAGCTCAGGGATCCAAGAGCATGTCCGGAGGAGGAAGCTGTGCCAGCCTTGGGAGCCACACAGTATCACCATCACTATCCCTATCACTTGTGACTGTCACACAATTCCACCCATTTCAAGTGGAGACACAGAGACCCTACCCCTTGATGGGAGGAGTAGAAAATAATTTTTATTTATTTAAATTCTTTATTGTTTAAAGTATTACTTATGTCTCATTTTTCCACCATTGACCACTCCTCAACCATTCCCACCCCTTAGCACATGCCCTCACCCCCCTACTGTCTGTGTCTATGAGTTATGCTTATATGCATGTATATAAGTCCTTTGGTTGATCTCTTACCATCCCCTCCCCTGCCTTCCCTCTGAGCTTGTACAGTCTGTTCCATGCTTCTATGTGGCTGGATCTATTTTTGTTCATCAGTTTATGTTGTTCATTATATTCCACAAATGAGTGAGATCATGTGATATTTATATTTCTCTCACTGGCTTATTTCGCTTGGTTGGCATAATGCTGTCCAGTTTCATCCATGCTATTGCAAATGGTAAGAGTTTGATCAGACCTTAGAGCAGTGGTTCTCAACCTTCTTAATGCCACGACCCTTTAATATAGTTCCTCATGTTGTAGTGACCCCCAATTTCATTGTTACAAATTGAACATAATTAAAGCATAGTGATTAATCACAAGGCGACCCCTGTGAAAGGGTCGTTCGACCCCCAAAGGGATCGCAACCCACAGGTTGAGAAATGCTGCCTTAGAGGGAAGGCAGGGAAGGTGGGGGGAAGGGGGAGAGATCAACCAAAGGACTTATATGCATGCATATAAGCATAACCAATGGACACAGACACTAGGGGGGTGAGGGCATGAGAAGGGCGGTGGGGGGGGGGGGTTGGGGGGGTAAGGACACATATGTTATACTTTAATAAAGAAAAAAATAATATAACACTGTAAAAAAAGAGTTCCTTCTTTTTTACAGCAGCATAGTATTCCATTGTGTAGATGTACCACTGTTTTGTAACCCACTCATCTGCTGATTATTTAGAAATAGGCACTCAGGCTATTTCTAAATCTTAGCTATTGGAAATTGTGCTGCTCTCTGCACATAGGGGTGCATATATCCTTTCTGATTGGTGTTTCTGGTTTCTTGGGATATATTCCTAGAAGTGAGATCACTGGGTCAAATGGGAGTTCCATTTTTAACTTTTTGAGGCAACTCCATACTGTTTTCCACAGTGGCTGCACCAGTCTGCATTCCCACCAGCAGTACACAAGGGTTCCTTTTTCTCCACATCCTCGCCAGCACTTGTCATTTGTTGATTTGTTGATGATAGCCATTCTGACAGGTGTGAAATGGTACCCCATTGTCATTTTGAATTACATCTCTGAGATGATTAGTGACTTTGAGCATGTTTTTATGTCTCTCGGCCTTCTGTATGTCCTCTTTCGAAAAGTGTCTATTTAGGTCCTCTGCTCAATTTTTGATTGGATTGTTTATTTTTCTTTTGTTAAGATGTATGAGTTTCTTACAAATTTTGGAGATTAGAGCCTTATCGGATATAACATTGTCAAATATGTTCTCCCATGCAGTGGGCTTCCTTGTTGTTGTTGTTTTTTTTTTTTAGTTTTTTTTTATGGTTTCTTTTGCTATGCAGAAGCTTTTTATTCTGATGTAGTCCCATTTGTTTATTTTCTCCTTAGTTTCCATTGTCCTGGGAACTGTATCCATAAAGATATTGCTATGACATATGTCTGCTATTTTGCTGTCTATGGTTTCTTCTGAGATTTTTATGGTTTCCCATTTTACACTTAAGTCCTTTATTCATTTCAAATATATTTTTGTGAGTGGTGTAAGTTGGTAGTCTAGTTTCATTTATTGCATGTATCTGTCTAGTTTTCCCAACACCATTTATTGAAGAGACTGTCTTGACTCTAATACCCTAAAGATTTCATTAAAAAAAAAAAAAAACTACTAGACTTAATAAATTAATTTGGCAATGTAGCAAAATACAAAATTAACACCCAGAAATCTATGGCTTTTTTTTGTTGTTGTTGTTGTTTAAAGCATTACATATGTCTCTTTTTTCCTGATTGACCCCTCTCCCTATCCATTCCCCTACCCCAGAGGGCATGCCCCCACTATCCCAGTGTCTATGTCCATTGGTTATGCTAATATGCATGCATACAGGTCCTCTCTAATCCCTCCTTCTCTGCCCCTTGTCTCTGTATCTATTTCTGTTCATCAATTTATGTTGATCATTATATCCCACATATGAGTGAGATCATGTGATATTTATCTTTCTCCGACTGGCTTATTTCACTTAGCATAATGCTCTCCAGTTCCATCTATGCTGTTGCAAATGGTAAAAGTTCCTTCTTTTTTATAACAAGGTAGTATTCCATTGTGCTGGCCCAGTAGTCCCCAACTGCTATCCCCTGCCAGCCCGGTCACCCCCAACTGCCCTTCCCTGCTGGCCTGATCCCCCTAACTACCCTCCCCTGCCAGCCCAGTCACCCCTAACTGCCCTCCCTTGCTGGCCTGATTGCTCACAACTGCCCTCCCCTGACAGCCATCTTGTGGTGGCCATCTTGTGACCACATGGGGGAGGCCATTTTGTGCAAGGGTGTGATGGTCAATTTCTATATTTCCTCTTTATTATATAGGATAATGAACTCATAGAAAGAGAAAAAAAATAATAATCCCATTTACCATTACAAGAAAAAAAAATTAAGCTACCAAGGAATAAACTTAACTAAGGAGGTAAAAGACCTGTACTCAGAAAACTACAGGATGTTAAAAAAAAGAGACGAGGAAGACATAAACAAATGGAAAAACATATTGGGTTCATGGATTGGCAGAATCAACATCATTAAAATGTCCATACTACTCAAAGCAATCTATAGATTCAATGCAATCCCCATTAAAATATCAATGGCATACTTCACCGACCTAGAACAAACTCTCCAAAAATTCATCTGGAATAAAAAATGACCCTGAATAGCCACAGCAATCCTGGAAAGAAGAATAAAGTTGGAGGGATCACAATACCAGATATCAAGCTATATTACAATACCACCTTTCTCAAAACTGGCTGGTACTGGCACAAGAACAGACATAGAGACCAATGGAACAGAATAGAGAACCTAGAAATTGACCCACGCCATTATTCTCAATTAATATTTGACAAAGGAGGCAAGAAAATAAATTTTAAACTGTGGTGTGTGTGGGGTTTTTTTGTTTGTTTTGCTTTGTTTTTTTTCTTAATCCTCACCCGAGAATATTTTTCTATTGATTTTTTAGAGAAATTGGAAGGGATAGGGGGAGACAGAGAAAGAAAAATATCAATGTGAGAGGAACACATTGTTTGGTTGCCTCCCACACACATTGTATGGTTTTCTCCCGCATGGGATCCAACTAGGGCTGGGGATCAAGCATGCAACCCAGGGAATCTTGCCATTTTCAACAACATGGGTAGACCTTGAGGGCATTATGTCAAGTCAGACACAGAGAGACAAATACTATATGATTTCATTTACATGTGGAATCTAATACAACAACAACAAAAGAATGAGCTCATAAATACAGAGAACAAACTGGTTGTTTCTAGAGGCAGGGCTGGTGGTAGGTGGTGGTAGCATTGGATGAAGGTGATTAAAAGGTACAGACTTCCAGTTATAAAATAAATAAGTCCCAGGATGTAATGTACAGCCTAGTGACTATAGTCAACTAGAGGCCTGGTGCATGCAATTCATCCACTTGGGTGGGGGTGTCCCTCAGCCCGGCCTGCACCCTCTAGTAGTCCAGGAGCCCTGGGGGGAGGGGATGTCTGATTGATGGCTTAGGCTCATTCCCTTAGGAGTGCACTGTCCACCAGGGGGCACCTCCTGCGTTGAGCGTCTGCCCCCTGCTGCTGGTGGTCAATGCATGTCATAGCTACCAGTTGTTCTACCATTTGGTTCATTTGCATATTAGCCTTTTATTATATAGGATAATACTGTATTTCATATTTGAATGTTGCCAAGAGGAAATTTTAAAAGTTCTAATCATAAGAAAAAAACACACATCTATTCCCAGTACTAATTTATCAGACATATTAACTGGATAAGTAAACTATCGATTTAATGAAAAATCAGAGCTAGAGAAAAATTAGAGTATGGGATTAATACATTTATTAATTGTAAATATGATATAATTTAGAGATCACAGTGTAATTATTTGTAGCTCCCAAATGGAATTGCCTAGCCCAACACTAGTCTTGTTGCTTCTTCTGACTTAAAATATGGCAGGAACATGTGGTCAAAGGAAAGGGCAGGGATAGCTTTTTAGAATCAGCATCATATCTCCCTGTGAGCAAGGAAAGTAATGCTATTTCTATAATGTTGTGTCCAGCTCCACATTCAAAACAGGAAAAGCAGCCTTCATGAGTTTGAAGACCTTTTTACCGCAACTGAGGAAAACAGAGAAAACAGCAATGAAATTTGTATCTTGACTCAACATTTCAAATGCAACCCTTTGAAGAAATATGGAAAATGAGATGGCAGGCCCTTTTGTGCTTTATCAGATTAAAGTGTGGCCAGACAAATAGAACCTGGTTTTGCTCATCTATTTCTGAAACCAATCAGTCTATAAATCAGCTCTTTTGTTTTGAAGCTATAACCACCACCTCACACTTCCCTATCTCATTTTACCCCGGGAAATTAGTCTGAACTATATAGAAAAGGAGGGTAGGATAGAAGTTTTTCTTTAAAGGGGGTTGGCGGAAAAACTCACTTTCATTTCCAAAACTGTAAATTAAAAAATACGTGATTGGAATGTCAAATAATTGAAAGCACTAGAATTATTTACAAAGATTCAATCAGAATTACCCTTGGCAAAACAAATGCATGAAAACATTCTGCAAAAAATATTAGCATAATGAATTTTAAAACAAATGAGAGAGCACATATATAGGTTGCTCTCATCATTTTTCATTTGAGAAGCAACTGTGCTACATTCAAACTGTTAATGAACAGTCAGACCAAGTGTAGAATCAATTACACGTTGCTTTCATTCTCTCCACTCTTGTATTCATAAGCATAATCGGTCCATCTAACAGACTGCATAATGGTGCAGTGCCCTGTCAATCATATTCAAATTGAATGAATTTTAAGGAGGAAACCAATGCATGGAATTAAATTGATTTTCTTTTCTAAAGCTACAACCACAAATCCGAGCACTAAAGGTATTATTTGTAAATCTTATTGGCCAATTTATATGATAAGCACCACCAATCTATGACCTGAAACAGAATACTTGAAGTTCAGTTAACGGGAAATTGAATTACCGCCTGATAGCATTACAAAGTAAATGCTGCCTTTTCTCCCCATATAGGTCAGTGTTTTCATATACACATTTTCAAAGCTTGTTTTTATTATATTTCAAGAAACAATCAATTGTCCATAAGCTGTTCCTTTTCAATCTGTAGCAGACATCAGTTAGAATGTATTTCAACTATTGCCCTGCAGCATGCTTCTAAGTTTGGATTATTCTATCATGCATTTCTTCGGCTGCATGATGGATTTCTTTCCAGAAAGACTACAGTTATCCAACTCTTTGTATGAGTTTAGAATAAACTAGTGCTTACAATGTTGTTTTCTAGTCCATTTTCTTTTGAGTCTGTGAGTTGGCGTATTTGTTTTTTTTTCCTCACTGTTTTTGGTTATGGAGAGCTTGGGGTTTACTTCCCGTGGCTTCCTCGGTGCTACGACTCCCTGGAAAAAGGCGTCTATGTCTAAGATTAAATACACAGTAGCTAAACAACAATTGCATTTTGCATGAGATAAAGGCACACAGAATGCACTGTTAAACCTTGAATGAATACACCCCACTCAGTTTGAAGTTTGATCCCATTTTTATGTGAGAATGCCACCACATTTTTGGACAACCTGTGCTGATAATATGTTTCATGCTTCGTTGGCTTCAAAGTTGTGAGGTTTTATGCTTAAATTGTGAGATCTAAGTTACCAAATATTATTCCAACTATTCCACCAAAATGTTATCCTCTAAATTTTTTTAAAGGAAGGGGTAAAGCTCATCTTTGTTATTAGCTCTCCTTCTGCCAACAATCTATTTAAGGTCAGTCCTTTTGATGGGGCTGTGTCCGGTTTCAGGGTCCGTTTTCAATAACACAGACTGAAATTTGGGTAAAGGGGATATCCTGTGGTCAGCCAATTATAGAATCTTTGAGATTCCATGCGGTATTGGGAGTATTTGCATTACAGTAGTGTTATTTCCAACAGAGAGGGATCTCAGAGAGACTGTGGGAGGCTGAAGTTATCTGCAAAGTTCCAACATTTCACATCATTTTAGAATGAACCCAAAGAAGACACATCCTAGAAGGAAGTGAGTCAAACACATGGCATTTCTAATGCTTCAATAGCAGGGGTGAGAGGAGCTGGAGGTCCAGATAGACAATAAGACTTTTTCAAAGAAGATAATAATAAGGTCTTTGTTCCAGTTCAAGGGATGACAGCAATATGCAGCCTTTTCAGAGTGATGCAAAACCAGTACTTTATTAAGACATAAGGGGAAAGTAGGCTTTAAAGTCCCATGTAGTGGGTAAAAATAAACAAATGCTAGTTCCCACTGCAATGTTAATTCTACAAATGCAGAGACTGAAGTGTGCAGAGGGGTCAATGTCAAAGCATGCAGGCTGATGCTGAGGTTTCATGTGCTTGTGTGTCATCAGCCTTCCTTTATAGATCCCTCCTCACACCGAGTCTGGATGAGAAAGACTCTTCTGCAGTCATTCACTCAGTCATTAATTTTGTCCTTTATTCAATCAATATTTATTGAGAATCCACTATGCGCATGTACATAGGGCAATTGCTCCACTCACATCAAATAAGTCTTGTTCTTATCTGACTTCAGGCCTTTCCTTGTGTCAAGAAAGTCCCTCTGTGTTTGCTTCTCAAAGTCCTTCTCATTTCATGAAACCCAAAGAGAATTTGCCTTTCTTTAAGATATGATCCCTGAACCCCAATACATACATTAATTTAGAACTCATTTCTCTCCTTCTGGTGTCCAGTATCACTTATGCTTGACCTTGTATATGACTATTAACATCAACATTGCTGTATACACAACAAAGAAGATTCTGTGAATCAGAGCTCGCCAATAATACAACCTTCTGCTTGAGGAGGCAGGGCATTTCCTGTCATCGGAGGGAATCAAATATGACTATATATGTTCCATGATTATTTCTAGTTCTGCAGATTTATGACTGTGTTTCCTGTTTTCATGTAGAGACTCTATGCTTCTGCTGTAGGGAACATGACAAATCTATGTTTGAGTCACCTGCAAAGTCCAGAAATCTACGGAACAGCTGTTTAATGGATAATTAGTGAATTTTGGGGTAATTAAAAATAAGAGTTAGCTCAATAAAATTAATCTAATCAGAGATGATACATTGGGTTAGAGAAAACAATGAGGTAGAATGGACAGTCTAGACTGGGCAAGCAATGGAATGCAGTTCTGCTGGTTCAGGTCATTCAAAAGAAAATTTCAATAGAACTGAGAATCTGTTAGCAAAATCTGCTTAAAGATTTCCTAATAACTGCAGCATAGATGATTTAAAAAAGACTATAACACCATCATATTTTTAAACAAAAGCTAAGAGTCTTTCCAAAGATTTCCAACAGAAAAAGTATGATGATTCCTTTGTCCTTTTTCTTTCGTTTTTTTTTTTTGGCAAGAGATAATAAATGCATTTTAAAAATGTGTCATCCCCCTCATCTGCATATAGCTCATTTTAGAATACATTTGCTTTGTTCTAGAGATTGGTTTTGGCTCTCAAATCATACAATGGAAAATGACAGATTCTCTACATACCATCTACAGAAATTAATGGGATCACTGTTCACATTTTTTAAAAGTGACATGTGAGTATAATGAACCTAAATCCCCATCAAAATAAACCAGATTTAATTTCTCTCTGAGACCAGTATATTGATAGGACAGTTCTGGACTATATAGCTAGTTCATATGTTTATACCTGTAGTCTCATTTGGGTTCTACTCCCATGGTTTACACATCCACATTAAGTTCTACACCTAATTTTCTAAAGGAACACTTACAATTAGAAAATACAATTAATAAGGACAGATTATTTTGAGAATTATATTCTAAAAGAAATCATTGTGGAAATTTATATTCTGTGACGTTATATTTCTCATGAATTTACTTACACAAACTCAACACAGACAGGAGGTGAGAAGGAGTAAGAATCACAAAATACTATTTAAGAAGGACAATTTCACTACATGTTTCTCTAATGAGTGTTTGCTCTAGCATGAGATGAACAGGTTCTCTTATGTTGCTGGATCCCAGGAGATCAGTCTGCATTCCCTCCTACCTCTCAGAGATGATGTGCTTCCCATGCATAGTAGGAGCTGTTTTCAAAATTTTGGGTTTATGGACATCTTTACACTCTTAAAAATAACTGAGGACCCAAAGAACTTTTGTTCTGGTGGGTCATATCTATCACACAAGAAAACAGAAGCTCATGTACCATTAACTATCAGGAAAATAAAGTCATCGCATGTCATGTAGCCTCTGGAAAACTGTTCTATATGATAGAGAGAGAGAGAGAGAGAGAGAGAGAGATGCAAATAAGCTTTACATGTTGTTATGATCATGGCATTGACCTCACCAACCCCTCAAAGAGGTCCCCAGAGCACAATTTGAGAATGCTTACATTACAGCTTCTTACTGTATAGCCCTAATATTTAAATATAAATAGTTCCTTTTTTAATGACAAATGGACACCATTAACTACTTTATATGGTCCTTAAGGCTAAAGAAACAGTGATCTCCTTCAACTGTCTAGGGAAAACCAGATATATTGGACTTTTCAAGAAATTATATTTCTCTGCTTCAACTTTTACGTGACTGAAGGCATTTGTAAACAAAGTAATTTTAGCTAAATGCAGTCTTTGTCTATTGCTCAATGTTTAGAATTTAAACTAATTTCTCCTTCCTCTTCTGAGAGATGGTGATCTCCTCACTAACTCCTTGAGAATAGGGAGGGGCTTTGTAAGAAGTTTGCAATGGATTCTGGTAGAGAAGAAAATGGTGGGAATAGCTTTTTAATTCTGCAAGACATCACAGGATAAAACAAAAGGGGTCCTTTGAGATCATGAATTCCCAAGAGAAATCATGACAAAATGATTTTAGTTCCTTGCACTTCTTTCTTTACATATTTAGTTAGAAGCTACTAAAGACACTAAAGGAGATCAACTAATATTAAACCCTGTTGGCAGAAAAGAAAAGGGAGATAATTCAAAAAATGTGGAACTGGCAATTTTAATGATGGTTTCAAGGTGGGTGGGAGAAGAGAGAGGGAAGAATCAAAATTCACTCAATGCCACTTAATTCCGGGAACTGAAAGGATAATAGAAATAGAAACATTAGGACAGTAATTGAGGTATAAATTATGGAATTAATGTAGTGCTTCTTAAATCTTCTGAAAATTAATCATTAACATAAAATAGTCAAGAAGAGAAGAATTAGTAAGAGAAACAAACAAAAATTATACAGTTGTAGGTAACTAATTTTTCTGTATCAAAACAGCCTTTTATTATTTTTTTTTTGATACTTTTCTCCTTCCTTGCCTATTTGGTCCTGGCTTAGAATCACTGAGGGGAAGAGAATAGATCACTGACCCTCTCAAACATAATTCACTGTGAGACTGAGACTCAAAGAGGTCAACATGTGCCTTGACAAGATTATTTAGCGGAAACCATTAATGCAAAACCACTCACAGAAAAGCAAGAGACCTTTTCATAGTAATTCAGCTGCCAAAAATGAAATGTTTGCATGAGAGCATCCACAATTGTATGAATATCTGATTTTTTTTAAAAAAAACCTGTAAATAAATAAAATCTTTTGACTTGTTTTGTAGTAATATACTATTATGGAGGTCAATGAATAAAAATTCTCACTTCTAATCAGAAATGGGGCTGTGGCTGCAATGATATGATAAGATGGCTAAAGAGGCACTACAGTGAGAGAAATAAAAAGAGTAAAAGAATGGGTAGATTTGGTCTGAGTAGAAAAATAATTATGTTATAGAGCAATATCTGAAGATATCAGAAAAAGGTGGTCACCAGAATGTATAATTATAATTAGACAGCATGATAGGAAAAGGGCAGAAAAAAACAAGTATTCATATTCCAGTTGAAAACCTCACTCACCAACTGGTGAACTTAAGGAAATTACTTTGTCTCTCCTGCAATGACAGCATAATATCTACTTCTCATGGGGAGTTAAGTATGTATTTTATGTGAACGTATCAAGCACAGCAGCTGGCAGGTACTAGGTGATGAATTCTGACTGGATTTCCATTAGGACTTATAGGTAAATACATTCACAATGTACACAAATGGGATATCAATAGGTTCTTTCATATTTAATTGTATTTCATCATTACACTCTCAAAGGTCATAACTATGCATATTAAGCAATTATGTCAGAATTGATATTTTACTAGCTTCTTTGTTTCCAGTACTTCTTGGATCCCTGGTCCTCATTTCCTTAACCTCATTTATTTAATTCCCTCCGCCTCGCCCCCCAGTATATCCTTTAGTAATTCTTTCAGAGATGGCTTATAGCTGGGAATTTTCTAAATCACTGGATTGTCAAATGTGTTGCTCTCATTTCTGAATGTTAGTTTTACAGAATATATAGATCTGGATTTATATTCATTTTTGTTTCAAAAGTCTTAAGATTTTGTTTCATTCACCACATGAGAAAAAGCCAGTGATTTTTATACGTCCACAAGTAAGCTGATTTCCTTTCCTCTCTAGGAGTTTTGGGAACTTCCTATTTATCCTTGGAATTCTGAATTCCACATTCTTTCAGGACAAAACTTTTATGCCCCTGTTTTAGTTATGAAGTTTCTACTGCTCCTTCATTTTCTCTATTCTTTCTATAACTCCTAATAGGTGGGTCTTATATTTCTGGGAGTAAATCTCAATTGTCTTTACTTTCTCTTAAATATCGTATCTGCTGTACATTGTGGAGCATTTCCCTGACTTACTCTCTGGATCAGTAAGTTCATTTCAGCTTTCCACTCCACATGCTCTTCTTCATTCCAAACTTTTGTTCTTGTTTTCACTTCCAAGAATGTCTATCTTTTCCCCTTTCATCAGAACATATTTTTCTAACTTCTACATGTATAATTTATGATTCATTTTCCACCAACCATTCTTACTGTATATAAATTCTTTTGCTGTCTAGACTAAACTTAGTAATAGCCATCTGTCAGTGGATTTGAATTCACTTAATATACACCTTTATACTTTTGTCATAATACTTGTATAGCCATATAAAAATAATATAAACAGAATATAATTTTCAATAATGACTTTAAATACTTTCAAAACAGCACCTTAATTTTGGATTGCATTTATAAAAATCATCATAAGAAGGATAATTTTGAAAAGTGTAAAAACTTTTGAGAATACTTCAGGTTATTTGAAATAAAATAAGGATATAAAAACTGGAATACTAAATAGTGATGTTAGAACTGCAAATACATTTTTTAATGTGTATTTTCATCATATTTTAATTTCTAGTGAAAATAAACAATCCTTTGGCTAGGTGCCTCTAATAAGAAAAAGAATAGAAATGTAATTGCTGACTGAATTATGCAGTCATTTTAACAAGGACTATATTCCCCATGTAGCTAACTGGATTCTAATAATTGATAAGACTGTCACTTTTTAATGTTAAAAGGTATCATTTTTTAACATGAAAAACCGGACATGGTACCAAGTTGAAAACACACACACACACACACACACACACACACAAAACACATAGAAAAAAATGAATAAAAGGAATATATTCAGTATTTTCATAACTCAAAACATATCCATCATCAACATTCTAGCTATTTCATAGTGCTTTTTTTAGAACTGGTAACAACATTGTTCCAAGCCAGACCTATTTTAGACCACATTTTTATAAATAGTATACACTTTCAATAAAAATGGATTACACATTTTCCAGAAGAGAATAGTTCAAATTTGAAGAGTTGTTTATTTTATTCTTACTTTTTTAAATAAGAAAGCTGCTTCACTTTTATTATGATGAACACTGTAAAAGCAGCATGATGGTTGTGAAATAAACCACTACATCTGCACACTGGCCCTAACCCTGTCAGCAGTGGTGTATAAAGCCAGGCTTCATCTCATGGGCCCTCCCTGCATTAAATACATGAGGGTTTTACAACCTCTGGCCCCCAATGGCTCACATGGAAAGTTTTCTCTACTGCCCACCCACAATTATGAGCCTGCTAGTAACTGCTCTATTTCAAGAGGAGAAATAAAAAGACCAGTTTTGAAAGTTAGAGAACTGAGTTCATTTTATGAGTATAATAGTTGGGCCGGAAATCTGTTAACATCTACTCTACAAGTAGATACATGGCCAGTGTCACAGCTTATACTTGATTTGGGAGATGCTCTGTTTATCTTGAGTTGGAGTAGATGTGGGCCACATGAGACGTGAAGGCCTTCTAGTCAGAAATGAAATGGAGTTGGCTAACTTCCTGTTGTCCAAGCAACTTTGAAATGTTGTTTTATAATACCTATTTATTATGTATTATTTTAAATCCTATTTAAACTGCTTAAAGTAAAAGGGCTATTTATTTTGCCCTAAATATTAAATGTAGATGCCTTATTACAAACTTAGCTGTCCAGAGATATTTCAGGCAGAAACATAACAAGGAACTGGGTTATTTTCCAAAGTATCCTTGCTGTGCAGCATTTTGAATACACAGAGGACAGTATCAATAGAATGTTCTGATGGCATTTTGACAGTTTTATTCTGAAAGACTAAAGTCTTAGTTCTTTTCTACTACAAAAATGAACTACAAGAGTGTATTTGACACTGCTGTCCAATACAGACCCTAGAAAACAACAAAATTAACCTTTCAAATAGAATTGTTATCAATAATTTTATTGGTAGAATAATAGAAAAGGTTCCATAGAATTACACCAAATATGTTTTTTTTTTGGTCTTTTAATGTTTTTAACTAAATGGGGAAAAAAATCATAGTGAACACACAAATGCAACTGATTTATAGAATAGCATGAAGATAACTTTGTCCCCTTTTTAAGGGTCTCAGAATCTATCCATGACCAAGGAATCCATGGGATGTTCTTAGAGCCCTCACTTAGGTTCTAGAAGCCTGTGAATGCGAAAGCCTGCAGTTTCTGGAAGCCTATGGTGACATTTCTTTAAATGTCTCACGTTATCACTGTCTTACAACCAGAGAAGAATGAAGCCACATTTGCTCCTGGCCTGGGAGACAGAGAAAGCACAAAGGGCTAGAAGTAAAATAAAGTTTGTCCTTATTGTTGGAAAAGAAAGTTCCAAGGGGGATTTTCTTATGATAGAAAGAGCATTCTTTCTTCCCAGGACAAAGCTGGTTATATTTGTAGCTTCTGAACAATCTGCCTTTATTATATCATTCCAGTCAGACCTCTATGACCCCTCAGAGATATTGGCCCTCTCACAAACTACTTAGCTTTCCTGGTATCTTCCTCATTATTCCTTATGACATGCTCTGCCAACTAGTATGAATGTCTTCACTCAAGGAATGAAGCTCAGACCTGGAGGATTCTACTCCCTACTTAATAACACACCCCACTTCCTCCCATGCCAAGGTATTGACCCTCCTTCGCTTTTATCAACTTGGCTTATCCTGGATTTTCTTACCCAGAGTGAACTCTGTCCATGTCTGAGTTCTTGACTAGAAGAAAAGAGGCCTCTGAAAGCAACTATTTGGCAAGAAGACCTCCATATAAACATGGCTTTTGGCTACAGGCTGTTCTTGTTGTGTGTCCTTAGTTGTCCCTAAGCTTTTGCTTTATTTACAAATCATCTTCTCCTTTTTCTTTCCTTATAAGTTTGGATCAATGGTTCTCACATAAAAATCATCTGCAGGTCTTGTTAAAACTCAGGATGTAGGGTCACACTTCCAGAGTTTCTGATTTAGTAGGTCTGGAATGGGTGTGAATGGGGACCAATAATTTGTGTTTCTAACAAGTTTCCAGGTGATCCTGATAATGCTGATTTAGAAATTACATGTTGAGAACTGATCTAGACCAATAGTGATGGTCTGAAACTCTCTTACCAGTATTATACTTATGACCTGATCATTGATCCGGCACCCAATATTCTGACATTGATCTTGCCAACTGGCTTTTCATATACCAACTTAACCACTAGTTATGGTATTTGGTTTATATTTTGTGTTAATGACCTTGTTCTGTTGACCTGTGCAACTTCTGCCATGCCTAGTTGTCATGCATATACATTGACAACCTATAGTTTTAAATGTTTCCATGTAGATAATTTAAAGCAAAACTTGTCCAATCTCTAGTCACATAAAGTACAGCAAAGAGCCACAGAGGTAAGCACATTTTGAATAAAATTGTAGTAGGAAGAGCTCATTTTGAATTAAATGTCAACAGAACATGAATGACATTAATTGAGGCATTGATTGAAATTATTTCTATTATAAGATTAGGATGTGTGTACACTAATGGTGAGAAAAAAGAATTTAAAGAAAGCATGCTTCTGAGTTAAATCAAAGAACAAGCAGGCCAAAGTAAAAAAGAAAAACTAAGCAGGTAATTTAGACTTCTTCAAAGAGAAATCAAAGAAGACATTTAAAAATGGCTGGAAGACAATTTATAAATGGCCAGTAAGTACATGAAAAGATGCTCTATTTTCTTAGATACTAAGGAAGTGAAAATCAAAACCACAATGAGATATCACTTCACACCCACTAGGATGGCTATAATCAAGGCAGACAATTACAATTGTTAGTAGTTGGAGAAACTGTAATCCTCATATTCATGGTGGGAATGTAAATGCCATTTTGAAAAAGCAGATAGTTCCTCAAAATGTGAAACATAGAGTTACCATATGATCCAGCAATTCTACTCTTATATTCCTACTCAAAATAACTGAAAACATATGTCTACACAAAAACTTATACAAAAATGGAAATGGCAATATTATTTATAACTAGAGGCCCAGTGCACGAAATTCTTGCATGGGTAGGGTCCTAGCGGCTGCTGGCTGCCGGCCAGGGCTTCCCTTTGTTCTGTGCCACCCCCTGGTGGTCAGCACATGTCATAGCGAGCAATCAAACTCCCATTCAGTCAAACTCCTGAGGGGACACTTAGCATATTAGGCTTTTATATATATAGATAGCCACAAAGTGGAAACAATCCAAATGTCTATTAATTGATGAATGAGTCACCAAATGTATACCCATACAATGGAATATTATTCAGCCATAATACAGAATGAAATACTGATAGAAGCTACAACATGGATAAACCTTGAAAACATTATGCTGAATGAAAGAAGTCCATCACAGAGGGCCACACATTGTATGATCCCATTTACATGAAATGTCTAGAATAGACAAATCCATAGAGACAGAAAATAGATTAGTGGTTGCCAAAGATGAGAGTGGGTTGGGAATGTATAATGATTATTAGTGAGTATGGGGCTCTTTTTTAAGGTGATGAAAATGTTCTGGAATTAGATAGCAGTGGTGATGATTGTACAACTCTGTAAACACACTGAAATCATTGCATTATACACTTTAAACACACACACACACACACACACACACACACATACACGTGTGCGTGCATGTGCAAGAAGCAGTGTAGGGACATGCCAGAAAATTCAAACACATGACAGTTAATATATATTTGGTAAATGGCTACCTGAATTGCTGAAATGGATAATTAAATAATACTGACATTGGGAAAATGGAGTTTGTCACACCATGAGATCTGTCTAGGGCAGTGATGGCGAACCTACGCGTGTTAGAGGTGACATGCGAACTCATTTTTTGGGTTGATTTTTCTTTTTTAAATGGCATTTAAATATATAAAATAAATATCAAAAATATAAGTCTTTGTTTTACTATGGTTGCAAATATCAAAATATTTCTATATGTGACACGGCACCAGAGTTAAGTTAGGGTTTTTCAAAATGCTGACACGCCGAGCTCAAAAGGTTCACCATCACTTGTCCAGGGGCTGCTTATGGGGCAACTGGAAGGCTCAGAGTTTTTTCACCAAAGTCCCATAGGACAGACCTTCTGTGACTGCATCTCCTACCAGTAACTGAACAAAACACACAGGAAGGAGAACTACTTGCCATGCAGAACTGACAGTGAATCTAAGGACTGAGAGCCACTCCATTTTTCACAAAGCCTGTTTGGATATTTCAATGCAACCTAGTCAATTCTCCAAGCACTCACAATGTCTGTGAAGGTAATAAATAGTACTAGTAAGCAGAGGGAGACAGCCTCCAGTGTTACTTGGAATCATTAGTGTCCGTTCTCCATCTGGAGATCTGAAGTTTTTAGATGTGTTTTTTTTTTTTTTCCAGCTGATCACAGAGCTTTCACCAGAAATATAATTACAGGGACTCACCATACAGAGGATAATGTTTTGTTTTACAAATAAACTTTATGGAGAGTCATCTTTGCATGAGAACACTGTAGGTCAAACACTCTTCAGCACAAGTTACCATCTTCTTAGGAAATGAAGAAAACCCTTCCCACATCCTTCCAGGAAGACTTTCAGATTCTCTATGTTTTGGCCATAGGTTTCTTTGCCTTTGCCAGTATGTAAAATTCAGAGATTTTATGTGCATTTATACATATGCATGTCCAGTCAGTCTCATGCACAGACAAGAACAGATAACTCTGTGATGGTTTCTACATACACTGCTGAGGTGAGGGATTTGAACGTGCTTTTCTGTCTCTCCTCCAAACCTGGGCATAGCTTGTCTTATAAAATAAGAAGACTGGACTTTCAGAGACTTCAAGACTATACAAAGAAAGTGATAGCTATTCATCATTAAAACCTCATCATGTAGCTTACTATGTAGAAAAGATTATTTTAATCTCTCCTTATTTTAGCGCTCACCAAGACCTAGCATTAAAATATGCATTAAAAAAAGCAAAAATGACCCAGTTCTGGATCAAGATTGAGCAGATGGACTTCTCCTAACTCCTCTTGATAAGTGTAGCAAAAAACCCTGGACAATTATATAAAACACTAGAGGCCTGGTGCATGAAATTCATGCACAGGGGGGTCCCTCAGCCTGGCCTGCACCCTCTCCAATCTGGGACCCCTCAGGGGATGTCTGACTGCCAGTTTAAGGGATCGGGCCTACACTGGCAGTTAGATATCCCTCTCACAATCTGGGACCACTGGCTCCTAACTGCTCACCTGCCTGTCTAACCACTCTGCCTGCCTGATTGCCCCTAAATGCCTCTGCCTGCCTGCCTGATTGCCCCTAACCGCATATGCCTGACAGCCTGATCACCCCTAACTGCCTTCCCCTGACAGCCTGATCGCTCCTAACTGCCCTCCCCTGCTGGCCTGATCACCCCTAACTGCCCTCCCCTGCCAGCCTGATCACCCCTAATCACCTCTGCCTCTACCCCTGTCACTGTGGCTTTGTCCGGAAGGAGGACTGGACGACCAGAAGATGTCCAGTCTATCTGGTTTAATTAGAATATTACCCTTTTATTAGTATAGATAAGAAGGCTCTAAAAGGGGGAAAGAAGAAGGCAGGCCTTGGAACCCAAAGAATGACATGGTAGTGACTTCCTTGGTTTTTCTTTTTTCAAAAATATATTTTATTGATTTTTCACAGAGAGGAAGGGATAGGGACAGAGAGCCAGAAACATCAATGAGAGAGAAACATTGATCAGCTGCATCCTGCACGCCCCCCACCAGGGATGCGCCCACAACCAAGGTACATGCCCCTGACCGGAATCAAACCTGGGACCCTCAAGTCTGCAGGCCAACGCTCTATCCACTGAGCCAAACCGGTTCTGGCTGGTTTTTCTTTTTGCTTCATATATCCTGAACTGGGTGTTGGAGGATCAGCAACCCAGAAATGGAAACAAGAGGAGACAAAATCATCTCCAAGGACTTGTATGCATATATGCATAACCCATGGACACAGATGATAGTGTGGTGAAGGCCTGGGGTGGGGGAAGTGCGTGGGCTAGAAGGTGTCAATGAAGAAAAAAAATGGTGACATCTTTAATACTTTCAACAATAAAGATAAAATAAATAAGTAAATAAGTAGAACAGATAAAGTTAATATGTAGTGAGAGAATTCAGAACAGTATTTGCCTTTGAGAGATGGGGATTCACTGGATTAAGCATGATGGAAGTTTCTGATGTGATGGAAACATTTCCCATATTGATTTGTGTCTATACATTGTTAAAAATCACCAAATTATATACATAAAATTTTTGCATTTCACTCTATGTCAATTTTATTTTAGTAAAACAAGAGTATCTATATAATAAAAGCCCAAGCGACCATTATGGCAGAATGACCAGAACGACCGGTCGCTATGATGTGCACTGACCACCAGGTGGCAGATGCTCAATGCAGAAGCTGCTCCCTGGTGGTCAGAGCACTTCCACAGGGGGTGCACTGCTCAGCCAGAAGCCGGGCTCACAGTTGGCGAGTGCAGCGGTAAGGAGCAACGAGCAGGCGGGCGGTAAGGAGCGTGGGGTCCTGGACTGCAAGAGGGATGTCTGCCTGCCAGGGAGTGGGCCTAAGCCATCAGGCGGACATCCCCCGAGGGGTCCCAGACTGCAAAAGGACACAGGCTGGGTTGAGGGACACCCCCCCCCCCCCCCCCAATGCACAAATGTCATGCACCGGGTCTCTAGTGATAATATATTAAGCAATAGTTCCATGTATGTCACTGTTCCAGTCTCAGATTTTCAAAGCAGAACACAAGTAATGGATATTTATAACTGGTAAATCACTTCCCTACTCACATATAGTTGATATTCCACATTTCACAGGGTAAAGCAAATTTAGGATCAATATTTGCGCTTCTAATTCTTTATATTTGGAAATGAACCAATGAATTTAAAAATATTCATACCTAAACCATATCATTTGAAGAGTCTTTTTAAAAGAACCAAAAATTTGCTGTGTAGCAAAATAAATGCTATTCTGGCTTTCATTACACACATACACAGGCGTACCAAAGAAGTATCCTCTTATTAAACCTGCTGGGGGACTATTTCCCTCCAAATTGCTTTACTGCCCAGCAAGAAATAACACAAAGTTGACTCATTCCCTGTAGCAGGCAGTATTATCCAATATAGCTACAACAATATCTTTCATCCCACGTGCTTTTCTGCAATTGTGACCCTGCCACTCCATCACTGAAAGCTGGAATAGAAATCCCCTCCCAGCCAACCTCAGATGGCTATCGTGACTTGCTTATGACCAATAAAATGTGTTGAAGTGATGCAATGGAACTTTGAACTGAAGGTGAGAAGAAGCCTTTTAGGTTCTGCTTTGGCCTCTTGGAATATTTGCTCTCTGGATGCTCCTTCTAGTCCTAGATGGAATGCCCAGTGCAATGCTGTGAGAAGCCACAGGCACAAGCATAGGCACTCTAACGGACAGGTCCAGCTTTGCTCATCCCGTGCGTTGCCCCACGCCAGGCACCAGACATGTGGGTGAAGAAGTCTCCAGATGCTTCCAGTCTTTCCCAATCACTCAAGTCTTTCCCAATAAGGATCCATACATTATGAAGCAGAGACAAGCCATTTGAATTTCTGTCACACAGAATCTGCAAGCCTAATAAAGTAGTTATTGGTTTACTCCACTAGTTTGGGGGTGACTTGTTAGGCAGCAGTACAGTACTGACACATTTTCCTTCAATTTACTTAATGCTCAGAAAGTAATAAAATGAAGTTGATCCCAATTCTTTATGATCTCTTCTGACTACATTATCCTAAAGGAAATTTAAGTACTTGAAGTTCCACGTTTGATTTAACTTTGGGGCTGACTTGGATCATACCAATATAACAGTCTTTTTTCCCCCAAAATTCACTGTCACTGCTTCTAATGACATTCAGCCACCTGAATCATGCCATAGTGTGTGTTGAAAACAGCATACAAGCTATGGGGGAGGGGGGGTCTTTGTCTTAATGTTTAAATTCCAACTTTGCCATCTACCATCTGCTGATATTGGATGAAATTTTGGGAAACATCTGTAAAATTGTAATATTAATGCTTTATTTATGAGGATCCTTGAGATTATTAAAGATAACGATTAAAGTATATTCCTTGACACAGGGTTGAAGTCCCCAAATTTAGTCATTATTACTAGATGCACTCCCTCCCACATATGGAACATTACTTTATCTGTAGACTGATTAAGGCTTATGTTCCTTCTGTACATTAGGGCTGTTCTATTCCCTAGAACAAATGATAGGGTGTTTTTCATTTCAATTGCTGGTGGTCCTTTATTCATATAATTGGGGCTCTTGGAAGATTCCACATCATTATTTAATGGAAGCTCTTTCTTTCCAAGCATTTAAAACAGCCACTATAGTAGAGAAACTCCTTGAGAAATGCCACAAGGAATTCCTATTAAAAAGTCTAATGAATGTTTTCCAGCTAACATATTATGTTCTAAATTTATATGAACAATCTGAGCAAAAAAGGTCTTGACAGTCATTTAATGGAATTATTACAAAGGCAAATTCATATGCAGATTGTGGACAGTATTCATTTCATTGTACAAGAGAATTTTAAAATTAGTTTCAGAAAAAGGGCACTCCATAATAAACTTTTAATTTCAAGAGTTGCACAAGGTAAGGGCTGAACATTACAATAGACCAGGTACCTTGTCAACTCTGATATACTACAACACTTCTATATGAGCGCATTACAATTCAGAGAGCTAATAATAAAAAGAAGTGATGCTGAGCTGATGAATTGATGCAATGCAATTAGAACTATTAGAATTCACAAGAGTCGACAGGCAATAATCAAACCCCTTTCATGCTGCCCATTGCAATTATCTTTGCACTTAAGAATCAACAAAGCACATAATGACTTGCACTCGATTAAGGAATTTATAAGAAATGGAATGTTAATTAGTATGTAGAAAATTTGGGCCATTTATTACTTTGTAGGACAACAAATTGTAAAACTAGTTAAGTTAAAAACAATCGGTAGTGATATATGTTTGCTGAATATAATGAGGAACCTGGACAATGGAAATTTCCAATAGTTACAAGTGAATCCTTCAAGGAGGACAGAATAAGAAGTAAGTGGGTGGACAATTGATATCATCATTGATTAATAAAACAGGTAAGTCTCTTCCCAATTTTTACTTTCCAAAAGCACAGTATTGCATACTATTTACACACACACACACTCTCTCTCTCTCTCTTTCTCTTTCTCTCTCTCTCTCTCATGCATAATGCACATCAGATACAACAAATATCTATTAACTGTTATCAGTGTGTAAAAAATTGTGTAGCAAATAAGGAATATATTCTTAGAAAAGGTGGGATTATTAATTCAACATGAAATTTTTAAAAGTTTACTGAGTGAAGATAATGCTTAGTCAACTGGCAATGTTAATAATCATGAAAAGCTGCTATGTAATGGCTGTTTTTAATAATGTTTATTCATAATACACATGCACTTGACCTCGGGCAAGAAGATTGAATTAGCTTAATATATCTCAGATATAAATAATAGGCTTTGGCAACACATAAATTAATCAAAATTAATTGTTTATTAAAAATATTTCTGGATATTAGTTAAAAGGTACCATGTTTATAAATACAAAATGTCAAATGCCACTTTGCAATGCAGACAATTTAATAACATACTTCCCATGCTCAATTTACCATATGAAAAGTTATTGTAAAATACAAATAGTTGAGGAAGTGTCCACAATGATTTTTGCACTCTTTGAATAAAGAAAACTAAACCAAGACAATACAATAAGCCCCCACTCAGTTCATAAAACAGTCATGAAAGGAAATCAATATTTATGAAAATAAATTATTGATTCAATCCCCAAACAAAACCCAATTGTACATAAATAATTCTAGAGTTATTACCTGCATCCTATTTAAAAATAGTATTTATTTTGTGATTGAAAATGATTCAAATTTGCACTGTAAAATTCTAATGTTTAAAATGTGGAAAGTATTTGAATAACGGTCTGTCCAATATGGCACCTGATATTTTAAATTTTAATGACAATAATTACTATAATGAGAAGTTAAAATTTTCCCTACTTCACCACCAGCCAAAAATCTGTGGCAGAGTTTGAAGTTTTCCACCTCTACCTCCTTTCTCATCTTCCTTCTCAGTAACAGAAACTTAATATTTAGCTGTGTTTGTTGTTGCCAGGTATAAAACATTACATTTCCCAGCAGTCTTCATCAATAGATGTGACCATGTGACTAGGTGTTTTGAAGACCCTCAGAAGAAGCTGCAGAATTAGAATGCCTTTATTTTACTCTTCATCTCTTTTTTCTTTCTGTATGTTTATAGAGCAATCGCACAACGTATTTTCTGAACCTCAAATCAGGATTATGCATTGTGCCATGTTACAACATGTTAGCACAGGGAGTTTAAATAACCTACAGAGTGCTAACAAATGCACAAACCTACAGCTCCTATTGACCCCCTTACTTAGTTAATATAGTTTCACTTAGGACTATGTTACACAGGCTGTCTAAGCTATAGGCCCATTTTACAAAGAAAATTGTACATATTTTAAATCTACTACCGAGAGTGGCACATTTTACTGGACCATTCAAAAATTTAAATCTGACACAATCATGGTGAATGAGATGCAGTCTTTAAAAAAATTCCAGAAAACCCTAAAGTCTGCTACTAAAGATGTTTAGATCTTTTCTCACCTTCACCCCACCAAAAAATGTGTTAATTGGGTGACAGGGTCAAACATTGCAAAGAAAACAGATGGAAAAAAATAAGGGTATGACCATTTGACCTAAAAGAAGGTTATTGAATATATAGTCATCAAAATAGCATGTGAAGTTTCAGTATTTAAGTTTAAGTCATCTTTGAACTGGAGAGTTAAAAACAAAAGAAAGGTCATCTGAACCCATGGCATTTATTTACTCAGTTTTTCCTCCAAAATGATCCAGTATGCTAATGACACAATCTTAGATGTAACTATAAGGGCCACATTTCAAAGGCTAAGATAAAATTGGAGGCAGATTTTTGATAAAAAAAATTTTTTTCTCTACTTTTTTTTTAAAGATTTTTATTTTATTTTGTTTTATTTTATTATTTTATTTATTTTAGAGAGGAAGAGAGAGGGAGAGAGAAAAATCGATGTGAGAGCATTAATCAGTTGCCTTCTGCACTGGGGATGGAGTTGGCGACCTGGGCATGTGCCCTGATCAGGAATCAGACTGGAAACCTTTCTGTGCATGGGATAATGTCCAACCAACTGAGCCCCACCTGCAAGGACTTTCTCTTTATTTTGTAATAATGGCTTACTCTTACAACTGTTTTAGAACAAGTACAATACAATTTGCCAGCATTACATTTCCAGAACTGTTCTTTTTACTTGATTTCCTGTTTCATTATTGAAAAATAGGTGCTGCTTGGCTCTTTAAATTTCTGCTCCTTAATATTAATGATGGGAATAATCAGGTAGTGACAGTACACTCAATGGGTTATAGCTACTTCCTTTTCAGATAAATGCTACCACAACTGTTTTGGTCTTCCTCATTTTGCAAAACATGGAAGCATCCTATGTAATAAAGAGGTAATATGCAAATTAACCCTCACGCCGTAATGTCATCACAAGATGGTGGTGCACACAGCAGGGGTGGGCAGTGGAGGTGGGGCTGGTGGCCCCTCCACAAGGCTTCCACCAGGGTTCCTGAAGCCCCGTGGGGGCGTGGGGGTCCCGGCGTCCACTTCACATGGCTTCTGCCGGGATTTCTGTGGCCCCGCATGTGCCGCTGCGCACGGCCCGGAGGCGGGGAATCGGGGCAGCACTCCAGGACTTGGGGTCGTCCCGTGGCACACTGGCCACATGGGGCGGGACTCCGGGACTCGGGGTGGTCCCATGGTGCAGGCGATGGGTGAGGGAAGGGATCCTGGGTCTCACACGATTTCACACAATGGGTCACTAGTAATTAAATAATTTAACAAATGCTCATGGCTTGGAACACAGCTGGGGGTGGCAGGTGCAGCGGGGCCAGGATGAGCAGCAGTGTCTCCGTGCCTGGCCCCAGCTCTGGCTCCTCCTCAGCCACCTGCCACTTGGGCACTGCTATATCCCTTGGGGGATGTCGGTCTGTCAGTTTCAGTTTCAGCCTAGTCCCCCAGGCCTGCGGAGTTCGGGCTGAAACCAGCAGTCTGGCATCCCCCGAGGGGTCCCAGATTGCGGAGAGGGCACAGGCCAGGCTGAGGGACCCCCCCCCCGCCCCCCCGTGCACGAATCCATGCACCGGGCCTCTAGGAATTAAATAACTTAACAAATGTTAAAACAGCAAGAATCATCAACAAAATAAAAAGACAAGTTACAAAATGGGTTAAAATATTTACAAATCATATATCTGATAAAGGGTTAATATCCAAAATTTATAAAGAATCCATATAATTCAATAGAAAATAATGAATTAAAAAATGGGCAAAGGGTATGGATATTTTTGCAAAGAAGACAAAGAGATAGGCAACAGGTACCTGAAAAGGTGCTTAACATCACTAATCATCAGAAAAACACAAATCAAAACATAATGACATATTACATCATACAGTACTTGTTCAATGACTATCACCAAAAAGACAAAAGATAAATGCTGGTGAAGATGTGAAGAAAGGGAACCTTGTGCACTGTTAGTGGGATTGAAAATTGGTATGGCCATTATGGAAAACAGTATGGAGGTTCCTCAAAAAATTTAAATAGAAGTACAATATGATCCAGCAATTCCACTTCTGGGTAGATATACAAAGGAAATGAAATCACTATGTTGAAGCGATACCTGCAGTTCCATGTTCACCGCAACATTATTTACAATAACCAAGACATGGAAACCACCAAGTGTCTATCAACAGATGAATGGATAAAGAAAATGTGGTATATAAATGCAATGGAATACTATTTAGCGATAAAAAGGATGCCAATCCTGCCATCTGCAACAACATGAATAAAACTTGAAGGAATTATTCTAAGTTAAATATGTCAGACATTCATACTCACACACAGTACAGATTAATACTGCATCTGTCCAGGTGCCACTATCTAAAAGGACAGGGAGAACATACAGGGGAAAAAAAATGAAGTCCTGATGCTAATCAACATTTGAAAAAATATTCAACCAAGCCACTATTTAATAAACTTAAAACACCTATTAGAAAAGACTAAATAATATATGAAACTCAAACCTACTCATGAGCCAGGAGATTGACATGGGCATAAACACTGGTAGGATTACATGTCAAGAGTCTTAGGTACTCATGGTTCCCAGCACATTCCTACACTTTTGAGAGTCTATACATTGTTGGAAAAAATGTATTGCCAACAATAGGAAAGTTTATGCAGGACAATAATGATGATATAGTGTTTTAGTGAAAACATAAAGACACTCTACCATCTACACTATTATCTTCAGTATACAGATAGCAGCCATAGGTAGAAAAAAAGAAGAACATACCAAATACAAAATGTTCACAGTAATTCTCTAAGGGCACTGAGTTTATGGCTAATTTTTATTCCCTGTGTCTTCTAATAAATATATTCACTTGGAGCTTTTGTGTCTACAAAGTTTATAATTTTTTATTTAAAGAAGAGTTACTTTAAATTTTTAATATTGGAAATATCTAAAATAATCACAGAAAAAATACATTTCAAAAAGCTATTATTTTGGTTACCTGGGAATTTAGTGGGGGGTGGGATAAAAGAACACTAACTTAGAGGAACTGATTGATGTGCATTAAGTCTACACTCTGTAAAACTTGGTTTCAGGCCATGGATTCAAGTGTTTGGTGGATAGTCTTGCTCCTATGCCCTTAATGTTAATAAGGCTTATCTCTCTTTATACAACGAAAATATAATGTATATTTTAAATATTTCACTATCTTCTAATAGCAACACAGTAATGAGACATAATATATTTAAGGCCCAAATAATAGAGCTCAAAGTTTAAAAATCTGTAATATTATAAAATCATATATACATAGTTTTTTATAATAAACAATATTTATTAGTATTCACTTGGTGTCTATTATAAAAAATCAATTTCCTTCTTTGGGGCCTTACTTTGAAAAACCATACTTTAGGCAAAAAAAACAACAACAACCCTTCATGGATTACTGCCACGCTTAATGAGGAAAGTAGTGTAATATAGGTACCTTCTAAAGAAATGATTACTCAAACAGAAAGAATAGAGAAACCCAGCAAAGCATGCAAAGAGCCAAACTAGAAATGAAAATCAAATTAAGGGCCTTGTGAGAGTGAGCAACACCTTCACCCATGTGAGGGGGCTGGGCAGCGCTTCTCCTGTCTGCCTAGTTTCCTACAGATATGCTCTTTGGATACCTGGGTCCTAAAGGCCTCACATTTCAAAGGCTTCTTACTTAGTCCTCAACAGGTTCCTCAATATGTTGCAAATATACTGTATTTCTGGCAAGGCCTATACCCCTCATCTCCTAAACCTTCTCTGATGGTGTCAGACCTGCATGGATAAGACTTGGGCACCTTGGGGCAGGAGGGAGAGACAGAGGAATGTTTATGGGGCCTGTGCATTGTACTAAGTGCATATTGTACCTGATGCACAGTTTTCTTTCTGCTCAGTCCTGGCCAGCAATGAAAGACAATGTAAAACCCAGTATTAGAAGACATGTCCCAAACTTGGGAATGGGTGAAAGAGTACTCTCTCAGGGCAATGCTAAGCTTGACTTAATACGGATTGCACTATTTTGCAAATCTTAGATGCAAAAATTAACCCAAAGATTTTGTCTAGTAGAGATGCAAATGATGTCTCTTCAATAAAATAGATAATCCTCAAGATTATGGTTGATGGCTCTGGAAGACATTTACCAGTTTTGCATCTAACTCACAAATCTTATTATAACATCTCTTTTGAAGTTGCCATATATACCTAGCTCCCCAAATAGTTTTTAGACAGTAACATTTGACTAGTTTCCTCATTAATTAATAAGTTAAATAAAATATCTAATTAATATTTGTTTATATTATGTTGTTATGTAATATTTTTAGCATTTGAAAATTATTCTTTAATACCACATAGCTCCAAATTGAGAGAATTTCTACAAAATAATTGGCCTATACTCTTAAAAATGTCAAGATCATGAAAAACAGAGAAAGGCTGAAGAATGGTTACAATCTGGGAGGAATCTGACAGATAAATACAAACAGTAATCCTGGGTCAGATCCTGGACCAGAGTGGTTTGGTTATTTTTTGTTTGTTTTTATTTCATTGTAAAGGGAATCATTGAAATAATTAGTAACACTCTTATAAGATCTACACATTAGATAATAGAATTTAATCACAATCACTGTTAATTTCCAATGTTAATTTCATGGTACTATGATTATGTAATAAGAAATGCACACTAAAATATTTAAGTGTAATAGCCATCAAGTCTGCAAGTTACTATCAAATAATTCAGAAATGAACAATCCACAAATATTATTTATAAGTGATACAATGTCTAAAAATGTGTGATGAAGATAGCATCAGTTGGTAAATTGATAAAGGGTATGCTGGAAATCTTTGTACTGTTTTTATAACTTTTCTATGCCTAAAATTTTTTCAAAGTAAAATTTTTAAAATAACATCACTTAAATAAGAATCAAGTTAGAAAATGCGTAAGTCATGGATTGAGGATCCTCAGTAATATCACTAATAAAAAAAAAACTCTCCATAATCTCCCTGGTTTCTGCAAGCTTTCATGATGCAAGCTTTTTTTCTAACTGAAGCTTGGAAAGATTCAGCACTGTCATCTGATTGCTCTTCCCGTGACTTTGCTGATACCAGATGCTGTTTTTCACTATAGACATGGATTGGAGGTTTTCCAACTTCTTCCTTGGGACCCACCAAGGGAGAGAGGGCTGTGCGGTAGGGTGGAGGCCTGACAGTGGGGCTGAGGGGATGAGAAGATGGGGGTGGGAACCAATGGGCATGATTTATTTACACATTGACCATTTATTGACCATCCATTGGCCATTTCTACCATTGTGTTTTGATACAATAGTGTAATTCAGGCAGAAAGAACTGCTTGGGCAGAAATAATTATGGCTCTATCAGCCAAGTTAATTTTATAAAAATTTTGGAAGAACTACATGTAAAGTAATACTCTATTACATATTTCTGTGGATGCAGGCAAACTATAAAATGGTGAGACAGAGAGAAAAGTAAAGATGAAAGAGGGGAGAGAAGAGAGATTAGATGAGAGGACACTAAATAAACAGGCAGACTCAGGGTTTGCTGGTGTCCAGTGGACTTATTGTTATGCACAATTGAAAACTCTAATCTGCTTCTTCAACCTCACTGTCTCTCAACCCGGCCACTTGGACAACGCCAGGAATGACAGTCCTGCCCCTGTTAATAAGATTCTTAATTAGCTTAGCATTGTGTTTGACACCAAAAATTCACTGTGGAGTTAGGAACCAGTTTGTTAGGAATGTTGCAAACTATAAAAATCTAAAAGGTTTTAAAATATTAATAGTATTTGAATGGTTTTCTCCCAGATGGCCACACAGCTGACTACAGTTCTTTCCTAGAACCCTCTGCTGTTTATCCTCCAAATGTCCCCAGTATAGAGCAGCTTTAATCTTTTGTTGCTGCTGTAAAATTTGATCTACTATGGGACAACATAACTGTCAGTACCTGGATGTATGGAGTGAGAAGCGGACAGAATAATCCAGGATGGTTGTCACTAATCATTCAGTTTATGGCCCAGTGATAATGGGATTCCTGATTATTAGCAAAACCCCTCACACTGGAAGCTGCTTAGCTTGGAGCCCAGGAATGTGGCTGCGTCAGGAAGAACTGGCACTGGTAGGGGCAAGAGAGCCTCACTTTCTGCCTATCTGTTCCGGGCCCCCAATCTATTAAAGGCTTATGAGTGCTTACTGCACAATTTCAGTGGTGCCAAGCAGAAAGGAACAGCAGTTTGATCTGAAGGATTTAATTCTGTTTTGTACATGTTCTTGTAAAAGTTATGAAAAGGGGTTGTGAATTCAAATATAATTCATAGGAGTTACTGTCCTGGTGTTCGGGTTTTCTAGCAGTGCTGGAAGGCAAGCCCAGGTGATGTCCCAGGTTATATGTGCAGACAACAAGAGTGAGCGAAAAAGAAAAAGAAGCCTGCCCGGCATGGCTCAGTGGTTGAGCATCAACCTATGAACCGAGAGGTCATGGTTTGCTTCCTGGTCAGGCTACATGCCCAGGTTGCAGGCTCAATCCCCAGTGTGGGGCATGAAAGAGGCAGCCGATCAATAATTCTCTCTCATCACTGATGTTTCTCTCTCTCTCTCTCTCTCTCTCTCTCTCTCTCTCTCTCTCCCTCTCCATCTCCTTTCCTCTCTGACATTAATTTTAAAAAGAAAGAAAAAGAAGTGAAAAAAGAGGAGACAGAGAAGAAGAATGAGAGAGTTGAAAGAAAGGGATAAGAACCAGAGAGGAGGGGAAGAGAAAGAATAAAAGGTAAAGAATAAGAAGGAGAAGGAGTAGTTCAAGAAAAAGGAGAAATGGGATATGAGAAAGAAGAGGTTGTTGTGTGCTTAAAATTCTCCATGAATCAGGAAACATTCCATCCCCAAAATGGAGATATTCCTGCTTCCTGTCTCATCTTTGGTCCAGAGTTTTGTCTTTCCTAGACAATGCTCAGAAGGGCATAAGCAAGGTTTTCCTCCTTTATGCTCCCTTTCCTCTGTTTTCATAGCTGACAAAACTATTTCTGACTGGCAGAGGATGTTTCTTTAGCAGGTGGGGCAGTTTATTTCACGGTTGTGAGGGTGAGAGGTTTGGGATGCAGTGTTGGTTGCACCTCTTGACTTCAAATGCAGTGGGGGACAAGTTTCCTGACTTCCCACTACACACACACCTGCAGAGTCCTCAGCTTTTCTGTCTCAGGATTTTATCTGAAGCCCTGGTCACATGCTCAGCCTGTGTCTGCAAGCTCTTTCCAGAAGGGCATACATGTGAATGTCCCCAGAGTCAATGCTCGACCCTTGTGGGATGGGAGTTGTGGAATAGATATTTCCAACTCATGTTCTTGGTAGGGACAGTTCTGAGGTAAATTTACAGTTTCTCAGAGAATCCCCAATGAAAATGAGCCCCAGATTTGTTTTGATCCACACCTGAGGATTATGTTTATTTGTGTTTATTGATTTTTAGGGAAACAGGAAGGGAGAAAGAGAGACATTGATCAGTAGAAACATCCAGCAGTCACTGACTAGGTATATGCTCTGACCAGGAATCGAACCTATAATCTTTTGGTGTATGGGATTACTCTCCAACCAACTGAGCTACCCAGCCAGGCCATGTGCTCCAGTTTTCAACAGCTTTCTTTCCAATTTTACTCTCCCCACTTCCTCACTTTTGTTTCCTGTTATCACTTTCCAAATAAATTGCACTCTGTATTGACTATATTTTCTAATTTTCTGTATTCTTGATGTTCTGGCATCAGGGACCTTGCTGACCATGGCTAGGCAATTTTTAAGAGGTGGTAAATGACTTGCTTAGGAGCATGCCTTTAATATGCAAAACAACAAATCCAAAGACCCAGTCCTCAAAACCACCTCCCTATCTGGCTCTTACACTCCAGCAAGTAAGATTCCTCTGTTCTAATCATTTCAAAGTCAGATACTAGACAATTCTCCACTGTCCCTCTACCCAAGAGCCCACTAAAATTACTTAAACTAGCCAATCACAAGCCTGCTGGCACTGCCTTGTCTTGCATTTCCCTCAGAAACCACAATAAAGGCTCTTTTCCATGCTTTTCCCTCCCTTCTGTCTCCTGACCAATCCTGGGGGTTCCTCATGTGGCCCCTGCATGGCAGCCCAGCCCCCTCCATGGCAGGGTGTGCCCCCTCCACTTAGGAACTGTGAGTAGCAAACTGTCGTTTCCATGGCAATAATCTCCCCATATGTTGACCTTATATACCTACATAATAATAAAAAAAACCCTACATTTTAAAACACTCCCAAATTCTTATCTTATATTCAGTTTGCAGAAGAATCCAAATAAAGAATGATTATTACTTTGAAATATTTGCTAAGTGAATGAATGAAAAAGAATGATGCTACAGAGGAAGACAGGGGACAGCCTCCAAGTCAATGGCCTTTCTACAGAGGGGCCTAAAATAGGGAGTGACCATCGAGCTCATCTGCTGGGTCACTGGACCAAATGCCTCCTGGCTTCACAGCATCTACTTCCTTATTAGCCATCCTTTCTCTCCTTCAGATATCTGGGACAATCGTGAACAGTAAGTAGCTTGCAATATAAGATGCCAGAAGGAGAGAATAGACAGAAATTAAGAAAATCTACTTAAAAGAAATACATACAGTCCTTGTTAGGGAACAGATTTCCCATTTTTATTTTTAAACTGAGAGTACATTATAGTTATATTTTAAACATACATAAGAAGAGGATAAAAAATGAAAGTCAACCCGAGTTAAAGAGAAAGCAGGAAGTGGTACATATTTGGGCCTTTCTGTGAGAAAAGAGGACATTTTTCATCCTAGGCCCCAGGGTATCTGTTAGTGCTCTGGGAGAGGTAATTCATTAAATGGACTTAAGGTTAATGCGCCTTCAAAAGAGAGCAATTTATCTCCTCTTCTCCAATAGGATCAGGCCAGGAGGTGCTACAGTTCAAAAAATGTTATCCCGGTGAGATACTCCTGTAATGATCTTGGGTCCCCTAACTTCCGCTTTCTCATTCATTATACCCAGATGACTAATGCAGGATGGGAGGGTGTGGGACTTTCTCCTGGAGGTGTGAGTACTTAAGTTCTCTCCTGAACACCAGGAAATATTTATATTCTGATTTATCTATTAGTCCTCAGATCCCAGCCCGACCAAAGTGCAGCAGGGCGGTGTCAAAAGGCAGGATATGCTAGTTTAAATGGGTTGAAGTGAACCTAGAATAATATTAGGTCTATTTTAGAAAAAAACAGTTACAATGCTATTATAAAATCTGCTGAGTCAACCAAATGAAACCAGGCAAAATATAGGAAGCCATGAGTGAATTTTTTTATACAAGATTTCCAAAAGTCTGGTTTTATTTTCCTCAGAAAAATTCATGTATTAATTCAACCTTTCTCTCTTTCTCAGTACATACACACATGCATACATATATCCATACACATATATGGATGAAGCCATAACATGCATAAAGTTACACACACATGCATCCATACATTCTTATACTTCTGCCTCCTGCCTCCATGGTTCCTGCCCTGGAAGGGAAGATGTGTGCGTATGAGAGAATTATGATGATATAATCAGTTCTGTGTAACAGTAAGTGGTGTGCAAAAAGCTATGGAGAACTGGAGAGCAGCAAGTGGAGAATAAGTAATTCTGACTCGAGTGACTTAGATCTTGATTTGGAGGTGAGTCAAGGATAAAATCCAAAGTAATAAGCCAGCATTTCTCAACTCTTGAGTATACCCTTAGAATATCCCCAGGAGCTTAAAAAAAAATGACAACACTTGGATTCTCCACCTAGCAACTTAGATTCAACTGGCCCAGGGTGGGCCCCAGGCATTTGACTTGCCTCTGCTCTGTTTTATCAGCACCTAAAAAATGCCTAAAATATATTTGCTGACCACACAGTCCCCTAAATATTGGGGGAAAGGACTGGATAGAGGGCAAGAAGTGACTTTGAGTCTTGCTCTCTTCCTGGAGGTCAGGGTTATGTGTTTGTGGCTGGAAAGGGAAGACCTGGCTGCCTGGCTCAGTCCCAGGGTAGTTTTAAATAGACAGTGCAGTAGTTCAGTGACACCTCTGGAGGCACAGCTCTGTGGGTGATGAAAGGGTGCAGGCAAAGACTTCTACTGTTGCCACAGAGCGTAAGAGTGACTGTTTCTTCCCCAAGTCAGATTCTATGAGCAAAATATTTCAGAAGAATATACCCACGTGCGCATACACACAGAGTTTTACTCTATCAGTCACTGTGGGGTAGGCTAAATTCTGATAACCTCCAATCCAGGGGCTTAATATCATAAAAATGTATTTTCCTCTCATGCTACATGTTCAATACAGGTCAGCTAACTGGCTTGTTTACAGTAGTCAGTCAGGTATTCAGGCTGGTGGAGGCTCCCAGTTGGAGAGGGTTTTTCATTATTACCATCTCAGGAAGAAGGAAATTTACATGGTGAATTGTGCATTAGCTCAACACTCCCACCAAAATAAACTCTGTCACTTCTGCTCACGTTCCATTGGAAAAATCAAATTGTGTGTCCATGTTGAACCTGAAAGAGGGTAGGAGAGTGCAATCTTAGCAAAAGGCTAAAAGGCAGGGAGCCAGAAATATTTGATAAATAGCAGTGATGACTATGACATTTACCAATAAACAACAGTGAAATTCCATTGCATTTGGAGTTTATGTAAGTTTAGCTAAATTCTAATCTACTGCACAAAGGCTGAACAACTTCAAAAAGAGCTAGAATAAGTTCTTACTATTTAAAGGGGAAAAAATTACAAATTGCCAGACAGGTTTGCTACATGTATTTCAAAGTTAAAAAAACCCATATTCCTTTAGGAACAGTGCCTTATAAATAAGGTCATTGTCATAGATGACAGCTCACTTAAAGAATCACATACCAACCACAGAGGGTTTTCATCACCCGAGTCTCACAGAGTAATAAATGTTTCACAATGCACTGGAGGCATCATCTTATGACCTGGGCTTACAATGAGAAACGCACATCTTCCAAAAGCATGAAGAGAAGAATAAGGGCTTTCACATGAAGTGAGCAGTGCTACATCCAAAAAAGTAGTCTGGCTTCATTGGAAACTGTCCAACATGAGAACGAGGGCCTTTTCCAGATACTGGGATCGAAACGCCTTTAAACCAGTTAACCCTATAGATTAATGTGCTCACCACACTAGGTGCGTCTTTGGGGATACTGGGATTTGAACACACACTTTTATGGATATTTTATATTATTATTTCAGCACAGATTAGATGCTTTCCATTTTGTCTGCTATTTCTTTCAACACTGACTTCTTTTCAGGATGGTGGAGCGTGGAATAAGCTCTGCTGGGCACACCCTCAGTGAATTGTGCGCTTAGGGAAGCAAAGGGTCAGCTTGCTTTCTCAAGCATAAACCCACCTAGAGAGTTGAGGTCAAATCAGATTGGGATAGCCTATGTGAGAACTTGAAGACTTTATAGAAAAGTGTCCCAATCTAAGCCCCCATCTTACCATTGAGTTTTCTTTACCTAGATTGATATTCTAAGTTTTATAAAAATCCCATTATCAGGTTTCTGAAAGTATCTATTATATTAGTGTGCAGGAGACTGGATGGGTTGGGAGTCCAGGATAATTAAAGATATTAGAAGGAATAGAAGGAAAAGAAATAAAACAACTGATTTTTCAATCTTCATCGTGGTACAATAACAATAAATGAGCCAAACACTGAACAACCAATTTCTGAGAACACAGAACAAACTGCTTACTTGTGGATAATTATGAGACAAATGAACAAATAGCAGGCTCAGAATATATTAAAACCTTAAAGGGGAAATGTAATTCATGATAACGATAAAAATGCTAAGTATTTGCAAAAACAATTACAACATGTTTGTCTCCAAAGGTCTCAGTTTTTAATGTTCCTTTTCAGAAACATCATTTGAGTTTAATCCAAAGGCACAGGAAAGATATATGGTTGGTTTCTTCCTTAAATGGACTGAATGCCCACATAAAAGCTGCTGGTGATCACTGGGAGGTGTTCCAGAGTACATTGAAATGGTCCCAAACAACATGTGCAGAAGTGGAGCTGTCTCCTTGTCCAATAGTCTTAAACATTGGGCTTCCTTTCCTCTTGGCCAAATGATCCATTACTGATCTATCGCCCTTGGGTTTGTTTAAAGCAATTGAAAAGTGATTTGTATGTGACCTATTCTCCTTTATTTTTTTATTTATTTTTTGTCCTTTATGACTTTAGTGCCTTGGTACAAAGTATGTTTGAATCTGCCCAGTTACAAGTATCACAGAATTCACAGCTGGAAAAGATCTGATGTCATAACAGAGAGGAAATGTTATCTGCCTAAAGTCACAACGTGCAAAATAAAAAACCCAGTCCACTGGACTCCCAAGCAGCCTCCTAACGCTAGCTCATGGTCAGTTAGGTCTAAGGCAGGGCAGTTCCAACCTTTATTCATGCCACTAGCTTCTTTGGTGGTCTGGACAAGCTGTGGACCCTTGCATAGTCATATTTTCAACTAAGATTACAAAGGAAACATTGTATTAATATATACTTCTTAAATATATAGTTTTTTTTTTAACAATTCTATAAAATGCTAACATATGCATAATTATTAGTAAGACAAAATGTAGTTGAATTTCTAATATCTAAGATAATTTTGAGGCAGTGATGTACATAAATGAGATTTTTGAGCTATCTGCAATGGTGCAATGTGATGTGAAAATATCTGTGATTTCTATGCCTGGCCAAGTATCAGGCACTGCTGTGACTTTTGTGGAATGGAACTTACATTCATTATCCAGGACATAGTAAATTTTAGTTAGAAGTTAGTGAATATGCCCTAGCCAGGTGGGCTCAATGGATGGAGCATCAGTCTAGGGACTGAAGGGTCCTGGGTTCGATTCTGGTCAAGAGCATATACTTCAATTGCAGGCTTGATCCCAGCACTGGTTGGGGAGTGGGGCATGAAGGAGGCAACCAATCAATGTGTCTCTCTCACATTAATATTTCTCTATTTCTGTCTCTCCCCCTCCTTTCCACTCTCTCTAAAAATCAATGGAAAAATATCCTCAGGTGAGGATTAAACACACACACAAAATAAAAGAGAGAGAGAGAGTAGTTAGTGAACAATAAAAATGCCACTTTTTTTTCTAAAGATGCCACTTCATGGATACCTGGTTTCTAATCCCTGATGCTAGATTTATCAGTTCAACAACACTGGAAAGAGCATTCACACATTTACCATTATGATAAGTGAGCATACCACCACCAACTAATACTTATTTAGCACCTCTTGCCTGCTTACGAGGATGCCAAGTCCAGAAAAAAAATACAGCGTATGGTTCCTGCTATGTGAAATGGAGAATATAATCAGGAAGACACCCACACATATAGAGATTTAAAAACATTCATCTCAAGAGGACATCAGAGTTCAGATCACTGCAGAGCAAGGCTGTCTAGATTCTGGTGTTAATTCAATGGTAAATACATAATTGCAGATGTAAAAAAACATGGGTATTAGTCTGTGTTTGCTGACTGCCTAATGCAACAACTATAATGGGGGAGGGAAAAAATCAATGGCACAAGTAATTTGAAAATTTAGGTAGAGAGCCACACACACAAGGCAGCTCCTGAAAAAAAAAAAAAAAAAAGTGAAGCAATATATCACCAAGGTGCAGACTAAACAGACACAATTTCAGGGGGTTCCAGAAGAAAAGGTGCTTTCACTTCATGCTCAGCACAAAGGGAGGTCTCTGGGCAAAGACTCCATTGTTCTTGGTTTATGGTCACTTTCCATCCATCTGCAAAAACACACATCTACCCCAGTCTTTTGCTGATATAAGTGGTTCCAAATTTCATTCCTAGGCTGGCAAACAAGGAGTCATTTCTTATGAGTGAGTGATATATGATACCACATTCCTAACTTTTTCTCTCCCAAATTTCCACAGAAGTTGAATGGCCACTTTGAAAG
The DNA here is from genome assembly GCF_028538775.1 of Myotis yumanensis. NCBI lineage: Eukaryota > Metazoa > Chordata > Mammalia > Chiroptera > Vespertilionidae > Myotis > Myotis yumanensis. The sequence continues at coordinate 20,813,259 of NW_027223758.1, forward strand.
TTAATGATAAATGGTGGAAACTCATTTCCTTCTGGTATTGGTGTTAGAACAAGACTCATTTAGCAAACAACAGATTGTCGATTCTGAACTAAACAGGGGAATGGCATCTGGTTCATAGTTTAGAAGCTGAGATTTCTTTTGCTTCTACTGAATACATTCAATAATAAAAGGGAGGGAGGCCCTGGGTAATTTTAACTTCGTTATCGGGGCATCTAAATTATTACATTTATAAATAAATTACAGAGTAAATTTAATAATAGGTAGTAGGTATTCAAAACTGACTTCCTTTAAACAGTTCCTAAGCTAATAATGACTAAACTAGCTAAGAGTATGACATAATTGCCTTGAAACCTAACCTGAGCCATTTTAGTCCAGATAAATGATACAGCATGTTGCTTAAATGAAATCAGCACTTGTTACACAGTCAGGAAACTGTAATTTAAGGCTAAATGTTGTGAATTGTTTGAAGATAACCTATTTGGGCATCATAGAATGAGCCACCATAGAAATTTTGGAGAAGCAGAAAGAATAGAATTCAAAGGAAATGTATATTATCATAGACCAAAAGTTTCATTAAAATCTTATAAGCTGCTGAACACTAATTTTTCTTCTCAACCCAGAAGTCTGTGTTTATAACTTTCCTATTAGAAACTCATTCATTCATCAATTTGACAAATGTTTATGGGCACCCCTAGAGGCTAGGTAGGAGGGAGGACACACAGATGATGAATAAAGCATAATCTAGGTTCTCAGGGATCTTGCATTACAGTTACAAGATAAGACCTGGGAATAATCAACCAAGTGTCAAGCTCCACATGGTAAAAGGGCACGGTTTCAGCTCTGCCTCCAATGCATTAAGGAGTCCATTAAAGCCCCCATCATATTACTATGCAGTTATTTAGATGTCCGTCTCCCTACTGAAGCATCAGCTCCTAAAAGATACAGAAGATTCTTATCACAGTGTCCCTTTTGTCTACTATATAACTGGCAGGTACATTTTAAGCATATAGTAATTGGGTGGATGGACAAGCTTGTTTCTAATTAGTATTATCAGGGAATATTTATGGATTAGTTTGATTTTTAAATGGGCCCTTGAAAACCAGTTTGCTATTTTCATCCTGGTTGATTTCCCAGGGTTGTCCACATCTGGGTGGGATCAGGTGACTAAGTTCTGGCCAATGTGGATGAAAGGTATGAAGGCCACTCTCAGGCCTGGCCAGGACACGTCCTGCTAGACCTTCTGTCCAGGGGTTTAGAAGTAGACGACTTGAGATGGTGGAAATCACATGTTGGAAGAAACCTAAATCCCTGAGTTTACTGCTTGCAGGAGAGTCCCCCATAGGAACATACACATTGTTCTTTGAGTGAATGAGAAACAAACCTTTGCTGTGTTAAGTCACTGGGATTCTGGGGTTGTTTGTTACAGCAGCTAGCCTATTCTGACTAATACAGCTGGGGGCAGTATTAATGAACAAGGTCATTCCTTTTGGAGGGAATGGCATGAGCTAGATCCATAAATGCATGCAGAAAGGAACCAACTCCAATGTTGCCACTAAAAAGACAATTGTTCCCTTAGCTTATTTTCAGAGTTAGAATATAATAAAACAGAGGTAGTGCGCATAGGGGTCAAATCTGTTCCTTAGAATGTTTTGTTTGGCCCACATTGTGTTGGTCCACACAGTATTACTAGTATAAAAAGTTGAACTTGACGTTGCCAGTAATTTTTAAAAGGAGAACATGTTTCTTAAGTTTTTGTTTTTTAAATCAGCTGTCCCAAATTATTCAGACTGAATAGCATCTGATCTCTTTAAACAAAATCTGGGTTCTCTACTTTTCTACAATGCCCACCACTCCCAGCTACCTCACACCCAACCTGTTTACTAATATGTGACCTGCCCAGTTCTGGCAGATATTTGAGTTTCCACCCCTTCCTTTAAGTCACTGGGGATTGAGGTTGCAGGCCCATGTGTTGACTGTGTGTTTATTTTATGAGTTATACTTATCTTGTTCAGGATATTGGCTCCATAGAAATATATGCACTTTCTTAACATTTTCTGGTGAGAGAAAGCAAAAGTGCTCACGATGCAATTGGAAACGCCACAAGCCTTTTTACCCTGGATGATGCCCTCTATTTGGGGCCAATGACAATGTGGCTAGTTTAGCCATTGCAATAGAGACCAGACAATTTTATTCTGTCCATTTCTACATCAAAGATAATTTTCTCAGAAAGGATCATTTTATTTGAGTAGATGCTGGAATTTGAGGTGAGGGGTAGCGGGGAAGCAATAATCGAGAAATATTTTCTGGATGCAATATAGTAAACTAGATGTCATTTTCAATTGCTGAGAAATGGAAATGTAGAATTATTGGAATTCCCAGTGAAAACAAGATTCAAATCCACCAGGTTTTTTTTCCCTTTCCTTTCAATTGTCACAAGAGGTATAAGTGTATTCTAAAATCCTGGGATGTGGCCACACTTCAATATGGTCTAGTCAAGTCAAGAAATGCAACAAAGCATCTTTATAGATTGCAGTGGAAATGGGAATGGGAGGAGATAAGGGAGTTTGTGCAAACAAATATAGTTATGATTTTCTAACAAAGTAAAACAAGTAAAGCTTCCAATTGGGGAGAAATGATGCACTAACCATGTAGCCCATGATGATATTTTAATTTGTGCCTCTTCTGGTGGGTACCTGTTTGCATATTTTAATAGACATCACACTAGCCCCGGCTGGTGTTTCTCAGTGGTTAGAATATCAGCCTGTGCACCAAAGGGTCATGGGTTTGATTCCCAGTCAAGGACACATATCTGGGTTGCAGGTTTGATCTCTGACCTGGTTGGGGCACATGGCTGAGGTAACCAATCTATGTGTCTTTCTCACGTCAATGCTTCTCTCTCCCCTCTCCCTCCGTCCCTCACTTCCACTCTCTCTAAAAATCAATGGGAAAAAATATCCTCAGGTGAGGATAACCATAAATAAATAAATAAATAAATAAATAAATAAATAACAAAATAGAAATCACACCAGTGAAAATATAGGTATGCTTAAGATGTAGCTTTATAGTTGACACCTCCTAAATACTGCATCAGTTTTATCTCCCCAGTGTAAGTTTCTGAGTGATTGAATGAATGAGTGGATAAATGAATGCTGTATGAATAAATGAATGTTATAAAAGTATCAACCTTACTATACAAATCCAGCTGTCCCTAGTGTTTTCCCAAAGCAAACCAGGAAGTCTCCTAAAATATTGATGGAAAGAGATGCCTAGGGGAACACACCTGTTTGCCTCTAAGTTATAAATAATGCTACTCTGCTCTGAGTGCCAGAAAAGATACATTTCTGTGCTCATTGATATAAATTATTCTTCCCTCATTATGGTCTAATGAGCCAAGATTGGGAAAACCTGGATTCAGAATCTTCTACTCCAGAAAAATCAGTTAGGTGCTCATGACTTTGCTTAGCTGATTTTTGATGGCCCATATTTTTACACATTTCCCCACCACCTCTAGTCACAGGTAACCAGAATGTTAATGTTCCAGACATTTATACCAGAAATTAGAGCCAGCATCGCACTTACTGGTAGCCTCATCACTCCAAATAACCCATTTAATTTTTTAGTACCCACTCTCTCCCCTCCTATCCCCTACTAAATGCTTTTAGTTTTGTTACTCTGGGAAGGAAGCTTAGGAAAATGTATATCTGAAGCATAACAGAGGAGAAGTGATAAAAATTAAATGCAATATTTTGTTTTAGCATCTGTTCTTTCGCTAATCTACGAATCTGGCTTAAGCTATTCGTTCTATTCAATTCCATGGCAGAGCAGATGTGAAGAGCCCTGTGCCCCAGGGGCATGAAACAGCCACCTATATTGAAACAAGTCATTTTTCCATAGTGATAAATTGACTCTCAAGGAAAAGAAATTTATCCTAATCAGAGTATTCACTGAATTTAGGAAATAAGAACCTCAAAGGAGGCAAATAATCTTCTTCAAGGACATAATTAACTGCAAAAGCACAGGCCTATCGTTGCCGAGAAGAAGAATTTCTTTAGCTCCCAGCATTGTGCTGTAAGGTTCATGCTGGTGCCATTACAAAGGCAAAGCCAAAGGATGCACATGGTGAAATGCATAAACATATAAGGTAACGAGAAGGAAAATGTTTCGCAGGTCCTTGAATGTAAAAATTTACAACATCAGAAAGCATTTCTAGAAAGTATTAAAGTAAGAAATACCATCTATAGGAATCTAAGGATGCTATTCAAAAACAACACTGAAAAAAGTACTAACTGGCCAGTTTTTAAATTAGAAAAGAGGCTGTCTAACATAGTATATTTAAGAGGAAAGGAAATTTTTTTTTTTTTCGCTTAAAGTATTACAAAGGGTATTACATAAGTGTCCTTTTTTCCCCCCCACCCTTGACAAACCCCTACCCTCCCTTACCCCCCAGTGTCTTATGTCCATTAGTTATGCTTATATGCATGCATACAAGTCCTTCGGTTGATCTCTTACTCCCCTCCCTCCTGCCCCCCAACTCTCTCTGGCCTTCCCACTGCAGTTTGACAATCAGTTTGAGGCAGCTCTGCCTCTGTATCTATTATTGTTCAAAAGTTTGTAATGGTCTTTATTATCCATGAATGAGTGAGATCATGTGGTATTTTTCCTTCATTGACTGGCTTGTTTCACTTAGCATAATGCTCTCCAGTTCCATCCATGATGTTGCAAATGGTAGGAGTTCCTTCTTTTTAACAGCAGCATAGTATTCCATCGTGTAGATGTACCACTGTTTTCTGATCCATTCATCTACTGATGGGCACTTAGGCTGTTTCCAGATCTTAGCTATGGTGAATTGTGCTGCTATGAACATCTGGGTGCATATATCCTTTCTGATTGGTGTTTCTGGTTTCTTGGGATATATTCCTAGAAGTGGGATCACAGGGTCAAATGGGAGTTCCATTTCCAATTTTTTGAGGAACCTCCATACTGCCTTCCATAGTGGCTGCACCAGTCTGCATTCCCACCAGCAGTGCACAAGTGTTCCTTTTTCTCCACATCCTCTCCAGCACTTGTCGTTTGTTGATTTGTTGATGATGGCCATTCTGACAGGTGTGAGATGGTACCTCATTGTTGTTTTGATTTGCATCTCTCGGATGATTAGTGACTTTGAGCATGTTTTCATATGTCTCTTGGCTTTCTGAATGTCCTCTTTTGAAAGGTGTCTATTTAGATCCTTTGCCCATTTTTTGATTGGATTGTTTATCTTCTTTTTGTTAAGTTGTATGAGTTCCCTATAAATTTTGGAGATTAAGCCCTTATCAGATATGACGTTGGCAAATATGTTTTCCCACGAGGTGGGTTTTCTTGTTGTTTTGTTGATGGTTTCTTTTGCTGTGCAGAAGCTTTTTATTTTGATGTAGTCCCATTTGTTCAGTTTCTCTTTAGTTTCAACTGCCCTAGGAGCTGTATCAGTGAAGAAATTGCTTTGGCATATGTCTGAGATTTTGTTGCCTTTGTATTCTTCTAGAATTTTTATGGTTTCCTGTCGTACATTTAAGTCCTTTATCCATTTTGAGTTTATTCTTGTGTATGGTGTAAGTTGGTGGTCTAGTTTCATTTTCTTGCATATGTCTGTCCAATTTTCCCAACACCATTTATTGAAGAGACTATCTTGGCTCCATTGTATGTTCATGCCTCCTTTGTCAAAAATTAATTGAGCATATTGGTTCGGGCTAATTTCTGGACTCTCTATTCTATTCCACTGATCTATATGTCTGTTCTTGTGCCAGTACCAGGCAGTTTTGAGAACAGTGGCTTTGTAATACAGCTTGATATCTGGCATTGAGATCCCACCTACTTTGTTCTTTCTCAGGATCGTTGCAGCTATTCGGGGTCTTTTTTTATTCCAGATGAATTTTTGGAGAGTTCGTTCTAGATCTTTGAAGAAGGCCATTGGTATTTTAATGGGAAGTGCGTTGAATGTATAGATTGCTTTGGGTAGTATGGACATTTTAATGATGTTGATTCTACCAATCCAAGAACATGGTATGTTCTTCCATCTGTTTATGTCTTCCTCTATCTCTTTTTTCAACGTCCTGTAGTTTTCTGAGTAGAGGTCTTTAACCTCTTTAGTTAAGTTTATTCCTAGGTATCTTAATTTTTTTGGTGCGATGGTAAATGGGATTGTTTTTCTGATCTCCCTTTCTGAAAGTTCACTATTGGTGTATAGAAATGCCTCAGATTTCTTGGGGTTAATTTTGTATCCTGCTACATTGCCAAATTCATGTATTAAGTCTAGTAGCTTTTTGATGGAGTCTCTAGGGTTTTGTATGTATAATATCATGTCATCTGCAAATAAGGACAGTTTTACTTCCTCTTTTCCAATTTGGATGCCTTTTATTTCTTCTTCTTGCCTAATTGCAATGGCTAATACTTCCAGTACTATGTTGAACAGGAGTGGTGAGAGTGGGCATCCCTGTCTTGTTCCTGTTCTTAGGGGAAATGGTGTTAGTTTTTGTCCACTGAGTATGATGTTGGCTGTGGGCCTGTCATATATGGCTTTTATTATGTTGAGGTGTGATCCTTCTATTCCCACCTTTCTGAGAGTTTTTATCAAAAATGGGTGTTGGATTTTGTCAAATGCTTTTTCTGCATCAATTGATATGACCATGTGGTTTTTTTCTTTCAATTTGTTTATGTGATGTATCACATTTATTGATTTACGGATGTTGTACCATCCTTGCATCTCTGGGATAAATCCTACTTGGTCATGGTGGATGATCCTTCTGATGTACTGCTGGATCCGATTTGCTAAGATTTTGTTGAGGATTTTGGCATCTATGTTCATGAGGGATATTGGCCTGTAATTCTCTTTCATTGTGATGTCTTTACCTGGTTTTGGTATTAGGGTGATGATGGCTTCATAGAATGAGCTTGGAAGCGTTCCTTCCTCTTGAATTTTTTGTAGTAGCCTGAGGAGGGTAGGTTTTAGTTCTTCCTTGAATGTTTGGTAGAACTCCCCTGTGAAGCCGTCTGGCCCTGGGCTTTTGTTTGCTGGAAGCTTTCTGATGACTGCTTCAATTTCTTCCATAGTTATTGGCCTATTGAGGTTTTTAGATTCTTCCTGATTGAGTTTTGGAATGTTGTATTTTTCTAGGAATTTGTCCATTTCCTCCAGGTTGTCTAGTTTGTTGGAGTAGAGTTGCCCGTAGTATTGTTTAACAATCATTTGTATTTCTGTGGGGTCTGTTGTTATTTCGCCTCTATCATTTCTGATTTGGTTTATTTGGGACCTCTCTCTTTGCTTCTTGGTGAGCCTGGCTAGGGGTTTGTCAATCTTGTTTATCCTTTCAAAGAACCAGCTCTTGGTTTCATTGATTTTCTGTATTGTTTTTTTGGTCTCTATTTCATTGATTTCTGCTCTAATCTTTATTATCTCCTTCCTTCTGCTCACTCTGGGGTTTTCTTGTTGCTCTCTAATTCTTTGAGTTGTAGAGTTAGATGATTGACTACCCTTTTTTCTTGTTTTTTGAGATAGGCCTGTAGAGCTATAAACTTACCTCTCAGGACTGCTTTCATTGTGTCCCAGAGGTTTTGGATTGTTGTGTTTTCATTGTCATTAGTGTCCAGGATGTTTTTAATTTCTTCTTTGATGTCATCGGTAACCCAATCAATATTTAATAACATGCTATTCAGCTTCCAAGTGTTTGAGTATTTTGGGTTGTTTTTATTGTAGTTTATTTCTAACATTATGCCATCGTGGTCTGCGAAGAAGCTTTTTATGATTTCAATCTTCTTGAATTTGTGGAGACTTTGCTTGTGACCCAATATGTGGTCTATTTTTGAATATGTCCCATGAGCACCTGAGAGGAATGTATATTCCGCAGCTGTGGGGTGAAGTGTTCTGAAGATGTCAATTAAGTCCATCTGATCTAGTGAGTCATTTAGGATTGCTGTTTCTTTGCTGAGTTTTTGTCTAGCGGATTTATCCAGTGATGTCAGTGGTGTATTAAAGTCCCCTACTATGATTGTATTGTTGTCGATCTCTCCCCTGATATCTTCCAGAAGTTTTCTTATGTATGTGGGTGCTCCTGCATTGGGTGCATATATGTTTACCAGGGTTATATCTTCTTGTTGTATTGATCCCTTTAGTACTATGAAGTGGCCTTCCTTATCTCTGGTTATGGCCTTCACTTTGAGATGTATTTTGTCAGATATAAGTATTGCTACCCCAGCTTTCTTTTCCTTTCCATTTGCGTGAAAGATATTTTTCCATCCCTTCACTTTCAGTCTGTGTGAGTCCCTTCTAATGAGGTGGGTCTCTTGTAGACAGCAGATGTATGGGTCATGTTTTTTTATCCATTCAGCCACTCTATGTCTTTTGGTTGGAGCATTTAGTCCATTTACATTTAAAATTATTATTGAAAGGTACTTGTTTGTAGCCATTTCTTTTTTTGTGTGTGTGTGTGGCTGTTTTCTTTCTGAGCTTGATATTTCTTCTTTTTACACCAGTCCCTTTAGCATTTCTTGCATGGCTGGCTTGGTGGTGATAAACTCCCTTAGCCCTTTTTTGTCTGTGAAGCTTCTTATTTCCCCTTCAATTTTGAATGATAGCCTTGCTGGATAGAGTATTCTTGGATTCAGTCCTTTGCTTTGCATCACTTTGTAGATTTCCGTCCATTCTTTTCTGGCCTGATGTGTTTCTGTTGAGAAATCATTTGATAATCTAATGGGAGATCCCTTGTATGTTACTTTCCGTCTCTCTCTTGCAGCCTGTAAGATTCTCTCTTTATCCTGAACATTTGCCATGGTAATTATGATGTGTCTTGGTGTGGGTCTTTTCGGGTTCACCTTGTTTGGGACTCTCTGGGCTTGTGTGACTTTTTTCTTCCCCACCTCAGGGAAGTTTTCTGATATTATTTCTTCGAATAGGTTTTCTAATCCATGTTCATCTTTCTGTTGTTCTGGCACCCCTATTATTCGTATGTTGTTTCGTTTCATGTTGTCCCAAAGCTCCCTTAGGCTCTCCTCCTGTCTTTTAATTTTTTTCTCCATTTGCCGTACAGTTTGAGTGTGTTTTGCTTCCTTGTCTTCTAATTCACTAATTCGGTCCTCCGCTTCTCCCAGTCTACTGTTGATACTTTCAATGGAGTTTTTTATTGAAGCTATGTCACTCTTCATTTCTTCTTGGGACTTACTTAAGTTGTTGATTTTTTCATCTGTTTCTTCTAGCTTCTTGCATAAGTAGTTGAGTTTTTCATCTGTTTCTTCTTGCTTCTTGAACATCTGGTGCATGTACTCTAGGAACCTTATTCTGAATTCTTTTTCCGTCATGTTGCATATCTCTGTCTCACTTAGCTGCTTTTCTGGCGAGTCCTCCTTTTCTTTCCTTTGGGGGTTTCTTTGCCTACCCATGTTTGATCTCGCTGACATATGTAGATGTTGAGATGTTCAGTGGCTGCTCCCTGGGTGGCAGGGGCTCCTTGGGTTGTGGTTGCTGCTCAGACGGTTGCGGTAGCAGCTGCTTTCCAGTTGGCAGCAGCTCCTCTGGTGGGTGTTGTTCACAGCTGTGTTGGCTCTTCTGGCTGGTGGGGGGAGGCTTCACGTACAGCTGCTGTTCCACAGACAGAGGGTGTGGTGATCAGGAGGCTGTGGTGATCAGGAGGCTGCGGTGATCAGGGGGCTGCTGTTGCTTGGATCTGCTGCGTTGATTTAAAGGCACAAAATACAACAGAGCAAGGCACAACGTACCAGGCACTGAACACAAGTATATTCACAATATTAATAACCCCAAATAAAGGTGACCACCCGAATTAAGAGAATTAGGGGATAAGGGATAAAGAAGAGAAGAAGATAAAAGAGAGAACAGAAAAGAAAAATAAGAAAAAAACAAACAAAAAAGGAGTGCAAAAATAGAATTGGGAAAAAAGAGGGGGGAAAAAAAGAGAGCGAAAAAAGAGAATGAAGTAGAAGCGGGGAAGAAACTATTGGTATGAGGAGCAAACTCCAATAGAACTGCCACTAATCTCAACAAATTCCAGCAACAGATCCCTGGAGATGAATGCAAACTACAAACCATCAATAATATCCAGAGGGGTAAGGGAAAACAGAAGCACAAAAATAACCGGGGTGGGGTGGGGGAGGGAAGGGAAAAACCAGCAGAAAAAAAAAAAAAAGAAAAAGAAAAAGAAAAACAACCTCACAACCAGTCCTAAAAAAGAAGAAAAAACACAAACAAAACAAACAAACAATTAAAAAAAAAATAAAAAAAAAATAAAAAAAAGCCCAATATATTCAACAATCAAGAAAACAATAGAAAGATAAGAGAGAAAAAAATGTTTGGAAAGTGAAGAAGGATAAAGAATAGGTGTATAAGGATTTAGAGCAGTAGATTGGAAATAGGATATATAAGTAGGGTGGAATTAGACAGGGGGTAAAAAGAGGGAATTGGGAAAGTCTGGAGCAGGAATAGGGTAAGAGAAACAGGACACCAAAAGGGGAAAAGTAAGGAAGAGGGTTTTAGCAAAGAGGTGAAATTGAGATAGGGAAAATTAATGCTAAAGGAACGATGAAAATAGAATGGAGAACACTAATCCCAAAAGAAAATAAAGAGAAAATAAAATGGCACTTTAAAAAATGGTAAAATGGTAGCAGTAATAATACTGGTTAAAAATAAAAATGTGGTAATTGAAAGGGTAAAATCAGGTGATGGAAAAAGAAGAAAAAGAGAAAAAAAAATGGTTTCTTAGTAAAAAGGTGAAAAAATTAAAAAGAAAAAGAAAAAGAAAAAATTTGCAGTAGTGATGGTCTTTCGGTTCTTCTACTCTTCAGCCTGGTTCGCCTTAGTCCTGCCAGGTATTTAGGAGAGTGTTGAATTTGCCTGCATTACACTGTTCCTCCGTGTTGTAAATCACAGTCCTGATTTTAAAGCAGGCCTTATTTGTGATCCAGTCTGCCTTAATTTGTATTCCCCTAAGAGTCAGTTTGTGGCTCAGCCTCTGGGTGGCAGTGTTTTTGGGTTGGCCTCTGAGGCTATACAGCTTCTCTATCCTTTTTTAATCCTTACCCTGCTCTGTGTTGTTGGTGGGACTGAAAATCCCTCTATAGGCCAGACCCTGGTAACTCCCAGGGACTAATCAGCTTGTTTTAATCCTTTATCTCATACAGGGTGGAATCTGGGTGTGGCTGTGCTCCTTGCCTGGGGGGCCGGGGGGAGGAATTCCACCCTCTGGAGGAATGGCTGCCCCAGTCCTGGGCCCAGGAGGGTCTCAGCACTCAATTCGCTGCCACCTCCTCCGGCTCCCCCTCTTTCCTCAGCCTCTCCCCAGATTCCCCTCGTCTGCACCTTCACCCTCTCTTCAGCACAGGTGAGTGTCTGTATCCGAACTGTCCTATGAGCAGGGTTCAGTGAAAACAAAGAAACAGACAAACGCCGGCCGGCCGCGGAAACGCTCCTCTCTTACCGGTCTGGGAAACGCTCCTCTCTTACCAGCACTGCATGGTCTGGGAAACGCTCCTCTCTTATGGGCACTGCATGGTCTGATCAGTTCCTCAGGATGCCCCCTTTAGTCTCAGTTCTCCGCAATCACAAAATCCAAATCTCAAATCTCCTGGCGCCAGCAAACCCGCGGAACTCCTTACCCTGGTCAGGGTCTGTGTCTGTTCCAAGAGACGCGGCTGTCTGCCATGCGGTCTCCCTCCGACTCTCTGGGCTCAGGTCTGGCAAACTTTCCTGCCCAGATCCCTGGTTTTTAACCTTTCCAGGGGAGGTCTGCCCTTCTCGGCTGCAAACCGTCTCACCAGCTGAGTAAATTTGCCAATTCGGGGTGGGTGTTATTAGTTTCAGCTGCTTACTCCGTTTGCTCCGGGACAAGACCTGGGACGCGTCTGCCTATATCGCCGCCATCTTGCTTCTCCGAAAGGAAATTATTTTATAGTATCTATTTTCTTTTTAAATTTTAAGTCACAAGGAATGACCTACTTCCCCAATACGCTGCTTTTGACCTTTGGCCGAAGTCAATGCTTCAGACAAACACTATGTTGATATCTATTTAGAGTAAGAAATATGCTCCTGCCCCTAGGCTCTTGGGATTTTATTCTATGAATTAATAGGCATCATTAGGAAGAAGATATTCAATGCAATATCATACATAATTTCAAATAATGCAAAAAAGCCTAAATGTACAAGAAGAAAATGAATAACTTGCATTCTATCAAATTAATGGAACTATCAAATATAAAGTAATTATAAAGTCAATATGGCAGCATGGAAAATGTTTCTGACATGGTTAATAAAAAATCAAAATATGAAATTGCATTTACAATATGATGATTGTTACTAGGAAAAATATACTATATTTTCCTGATTCTATGATGTCCATTTTGAAGTATGATTTAATAACTATCATATGTAGCCGATAGATCATGTATTACTCAATCAGATTTTACAAGTTTTTAATAAAATATTAAGGTAGCATTTCTTTATTCATATATTATGTTTAAACTTAATAAACTCCTAAAATACATCATAGAAACTTAATAATCAAAAATTTTTCCAGATATATTGAGACATGACATATAACATTGTATAAGTTCAAGGTGTATACCACAATGATTTGGCATGTATATAATGCAAAATAAGTTTAGTTAACATCCATTACCCCACATAGCTATTTTTTCTTGTGATGAGTACTTTTAGGATCTACTCTCTTAGCAACTTTCAAATATACAATACACTATTGTCAACTATAGTCACCATGCTGTACATTACATCTCTTGAAATTATTTATCTTTTAACTGGAAGTTAATAAATTTTGGCCAATGAATGAAGGTGGTCAAAATAATCAAAGTCTTGATGTAATCCATAATTAACCACCAAGTTTAAGAAGGTTGACTTTCAAGTCTCTCTAAATGACAAACTCATATATAGAATTGTTATAAATACTTTTATACATACACTCTTATAGAAAAAGAGTTTGTAAATAAATGCTTAGAAACACATATCATTCTTATAAATAGTCATTTCCCTATCTGAAAATAATCACAAAATCCAACATTTTTGTGTTTGTTGGTAAGGCTGCTTTGTGTTCAGTGGGAACAGTGGATGTCAGCATGTTTACTGACTGGGTGGAACCGGTGGTGACTATGCCAACTGAACCTTGGGGATACCTGCTAAGTTTCAGGTAGATGGAAGAAAAGCATGACATCCCACTGGGGACTTAGGCCACATTGGCTCAGTTCTCTCCCTGCTTGGGTGGCCAGGGAGCTCTGAGGGGGCATTTGTGTGCTTGGTGTAGTTGAATTGTCAGGGTGATCAGTCTAACACAGTGGTCGACAAACCTCGGCTCACGAGCCACACGTGGCTCTTTGGCCCCTTGAGTGTGGCTCTTCCACAAAATACCACATGCGGGCACGCACGTACAGTGCGATTGAAACTTTGTGGCCCATGCGCAGAAGTCGGTTTTCAGTCTGGGCGAGTCTATTTTGAAGAAGTGGCATTAGAAGAAGTGGGGCTATGTTCGCTGAGGTCGACCCCTTAGGCTTGACTTGAGGAACAGACCAGACAAGCTTCTGGAGGAGAGACAGTGGGTAGGCAGGGTAATTAGTTATCGGGAGAAAGTGTTCCAGAAGAGGGGATAACATGTGTAAAGTCCTGATGACATGGTCAAGCATGAGTATTTGAGGAGCTGGCAGTTCCTTCCAGGGCAAACAGCTGCAATGCAGGAAAATAAATTTCATGTCTGAAATTCTAAAATATATGCATTTTGATGTTCATTTTCTACTTATGCTGTCTTATCAGATGGAAGTTTAAATTCTGCAATACTGTAATTTGTCTAAATACACAAGCATCATAGCTAGCTCAGGCCACATCCCGTATAAACTCAACTAATTCAATTGGATTTGGCCATGTATGCAGGAGAAAAAAAATGTTTTTTTCTTATTTTTAAGAGCCCTGCAATTAGCAGTCATTTTCATTGGTTCTACAAACCACACCCAATTTGGAAATCTTTAAATTTTCCAGTTATAGGAAAATGCAAAAGAGCCCAGGTATCGTCTAGTGCAGCGGTTCTCAACCTGTGGGTCGCGACCCCTTTGGGGGTCGAATGACCCTTTCACAGGGGTCGCCTAAGACCATCGGAAAACACATATATAATTACATATTGGTTTTGTGATTAATCAATATGCTTTAATTATATTCAATTTGTAACAATGAAATTGGGGGTCACCACAACATGAGGAACTGTATTGAAGGGTCACGGCATTAGGAAGGTTGAGAACCACTGGTCTAGTGAGAATGACCTTGTCAGTATGGAGCAAATACTAGCTAGCCCTACTTGGAGCAGACTGGGATTCATAGGTAGAAAGGTAAACAAATACCAAGGGATCCCCATCCTCTCAGCACTTGTGTGCTTGAGCCTGGCCCAGCTGGGTGCAACATGGGCTTTTCTTACAGAGGGACCATGTCCCCTTTTGTGGAGCAAGATGAAAGCAGTCTTGTAAGCAGGGTAAAACAATTTGGAATTGGGTGAAAAAAATAGTGTGGAAGTGCCAGCTGCTAGCATCTAGCAATTTTTGAGTGTTGGGTTTGGGTGCAGACTTCCTTGGGGGGGTCGGGGGGGGGGGGGCACTGGTTTCAGGTCGCTTGTTACTAGGCAACCCAGGGAGTCTCTATAGCAATTTAACTAGACAATCTGGGTTGCCTCCGAACAGATAGAGTTGTTTTATATTTGTCAGTTAAAAATACATTAAGGTACTATGAGCATGCAGTAAAATGCATAAAATTTAACGTACAATTTGATAAGTTCCTATATAAGTTTATGCTGGGGTAAACCACCATACTAAGAAGAGGATAAAAGGGAAGACAGGACAATGAGGCAGCCTAGGGGAGGGTCAGGGCAAAACGGAAACAGACAATGTGTGACCAGCCAACCGAATACTTCCTAGTCAGTGACAAGCCAGGATGTCTAGTATTTTCCCATATTTGGTCCATTCTTATCTTTCATTCTCCTGTTCTAGTTGCCTCTACCCAGGAGGTGACAGGGCCCCCCGATTGTGGCCACGACACATCACTACTGGGCATGGAAAGTCATGGAAAAGCAGACTTACACAGATGAGCTGCTTTCCATATCCCATGCTGCAAAGCAAAGGGGATTTTCTGGCAAATTAGCGGCTTGGGCTGCTGTAGTCACTGGTAACTTTGTATTCTGCCATGCACATTTTCCCTCCAAACCGGCCCCTCCCTAGCTCTTATGGCTGAATATCATGCAGCCCTGCTTACTGTGCTATGGGGGCAGTAAGGGACACAGGTTAACTCCACCTGGACACAGAAATTGTTCAGGAGCTCAAAGCAGAGTCATGAGAGCCCATTTTCAGGATTGATATGGATATTAGAAGAAAGAAGGCATCTTCTTCCTTTTGAGATCTCAAGCACTAGAGTAGCAAGTTAGAGTAGGGGTCGTATGCGTGGGTACTAGAGCCAAATTGGCTACTAAAATCCGGTTCTATTCCTTATGATGACATAATCTCATAGGATGTTTGTCAGGAATAAACAAGATAATGCTTGTAAAATGCGTAGAAGAATGCCAAGCACACCGGAAGTTCTTACAGAATGGTAGCCATTGCCAAGTTGCTTTAGGCTGCATTGGTGGAGTTATTTTTGCTGCCCAGTAAGAAGCACCTGCTTGAGACCCCAGAAAGGAGCACACTATCAAGAGAAAGAAGGAGAGAAAGAACTGGAGACCTGATAACCTCAGTCAATGCATGGATGCAGCCTTGCCTGGAGTGACAATCTCTGCTTGGGTTGTCACATTACCTGAGGAAATACATTCACTCTTACATTTTTCTTGCTCTGGATGGAAATACATTTCCCAGTGGAATGAGTTTTGGAATCTTACAACTCTGATGCAAGATATTAGCCAAAGCTTCCTGCTTTCTCTTGCAGTAAAAATGCATGCCTACCCTTCTCCCTGCAACAGGATATGATGGGCTGCTAGGGTGAGCAAACTGCAGAAGAACCAATTCTGCCTTAATTTTCTATGTTCTTAAATAATAGGCATGATTTTGATGTATTCCATGATAGCATCAATTTTCATTTTCTCTGTCAATAGTGCCCAAGTTGAAGAGGTAGGACCAAGCAAGAGGGGAGAAAAAGTTTACTTATGCTGTTGGTTCTGCTCCTTTCTGCCTTTCTAGAATAAGGAAATAAATTGTAGAGGTGGATTTATTTACCAGTAAATGTCACACTCATTAGTGAAACTCTCAACATACAGTGAGGCAGATGACTGTGAAGATGGAAAAGTGCCCAGTTCACTCTCCAATTTCCTGTCAGGATATGATCTAAAATAAATTTAGATTAATAGGCATGAATGAGTCAAAGACAAGTTTCAGCAGCATCTCTGACCTGCATACCACAGGCTGGCAGATGTGTATTTTTTATTTTGGAAAGTCAGGCTGCAGATGTTTAAGGCAAATGCATACATACTGACAATCTTTACCTTCCTCCATCCCAAAAAAGCCAGGGAGAGAGTAAAAATCTGCTCAGACCAGTACAGATTCAACTTTCTAAAACAAACTTGTATCCCCTTAAAATTCAAATGGCATAAAAGACAAAGAGTGAAGACTGTCATAAATTACTGATATCTCTCTTTGCATTTTTCTGTCTAAAATTTCTATAATGTCATCCCCCAAGTGGTAGACTCATTGTGATTTTAGGTTTCATCAATTTTCCAATAACTAAGTCAATGCGACTAAGTCTGCCTTTCAGTATTCAGCAATTAAACACTTGTAGTATAATTAGACAAGAAACCTGTACAGCAGAATGATTATCTCTAGTTCCTATATTCATTTCAAAAGTTTCCAATGAGTGCCGTTTATGCCCGTATGTTATACTTTTAAAAAAATCTGTGTTGGATTCTCATAATTAAAAATTCTTCTAAATTATAAAGGCTACAAGTAATATTGTGTGACAAATGGAAAAAGGCAGAAGAGATATGAAGAAACCATATACTCCAGGATTTTATATTGTTTAGAAGGAGACATTGCACTCAAGTGTAATGAAGATAAAATATTTTCATTTTATATAATACTCTGTATAGTCCAAAACTACACCATTTAGATTCAGAGCAAGAATTAGAAAAACTATGATTTAAAAGATTCAGATGTGTATGTTGTTCAGCAATGAAGTAATTTTCAGTGATAAGTTATTTGCATTCAGGGTTAGATTTATAAAATAAGCTTCTATTACTGATTAGAAGCTTAGAGAATACATTTTTTTTTTAAAAAAATCAAGGAACAAAACACTTTATCCCAAACTTTATGCTTCAGGGGACACGTAGGTCAAAAAGATAAAGTCAGTAAGGCAACATTTCATTGAATACCATTAACTGGTACCTTAAGTTTATGAGGGAGAAAAATAGAGTAATACCCAGGTTATGTTAGGACTCTTTATGAGTGTTTCGATGAAAAATATGCAACCGTGATATAATCAAGCTAAAAATTTCTTCTGCATGACTGAAGCTGAGGCCCACTGCACTGACTGTATTTATACCCAATTATCAAGCTATGACCCTTGACTTCCTTTTAATGCCATCTGCCAAAATGTTGAATTAAAACACAGCTTGCCCTAACCTGTTTGGCTCAGTGGATGGAGCGTCAGCCTACGGACCTAAAGGTCCCAGGTTCGATTCCGGTCAAGGGCATGTAACTTGGTTGCGCGCACATCCCCAGTAGGAGGTGTGCAGGAGGCAGCTGATCGATGTTTCTAACTCTCTATCCCTCTCTTTTCCTCTCTGTAAAAAACCAATAAAATATATTAATAATAATAATAATAAAACACAGCTTGAATTTCAGCCCATTTCCAGAATTCTCAATGGAATGGATTCTTTATGCTGCATGGGACAGGAGTAATGGGGTGAATACTAAGGCCTCTTTCTCTACAATTAGACATTCTCTCCACTTGCCATATTGGGACAGGAAAGAGCCCAAACCAAATTAGAAGCAGACAAAAAGATTCCTTCACTTTGATCTTACAGTGAATGTTCTCCATTGGGCTAAAATAGAGAACCCCTAGGGACAGCTACTCTTTAACTACATAGGTGTGTTTAGCAAACATGTAGCAACTACATTCTCACTTCATTTAAGAAAAAAAAAAGGAATATATTCAAGTAATCACAGTCTAAACCTGTAATAGACTATATGAAATAAATACACAAAATAAATTATATGTGTGATGAATCCAATTTGTACAGTAATAGATGGTTTCTTTGAGTTTAAGATTAACCTAATTTTCACAGATTTTTTACTTTTTAAATTTTGCAAATTTTAAAGTAAAAAAGTAAAATTAAAATGTTTATTCACATACACAAAAGATTCTTCAGTTTATACATGCATATTTTTCCACATTTAAAAAAATCTTCACTCGGGGATATATTTTTATTGATGTTAGAGAGAGGAAGAAAGACAGAGAGAGAAAGAGAGAGAGATACATCAATGTGAGAGAGATCTCACATCAATTGGTTACCTCCCCTGCACACTCTGACCTGGAATTGAACCCACAACCTGAGTATGTGCCCTGACCAAGAATCAAATCTACAACATTTTGGTGTACAGGACGACACTCTAACCAACTGAGCCACACTGGCCAGGGCCTCATAGATATTTTTAAAGATCAGATTTTTATGTTTCTGTTTGTTTTGAATGATTTTCATGTCACTGAAATATTGATGCTAACTTATTCATAAAATGCATGAAATCTGTCAGGCATTTTATTTTGTGGATTAATAAAATATTTATAAATTGGCTTAAGATGTATACACTGCAATGCTTCTCCAATTAATTGTGATTAGCATTTTGGTAATGACTCTATTGGCAGATTGCTAATAAATTGCCTATAATTATAATCTACCCTCAAGTAGTCAATGTTCAAATCCTTTCACTAGAAGCACTATGCCAAGATTTACTAGTTCTGTAAAGGTAGGTTGCATCTCTCTTATCATTACATCTCCATATCCCTTCCACAATTTGCTTTGCCCTGTCCCCATATTTCTGATCTTCTTTAGCTAACCCACACCAGACTCTATTCTTTCCTATTGCAGTCCCTGAATAGGCTATGGGATTTCCGTTTTGCCTCTCCCTTCACTGTTGTACTCACCTGGGGATCCCCAATAACTAACAGTATCGGTCACACAGAAGATTTGTACTATCATATGAATGCTTTCCTTTCTCCTACAATTGATCTCAGGAATCAAAAGGGATTAGGGATTTTGGCTTAGGTATTTTGGGAAAAACGTTTTTACTTCAGATAACCTAGTTTAAAATTTCCTTTCTGAAAAGCTTTAAAATATGACTTTAAAATCATTTACTTCTTATTCATCCAGGAAGCATTTATTAGCACCTTCTACTGCTGTGTGCTAGCTGCTGGGTACATGTCAAATAAAGAGACATGGCCCAGTCCTCAGGGAGCTTACAGTTCAATGTGTGGGATAAACAGGTCACAAAAATAAATACATAATGTTAAATTGTGGTAATGCCTTGAGGGGCATGAAATTATAGTGATAGAGAATCATGGGATAGAAGGAGGAATGCATATTTCATTAAGTTTGTTTCAAAGAAAGTCTTTCTTTAGAGGTGATTTTTAGCTGAGATCTGAAGTAGGAGGCGCTATTATGTATGGAGGGAGGGAGGGAGAGAGAAACTAAGTGGGGAGTAGGAGTTGAAGAAGGCAGGAGTTGGGTTTTTTAAGGTCAGGAAGGAACTTGTGAAGATCCTATTGGTACACAGAGCTTATTGAATCTTAAGAGAAAGAGGGAGTGATGGAAGGGAAGTGTGGAGGGAGAGAGACAAAGGGAGAAGATGAAGAGAAGGGAGTGGAGGAAGAAAGATGAAGAGATAGTAATAGAGGAGAGAAGGGGGAAATGGAGGGTGAAAGGTAGAAATGACAGAAAAATAGAAAGAGAGAGGAGTAAATAAAGTAATGGAGGAGGAGAGATACAGGGAAAGAGATGGAGGAAGAGTGATGGAGGAAGTGTATGGAGAGATGAGAATAAATAAATCGGTCTGAGCCCAGGTGCTACCCATCAAAAGAAACCTCAGATTTAAGTGGTGTTGGAGAAACACATTTAGGAGCAGATTCCCAGACTCTCCTCCTCTCCCTAGCTCCCATCTCAGGGCTCTGCATGGACTCTACTTGAGAGTTTCCAGCTTCTCCCAGGGTCTGTCCTGCCCTATTGAGGGCCAGTGAGGTATTAGCTCAGTGCTAGTCCTGGGAGACAGATGTTTTTATCATCTCTGTATCATCCTTTCTCTGGGGAGCTGAAAGTCTTTGCTAACTCTTAAATATCTTGCCTCGTGATAATAAACAAAAAATATATTGCCTTTTGTGGCTTGTACTGTGTCACCATGGCTATGCTGGAATTGTGTTTCCCAGAACCCCCTTCCCTGTATGGTTCCTGTCTGAGTTGGCCTGAAGATGAATCTGGGGGAGCTTAGAAGGTGAACTGATGAGGTGGTCATTGCTTCCTTCAGGGTGTCACAGTCATAGCTAGAGGCACTGTCCTTGCTCTTCATGCTCATGGCCAGCTCTTCCTCCAGACGGCCAGCCCTTTTGGCCAACGGGTCCACCAAGCCGTCACCAGATAATAGGTGCACCAGTCTCTCTCTCCAATTTCTCTCCGCGCCGATCTCCCTATGCTGCCTTTTGATTTCTACTTCTCCAGCTTCTCCAACCAGTGTATGACTTCTGAGCCCTACAACAGATCCTTTATTGTGCAATATTCATGATATGTTGCTTCCCTGACTGAAGCTAGGATGATATACGCTCTATTATACTGAAGAAAGGAAAGTCATCTTTAAGAATTTACATACATGAAAAACTACTTAGGTTACAAGTTAGTAAGCTAACTTGAAGGATAGTTGGAATTTTAGATAAATTGCAAGAATAAATCTAAAATGTAATTCAAGTAATATCAAATGCTTTTAATTACTATCTGACTTACAAAGCAACATGGCTGCATTCTGCATATTGCTTTCTTTGGGTAGGGCAAATATAAAAATAAGAAACAGGTAGATTGATTTTAACCCCACTATTTCAGCAAGAAGATTATGATGTTAATGGGTTTAAATAACCTAATTGAAATACAGTGATAGTAAAGCCAATAGAGAAAAATGAGAAAGCCACCAAAAAACTAAAGTTCATTGGCACATCCATGTTTTTAAGGAGCCAAAGTATTCTCTAAGGGAAGTGCCTACATCTGATAAAAAAAGTTATAAAGTATTTTGTGTCTATTATAAATAACACATCTTGTGATTTTGCTAACAGTGTATGTACGAGAACAGATTTGCTTTAATCTGACATACAACTAAAAATAGATCAATGGTCATTGTATAGAGACAACTCTTTTTTTTTTCCCTTAGAATAAACTGTACAATTTTCTTCCTTAAATCCCCCTGGAGTAAGTGGGCCATTGTAGAGGTATGTTAACACCTTCAATTCTCTGCAAGTTAATGTCTTGAACTCTCATTGTGGCTGGTACTTTCCTCAAGAAAAATGTTGACCCCTTAGCAAAGAGCATGGATGTATCAATTAATTCTAGCTCCCTAGGGACCAGAAAAAAATTAACTTTTAGTTTACTGAAATGGCCTAAGGTCTAGGCTCCCATTTTCTCTAGTGGCCATTCATCTGAGAATGTCCTTAAGTCATCCTGAGCTTCAGATCCCAATTTCCGCTCCTGTTTCTGCTCCTACTCCTTTCTTTTTTAAGAAACTTGGGCATCTCCTTTACTTCCTTGCAAGCACAGCAATTCTGTTATTATCCAGTATCTGCATAGTTTTCACCTGTATGATGTTTTACAATATCTAGCTTTCATACTGGTATAACAGTAATCTGTATTTTAACATATTTATTCAAAAACCAGTGTTCAGTTATTCCTGTTAAGCCATTTTGAATAGCATATGCTTATGTCAGCAATTTCCAACTTTTTCATCTCATGACACACATAAACTAATTAGTAAAATTCTGAAGCACACCAAAATAATACATTTCTTGCGAAATTGACAAAAAATAGGTATAATCTTAATTCATTCACACTGGACAGCTATTGTTGTGTTGGCTGTTGTTATTTTTTTATTTGACAGTCTAAGGGGAAAAAAGGTCAGTGCCCCTGACTACATAGGCAGGTATTGCATGTTTTAAAAATTCTTGCAGCATACCAGTTGAATATCGCTGGTCTATACCAATAGATTAATTTTCAGCCTTTGAACATTTAAAAAATGCATTTGTTTCTGTCCATATTCAGTATTAAATTCCAACCTGTAGTCAGAGAAAAATCTAATAAAAGATTTCATTCTAATTTGGACTTTGATTTTTCTGAATGTTGAAAGACTAATTCTATGCTCTGTTGGAACATTGATGAGAACACTCTTTATCTCAGCATCTAAATGGAAATTAAGTATAGCTGACAGCTTCCAGAAACAAGCATTCTAAACTGGATTTAAAAAATAAATAAATAACAATGAGTCCCCCCCCTCCCACCTCCCACTAAAAGAAATTCTTAGTGTTGTTTTTTTTAAAGATACTTGTTTTGGGGGAAACTTTCAGCTTTATACATAATACTGACTCTTTTAAAAATAATAGAGATGTTTATTCTTTTGATAGAGAAATAGAAAAGCAATGTCACTCCAAACAACCATCTCTCAGGAAGATAGCTTCTACAGAAGTATAACGAATTCTGACGTTTCTATGTGAGTTTGACAAATTCTGAATGCAAAGAAGATATAAAGTATTATGTAAAGAATATAAAGCAGAAAATACTGCTGGTACAGAAATATCTGATTGTATCATTTACTACACTAGGAAGATATTTACTCTCTCTAAGGTTTGAATCCTTGTTTGTTAAAAAATTGGTAATGCACTATTATATTTTGAAGAATAAAATGAGTTAATAAATGTGAATTTAAAAAAAAACCCCACATGGATTTTCTTCTTCTTACTGAATATATCCTTATCTACCTGGAGAAGAAAATGTAAATTAGTGAGATAATGCCAATATTCAGATGGTGGTTTTAAGAGAAATAGTAATTTACTGGACTCTCTTCTTTGCCAAGCCATATCCTTATTCCAGCTTCTTTTTATGTTTACTAATAGCCCACATACAATGACATGAAAAATTTGTATCTGCCCTGAAAAATGTATGTCTCTTTAGTATAAACGTGTGCGCGCGCATACACACACACACACACACACACACACACACACACACAGATATATATATATAGTAGACTAGATTTGGGGCACATGAAACTAGATATCAGGTCAAATTAAGCATAGATAATTCAATATTTTTTCTACAACTGTCATAGATCAGAAAGTAATAGTAATTTACTTATTAAGCAAAATATGGGCTCAATTTTAAATACATACAGAAAAAATCCTATCAAATAAATATAAGGGGTTTAAGTTGTTATACAGATTTTTTTCTCCTTAACTAGAAAATAAAACACATGGGGAAGGTATGAGGGAATGAGGTTATGTTTATTTTTTTCTGTTTATGCCTGTCCAAGATAAGAACTCATTCATTTTTTTAATAAAATATGCTTTTATTGATTTTAGAAAGAAAGGAAGGCAGAGGAAAAGAGAGTGAGAAACATCAATGTGAGAGAGAAGCATTGATTAGCTGCCTCCTGCACATCCCCTACTGGGGATCAAAACTGCAACCCAGGTACATGCCCTGACCAGGAATTGAACAGCCACCTTTAGGTACATAGAATGAAGTTCATCCAACTGAACCACACCAGCCAGGACTCATTCTTTTTCTTTTTTTTTTAATAAATAGGTGACTCATAGGCTTGGCACCAAATGAGATTCCAAAAATAATGGAGTCAAATGACAAATAAGACTAATATTTATTTAGCAAAATGTATGTTTCTCTATTAGACTCTTAAAATAAATCAAATTTAGAAATCTACCTGATCCTGCAACAGAATGGTCTTAAGATGTTTTTAATGGGCTTGTTAGTCTTAAACTGCCTTTTCTGGATGAGTTGATCAGATGCTCCATTGCCTCCTGAAGAGCTAGCCAGAAAGGTGTTATGCCTAGAAGGATTGGGCATGCTGACCAGGACCCCTTTCAAGAATATAAAACTAAAGGCCACAAATCTGAACATCTGATGCACTTGAACTCATAAAACTCTCAATGATTTCATATTGTATTTCTAAAAAACTTCTGCCATTCTACCATGGTTAAGATATAGGAAGAGAAGCAATAAACAATTGATTCCATAACATCCATTTTGGTACCATAAATTGGGAGCCAGAAAACCTCCCCTTAAAGCACATCACAAGCTTGGGGGTATGAAACGCTAATTAGATACTTAGGAGTCACTTGAAGCACTAAGTAAGCTTAGACAGAATATTTAACTCTGGCCTCAGAAACTGGAGTCAGGTTTCTGAGTTTCCCAATCCAAACAACCACCAAAGTATAATCCTCTACCAAAATATATGACTAATTTCAGCACCATAATCACTCAAAGTTAAAAGTCTTCCTGGCTCATTGCTATTGTCTTTCCTTTAACCCAAAGGCCAAACAATACAGTGATTTCTTGGGATAGTGGGTGATGGGAAGTTGCCAAAGGGCATGAGATCACCCAAGGCTATGAGGAGATGGCCAGTAAGCTCACAGAATCCTCCCAATAAATGCTGAGTCTAACCAGAATGGATAAACCTGAATCCACTGGATTGGTAATCCTTCAAAAAAATCTCAGTTGCCTGACATAAATTAATAAGCTAAAAACTATATAGTTAATTATATTTAGTGTTGATTTTCATTACTAATTTTTTATCTCCTGCTAGCATGAAAACCGGCTAGGATTAACCCCATCCATCAGTTAGCAGTGGGGAGGGCAGGTGGAAGACCTTTTTGAGCCATCAGGTTACATATGCTAAATAATTACGAAAAAGAACCAACAGCATTTGGTTGGACCACATAAGCCAGCAGATAGACTTGTTGGACTTCTCACCTAAACACAGCTCTCTTGACAGTTAAGACTGTAGAATTTCTGTAATAGTGCCAAAGAGCTAGCTAGTAGTATTGTTTTATTTCATTTTCATAAAAATTACATGGTTTAACTTAGATAGTGTTAATAGGTTGGAAGGGGGTGATAGAAAGATAGAGCTAGAAAGTAGAAAGCTGTATATTTCCTCAGTTCTCATTTGACATCATTATCGTCTCAAAGGCTTTTTTTTAAAATGGAAGAACTTTTAATGGTCCATAATACTAAACATTGAACTAATTTCAAATATTCAAAGCTAATGGATTTTTGATACTGAGTGAAAAAGTTTTAATTAAAATTAAAGGTTCTAATGGGTAATAACATACCTGCCTATAGATATCTGCATATGTTTAATGTATGTTTAGTACATAAAAGTGTTCCTTTTCCTTCCTTTAAATCCAACATCTGAAACTCTGCAGTGACTCTATCTGCTCTTGGACTAAGTTCTCACCCAGAACTTGGCTGACAAGATGTTGTTGAGTGGTGTCTAGCCAAACTCCTATTTGCACCTTGGACTAAAATGAAACATCCCCTCCAAAGAGAAGATTTCCCTAACTGCCAAATGTCCTTCTAAGTAGTCCTCCCTGATATTCTCTCATGCATTCCTCTTTATCTCCTTACCATCTAAAACAGACAGTAATTGTGCATTTACTGTATATTTATTATTTTTTGTTTATCTATTTAATATGTTTTCCTTTCCTTCATCCCCATCCACCCCAGATTAAAAGACCCAAGTAAAGAGTATGCATGTCTGTTTGGTTCTCTACCATACACTCAGTGTCTAGCACATAGTAGTCATTCAATACTTATTTGTTGAATAAAAGCGGTTGTACAAAAAAGAACATTATATACAATCTAATAGAAATTCAGTTTATCCATTAGTAAATTGATGCCTAAAGAAGATAAATAATATCATAATCCAAGTTCATATAAATTATTAAAGATAGATACAGCTTTATAGACATAGATAACAGCTAACATTTTTACAGTACTTACTATAGCTAGACTCTCTTACATATATATGATTAGATTTTACCCACTGCAATCTACTACTTCTCATAAAGTTATTGGACCTAAATAGAGATTTTTTGAAAGAGGACATAAGGAAGGCCAAAAGGCATATGAAAACATGCTTAAAGTCACTAATCATCAGAGAGATGCAAATAAAAATGACAATGCAGTACCATCTCACACCTGTCAGAATGGCTATCATCAACAAATCAACAAAGGACAAGTGCTGGTGAGGATATAGAGGGAAGGAACCCCTGGGCATGCTGGTGGGAATGTAGATGGTGCAGCCTCTGTGGAAAACAGTTTGGAGCTTCCTCAAAAAATTAAAAATGGAACTCCCATTGGACCCAGTGATCCCACTTCTAGGAATATATCCCAAGAAACTAGAAACACCTATCATGAAGGATATATGCACCCCTATGTTCATAGCAGCACAATTCACCATAGCTAAGATTTGTAAACAGCTAAGTGCCCATCAGCAGATGAGTGGATTAAAAAACTGCAGTACATCTAGACAATGGAATACTACGCTGTGGTAAAAAAGAAGGAATTCTTACCATTTGAAACAGCATGGATGGAACTGGAGAGCGTTATGCTAAGTGAAATAAGCCAGTTAGAGAAAGATAAATATCACTTGATCTCACTCATTTATTGAATATAATGAACAATATAAACTGATGAACAAAAACAGATCCAGAGACAGAGAAGCATCAATCAGACCGTCAAACCTCAAAGGGAAGGTAGGGGAGGGTGGGGGTAAGGGGGAGAAATCAACCAAAGGACTTGTATGCATGCATATAAGCCTAACCACTGGACACAGACACCAGGGGGGTGAGGGCATGAGTGGCGGGATGGAGGGGGGCAATGGGAAGATAAGGACACATATGTAATACTTTAATCAATAAAGAAAAAAAAAGATAAATGAAAGCAAATTGGAATATCTTTCTTCCTATATTGATGTAGAAAGAGATATAGATAGATTTTACATGTAGACCTTTTATTAGTCTCTGATTTCAAGCTCCCTTCCCTTTCTCTGTATCCATTCCTGTTAATGGAATCATTAACAAATGAAACTTTAAATTTGTCACCTATAGCTTCTTCTTAAATCACTAAGATCTGCCATTTTTCTCCTATTTGTCCCCTCTCTCCCTTACGTCTGAAATAGATAGAAATTATGTCATTGTCAGTGCTCACACTTGGAGGTCTGTTTTGTTACTACTGCTCTGGACAATTGCAAGAGCCTCCTTACTATCTCCTCATTCCCGTCTTTTTCAGCCACCCCATTCTACACACCCTGCCAACATATTAGAAGGTTCCACTTGCCTCTAAAATGCAGTTCAAACTTTACCAGGATATCCAGCTACTCTCCATGCCATGGTCTTTACTTAATATACTAATTTATCTCTTACTTGTTTCTTTCATGCACCTTTGTTCCTATTAAACCATCATTATCCTTAGTCTCTGAAAACTCTAAGTTCTACCTACATTGCTTTGCTAACTTATTTCTTTTTTTCTTTTTCTTTTTTTTATATTTTATATTTTTTCTTTATTGATTAAGGTGTTACATATGTGTCCTTATTCCGCATATGTCCCCCCCCCCCACTCATGCCCTCATTTATTTCATCTTCTTGAAATAACTCTTCTCTCAGTATTTTTCCTGTATAGACAAGTCAATTAATATGCCCAGGATCCAAACTTTCCCAGTACCCTCAGCTAGAATTTAGTACCTTTCTCTTCTGTTCTCTTAGAGTAATTAGCTTGGACTTTATTAGACTAACTGCATACTGGTATATTATATGAGTGTGTGTGTGTGTGTGTGTGTGTGTGTGTGTATGTTATAACTACTCTGCTAGATTATAAAATCCCTTAAGATGGGGGAACTGAACCACCTGATGACTTGCATGGTAGAAATATAATTCATTCTCCCATACCAGTCAATCCTGGGCTTTTTAAAAGAAAGGATTTGCTGCTTCTTCTCTTTGGTTTCCCAAAGAATAAAGCAAATGACATTTTTTCTCTTACCTTCCCAAAACAGTGAATTACAAAATAACCCTTAAGTTATCCTGCTAAAGAGTGTTCCAATCACTATACTTCTGCATCAACTCACAGAGTTGCATATCTTTAAAAAACAAAATATAAGACCCTAAAGAGCCTTCTTGATGGAACTCTTACTTCAATCAAATTTACAGAGTCATTGTTTTGACAAAACAGTGACTACTTATAAATACAGAGAGAAAGTCCAAGAATGAACCAAAAGCAGGGTAAAGAAAGAAAGGTCATCTTCCCAAAAGTCATATTTTCATCATCTAATAAAAAATACACTTTTGCCCAAGGCTTTAGCCTTTTGCTTTATGAAAATTTAGAGAGAAAAGGCAATTCTAGAAGAGAGTCTAAAAAAAATTATTTCTGTGTTCAATGAATGGTAAATAATTTTTCAAAGATAATCAAATTATATCTTACAATTACAGCTTGGATATTGTGTTTCATCTTTACACACACATATTAAAAAGAACATTTCCTTTGTGGGTAGGAAAAACGTGTTGCAGATAGAGGTCTATGCATTTGAGGGAGAAAAATACATTAGGCTATCAAAAAAAGAGATAAAAAAAGAAAAGAACTATGGTCAATATATTCAGATACTCTGCTGATAAATATGAATTAGATATACAACTCCTTGTCATTCTATAAATGAGAAGTCTGAGCTCTTGAATCACTTTATATTCCATTAGTGTCTATTTTGCACTCCATTCAACATGTTAATGATCTTATCGTAGGGTTTCAGAAATTATATATTCACAGATAAACTGAGAAGCCAGCAGCTGTCCTTTTAAAAAATCACTAATATTGCAAGGTCCAACTATGTGATTTCCATTTGCATTGCAAACAGATGACCAAGAACCAAGGGCGTTTATTAAAATGAACTCAACACACAGGTAAATTGAAGTTAATATCATTGACCTCCTAATCTCTCTCTTTAAACAACCACATTTCCTCATCATAGGAAGAGTTGAAAGATTTGTACTTGACTTCTATTGAATGTATCTTTCCTTTATCTAAATTTAGAGGACATAATCTTTCTGCAGAACTCAATTTTCCCATCTGTGAAATAGGGAGGAAAAAGTAACTATCACATGAGCTTTTTGTAGGGATAAATGGGAAATGCCTATGCAAAACTATGTGTCATGCTACAGGGGTCCTCAAATTACTGCCCGCGGGCCACATGCGGCCAGCTGAAAACATTTATCCGGCCTGCTGGGTGTTTTTGCCGCCACTGTGTGTATAGGAATTTGTTCATAGTTTTTTTTAAACTATAGTCCGGCCCTCCAACGGTCTGAGGGACAGTGAACTGGCCCCCTGTTAAAAAAGTTTGAGGACCTACAGTATGGGGCAAAAGTAGGTTTACAGTTGTGAATATAGCAAACACAGTTTATTCTTCTATTATTATTTACTAGAGGCCTGATGCACGAAATTTGTGCAAAGGGTTCGGCCTGCACTGCCACGGCAGCTGCCTCTGCCTTTTCCCCCGCTGCTGCGGCTTCATCCAGAAGTTCATCTGGAAGGATGTCTAGAAGGACATTGGTCTAATTAGCATATTATGCTTTTATTATTATAGACTAGAGGCCTGGTGCATGAAAATTCATGCACTGGAGGGGGAGTCCCTCACAGTCTTGGAGCCCTCAGGGGTAGGAGGCAACCTGGCGATCAGGGGAAGGCGACACCCCCATCACACCTCTGCTGCTGCCATTGCCGGCAGCGCTAGTCTTGGCCAGCCCTGGTAACCTGAGCCTCAGGCATCCCTGGGCAGCTGGGAAGCCACCATCTGAGGATTGCCTGTGTCTTGGGCCAGCCCTGGGTGGCTGGGGGGCTGAGAGGACTGGGGGACTCTGGAGGCAGGCACACTGAGCGGCTGGGCCCGCCTGGGGATGGGCCTGGCCTTGCCGCACACCTGCCGCCCTGGCAGGGCTGCAGGGACTGGGTGCTGCCATCTTGTGACTATGGGCGCCACCATATTTGAGGGTGTGGCAGTCAATTAGCATATCCCCTCCTTATTTGCTGTGGGCATCACCATCTTTGCAGCCTGCTGCTCAGTCATTTGGTCGGCCCTCACTAACCCCCCTGCAGGCCTGGTCACCCCACGCAGCCTGTTCAGTCATCCGTTCAGTTGTGACGGTCACTTAGGCTTTTATATATAGAGAGAGATTACTTATTGTATTATTTTCTATATGAACAACTGTAAACCTACTTTTGCCCCAACCTGTAAATGCTGGTTACTGTTATTGTTACTATTAGTGTTGGTATTACAATTTGAAATACTTTTAACAAAAAAAGAAATGGTGCCTATTTGGAGAGTTATAGAAAAAAACATGCAAATTAATAGCCACACATTTCAAAATCAATTTGAAGCCATTTCACAAATGTGGACAATATCCTCTTTATGATGTCCCTGCCAAGGGAGCATGGTGTGACTCATTATAAAGTGATGAAACATCTGCATTCATATCTTAATTGTAATTGCACATTATGTGTTCCTAACGAGAGGTGTGATGGGGCGACTGACAGAGTTGCCATGCTCCACATGGTAACTAAAGAGAGTTCAATGAAAGGGCTATTTTTAAAGGTGGGATGATACAGTTCACTAGGGCTTGTCCCAATGGGGCACCTTTACTACCATCAGGTCTAAAGGGACAGGAGAGAAATGGGTTACTGCAGTGGTTCTCAACCTTGGCTGCATATTAGAATCACCTGAGAATCTTTTTAAAATCCTGATTTCTGGGCCTCATCCTCTGGAAATTCTGTTTCTTTGTTACTAATGTTGTGGCCCCACCCCATAACAAAGAAATGGAATTTCCGGAGGATGAGGCCCAGAAATCAGGATTTTAAAAAGATTCCCAGGTGATTCTAATATGCAGCCAAGGTTGAGAACCACTGGGTTATTGGCACCCAGTGAAAACTGTTACGGAGTGAGAGGGCTGTTTCTACAAAGGAATATAGCCACTGCAGCTGCGGGTGCAATAACAAACACTTTGCCTCTTACTAGTCCTGTGCTCAAATCTCCTGCCAGTGCCCATCATTGGCTGAGGTAGAACAGGTGATGCAGTCCATAGAGGTCAGCCTCCTGGGGCACAGAGGTGAGTCTCAAAGAGGTGAAGAGTGGGTTAGGGAACAAAATAAAGACAGGGCACTACCCTAGATGCTACTAACCAACATGGACTACTGAGTTTATGATAAGGATTATCAAAAAGGACCAACTAATCAAAAGAAACTCACAAAACTATAGAACTATTTGATGTTCTCCACACAGACAGAGGAGGTTCACGGTGACCTTTTAAAACTTTGACTAAATAATGGTGACACATACATAGTGGATGAGGAAGTTGAAACGTATTTGAACCGTTTAGTGCTATAATCACACAAACTCACAACAGAATGAAGTTCATCTGACACAGATTTAATGACTGGGTGTTTTTATTTTACTTTGAAATTTAATTCTTCTACTAGTGGGCAGAGAAAAGGCGAAAAATAAAGATAGCTGTACAATGACTTAGCTAATTGAGTCAAATCTAGGTTTACCAAGGGCCTTTTGCAGGGAAGGCAAGGCAGCGAGTGGAGGGCGGGCAGGGAGTAGGGGAGAGGAAGCTGCTATTATCCTCTAAAGCATCGGTTCTCAACCTGTGAGTCACCAACCTTTTGAAAGGGCGAAGGCTACGCCCTCCACCTTCCCCCAGGGTAAGGGCTACGTCCTCCATCTTACCTTGGCCACGTGTTGGGCAAGGAGCTTCTTCACGGAAGTCTAAGACTCTGCTAGCCACACCCAGGAACGGGACATCGACTTGTGCCTGGCCAATCGGCAAAGCACAGTCCTTTCTCCTCCCTTACTCCAAACCCCCCCCCCCCTATATAACTGGTCTCTGGGAGGGGTTCGCTCTCTCTTGGCCACTTGGCTAGCCGATGTGTCGGTGAGTCTGGTGGATGGAGAGCTCAAGTTAGCTTGAAATACAGATTCTTATGCTTTTGCATCGGATTGGATGGCTCCCTGATGTGGTTTCTTGGGAATCTTGAAATCTGGGCATAACATTTGGGGGCTCGTCCGGGATTCCCAAGACCATGTAGGGACTCCCCCAATTCGTAGAGTCTGCATGGCCGCGGTAAGTGTCTGTGTATTGTGTTTGTCTGTTCTGTGTGCTTTATCTGTTCTGTGTGAGCTCACTTCTGAAATCTGTATTCGCCCACATTGACCGTGGACGCACATGGGGGTCAAAGGGCGGGAGGAGTCGGGGGACGCCTCGATCCTCCATCTGTATCTGTAGGGGTGTAATTTTGCTTCCGAAAAGTCGGGAGGTCTGTAGAAACTCCAATCTGGGACGAGGTGGGTAGCTCCCGCCGGTTTGGCATAAGCCACCATCTTTCTCTTCCATGGAAGTGGAAGGCTGTTTTGGGCCCTGTTTGTCTGTGCCTGTTTCTCTGTTTTCTGTGGACTTACTGGACGGATGTTATGGGACGGACTCAGACTGCTCCTTTGGGTATTGTGATTGATCATTTCAAGGAGGTTGGGGGAGGCTTTAGAGCTCCCTCAGGAGTTGGGAAGTTGTTAGGAATTGGATGGATTGTTGAAACTCTGAATGAATGTCTGGTGAAAGTATGTGAGTGTAAAGGCAGGGGAGAGGTCCCCGCCCGCCTGCGCGCCTCCCAGGCAGGGAAGGTGAGCAGGTATCACTGTGCCTCGGGCTGCAGGAGAGGAAAGATGCGCCTGGATGCGGAGGCTGAAGCCGGCGCGCGGCTGCCCCGGAGCCCGGCCGCGCCGCGGGCCCAGGCGGCTCGGCTGCGGCGGCGGCCCTGGGGACTCGGCGTCCAGCCCGGTCTGCGGCGGGCGCTGGGCCGGAGCTGGAGCCCGAGCAGCGCAGCCTGGAAGAGGGTGGAGGCCGGGAGAGACGGCGGCAGCCCAGGCAGCCCGAGCCCCGCAGCTTGGGCCTACGCTCGGCGCCATGGGCGGCGGCGCGCCTTCGGGGGGCGGCCCTGGGGGCTCAGGCCGGGCGCGGACAAGCTCGTTCGCGGAGCCTGGCGGCAGCGGCGGCCTGCTTTGGCCGGCGTTGGCCCCTGGCTTGTGGCGAGTGAGTGGAGCCAGGTGGAGCGCGGGGGGCGGGGCCGGTGCCTCGCTCACGGGAGGCGGGACCAGCGAGGCCCCCGTCGGCGTCGGGTCGGGGGAAGGTCCCCCGCGGAGCCTGAGGGCCGGACACCTGGGAGGCCGGGGGCGGTGGCGGCTCTGGATGCGAGCTGGCCTCTTCCCATGGAGATCGCCCCAGCTAGAAATGTAAAAGTTTTAAAACGCATCCGGGATTTCTGTGCACGTGTAGAGGGAAAAGGCCAGTTTAAAAACGAGTGCGCATAGTTTGGAGCTGAACCTAAGCTTTTGCTGTGTACAGAATAAAAACCCGAGACTGTTTTGGCCTTAAAAATGGCAGAGATGAACCTGACAAAGAAATGTTCGGATTGAATTGGGAAAAATTGTGTTATTGTGGTAACTAAATGCCTTTGCTTATTGGTACAGCCACCATTTTGGGCTCCAAGCCTTGGCAGCCGTGGCCGCATGGTTTGCTGCTCCCCTGGGGGCCGCCATCTTGAAACAGCAAAGGCCCCGCCCTCTGATTTACTCAGGGGTGGAGCTTTAAGGTGGAGTTTTATGGGGCTGCAAGTGTGCTTGCTTCGAGGATTTATTTTTAAACTAATCTCTTAAATCTAGAAAACCCTGCTTTCCTTAAACTAAGGACAATCAAAGGTTATGTCAAAGTCTTTAAGAGGGACTGATAGCAGTAATCTAATTTCTAAAGTACGATTATTTCAGGTAGAAACTGGTTTCTGTAAATTGATCTGTCCTTATTGCTTAAATATGTATCTTTGTTGTTAAATTTGAATGTATTGTTAATCTGAGGAATGTTAATTATTTACATGTCACCTAAAAATTAAGGCTAAAAGTTTTAACTGGAAAGCATGGCTTTGGTGTGATGGGAGGAAAGAAATGTTAAATGAATAATAGGCCAGTAAGCTGGAACTGGTCACTGGTGGTGGATTGTGAGAAGGGCTGGACACTGCCTAACTTCTCCTTCCTTGGTACCCCTAAAACATCAGAGGGTACTTCTGGCCTTGATTTTCTTGGTTTTGGATTTGTTTGTTTGTTTGTGATAAAAACCGTTTCTATCTGAATAAGACATAGGTCAAGAATCCTGTCCTGGGATGTGGGAAAGGGAAGACCCCCACATCTGTTCCTGTCAGGCCCCCATCAGGGGACTTGGACGGTGTCCCTGTTATCTGCTCAAGAGCCCAAGGCTGGAAGATGGCGGCATAGGTAAACACTGGAGACTGCCGCCGTGGACAACCACTTCAAAAATACAACTAAAAGTCGGAGCGGACATCAACCAGAACCACGGGAAGGCTGGCTGAGGAGAGTCTCTTCAACTAGAAGCAAAAACAACAGCATTCCGACGCTCAGCGGAGGCGCAGTGTGGAAAATTTAAAGGTACGGCGGTGCGGTGGTGAGGGTGCGCGCGCAAAGCGGGCTGGCGGCTGAGGGGGCGATTGTCGTTTTCAATTAGGAGCGAATCTCAGACTCTGGGCTACAGATCCGGGCGAGTCTCTAGGGACCCAGACTCAAACGGGAGAAGCGGGACTGTCTGGCTACGGCCCCTCCGAGGTTTGCAGCGATTGCTGGGACAGAGAGGCAGAGCCCCTGGGGACGGACTGAGAGCGGCCATAGCTGCTCCCTCCCCCCCCCCCCCCGCCCTGTTGAGCCCGCCCCGCCCAAACCCTGCGCACAACCATTTGCCGACCGCCTCAGGCAAGGGCTGGACTAGCACCTCCCCTGAGGACTGAAGTTTTCCCACAGCTGATTTCCACCGCCAGTCGGCCTGATGGTCAAATCCCTCTAGTGTTAACTACAACAATTAAGGCTTCGCACAGAGACCACAAGGGGGTGCACCAAGAAAGCATAAAAGATGCGGAGACAAAAAAACATGACAGAAATGGAGGATATGGAGCTAAGAATCGCAATTTTGAGGGCTTGCCATAAATTTGTGCAGAGCCTCACGAAAACTAATGAGACCCTTGATGCTACGATAAAGAAATTAGAAAGTAAGCATACACGGACTGAAATAAAGAATATTATACCCAATAGCAGACCAGAGGAGTGCAAGAATCAAACCAAAGATTCGACAAAAAACACCCAATTGGAAAAGCAAAATGAAAAAAGAATCCGAAAGTGTGAAGATAGTGTAAGGAGCCTCTGGGACAGCTTTAAGCGGACTAATATCAGAGTCATTGGAGTGCCAGAAGATGAGAGACAGCAAGATATTGAAAACCTATTTCAAGAAATAATGGCAGAAAACTTCCCCCACCTGGAGAAAGAAATGGACTTACAGGTCCAAGAAGCGCAGAGAACCCCAAACAAAAGGAATCCAAAGAGGACCACACCAAGACACATCATCATTAAAATGCCAAGAGCAAAAGACAAAGAGAAAATCTTAAAAGCAGCAAGAGAAAGAGGCTCAATTACCTACAAAAGAATACCCATACAACTGTCAGCTGATTTCTCAACAGAAACTTTGCAGGCCAGAAGGGAATGGCAAGAAATATTCAAAGTGCTGAATACCAAGAACCTACAACCAAGATTACTTTATCCAGCAAAGCTATCATTCAGAATTGAAGGTCAGATAAAGAGCTTCACAGATAAGGAAAAACTAAACGAGTTCATCACCGCCAAACCAGTATTATATGAAATGCTGAAAGGTATCCTTTAAGAAGAGGAAGAAGAAGAAAAAGGTAAAGATACAAATTATGAACAACAAATATGCATCTATCAACAAATGAATCTAAGAATCAAGTGAATAAATAACCTGATGTACAGAATGAACTGGTGACTATAATGAATCAGGGACATAGAAAGGGAATGGACTGACTATTCTTGGGGGAAAAGGGGTGTGGGAGATGCGGGAAGTGACTGGACAAAAATCATGCACCTATGGATGAACTCAGTGGGTGGGGAGTGAGGGTGGAGGGTGGGGTGGGAGCTGGAAGGAGGGGAGTTATGGGGGGAAAAAAGAGGAACAAATGTAATAATCTGAACAATAAAGATTTAAAAAAAAAATTAAAAAAAAAAAAAAAGAATCAACCAATGAATGCGTTAGTGGAAAAAAAAAAAAAAAAAAAGAGCCCAAGGCTGTAAAAATACTTGTTCACTGAAAAGGTGTAAGTATAAATGTTTATTTGATGTTTATAAGCATCTCTGTTGTTTACTGGGAACTTTGACTTTCTATGTAATATTCTGTGCTGGGTTGGGATTTTGGAATTCTAGTCTGATTGGGACATTTAAGGATGGGGCTCACAGTTCCTCAAGGCAGAGACTTAATGGGCCCTTCCCCCTGCCTGTGAAGGAAGACAATGGGCCTTGAAATCTGTAAAGATAGGTGAGAATGAAGCTGGTCAGGCCCCACCCCCTATCATTCCTGACTTTCTTGCTGCAAGAATTGTCTCTTTTCTTGAGAGGGCTCCAGAGGGCGCACGAGGACATTTGGCTGCGCCTCGGCGCCACCCAGGAGACTGGCCCAACCCCAACTCCTCATCAGCACAGACCAGGAGATTGGGTCTACATCAAAAGGCACCACCTGGAGCCTTGATGGAAAGGTCCCTACACCCAACTCTGTGGTGCTGACGACCCCCACCGCTCTCAAGATAGACGGCGTCGCGACCTGTGTCCATCACATCCACATCTGGTCAGCAGCAAGCTAGGGCGTGCTCGACCTGCCTGATGCTGGTAACATTGAATAGACTTAGATAATGCCTGCATCTTCATGGACATGGCTCCAAAGAGACAAGGACAATTTATAGGATCACATGTTTAGTAGCAGAAGATGTGGCTGCCTAAAGCGGCCATGATGCCTATATTATGTTTCATTGTATTGATATGTCACATTCACCTTTAATTCTCTTGCAGGTTTGAATGTATGTTGGCTGTCCTGGAAGGAAACTATATGGGTTGACCCCCAAAAGTAAAGGGTGCCTAGCTGCCAAGAGGACAGGTGCCCAAATGGGCAGGAATGGTGCCCATCAGGTTTTGGTCTCTGTTGAGAGACAGCTAACAGTTGGCAGCCTGTAATACTGTCTTGCAGGCCTTTGTGACCATGCCCATGTCAGGGGTCGTCTGAAAAAAGCCTGTTTAGAATAGAAGGTCTGAGGCATGGTTATACATAGAAAGAAAGTTTAATGCCAACAATTAAGAGGAATTGGCAAGGAAAGTCAGAAAATCTTAGAGTAGATCAGTATGTCTTTCTTCTTATGTAATTCCTCCGAAATTTGGCAATGCTAACATGGCAATACGTTTCTTTGCATAGATTCAATAAGACCGGTTCCTAATAGTGGTTTTATTAACGGAAAACTTTGACTGGAGTATCATGTTTTAAAGAGCCCTGTCTGAGCTCTAAAGACTTGAAGCCAGTAAAAATGCCACGAAGAAAGCCTGGTATTCTGCTTGGAAGCCCTGAAGATGGCTGGCGCTGGAGCGTCAGGCCGATGCCCTACCATCACTGGCGGTTGGTAAGAGTAAAAGGGGAGCAGTAGGGATGCCTCTGCGTTCCTGCGGAGCCCCCACACGCTCTGGGCCGCAACAAGTAGGAGGGCTACTGAGATGGACTTAAAGCCTGGAGCGTGGGCTCAGGTGGAATTGCTACAGGTGAGGGATTCACCTAACTCAGCAGATACTGCAGGCGGGCCTGATGGCAGCTGGATGGCGTGGCTTCCTGGCCCTACGGGGCACATTAAGATTCAACCATGAGATTCCAGCAAAGGTAGTCAGTCACCATTCTTGTTGTGTTTATGCAAACATCAGGACAGTAGATAAATTAATCTTGATTTGGCTTTTTGATAGCCATGAAGGAATTTTAAGAAGAAAAATCCTATTTCAATAAAAGTTGTTAAAGCTAAAATGATTTCTTCCCCTTCCACCAGACCATTTGTTAAGATATGCCCAGTACGGGCCTCTAGCAACGGTGGAATGGAAGTGCAGTCCGTCTCATGATTGAGCCGGAAGTTCCAAGACAAAGGGGGGAATGAAAGGGCGAAGGCTACGCCCTCCACCTTCCCCCAGGGTAAGGGCTACGTCCTCCATCTTACCTTGGCCACGTGTTGGGCAAGGAGCTTCTTCACGGAAGTCTAAGACTCTGCTAGCCACACCCAGGAACGGGACATCGACTTGTGCCTGGCCAATCGGCAAAGCACAGTCCTTTCTCCTCCCTTACTCCAACCCCCCCCCCCCCCCTATATAACTGGTCTCTGGGAGGGGTTCGCTCTCTCTTGGCCACTTGGCTAGCCGATGTGTCGGTGAGTCTGGTGGATGGAGAGCTCAAGTTAGCTTGAAATACAGATTCTTATGCTTTTGCATCGGATTGGATGGCTCCCTGATGTGGTTTCTTGGGAATCTTGAAATCTGGGCATAACACCTTTGGGTCGTGACTCCTGTGGGAGTCGAATGACCCTTTCACAGGGGTCGCCTAAGACCATCGGAAAACACATATAAATTACATATTGTTTTTGTGATTAATCACTATGCTTTAATTATGTTCAATTGTAACAATGAAAATACATCCTGCATATCAGATATTTACAGGACGATTCATAACAGTAGCAAAATTACAGTTATGAAGTAGCAACGAAAATAATTTTATGGTTGGGGGTCCCACAACATGAGGAACTGTATTAAAGGGTCGCGGCGTTAGGAAGGTTGAGAACCACTGCTCTAAAGGCACCTGGCCTTCCCTTCCCTTCCCTCCTGCAGGCACTTCTCATTGGATCTCCTGGAAAAGGGAGGAAGCTGCGATGAATCCTGTCCAGTAATTCTATATGCGATGGGCTTAGACAAGGGAATCTGTCAGAAAGTGTTGCTTAGGTAATTGACTTGAACGTGCAAAACACTG
Source organism: Myotis yumanensis (assembly GCF_028538775.1). Lineage (NCBI taxonomy): Eukaryota > Metazoa > Chordata > Mammalia > Chiroptera > Vespertilionidae > Myotis > Myotis yumanensis. The sequence goes on from NW_027223758.1 coordinate 20,852,260, forward strand.
TAGATTGTATCAGAGAGTGTCTTGAATTCAGGTGATTTGAGCAGATAGATGATATTAATTATGAGTTAATGGAGGATAAAGCAAAAGGGACTAATTTTCCATAAAGAGAAAACTAAAGAAAAAAATAATGGATATCATTGAGAAAGCTACTGCTTGTGTTGCTAAGCTAAGATTCCTGACCACATGCACTCATTTCACTTGTTTGGAGGTTTCATTTAATGTGAATCACTCAGTGTTTATTTTTTGATATCTAACTTCGTTCATTCAACATTATACTTGAGAGACAAGTACAAATTGTGTGTAATTGTTCTTATTGCTGTGTTGTATTACTTAGTGAGTTCACATCTCCAGTTATTTAATCTAAGCAAATAAAGCATTTCCTCCCTAGGAATGGCCACAGTGTGGACATATTTGTGGTGATTCAGATAGAAACAACGATTGTGCTTATGCCACCGGATATGGGTTTAAGGACATTGCTTCAGCCTCATTGCAACATGAAAAAAATATAGCATCAAATAATTTTGAGGAGCAAAGGGGTATAAAATATTACATAAAAATTGCTAGGAGGAATCAGGGGTGGAGGAACTTTTAAAATGATAATACTTATTTGGTTATTAAATAAACAAAGGGCCCTAAGAGGTTTGGCTCAGTGGATAGAGCATCGGCCCGCAGACTGAAGAGTCCCAGGTTCGATTCAGGTCAAGGACATGTACCTTGGTTGCGGGCACATCTCCAGTAGGGGGTGTGCAGGAGGCAGCTGATCAATGTTTCTCTCTCATCTATGTTTCTAACTCTCTATCCCTCTCCCTTCCTCTCTGTAAAAAAATCAATAAAATATATTTTTTAAAAAAAGGAAAATAAAGAAACAAAGGCCCTGGATGAGGGAAAAAAGATCAGATGCTACACCTGTTTTACACACACACACACACACACACACACACACACACACATTTTCCTTTATGTTGAAATAATCTACTTCCCCATGTTTTAATATTTCCTATGTAAAACATTCTTTACAATATCTGAACTTTCAATCAAATCCAGTATTTAGATGAGAGATAGAATTATGCAATAGCAATTTAGCATTCAATCACTGTCATTTGAAGATGAAAGCACCAGTTTTGAAAAGAAGAAAAAAAGTAGCATGAATTAAAATGATAAAATAAAGGCATTCGGTTCATCTTGGATATACCATTTGGAATGACAGCCTTGACTTTTTTTCCACCCTGATTTACAACTTGTTCTCCTGGCTGATGCTCCGATTTTAAGGGCATTAAGATATGATTTATTTGCATCAGGCCAGCGGTGGGCTATCCTGTTCTCAAAAATTAGGGGCCAGCACTACTCCACAAATGAAACAAAAATGTTAATCATGTTAAAACCGGGTCTCAATGATAGAAACAGTCAGGCTGCAAATCAGAATGATTAACAATGATGACAAAACCAGAAACAAATTTATACTCTAAAGAACACCTTATTATCACTCCTTGCTTGTCTTCTCGAAGCTGGGTGCTCATAAAATTGGTGTCCCAGGATGCCTCATCTTGATCTTTCACAGTTTATAAAGAAAAGATAAATTATTTTCCATTCCTCTCTTCTCTCCTCATTTTTTAAAAGTTAAAGGCATGAAAAAAAAGTCAGGTGTAAAAATGGACTCTGTCATACAAAGAGATGGCCTGGAAAAGGGACATTATAAATGAAAACACAAACTCCGGTGCAACTTATTCCTTTGATGATAACGTGTCACAGTCAACCAAATACAAAAGAGCTGAGGGCATCCTGCTCTCCTATTCCTGCTCTAATTGGTAGATTCTGCATGTCCATAGAACAACATGACCAAATCAGTTTTCCAGCTCTCAAATAATATGTAATTTTATTTTATTTCCTTACCATCTGCAAAAATGAGATTCCAGTGATTAAAACAAAACAAAAAACAACAGCAGCAAAAATAGGCCTAGATTCCCATTTTACAAAAAATAAATTAAAAAATAGGATTAGGCCCTAACTAATTTTGCTCAGTGGATAGAGCGTCAGCCTGCGGACTGAAGGGTCCCAGGTTCGATTCTGGTCAAGAGCACATGCCCAGGTTGTGGGTTTGATCCCCAGTAGGGAGCGTGCAGGAGGCAGCCGATCAATGATTCTCTCACATCATTGGTGTTTCTATTTCTCTCTCCACTCTCCCTTCCTCTCTGAAATCAATAAAAATATATTTTAAACAAATAAGAACAGAACACTTAGCACCAATACTTTGTACAAAGATTTTAATAATTACCAAACTTTCTGGGCATCCTATATTCATTCTATTATGACTGAACATTAAATTGTTCCAAAGAAAATAGGAAAAAAAATGAAACTAATATGTTAATTTTGGAGGAAGACGTTATCAACCTAAGAAGCATTAGAGCACCATGTATACTTTAATGAATTGAGCTAAAATTATATAAACTGCCAAATACATTGAAGCTCTATGAGACTGAAAGCTAAAAGGTTGAGGGTTAAGGTAAATAAATAATTATTATTTTTAATTTATAGATTTTTGGAGAGAGAGAGAGAGAGGAAGGGAGAGAGAAACCAATGTGTTGTTCCATTTATTTATGCATTTATTGATTGTTTCCTGACCGGGCATTAAGCCAGCAACCTTGGCATATTAGGATGATGCTCTAACCAACTGAGATGCCAGGCCAGGGCCTTCATTTCTGAATGTTTAAATTATAAATTATATACTCTTTAATTGCATTCTTGTTAATAATGTATACTTGTAGCATGCTTTACACATGTTTATGTTTGAAAGCATTTATTGTAAAAAGTCTGAAATTTCTTCAAAAATAGTCAGCATTTTAATATTGATGATAGTGTTTCATGAAACTTTCCCCACTTGAGAGCCACTATGAAATTAGACATAAATGCATATACTACATTTTAGGTGTGTTTTTAAAATATTGAGCACAGATTTATATAAATATAAAAAAATATTTAAAAATTTTCATATCACTCACAGGAAAGCTGTTATTTGTACATTTTAATTCTTTTTTCCTTCCTTTCTTCCTTCCTTCCTCCCTCCCTCCCTTCCTTCCTTCCTTCCTTCCTTCCTTCCTTCCTTCCTTCCTTCCTTCCTTTCTTCCTTCCTTTTTTATCCTCACCCAAGGATGTGGATGTTTATTGAATATTTTTATAGAGAGAGGAAGGGTGGAAGGGAGAGAGGGAGAGAGAGAGAGAAAAAAAACATTGGTCTATTGCCTCCTGTACACACCCCAACCAAAATTGAACCCACAACCTAGGTATGTGCCCTGACTGGGGATTAAACCTGCAACCTTTTTGGTGTATGAGACGGTATTCCAACCAACTGAGCCACCTGGCTAGGGCACATTTTAATTCATAATTTAAATGTCATAGTGATGGTTGTCTTTTCAAGTTTCATATCCTCCTGGTTTCTTTGCTTATTCTTGATTTGCACTGTCTTAGAGAAGTCCTGTACTAAATCAATCATAATCAGAAACCATGACAAACGTTTGGCGTGTTTCTTTCAGATATTTAAGTGTCTTTGGGATAAAAATGCTGTGTGTGTTTTTTCCCCTCCTTCACTGCCCAGGAGGTTCAGGCTATTCAGAATACCAAATACCTTGCTGAGGATGTCCCCTAACAAACAATATGAAATCAAAATGATCTTTTTATTATTGGTGTCATATAAGAGAACATTCTCTTTTTTTCCTCAAAAATTGTGTGATTTCTTCTCCCTCTACCAGCTGGTGTGTTTTAGTTTAGAAAAGCAGAACCTTGTCCCACAAGCCCAGGAAACAAGCTGCAACGACTTATATCCTTGGCTATAATTTTTTTGGCTACTTCCTTCATCACCAACTCAGTACTGGAAAACATACTGCTGATCACCAAATATTGTCTGTGTGAGAATTTCCTTGTCACTCACATGGCTGTGCTCTGTCAGTCCTCTTCCCAGGACATCTTTTCCAGACTACATCAGGGAATCCAGGAAAACAGTCACCAAGTTAAAAGTAATCTTGATCCCTCGAGCGTGGGTCTCCAGTCATACACAGGACAAATAGTTGCCGTGCACCTCTTCTTCACCTAAGTATCACACATGTACCAAACGCGGGCTTCCGTTCTGTACTTAGGTACAGTGGGGCCTTGACTTACGATTTTAATTCCTTCCGAGACCGAGCTCGTTAACTCAAATTACTCTATGAACTCAATGCAAAAAATCGGCCGAGAGACAGCTGGTATCTCAAAAAACTTGTTAGTCGGGACACTCGTAAGTCAAGACCCCACTGTATTATGTTCTGTAGTACAATAACTGCTTGCCTCTTCCAGGAGAGCAAGTGCTTCTCCATGGTGTAGGCAGATCCTAGTGCCTATTTGGTTCAGTAATCTTGCCAAAAGCTCATTAGGCTTTCTCTCTGAACATACAATTTATCATTAAACTTGTGGCTGGTTTTATAACCATCTTAGTCACAGTGTGACATTTACCTATTTTTTTGTTTTGTTTTGTTTTACAGAGGGCAAAGTTGAATTATGTTGCTGCAATTTTGGTGACCTCCCATTCTTTTGCAACAGGGTGCATTAATTATGATGAGGAAAGTATTATTTTACTTCCTAGAGAAACTTAATTGGTTCAACAGAAAGGTCCTTGTGGTTTGTTCAAAAGCTGCAGGAAAGTTTCAAAGTATTGTGACTATGTGGCACATTTATATATATATATATATATATATAATTACAAAAGGGGTAAAGAAACAAATTTAAAAATAATTGACATCTTATTTCCTGTTCAAATTTTTCCTTTGTGGTTGCTTGAATGAAATCACCACACCATCCTAACACAAACATTATAATTCTACATTTACACTGGAATCCTGATCCCCACTTACTTTTTCTTTTTACATTAACCTTAATTGCAGTACTTATGTTACTACTCATCACAATGTTTATGCTTTTTAACCTGGCCCATCTATTTTTCATGAACAGGTGATATAAGTCAAATTCTGACAATAAAAAGAGGAAAACTTTACAGATAAAATAATTAGAGGAAAGTTACAAGAAATTATATATTTGGGGGAAATTACACCATTAACTGAGTGATGACATGACCAGTAAAATCTTTGCAACGTATTTATAGCCTTAAATAACCTAATAGAACTTAATAAAATAACCCAATACCTATGAAAATTATCTTTAAACTGACATTTCAAAAATGTTTAATGTGTGTACATGATTTTTCTCTGATATTTTTTTCTTTTATATTAGTAAGACAACAACTGCCTGGTCATTTTTAGACCTCACTTTGAGACTATTTGTATGTAGGCATTCAGCAGCATCAAAAACATTGAACTTCAAAAGAGAGTCTTTTCAAAGTTTTAGTGATTTTTTTAGCTTGGTTTTATTTATTTTTCCTAATTTCACATCTATTTATTGAGTGTGACTGTTTACCACGCATTGTGTAATATGCTAGAAGAGACATGTTCTATGCCTTGTAGGAATTTATAATTAATAGGTACTGCAGGTACAGAAACAGCTAGTCATAGTTCAAGGCAAGCTGTGGATAGGGCTGCCTCAATTGAGAACAGTCCAGTATACTCACAGGAAGGAGAAAGTGACTGGGATGACCAGCAATTGGCTCAGGGGAAGATGCATTTCAGGTAAACCTTAAAGGATCTGGGGATTCAGAAGAGCAGGAACAAGGTGCAAGGCTTGGAAAGGGTAGTAGAATGCCATCCTCTGAGGCAGTCTTTTTTTTTTTTTTTTTTTAACAAATGAGGATCTATCAAGTTTCTGAGAAACGGAAATGAAAGTATCAGGCCTATGTTTTAGGAAAATCACTCTGGCAACCCTGAACAACATAACAAAAATATGAAAATATGGGTTTATTCTGAAGAAGCAGGGAAAAATAATCCAGATGCTCAAGTTAGAAAGGTGTGAGTCCACGTACGTGAAAGAAAAGAACAAGTGCACTTTCTGCACTCACTGGGAACCAGAACAGGAGGCACAGCTATTCCTTCCCAGCCCCAAGACAAGGGCAGGAGAGGAGGAAAGATGTGTGCAGAGAGGCACAGACAGACACGGAGCCAGATCGTTTTCCTTGAAAGCCCATACTTCTACTCAAGCAGACTTATCATTATACATACATGTTACATACACATACTCACATGTGTATGTATGCATGAATGTTGTATGTTTGCATGCATGCAGGTATGTGCATGTAATCTGGGTGAATATGAACTTAATACTTTCCATGCATCCCAATTCTGCCAATATGGTGAACACTGTGACTGAAATCTGGTTCACAAAATATGGCCCAAGTAGGCAATTACTCAGCTTTCAAAACTGACTTATGATGAATGAGGGCAGTTAAAGCATGCATTAGCTTCAGGAGAAGGTGATGTATTACAAAGGCCCTAAATCAAGGATCTGAGGGGGCTCCCTGATTGTTTCACATACAAGATTCCTTTTCCCAAGCAACTTGCTTCACCTCCTTGACCTCACCCATTTCCGCCCCAGACCCGGCTCCAGCCAGCTACTCCCAATGCAGCCTAACGTTTGAACAGAGAACATCATGATCAGAGAAAGTATTTTCTTACCAGTATTACTGTGGAGGAGTTAAATTTGTTGAGTGATAAGTAAACTAATGATCTCATAAAAGTTATGAGGATTCCCCAAAGTATATCAAGACTTCCCAAATAAAACACTACATTATCCAAGTAATATATTTGCTCCTCTCTGGCCAACATTTCCCATCTCTGTTATATGAATTATGACACTCTACCCATCCTTTTAAAAACTAGCAATAAACAACAACAAAAAACTTTGAATATTTCAAAGAGAATAATATTCCAAAGCAATGATTTTCAACTGGTGTTCTGCAGCACACTGGTGTGACACTAGAATTTCTGAAACATGCAATACCTGACTATTTAGTCTGGGCCACTGATGCCTTTTTCCCTTATGGTCAAATTATAAAAATGACAACAGCCAATACAACAATAGCCGTCCAGTGTGAAAGAATCAAATTTACACCTACTTTTTGTAAAATCAACATATGGTTTTGGTGTGCTGGAGAGTGTGCCATGAGATGAAAAAGATTGAAAACTGCTGTTCTAAAGTATTGACAAATACACTTTCTCACTGTTTCCTTGAGCCCCATAGCCCATCCCACTAAAGTACCAGGGCTGTTCTACCTTAACAGATTGAAGGAAAAGTAGTCATTGTGACAGACAGGTAGCATGGCCAGGACACTGTTGAGAGGGAAGAGGTGAATGAGTGCTACTAATCATGAGGCCATAACTCTGGACTGTTCCAGGAGAACCTGGATGTTCTCTCTCGGCATAAGGCACTACCTAAATAAAAGTTATAGGAAATTCCAGATACATGTCTTGTACATGTGACTTTGTAGACTATGTTCATTTCCACATCCATACACTTGCTCAACAATCATCCCTTTTAGTTACCAAACAAGCAAAAGGTAAATGACTGGGGCTGCCACCTCAATGGAAATCCCAGGTAAGAGATTGTTTTTCCTTTTCAGCATTGAAGTGGCTCCTGTTTCATTTGCAAAATGCACCGCCATCTCTCAGGAATTAATCCTGGGCCACTGGGAGGTCAGCTGCAACCCAGTCACTAGATGCCACTCGCACATGTCAGCACCAGATAACTGGAGAGGACTCCGTGCAGCCAGTCGCCCCCGGTAATTTCCCTAAACAGTCTCAGATGGGCCAAGGTGTGTTGACGCAGCTGTTTAGTCAGACTCACCCGGCACCTGCTCTCTGAGGCCTCAATCAGACAGAGCGATTAATTTCAGTCAGGCTTTTCCTAGCACCGATATCAAACAAATCCACATGACTTTTTCCCTAATACCTTCTGCTTGGAACCCAAAAAAATAAAAACCAAACTCTCTGAGCTGGGACAGCTCTTGCTTCTTTATCTCATCCAAGGTATAAGCCAGGATAATTATGGAGAGACATATGCCGATGGTAATAAAGCAGTTACGTATGTTCACTCTCTGTTTTGAAGATTAACTGTCTGCCACACTGCGGTATTTAAGCATGAGACCCTTTCAGGTTTAATACACATCCCCCAACCCCCTTCTCGCCCATAAAACATAGTCTAGGAAAAGACACAATTTACATAACTTACAGCCAGAGGACTTCACTAATATAAACAATTCTGGAGCATAACAGGTGGCACCCACAAAGACTATTTATGAACTCCCTGCTCCTCCCCGCTGCCAAATCCTGGGTGACATGTTCATTGTTTTCCTCATAAAATCTGCGATTGCTTCTGCAGGAGCAAGAACAAGGGCTGACTTTTTATTTCATTTTTATAAGCATGGATGAGCAGATGAAATTCAGAGGGGCCAAAACGAATACTAAGTTTCATTCTGTCAGCTTCCAAAATGGCAAAGACGTTAAGCCTCCACATCACAGCTGCTAATGGAATTACTAGAACATTGTCAAGCTTCAGGGATGGGTTTTTTAAAGATAAACTGTGATATGTGCCACGTCCCTCTATGACAGAGGTTCTCAACCTGTGGGTCGCGACCCCTTTGGGGGTCGAACGACCCTTTCACAGGGGTCGCCTAAGACCATCGGAAAACACATATATATATAATTACATATTGTTTTTGTGATTAATCACTATGATTTAATTATGTTCAATTTGTAACAATGAAATTGGGGGTCACCACAACATGAGGAACTGTATTGAAGGGTCGCGGCATTAGGAAGGTTGAGAACCATTGCTCTATGAGTAGACTAAGGTTAAAGATAGACCTCCTCTGCTCAAATCACTGAATAATAATTACACTAAGTAAATGCAAATAAACAAATGAAAATTATCCAGGTGTTGATGTTCAAATATGGTGAAAACTGAAGACAAAGCTCTTTCCTATTTAGAAATCAATGACTCATTCCAACTCATTCATAGCTACCAAGACATTATTTTTTATCACTGAAATAGGAATTTATGTAAATTATATCTAGGAATTCAGCCACTGCTTTAATAACACACTCTACATAAAATAAACATAGAAAATGCCATGCTTGTAAAGACTTCACTATGTGCGGCGACAGTAAAAATAGCAATGTGGAAGGATACTTTAGGAAGGTTGAGTTTTTTGAGAGAGAATTAAAGGACTTCTTTAAAAAATCTTTCAGACCAATCTAGCTGAGCATATAGTACTTCTGTAAAGATTAAAAAGGCTATTGCATAAGAGACACAGCATATTCGTTTGATATAGCTCCCACTCCTTGAATTTTACACCGGAGACCTAAACAAAGAATAGCTTAAGCCTATAATGGTCCATTATGAGACATTTCATATGCATAAATTCTCAGTATTTCATAAATACTGGAACTATGAAAAAAATCATTCATGCCTTACATTTAGAAAATGGACCCTTGTGGAATATTGCCTTTTTCAACCTCAGCAAACATAAGTTAAATATTTATAAAACAAAATATATTGAAATTATTTCAATTCTTGGGGGAGTAGAATCGACACTTAAAAAGAATCAACCTGAACTTAGTAGTCTTGTGTGTATTCATAGTGTATATGCAACAACTCTCTGTAGAAATATTAAAACTGATAGAGTTCCCTAATTTTCAGCTCACACCAGAATTTATAAACACAAGCTGTATAGTCAATCCTTTCAGAATTATTTTACTAACTGATTAATACCACTAACATTAACATTGATTAGTTTGGTTTTTAAGGGAAATATAAGAAAAGTAAAAATAACTAGTTCTCTAGAAACCTCAGTTGGTATATATGATGATTAGATAATGAAAACAATACAGAAAGGAAACAAACAGGGAAATTCTTTCTCCCTAAACCCCATCCCTTTCTCCAAAGGCAGCGACTGTTAACTTTTCCTTTCATATCCTTTTAGAAAAAGGGAGAAAAAGTTTTTTTTTAATGTAATAAGGAACAAATCATGCATCTATGCATATTTTCACATATTTAACACTGTATTTTTGACTTTAAAAATATACTCATGTGTACTAGAACTATCTCCCTTTCAGTATAAACAATTATTTTTCAAAAGGTCTTCAAAATTCTTTATCATGTTGTAACTAGAGGCCTGATGCACAAAATTCATGCAAGGGGCTTGGCCCTCACAGCACCGGCTTCATCCAGAAGGTTGTCCGGACAGTCATTCCACTGTTTGGCCGTCCAGTCTAATTAGCATATTAGCTCTTTATTATATAGGATTATTTAAACAGTTCCATACTAACCAATACTTTCATTACTTTTAGTTGGAAGGGTGCAGATAGGGGAAGTGTATAAATAAAGATGAAATCAACATTATTGTGCAAATATGTTGGTGGACTTTTGCAAGTCTATGCATAGTGTGAATTCCTACAATGATATGTTAGGGTAAAAGGGTATACACATTTAAATTTCTGGTAAAAACATTCAAACCTCCCAAGATAGGACAGAGTATTTTAGAACCTCGCAAGGTAGAGTTCTTTATCAATATACCGACTCCTGGTATTTTCAGATTTAATTATTTAACAATCATATTGGTATAAATGTTAGTTTTTTTATGATTTATATTTATATATTTTTGGCTTTGCTGCTGAATGAGGCTGAACAACTACTTATATGTTAAATATTCGCTTTTTGTTATTCATAAATTTGCTGTTCATATCCTTTGACCATTTTTCTTCTGTCGGTTGCCTTAGTCTATTAGATATTTTAAAATTAAGAAAAATTATTGTTGATCTGACCTATATAAATATTTTTCTCCAATTTGTGATTTGGCTTTTGTTCTTTCTCATATCATTTTCTATTCATACAAACTCTTTGTTTTCTAATATGTTTTATGTTGTGAAGTTTATTAATATTTTCTTTATAAATTTGGGATGTTCTACTTTTTGAAGAGTTTTTCTCTGCCAAGATTATAAGTACATTTAGCAATGATGTTTAAAAACTTTTTATAGGCTGTTTTTTTAATGCTTAATAGTTTCTTCCATCTAGGATTTATTTTGAGGTAGAAAATATAGTAGGAATCCAGTTTCATATTTTTCTGCACCAGTTAACCACTTGTCCCACAGTATTTGCTGAGCAATATCTTTTCTCAGTGATTTTTAACAAATACCAATACCACAGAATAAATGTTACACACATACAGGCCTGCTGTAGTGTCTCTTTTTTTGGCTTTATCCAATACCAGTTTACTTTCATTATTACAACTTCATGATGCATTTTAATATTTAGTAAAGTAGTGATGTAATATTTTTTAAAATCATCATGAATATTCTCAGATGTTTATTTTCCAGGTGAATTTTAATTTTAATGGCAAAATTATTCTGAATTCTATCAAATATATATTGTTTTTATATATTTTATAAATAAAATATTTTTTTAAATTTCCCTGTGATCCAGGAATTAAGGGATTTTTGTTTTTGTTTTTAAGGTGGTTGGGTTTTATGTTTTCCTTCTACTGAGTCCTAATTTTATTGCATTGTGATCAGTGTTGTACTTTATGTTATTTTACTTTTGGGGACCATACTAAAGTTTTTTTTAAGGTCTAAAATATCCTCCACTTCTGTATCTGACCCAGAGGTATGAAAATAAAGATTGATTTCCAGAGGTATTCAATCATTCATTCATTCACCCACCCATCTAACCAACCAGCTGTCTAGTTATGTACCTCTGTATTTACATATATATTTAAACATCTCAGTGATTTTATTCAGACCTTAAATATTGGTCTACATAACTTTATTAATGGCTAACATGATGGTTTAACTTCTCTTGCCACCACTGAATTTCTGTTAAATTCTCTTTGTATTTCTCATTAATTATTTTTAATTTTATTTGTTATATTACTTTAAAAGGTACTATCTCATTTAGATCTATTGATGTAAAAAGTAATCAACATTGCACATTACATTTTCTAAATGTAATATTTCTTTGTTTTTACTCTCCTATATGAGTTATCTTTTTTTGAAAATGTATGTGACACGTGTGTGTTTTCCTCTCTAGTGATTTGGCAGTTTTAAAGTTTGTTTTTAGTAACTTTATTCTACACAGTCCTCTCGCCATAGCTGAGATTCACTCAGCTCCCCTGGATACTGCAGTTTGATGACTGCTTATACCTGTGACCAATGGCAAGGGGTGGAGTGTGGAAAGAGGCTGGGCTTAGTTGTGGGCAATCTTGGCAATTTTGGGATTTGCCATATCCTCTCTGTTTGGGTTTTTTTGTTGTTGTTGTTTTTCTTTTATGCCAGGGTCTGTTTCACATTATTTGGAATCAATTTGATGCCTATGACTTCGGATAGTTCCCCTACTCAGCCCAGGACTTCTTAACCTCTGTTTCCATTAAGATTAATTTAGGGGGTTAATTTAGTCCAATTAGCTTCTTTCTTCCCCAAAGCCCTGTTATCTCCTTTCTCAGACTCAGCAGAGGTAAGGCATGAGGCTGTCCACAGGCTGAAAGCAACATCACCCAGGGATTCTCCTATATGCTTCCCCATTCATTCCTGCTCCTTGTCCAATTTATTTTCTCTTTTGTTTCCTGATCAGCTAAAACATTGTTTATTGTTGAAGATAATTAACTCCGAATGTTTATAATCGTTCTGCTTTTTATCGCCTACTTTCATGTTGACAGGGAGACACCAAGATAGAGAACTACAGAAATTCCTGAGAGTCAGAAGACTGCCACCCTCACAAAAGTTTCCACGTTCTCTCTCAGGACCGCTCCATTAGTGTCTCTATAGTTGGGGGTCGGCCATTTTTGGGACATTATTTTTACTCACATCTTCCATATTTAGTTTATGTGGAAAGCCATTTAAAACCACATGGTGGATTGCTAATGTCACCACACAGGCTCTGGGTCTAAGATCTGCATCCTTTGCTAAACACTAGTATTTTCCTCTGATTGATAGAAAATTTTCCCTCTTATTATACATGTGTATACATGTATGTACAGATGGATGGATGGTCAGAGCTGATTTTAATTACATACTGTTCATGCCATTGGTTTAAGGAAAAAATATTTTGAAATTCAGCTTCACTTTGTCATTGTAAACCAGAAGATCTTTTTCACAGTTATTAACTTATTGATAATATAATAGTGTTGGCTTTGAGAAGTGCTATTTTAAAATACAATATGAATCTTGTATAACTTATTTTATTTAATAGATTTTTTTTAAAGTCTGGCTTGTAGAGGAGCACAGGTTCAACACTCAGTCTGACTTGGGAACTAATTCTGAATAAAAAACAATTTTGAGTGACTAAATACAGTTTATATACAAAATCTAAGGTTGTTATCAAATTGTAGTTATACAAGAAAAATGACCTACTGAGTCATTTTAAGTAGTCTGTTCCTCAGTGCATGTAAAACAGAAATTGGTTTTTATACTGAACTACAATAGAGATAGAAAAGTTGATTTCAGCTTTTCAGGAATAGTGTTACGGTGTTATGTGCCATACCATGAAAGTCTAGGAATCTCATTGGGGTAGGTAGGAAGGGAAAGAAAAAAAATCCTTTCTGTTAGTTCCAGTTTGCCCATTAATTATACTATACTAGAGGCCTGATGCATGAAATTCATGCATGGGTGGGAGTCCCCTTAGCCTAGCCTGCACCCTCTCCAATCCGGGACCCCGCAGGGGATGTCCGACTGCTGGTTTAGGCTCAATCCTGGGGATCAGACCTAAACCAGCAGTTGAACATCCCTCTCACAATCCGGGATTGTTGGTTCCTAACTGCTCACCGGCCTGCCTACCTGATCACCCCTAACTGCCCCCCCTGCAGCCTGATCACCCTTAACTGCCTCTGCCTGCTGGCCTGATCACCCCTAACTGCCACCACTGCTGGCCTGATCGCCCCCAACTATCCCCCCTACTGGCCTGGTCACCCCCAAATGCCGCCCCTGCTGGCCTAGTCACCCCTAACTGCCCCCATCCATTGACATGGTCACCCGTTACTGCCCCCCCCTGCTGGCCTGGTAACCCCACGCAGCCTGCTGTTTGGTTGTTACAGTGAGGGCATTCTGACCAATTTGCATTTTACCCTTTTATTAGTATAAATGAATGATGTTTCTAAGGATCCCTAAATAAAATAAAAATAAAAAGGTAGGACACTAAAAATCTCCAAAAAACAAGGTAAGTTAGCAATCAATGTATTTCTAATGATTATAATACAACTAGAGGCCCAGTGCATGAAAATTCATGCACTGGAGGGGTGGTCCCTGATCCAGGCCTGCCCCCCTGCACAGTCCAGGAGCCCTCAGGGGTGGGAGGCAACCTGGCAATCAGGGGAAGGTGATGCCCCCATCACACCTCTGCTGCTGCCACTGACAGCAGTGCAAGCCTTGGCTGGCCCTGATTACCTCAGCTTCGGGCAGTCCTGGGTGGCTGAGCAGCTGCCATCTGAGGCTTGCCTGCACCTCGGGCCAGCCCTGGGCGGCTGGGGGGCTAAGAGAACTGGGGGACGCCGGAGGCAGGCAGGGCAGAGGGGACTGGGCGCCGCCATCTTATGGCTGTGGGCACTGCCATCTTTGAGGGCGTGACAGTCACTTAGTATAGTCCCTCCTTATTGGCTGTGGGCACCACCATATTTGAGGGTGGGACAGTCAATTAGCATATTCCCTCTTTATTAGATAGGATATTAAAAGTTAATCTTTTATGTTTCAATTTCCTTCAATTCATATTGAATATAAATTTTAGCTTGTGAAAAATCTTTCCAAAATAAATTATGTTAAATTAGTAAGATAGCGCATATAACCTTTTTTTGCCTACTGAAAACATAAATACATAGTCTGGCTCTGACATCTTTATCTTTTTTGTTATTGTTAAAACACAGTAGAAAAATATAATTTATTAAATGTACTAAAATAGAAGGGTCTATAGTCTCTGTTCCTCTCAAACTTCCAAATACCTAAACTGACAAGAAAGAAGCATAAAAATGATCATAAATCATTTATGTTACTGGTAATTTTATTTTGTAAATATCTCTCCAATTAGGTATTTTCAATGAGATAAAAATTAAAAAATAGATAAAAAAAAAAACACATAGTCTCCATTTATGATGACCATTCTTCAATTACTGTGCAGTTTAAAGGACTACACATAAAAAGAGTCTATGAATATATAGTAATATAGATAAATGGAATATAATCCAAATTATCTAGGGTTCAAATGCATCATTACCATTTAAAATCAAATTGAAACCCAATTTTGCCTTAAAATAATTACTTTTCAAAAAAAAAGTATAATATACATGATTCCTACATATAACCTGAGCCCATTAGCCCAAAACTGGAATTTCTTTAAAAGGCAACTATAGTAGTAGTCGCCGAAACCGGTTTGGCTCAGTGGATAGAGTGTCGGCCTGCGGACTGAAAGGTCCCAGGTTTGATTCCGGTCAAGGGCATGTACCTGGGTTGCGGGCACATCCCCAGGAGGAGATGTGCAGGAGGCAGCTGATCGATGTTTCTCTCTCATCGATGTTTCTGACTCTCTGTCCCTCTCCCTTCCTCTCTGTAAAAAATCAATAAAATATATTAAAAAAAAAAAAAAGGCAACTATAGTATATGTTAAAGGCAGCTTGAACTTACTTTAGACAATTAAAATATAATCTCTCATACTCCATAAATTGTGTGATTGTGTGATGGACAGAAAAGATGTATCCAGAGAAAATACTAATGGATTTATATAATTTAATGGGTCACAGTTTAATTTTTGAAGTAATGAAAACATTACAAGTTTTATTCTTTATTCTCTTTTGGTGGAACCACAAACATTGTAAAGCATGGAAATTTGGAAGGGAGACTATTTTCTATTGATCGGAGGAAACAATTCCCTCAAATAGTAAGACTTAAAAACCTTTCACTTAAAGGAAGCACTTTACAGCTTTTCTTTGGAATATCTGAATTACCAGCATCACTACTCTTGCACTTTAGGACCATTATTTAGTAAAATAAGGGTTATTTGAACATAAGCCCTGAGAAACCATAGCCGTCAATCTGATAAGCAAAGGAATTACCAAGTGACTAATGTGCTATATGGTATACAGCAAGGGTAGGCCACACAAAGGGTTGATTCATGTCCTGAGGCAGACGAAACATGGCAGAACTAGATTTCATCATCTTACTCAGAATGGCATGTGGTTTAAAACTTATGAATTATTTACTTCTGGACAAGACACTATGGTTCCATGCAGCCAGTAGAAACTTAAGATATAGGATTAAATTCAATAGAGTTAAACAACAATTTGATTTTTAAAAACTTTCTATTCTCAAAATTACAAATGTTTCATATAAGCTGCATGATAGTGAAAGGTTGAAAACCACATGATTTAGCCAAATAATTTCCTCTTTACTCACAAAATCCTCCTTCTTCATCTGCCAACTCTAATGACACTCTAATCAATAATTAGATTACTAGAATTCTACTTGAAAACTGGAATGCAGAACAAAATATAAGGGACTGGTGCCTATCAAATGTTACTCAGGTTCTATTTTATTCAATAGTCATTCATGTATTCCACAAACAAGAAATCAAAGGATAAATAGTATACATCTTTCCTGGAAAGAAAAGTTAGTTCAATGGAAGTCACTGGAGATGAAAAATAAAAACAGAAGTTAGGGAAGGCCACAATGTCATAGTGATTAATCTGAAGAACTGGAAAAATATAAAAATAAAAATTCTACTATGAACTTATATTCAAATTATCACCTTTGTAGAAAAAAAAGATAATACTAATTATCTACACTAATAAAAGAGAAACATGGTAATTAGCGTACGACCGCTACCCTTCCCATTGGCTAATCAGCATATCCTTATGCAAATTAACTGTCAGCCAGGCAGCTGGAAGCGAACATGAGGCTTGCTTGCTCCAGTGACTGTGGACTCCAACGTTCCCCGCCTGACTTGCCAGCCTCTGAGCTACAACTCTAAGAAACTATGTTGCAAATATAGAAGCTAAACAAAAGCCCAGAAAAAAGCTTTCAGCCAGCCGGGATCTCAGAGCTAGAGTTATACATTGTTTTGATTATAGCAGCGGAAGCCTCAGAGCTAGAGCCAGAGCTAAAGCTTGCCAGAATAAAAAAAAAAAGAAAGAAAGAAAAAGAAAAAAAGGAGCGGTTGGGAGCTTCAGTCAATTCCCAGCCTGAAAGCAGCCCTCAGCTCCTCACCCAGACTGGCCAGGCACCCCAGTGGGGACCCCCACCCTGATCCAGGACACCCTTCAGGGCAAACCAATTGGCCCCCAGGCCTCTCTATCCTATATAGTAAAAGGGTAATATGCCTCCCAGGACCGGGATCAGCGGAGCCACGAGGCCTCCTGGCACCGGATCAGCGTGACAGGGGGCAGCGCCCAAACCCCCTGATCGCCCTGCGGCTCTGTGTGTGATAGGGTGCGGCACCCCACACCCCCCCACAGGCCCTGCTCTGTGTGTGACAGGGTAGAGCCATAACCTCCCCATCGGCCCTTCCCTGAGTGTGACAGTGGCGGCGCCCCAACCCCCTGATCGGCCCTGCTCTGTGTGTGACAGGGGGGAGCTCCTCAACCCCCTGATGGGTCCTGCTCTGTGCATGACAGGGGGCAGCTCCCCAACCCCCTGATGGGCCCTGCTCTACGCGTGACAGGGGGGAGCTCCCCAACCCCCTGATTGGCCCTGCTCTGTGCATGACAGGGTACGGAGCCCCAACCCCCTGATTGGCCCTGCTCTGTGCGTCACAGGGGGTGGCGCCGCAACCTCCCAATCCGCCCTGCTCTGTGCATGACAGGGGGCGGCGCCCCAACTCCCCAATCAGCCCTGCTCTGAGCCCGACCAGGGGCTGCACCTAGGGATTGGGCCTGCCCTCTGCCACCCAGGAGCAGGCCTAAGCCAGCAGGTCATTATCTCCCGAGGGGTCCCAGACTGTGAGAGGGCACAGGCCCAGCTGAGGGACCCCCCCTTTCCCCCCCCCTCCCAGTGCACAAATTTTTGTGCACCGGGCCTCTAGTATCCTAATAAATCCCTAAAAGTTTATATAAAACAAAACTGTGGCAAGAAGGAAAATATATTCATCTTGTTAATACTTTTTTCCTATTGTTAGAAATAATTTGATAAGGTGTGCAATTTACCTATTTCACTATTAGTGGCAACATATAGTTTCCTTTCACCTGTTTGCATTTATAGAGGATAGAAGACTTCTACTCTAATAAACTGACAACCCAATAACTTCTATTCCTACTTTAAAGCTTGTAAAAGTTATCTTTGCCTTCTTGGTTTTTCAAACTAGGACATTAAATGTGACAGCTTAAAAGTTCAAATAAAAATATTTTTATAACATATGTGGTAATAACTTACTTTGCTTTAGTAAAAAGTCATACACTCGAACATTTTAAAATTTGTTCATTTCTTTTGCCATTGGATGGTGTTCCTTTATATCCTTCACTGCCACTCACATGGAGTTTTACTTCCTAAGCCAATTGCTGTTGAAATGGCATGAAGGTGAGAAAAAAGGAAAGGAATGTACCAAAAAAGTGAAATGAGTCTGAAAAAAAAAAAAAAAATTTAATGACAATCTATATATATATATAAATAGGTAATATGCAAATTGTCTGGGACGCCATAACGTCACGACTGCTCAGGAGGAGGCTGCGTGCACAGCTGGGCGGGAGGGGACTGCGTATGAGGTGAGGCAAGCCACAGATGCTGCAGTGGCTTGAGCAGGCCTGGAGCAGAGACAGGGGGGCCTTCCAGCCCCAGCCGTGGTGGCTTGAGCAGGCCAGTAGTGGAGACAGACAGACAGGGGGCCTGCCAGCGCTGGCTGCGGCAGCTTGAGCATGCCCAGAGCAGAGACAGACAGACAGGGGGGCCTGCCAGCACCACAGCCACTGTGCACCAGCAGTCCGCCTCTGCGCATGAGCTGCAAAGAAAATACCTTTTCTGACCGCTCATTGGCTAAGCTCCCTGTACGCCACTCACAGTGTTCTTGGTAACTTGGGTAATAAGAATCCAAGAAGGTGATCTAGGGTTTTCCCCTCACTCCTGGAGGAAAAAATGAAGGTCTGCTGCTGGAGGGGCTAAGAAATGTCATATCCTGCCCTAGCTTGTTCGGCTCAGTGGATAGAGCTTCGGCCTGTGGACTGCAGGGTCCGGGTTTGATTCTGATCAAGGGCATGTACCAAGGCTGCAGGCTCCTTACTGGCCAGGACCCAGGTCAGGGCTCATGCAGGAGGCAACCAATCGAAGTGTCCCTCTCACATTGATGTTTCTCTCTGTCTTTCCCTCTTTCTTCCATACTCTCTAAAAATCAATAGAAAAATATCCTCAGGTGAAGATAAAAAAAAAGAAAGAAATGTCATATCCTATGAAAGAGACATCTTGAAAATGACTAAAGAAAGTTGTCATTTTTTCGTGGTGAAGGGACTGGAATCCATGTTGATGAAAACACCTTGATGGCTGTGGCGGCCTGCACTGGCAGCAGCAGCGGGGTGATGGGGGTGGCGTGGTGCCTTCCCCTGATCAGCCTAGTCACCTCTCGCAGAGGGAGGCCAGACTATGGACCATCCCTGAGGGCTCTTAGACTGTTAGAGGGGGCAGGCTGGGCTGAGGGAACCCCACCCCAGTGCATGAATTTCTTGCACTGGACCTCTAGTTTATATATAAATAAAAATAAATCAAACACAGAAAAGACTCACTAGAATATATGTAGTCATAGAAATATTAACTGACCATACTTTTCACCTCAAGAATTTGATGTTTCCAATTTGAAAGACTGAGATTCAGGAAAGTGAAGGCACATATGAGTTAGCATGGCAGGTAGGTTAATTAGGAAAACAGGAGTTAGCTACTCCTTCCTGAGGATGGCTTTCCCCACAACTCCAACACGCCTTGCGAGCAGCTTCTAACAGCTATAGTCTCTTATGCACATCTCAAAGAATGGAGAATCTCTTCAGGTAGGAGCCTCAGAAAACACCCCGAGTCTCATTATTTTAATTGGGTCATATGCACCCTAGCCTGTAGCTCAGTTGGTTGAGTCATCCAGATATACCAAAGTTGCAGGTTCAATCCCAGGTCAGGGCACATATAAAAATCAACCAGGCCTAGACAGTTTTGCTCAGTGGATAGAGCATCACCCTGAAGACTGGGTTCAATTCCAGTCGAGGACCTGTACCTTGGCTGCAGGCTCCTTGCTGGCCCTGGTTGAGGCTCCTGCAAGAGGCAATCAGTTAATATGTTTCTCTTACATTAATATTTCTCTGTCTTTCCATCTTTCATTCTCTAAAAATCAATGGAAAAATATCCTTGAGTGAGGATTAAAAATAATAATAAAAAGAAATAAATAAAAAGAAACAAAATATTAAAAACTTAAAACAAAAAAGAATCAACCAATGAATGCATAAATAAGTGGAACAACAAATTAATGTCTCTCCCTCTAGCTCTCTCTCTCTCCCCTTTCACTCTTTAAAATCAACAAAAATACAAATAAATAAATTGAGTCATATACAGCTACTAAGCACATGATGTGGTTATTGAAACTGAAAAACTGAATTTTCTTTTTGTTAATTTAAACAAAGAAGCATATGACTTGTGGCTAACCTACTGAGCAGCACACCCCTAAATTATTCAGATAAACCAACTCAACATAGACATGACATTCCAACCACAGAGGGGTGGGGGTGGTGGGGACTAGAAGAGATTAGACAAGCATATAACATGCACAGCCCATGGACATAGATAGCAATGTGGTGAAGGCCAGGAAGGGGTGGAGGACTGGATGGAAGAGGGGACAATGGGGTTTTAAATGGGTACATCTGTAATAGTGTCAACAAAAATAAATAAGTAAGTAAGTAAGTAAATAAATAAATAAATAAATATTAACGGGTGGGTCATAATTTGGCTGCATTATATTATAGTCTATGCTGCAGTGATGCAGAGATTGGCAGATATGTACCAAATGTGGATTTTCTGTTTAGACACAGAGGGGAAATTGGGGATTTCACCGTCTTAAGGCAAGGAGTGCTCATTACTGATACTTGTTTAGCTTTAGTATGGGTGGGAGGTGTTATCTTTCTCCCAGAGGAACAATAAGAGACATACATAGAATGAATCATGTACAAAGCTCTACTCAGAAGAAAAAGGATGGAAATCTGAGTAAAATAATGAATATCATTGGCACCATAAACTTTGGTTGAATAAAAAGATTATGTTTTGAGGAAAAAAACCCAAAATGCTAATCTTATCCTACAATGTTATTGAATGAAATAATTCCTAAGCAAGTGTAGAAATACCTCACTGTTGACTTTTCATGTCAGTAGATAGTTCAAAATGTCAAGGCAATACACATTCTGCTTGGTAAATTTGCCCCAGTGGGCATGTTCCTGAATAACTTTCCATGTACTGCAGCAGAGAAAACAACTGGCTTTCTTCCCAAAGTCCACCCGGCCTCATCCCTCAGTGCTAGTGAGGGCACTAATAATGGGGAAAGTGTCTTCAAACAAATAGCAGTGCATCCACAGGATAGAGAAAATTGTATTACAGAACCAATGTCAGTAAACCAATAACCATTTTGAAACATTTTAATGCCAGAGCCACAAAAGCTTACTCCACTGAGGAAAAGGAGAACTTGTTAACAGGGAAACGTATGTTTTCGTCTGTCATTTTATTTTTTGAAGCACAAATATTAAATTTGAAGTTATCATTAGCATGTTAAGAAAGAAACACTAAAAACAAAGGGAAACTGAAGAATACAAAGAATATAGTATTTAGCCCTAACCGGTTTGGCTCCGTGGATAGAGCGTCAGCCTGCGGACTGAAACGTCCCAGGTTCGATTCTGATCAAGGGCATGTACCTTGGTTGTGGGCACATCCCCAGTAGGAGATGTGCAGGAGGCAGCTGATCGATGATTCTCTCTTGTCAATGTGTCTAACTCTATCCCTCTCTTTCCTCTCTGTAAAAAATCAAAATATATTTTTAAAAAAAGAATAGAGCATTTAAATGTGTAGCTTGGAGTATTAGAAATTGGGCATAAATTGAGTTAGTTTTTCCCCTCACATATTAATTTCTCCTTCTTTGTAAGGAAGAAAAATAATGATGGAATTCAAACTAATACAGCAGCATTCTAACCTAGTTATAACTAGAGGCTCGGTGCACGACATTCGTGCACTGAGGGGGGAGTGTTCCTTAGCCAGGGACCTCTCAGGGCACATCCCCCGAGGGGTCCTTAGCGCTGCGGCAGAGGTGGGAGAGGCTCCCACCACAGCCACTGTGCTGGTCAACCATGAGCTGGCTTCTGGCTGAGCAGCACTCCCTCTGTGGGAGCACACTGACCACTAGGGGGCAACTCTTGTGTTGAGCATCTGCCCCCTGGTGGTCAGTGCATGTCATAGCGACCAGTCGTTTGACTGTTTGGTCGATTTGCATATTAGCCTTTTATTATATAGGATTGTTTCTTGAAGTCATGACTTTCATCTTAGTTATAGAAATGTCACTGTTCTGAACCTTGATGCAATTTATTTTTTGAGTAATACCAAACACAGTCAAGTCATCTTGTCTTTCAAAATGACCAAGGAGACTTTCTCAATGGATGAACACAAAGTGTTTCTATGTGTAAAATGGAGGTAAATGCCAAATAGGCTATGGAGAGGATTAAAAGAGCTAGTATATGCCAAACACTTAAGACAAATAACCTACACCTGGTACATTCCAGGAGACTGTACCTATTCAACTCAAGCACACCCTACCCCACACTCCTTGCATCAATTCCTTTCTAAGAGCTAGAAGTGTGTATAACTGGTTTTAGTGTAAAAAAGCCTTTATTATTTTTCTTTGTAGATTACCTACATCAAATAGAACTGGCAACAGAAGAAGAATATGCAGAAAACTGAAAAGAAGCCAAAGGAGAAGCAGGAAAGAAAAACCCCAAAGCCTCAATAACAGTAGTTGTGGTTTTCAGACAGTAGTTCCTGGCACAGGAATGGTATTAATGGTTAGTGACAGTTGATAACAAGTAAAGTAGAAGAGACCCCCTAAGAGAGGGTGATCAACACTGTTAAATGTTGCAAGTATTAAAGAAGACATGGTCTGAGGAAAGTCCACAGGACTAAGCCATCATATAGCCAATATTCTACCATTTCAGGAGGAAATTAGATTGTAAATGTGTTAAGAAATGAATGGGAAGAATGAAGTGGTCAGTAAATAATTTTTTTTTTCTGATCAATAAGGGATACAAAGGAAAACAAAGAATGATAGCCAGAATGTAAGAAGAAGAGATAAAACTCAAGGAATGGATTAAATATGTTTTAATCCATATATTAATATATTAACTGTATAGAGAAAAGCTGATCATGTTTCAGCCCATTCAGAGAACTAACTGAATAAGGTAGTATTTGCAAAACGGGCCTTAATACATCAGGTAAGTTAATTCAAGGTTACTGTATGCAGAGTGTTGGTCTTAAATAAAATATTATATTAAGTAAAATGGCATATATACATATTATATTATATTATATTATATTATATTATATTAGAGGCCCAATGCATGAAATTCATGCAAGGGCCTTGGCCCAGGCCCCCGCCTGCCACCTCTGCCTCAGCCCTTGCCTGCTGCGGCTTTGTCTGGAAGGAAGGACATCCGGAAGGATGTCCAGTCTAATTAGCATATTACACTTTTATTACTATAGATTCTGTGTATTTGTTCATTGGTTGGTGGATATCCCTGACTGCATTTGAAAATAATCTTCAAAATGAACTTTATCAAAATGTGACATCAAAACTCCCATGGGAAGAAACAGTAGTGTGTGTGTGTGTGTGTGTGTGTGTGTGTGCCTTAGAAACTCAACTTAAGACAAAGTTAGAGTATCCTTTGAACCCATTTGGTGGCAACTGTAATAATGTCTTTCCTTTCTTGCTGAGCTCTGAAGCAATTGAACCATTTTTAGTTAATTTAGGATGTGTCTGTCATCAAAACAAATCTAAAATGCAAGCAGCAGCAACTTTATTAGCACATACTGATCCCAGGGGTGATAAATATGTTTGTTTACTTATAAGTGCAAACGTAACTGTTGGCAAAAGAGCAACTGCTCAGACTGCTAAGTAGATACGATTCACATTAAATATAAAGTGATGTATAATCCAAGTAATTTTCAGAAACTATACCAGCAATGGTACCCTTCTGTGGCATCAAGGGCCACATTGTCAACCTGTGAGAAACATCAAGGTTGTTGATCATTTCCATTAGTTTACATATATTAACATATGATTTGCATCTAAGTACTTCAAAATTTTAGTTTCCCAAATATTCACTAAATGTTCTATTTTATTGTCTGACATTTGTCTAACACAGCAGAGTATCTCATTCTTTCTTGGGCTTTCATTTCTTCCCTGAAGATGTGTATACTTGGTCAAATGGGTAGAATGGGTTTTAAAATGCTCCCCAGTGGGACATGATTGGCCAGAAGCTTTAATCTCCTTTCCTTTTATTCTCTCTACAATGTGCTCTCTGCAATCTTGTCCCTTGGAACGCTGTGTCATCCTGATTGCTGTCCACTGACACTCCTGGATTTAAAGGAGTGCACCTCTGTGGAACAGCAGAGCCAGCTGGGTGTAGACGTACACACTACATAAATGGTCTTGCTGATGAGGGAAGATGGGTTTTGGTAAATGGGAAGAAAAAGGTAAGCACAAAGCAGAAGAAGCTGCCAAAACCTTTAACCTAAGGAATACTATGGGGTAAAGGAGAGAAGGGTGGGGGTTCAGTGAAGCTAGCCAGGCAAAGCTTGCAAAATAGGCTGGCAAAAGACCACTCCTCCTAATGTGTCAATCCCTCGGGGCCAATAATGGTTTCCAAATGGTACAGGGGGGAGGTACTCCCAGGGCTTGTGATTTTCATAGGCAACAGGAGACATTAATTACTTGTGTTTGGAGGATTTTACACACTGGCAGCCCTTCACATAGGGTAGTTTGATACAAATACGCACCCGCCCACATGCTTCACAGCAAACCTGTTTTCCATCTCGTCCATTCCCAGAATGGGAATGTGGATGTCCTTTCATGTCAGGGTGAAAAGTTTGACTAAATAATTAAGTTCTCCTGCTTGATAGAAACAATGCCAAGTTCTCTCTAAAAATGGCTGCATTTCCAACAAAGTATTAAAGTAAACAAAAGAGGAAACTGATTTTTAAAACAGAAAAATTTGTCAACAATCTTGAAGAGAAGATCAAAACAGTTTCTTCAGAAAGCATAAACACATCCCAAAGACCACTGATTCAGTCCATCCCTTGAATTCTTTATGCAATGAAATGTCTGAGGATTGTGAGATGGCTTTATGAGGGAAAAGGAGGAGTATCAGATTTACCTCAGATCTGATTTCTTTTGGGACTGAGGGTATATCCTTCAAGAAAAATTCTCATTGGTGTAGGAAATACTGGATATAACCAGGTTTCAATGCTACCAACAAAATCTAGTAATAGTTCCCATCACAAGCTCATTTGCCTAAGAAGTTGCATATAAATTGGCATTTATTTGGATGGTGAGTAGAAAATCAGCTTGGCTATACACTAGTACAGCTTCCATTTTGGTACAATAGGAAATGGCATTTGTCAATTCCTAAAATATTTAGTTTTGGTAGGAGTATCTCTCAGTGAAATCGCCACAAAAATTAATTTCAGAGTTCTTTGTAAGAAAGGCCATTGACTGATACTTAACCGGGGTTTCAGTTCAAGGGTCCTGACTGTGGGGCTAAATAGGAGCTAGAAAGCAACAACTTCAGATCTCCAAGCACAAGACACTATTGTGCAGTTAATGTAGAGAGTGAGCAGTATTAGCTCAATGGTGTTAAACTACTGAGGGTATTCAAGTTACAATTCAAACATTGAATACAAATGAATACAACATTTATATACTAATGCAATCTATTTCCGCACTCATTACATCATTCTTTAAAATTTTTAATTATTTTTGTTGTGGCAAGAATCCTCAATGTGAGATTTATTCTCTTGACAAATTTAAGTGTACAATACATTATTCACCAGTTGGATCCTTAATATCTCAGTCATAATATATGATATAAAACTAAGATGCAAAGCCCCAAATATGAATCTCTAATGATTTTGTCTGTGCATTGGGACACACTAGTAAAGATAGATGAAGGGTAATAGAGATTTGTTTCTCTGGTCTTCAGTCCTTCTCAGACAACATACCTTGACTATAGGAAAAATAATGTGTTTCATTATGACTTTATCGTTTCACATGATTATTTATAGCATTCTGACAACTCCCAACTTCCAGACTTTGTTATAACATTGAAGCCTGATTATATCCAGAATTTCCTACACCAATGAGAATTCTTCTTGAAGGATGTAACCTCAGTCTCAAAGGAAATCAGAATCTGAGGTAAATTTCATACTCCTCCTTTTCCCTTATAGAGCCATCTCACAATCCTCAGACATTTCATTGCATGAAGAATTCAAGGAATGGACTGACTCAGTGGTCTTTGGGATGTGTTTATGCTTTCTGAAGGAACTGTTTTGATCTTTTCTTCAAGATTGTTGACAAAACTTTCTGTTTTAAAAATCAGTTTCCTCTTTTGTTTACTTTAATACTTTGTTGGAAATGCAGCCATTTTCAGAGAGAACTGCTCATCTAACTATATCAGATGAACAGTTATGAAGTTAACTACAGTTGAGGGTGGTGGTCAGGGGTTGGGAGGCAGGGTGCGTGGCACACAGAACACTTGCTTAAGACTCAATAAATTGTCTATTGGAAAAAGGAAATGGGAAAGAGAGTGAGTTTTTCCAAGAAGAAACACACTCACAGCCAAGTCAAGAACTGCCCATTTAAAATCTTGACATTTCCGGAGGTCTAGGATTGATTTCATTTTAATCTACCCTAGAAGGTGGTTGGAAGAGAAGGAGATCTTGTAAAGGACCATGTTCAGTTTTATGTTTCAAAGGATATATTATAAAAACATCAACTCATTTCTTTTAGCAATCATGAAACAAAAGCTCAACTATGTTTTTGTAAAAGGAAATAGGCAATATAGTATTTTATGTAGTACTTTATAATGCAGCTAAAACTGGCCCTAGAGCAAGGTAAACCCACTAAAGTTTCATAAAACCTACTCTTCAGCTATGGATTTTCTTTGTTTTGTTTTCATACATCTCTCTTCACATTGGTACATCCACTCTCATAGATACACAAACTCTATCTCACATGTGTTCTCAACTATAACAGTATGGGATGTTGTTTATATTTTTTGAAATCTCACCAAAGTATAAGCAGAAAATTTCTCAGAACAGTTTTAATAGGGTCGTTGTAGAACCACAGTGAAAAAAACCTCAGTTCTAATTCAATAAATTCAACTAAAATAATAAATGCTTTATCATAGTTGAAATGGTGTCATGGACACGGCAATAAAACAGTCTTATTTTAACTCCTTTAGATCCTTCTTTGTAAGAATATAATCTGAATTTTCACACATTATGACTACATATGAGAGGGGAGACACTTTGCAACACTTTTCACATAGACTTTTTCCATGAAGGAAATTTGTAGATCAGAGGGGTGAGTCCAAGGACAACTCTGATGACATCTCTCCACTTTCAATTCTTATTTTTCATCCTATTCTGGATATTTTATTTCCTTCAAGATTCCCCCTTCATCTTTGATATTTCTGTCCAGGACATAGACACCTTTACACATCCATTTTTAACATTATGGAAAGCACCTCCAATAGCTATTTCCTTTTGTTCTGAGAAAACAAACAAACAAACAAAAAACCCTGCTGGGAGCCATTCTGTAGCCTTTATTTTCCAAGTTAAGGAAAAAAAATCTATTTTTTTCCTTACATATAGGGTGTCCCAAAATTCATGCAAGAAGTAATTTTGAAAGAAAACACAGGTTTATAATTAAAAATTGTAAATTTTTATTGATTCATAAAATATACAGTATAGGGTTATGTATGGAATAGCACATCGCGTAAATGGCCTCCACGGCTTTGCTGGCACATAAGCAAAGCCGTGGTCTTCATTGTCCCTGCTCCTGGGCCATAATTGGTACTTGGTAATGCTTATCAAATTGAAGGGATTGAAATCAAAGGGAAACAGATATTAGAATCTGATTCAATAAACCGAGTAAAATTAGGCTTTTATTTTGTTGTTGTTGTTAATGCTCACGCAAAATTCAAATCTTGCTTGAATTTTGGGACAGCCTATATAACATACATCTTGATGATTTATCCTTTCAGAATATTTTCTTTATGAGATCTAACAAAAACAACAACAAAAAACGTGGTTCTGCTTAAGAGAAAGAAGGTAAATTGACAATTTTTATGTATCATTTTCAGCCTTCTGATTGCAAAATCCTATCATTTCAATGCCTGGATTCTCCTTACCCTAGAAGTGCTTTGGTACAACATCCATAATCAGCAAGAATTAGTGATAAGAAGAGTCTTTTAGGAAGAAAGTCATATGCAGCCCAGGGAGGAAAAGAAGGTTTGAGGAGATTATGACAAGGGTGTATGTAGCTATTTGAATCCTTTGGTTGCAACAACAACAACAAAATCAGACTCTAATTTAAGCAGGAGAGAAATTTACTTTAAGAATCTAACGGAGCTTACAGAATAAAAGAGAAAGCTGAAGAATCAGAATTGGCAAAGACAGACAGTAAGAAACCTCCAGAAGAAATGGTAGCAAGAGTGTATCAGCATAATGCTGCTGGGATGAGGTAGCTTTAAACATGTCTAGCCTTTTTGTCATTTTCAGTATTTAGATTCCCAGGATGAAACATTTGATTGGCCTAGTTGGGTCTATGTCTTCCTGTGGCTGGGGAAAACCAGGGCAACTTAATTGACAGCACCACCAGGCAGAATCCACAGAAGAAAATAGGTCAATATAAACATAAAAGGAACAAGCAGAGAAAGGGAAGGTAGAGTGCTACGTGTGCCTGATGGTTTTAGTTTTCTATTGCTATCCGACAAATTACCACACATATAGTAGCTTAAAAACACACACACATTTACTATGTTCTGGTTTCCGTGGGTCAGGAAACTGGGTCTGTTGCTCAGGGTTTTACAACTCTACAACCAATGTGCTGGCTGGGCTGTGTTCCTTTCTGGAGCTTGGATCCCTCTTGAGTGTTGGCAGATACCTATCCATTGTGGTTGTAGGACTGACTGGGACCTCCATTTTCTTTCTGGCTGTCAGTCAAAGACCACTCTCATCTTCTGAGTCTGCCCCTTCCTTGCCACATGGCCCTGTCACAACATGGCAGCTCCAAGGCCAGCAGAACGATTGCTCCTCCAGTCGGCTAAGAGGGAGTCTTATATGAGGTAACATACTCAAGGGTGTGACTTCTCATGGTCTTTGCCATTTCATATTGGCTAGCAGCAAGTCAGAGGTTCTGCCCTCACTCAAGGGGAGGGGATTGCACAAAGGCCTGACCACTGTGGGTTACCCCAGGGTCTGCCAAATTGGGAGAAAGATCTCCAGGTGTGGTCATTTTGGATCTACTCCCCCACACACATATGCATGCACATGCATACAGACATACACCTCAAGACCACCCAACCTGGCACCTATCCACATGTTTTCATTTCAACTCCCAGTGAACCTTTTTATGGCAGAAACAAGCAAAATCTTCAAAGCAATGATAAACAAGCACCACCTTCTGCTGCAGGTTTTTGGGTTCTGGGCAGATTAGACACACAATTCACTGCTATCATACCCTGTAGTTAAACATGCTGTGGTGTGCCTGGCAGAAAACAAAGCAACTTCTTTTGAAAATAGTTAAGCTTCTAAATGCTGACATTATGTCATTTGTTTTGACACCTCAAAAACACTGACATTTCATCATATTTAAAGTGTACTGAAAAGTTAAACATGCCCTTTTATTCAACAAGCATTAGTGGAGGAAAGGAAGAATGTTATTTGAAAACCATCATGAATCGTATGACAGAAATGTTGGTTCAGCTGATAAACAATGGAGCATCAGATCCACACTGGTACAATATCTGTGCTATCGCCCCCTCTCATTCATCATCCAAGGCAATGTTGTTGTAGTCCTAAAAACACAGGATTATAAAATGGTATAGCCCTATGAAAAACAGTATGACAGTTCCTCAAAAATTTAAAAAAAAAAAGCCCTAACTGATTTGGCTCAGTGGGTAGAGTGTCGGCCTGCCGACTGAAGGGACCTGGTTTGATTGCAGTCAAGGGCACATGCCTGGGTTGCAGGCTCGATCCCCAGAAGGGGATGTGAATATGCTTAATGCCATTGAGCTAAACATTTAAAAATGGTTAAAATGATAACATTTTGTTATCATTTTACCACAATATTTTTTAAAAAGAGCACAAACTTTGAGCTCAAGTATATTTGGTTATGGTGGGAATTTTGCTACCTCTTAGTTCTATTATCTCACTGCTTTGCTTCTTCATCAGTACAATGAATGTGAAACTTGACCAACCTTCCTCATGGAGTAGTGAGAAACTGTCACCTGAAATTTAGAAAAGGCCTCAAGTAAGAGAGTCCACTAGATGTTGAGTTCCGGAAGATCAGTGTCATAGCCTCAGGACCTAGGGCTAGCTGTTCAATGAAAGTTCTTTGAAAAATATAAATTGCTTATCAAAGACAACTTTTATTTTTGTTATTATTCCTATTATAACTTCAAATGTATTCTTTAGACCTGGAGATGAACCTATTTCAGAGACCTGGTCCTCATCAAGATTTCTCATTGTCTGAACCACTTCTTATAGGTCTATCCAATAACTAATTTTATTGCCTAAGTCTCTCAACACTTTATGTTTAAGCCCAATTCCCTTCTCTTATACTTCTGGGTCCTCTTAACACTGTCTGTAGAGTAAGAATATACACATTTTAAATTTATAGGTGAGAGAAATCCTAACAGCTTCTTTGAAATGATGGCTATTTAGGACATCAATTAAATGAAATCATCTGGCCACATCCCAGAGCTCACCCTGGTGTCAGGTTCTATCCACAGAACCATGGATGGGTGGTTGGTTATGTATTAAGTTTCAATATGTCAAATCCTGGCTCTGAGGACTCTGGGTTGTGCTTTAATGTCTCCCTCTTTGTGTTAAATACAGAACGTAAATATTAATGAAGGAAGGAGTTGTCACCTTGTATTGCCAAGAGCTTGAACTAGGCAGGGGCTGAGTAGAGGTCCCCAATATCAATTGGCATCTGACAGTCCAAAGGCTGCTCAAGCTGAGCATCTCCCAGTAAGGTGTTTTCTGTAAAGGCCAGCCTTTCCCTTTACAAGTTGTCCTTTTTTATATAAAACTGCAGTGGAAGCTGTGATATTTGCATGTGATGCCTGCTTCATTTTCCTGGCCTTACCCAAAGTGCATAATAGAAATTAAAACCATCTTGCTATAACTCGGACAGCAATAGAAAGGACCAAATATACTCCAGACCTAGATTCTACCTCTTGTCCCCTAATACCCCAAGAGCTATCTCTGCAGTAGTAAGAGATAACAGGAAGAGTATACATTGGTCTCTGTCCCTGTATCTGACACAGAGCTCCTAAAAACCCTGCAAATTCTCAAGTGATAAGAGTATCTTTTGTTCTAATGAGGTGACTTGGATGGGCTCCTGGACAGGGAATGGTTACCAGAAAGAACAATTCATCATTGTAAGTTTGGAATTTTCAGACCTGCCACCACTTCCATCCTCCAGAGAGGAGAGAGGGCCTTAAAATGGAGTTAACAATTGACCATATGAGGAAGCCTCAACAATATCCCATTACTATGGGGTTTAGAGAGCTTCCAGGTTGACGAACATCCACAGTAGGTGAGTGACACACCCCAATTCCATGGGCACAGAAGCTTCTCTCATCAGAACCCTCCCAGACCTCCCTATGTACCTCTTCACTTGTATCCTTTGTTCTATCCTTTAATAAACCTGTAAACATAAGCAAGTGTTTCCCTGAGTTCTGTGAGCTGCTCTAGCAAATTCATTGAGGAGGAGGTCTTGGGAACCTCTGATTTGTGGCCAAATTGAACAAAAGTTGTGGGTAATCTGGGGACATGCTTGTGTTTGACATCTGCAATGAGGTAAGAGTAGTCTTATGATAGGAACCCTTAACTAATGGAATCTGACAATATCTCCAAGTAGACAGTATTAGGACCAAGTTAAGTTGTAGGAAGCCCAGCTGCTGTTGCAGAGAATTGCTGGGTGTGGAAAAATCTGCACAGATGTGGTGACTAGAGTGTCAGGAGTTAAGTGATGTCTGTGTGAACAGGAAAGGAGATCACATGGAACAAGCACTCAATAGGGAACACCTAGGTTTTTTCTACATGGGAAGGAAAAAGCAGAGTTTCTTCATCATAAGTAGTCATCAAGCACCTGCTTCAGCTGTAGAACTTCTTGATCAAGTTATAAACAAACTAGTGGCCCAGTGCACAAAATTTGTGCACATTAAAAGGGGATTAATTAGAGGCAATATTTTAATATTGCTATTTGCCCTTTGTCTATAATAGAAGTGTCAGAGATGAAAGAAAATTAGTAAAATGTATATGAAAATCTTCTTCCTGTCAGAGTCTGGGGCATGCTGTGGGACCCAGAGTCAAGTCCCCGCACACCCGCAGTGCCTCAAAATCGTGCGAGACCCAGACCCAGCCAGCCCCACCCCCATTGGGCAAGATCTAGACCCGACTGGCACCACCTGTGTCAAGCCCTGCTGGGCGGGGGGGTGCAGCCTCAGATCCCCTGTCAAGCCCTGCTGGATGGGGGGGCGCAGCCTCAGGGCCCCCATCAAGCCCTGCAGGGTGGGGGGTGCAGCCTCAGGGCCCCTGTCAATCCCCACTAGGCTGGGGGCATGGCCTGAGGTCCCTCATCAAGCCCCGCATGGAGGGGGGCGCAGCCTCAGGTCCCTGCTGATTGCTCATTAAGGCTCATTATGAAACTAGGCCTCTGCTGTGGGCACAGCCATCTTGATCATTATGGTGTGACGGTCAATTTGCATATTTCCTCTTTATTAGATAAGATAGTAGAAAACACACCAGAAAGGTTAAAATTATCTGGAATGTGGCTGACTTAAATGACTTTGGGAAAGTTAGTTTAATACTTTAAGACTCATTTTATCTTCTGAAAACTGGGTAAAATGACTCTAATAGGATTACTGTAATGATTAAATGAGCAATGGATGCAGCTTCTGAGCACAGTGCCCTGTACATAGCAAGCACTCAGTAAATGGTGGTTTCTATTAGAGTAATGATAAACACGAATCATAAAATCAATGGTTTTTGAGTATTGGTGCCAGCAGTGAACACTTCTGTCAGGGCTGGTAAATGTACTTGCCCCTCAAACCCAAATGAAAACTGCTAGGGAGCACCCAGCAGGGTTGCTGCAAGCCACTACTCTGAGTAAAGAGACACACAGGCCCCTCCCAGAAGGGAAATCAGGCTCATGTTACATGCTCATATTTTCTTGTGTGCATATCATGCATGAAGGGAAAGAACATGACTGGGTCACTGTTATTTTCAGTTTTCTACAAAATACATGGAAATATCTTAGCATTCAAAAACCCTTACTTTGAGGACAATGAAGTCTGGTCACACAAAGTTCATGTTTTTGCCCTATTTCTAAACCTCTTTCCTGCTTTCCCACTTCATCTTCACTCCACCATCAACCAGCTTCTGGCCTGGGTGCTGCCTTAAGTATTAGAATGGATTCATCAAATTGTGTGGCGATAATTTCTTTTGGCAGCTTCTTCCAGATACAAGTCTTTATTCATCTTGGTGCCCCAAGTCCAGTGCAGGGTACCCTGCCGGTCCTTGATGAAAGTTAATTGAATTATGAATGAAGGAACCAAGGAGGAAACCATTTTTCTATAACATTTCTTCATTCATATCACCTGAAGTATTTTCTCACATTTCTTTGGACACCACTGCATAGGGACATCAGAAAGATAAGCTCAGGGCATCCAAATTATTCCCTGGAATTAAATTAGGTGATAGCAGTTGAAAACTGCACTCATTCTCTCAGGCCTCGAAAATGTCATTTGGTAACTTTCCATACTTTGAGCCCTTTGGAAGGAGAAGCATATCCAAGTCTAAGGCTTAACCATCATCATGTTCCTGGCACACTCTGAACACGGTTGACTGCAGATCTTGGCAAAAGCATTATCACAACCTGTGCTCATTGCCTCACGGCCCTCTAGGCTCCCAAAGGCAAAATGCCTGGCAAAGAACCACAGCTTGCTTGCCTTTGTGAGACTGATTTGTGCTTAGTTCTTTTGGAATTTTGGCATATTTAACTTCAACAAGTGGTCAATTTTTCTGAATGATTGGGTATTCCAATATTTCCCTCCAAGTAGGTCAATGGCAAGCTTTCAGAGTTCATTCAGCAGTTGATTGCACACATATTTATGCAAATATACACTCATTTCTGGCTCAGAGAATTTTGTAGCTGTTTACTTTCTTAAAATTCATATTCTTTGTTCAGCTGCTTTTCCTAATCCCCTACCTTAGCATTTTGAATTCTGCCATTGAATTCACAGTTTCCATCCCTTACAAATCACTACCCCATTTTTTTTTTGGCAACCGTCTGTTCTTTCTTGGTTACAATCAGGTAGAGGAGGCCTGCCATCTCTTCAGCTTTCTACTTCTTCTACATTGAACAGTGTCAGCAACCCTTGAATAATCTGAATACTGTCAAGTCATTTTCCCAATAGATAGCTAGGTAATTAAAATTACCTAATATATTCAGGGCTTAGGACTTGAGTGATTCTTCTAATTCTAAGGCACCATTTCCTTCACCTTCATTAAAGTGGCAAAGACTCAGATCAGAGTTCCTCACTGTGCACATCCTGGAATCAACCTTGTTTACTCCTGTGAATCCAAGTATGATCTATGTCAGGGGCCAACAAACTCTTTCTGTAACGGACCAGATAGTAACTATTTTAGACTTTGAGGCCCAGATAGTCTCTTAGAAATCCATCAACTTTGCTGCTGCAGCATGAAGATAGCCACAGAAATATGGAAACGAATGTGCATGGCTACAAGCCAATAAAGCTTGACATGCAAGAGCAGGCTTTTGTGTAATCACCATGCAGAGAGCAGGGAAGTCTAGGATGGGGTCCTGGTGGTGTTGCTCACTGGCTGTGCAACCTAAATTCATTATTTAACCTCTCTGACCCGCAGATTCCTCCTTGACATAGCCTATCTGAAGGATACAGAGCAAAAGGCAAAAAGGGGAAGAGCCAAATCACGGTGGGACTAACATTCTTTGCTGAGGGAGCTTGGGTGGTGTGACAGGGTTTTACCTAGAGGTTACATCATTTGAATTGTGCTTCACTATCATTGCTCTGGTTCAAATGCAGGTAATAGATTTAAGGGAACAATACTAAAAGAAAAGACATCTAGTAGGTCGGTTGGATGGAACCGGTAAAAACTGATGCATGATGTTCTAAACTAGAGAAATGGCAGTAAAAATGGAAAACAAGTCGATTCCAGGAATATCTAGAAGGAAATTGGCAGTAAAAGGAGGCAAAATCAAGGCTGCTCTCACTAGGTAAGAGCAAATAACCTGGATGAACTTCAGGCAATATGGCCTGTAGAAAGGGAATGCACAGTGTACTGAAACATGTGTAACTGGCACAAATCAAAACAATAAGAAGTAACAGCCACCACTGTGCACCCCAAATTATTAAATTCCATATAGGCATTTCTACTTTCTTTATCAATGCTTGCCAAAGCATAAGAAAAGAAAAACAAACAAACAAACAACAAAACAGCATTAGCCATCCTTTATTCATTGCTTAGTTATGAGCCAAGCAATAGCACATCAAATCTTTACCTAAATTCTAAAAGCTCACTAATGACCATCAGTTCACAGACTGTCACAAGTGAGAACAGCAAATTAAGTAACATGTCCAAGTATCACATAGCTATGAAGTGAGGTCACAGGGATTCAATCCCAAGAATGGTTGAATCCAAAGACTGTGTTCTTAACCACCACCCTCTACTTCCTTCCCATATATCACTGCCTTTAGAAGTTTGTTTTCAAGAGTCCAAGGGGCTTGCCTGCTTAATTCACTGCTGTTTGTGAAATTCTGCAGGCTGAACATGAACACCATTAGTCCCATGACTTTAAGCAAGTTATTTATTATCTATTAGATTCTGTTTGCTCATCAGCCGCACATTTGCTATTACAAACAGTAAAACTCCCACATTCTGTCACATTAAAAAATAAAAATATCTTGCAAATAAAAAAAAATCAAAGTTAGGTAATTTATTTTGTTGTTTCATTGAAACAGAAAAGGGAAAAGAGAATGTGGAAAAATAGGCTAGAGAGTAGCGATCATTTCTTTCAGGAGTAAAAGTGTCACCAGTCAGAGAAAAAAACAGCCTCTGAAAGCATTAAGTCAGATGGACAGTAACCCTGGAGTATATACTATTTAGCCTCATTGCCATAATCACACTTCTGGTTTTAAAAAATATGGTAAAAATCATAATCAAGAAGAATATGCTACATGCTTAAGAAATCATGAATCAGAAAGAATTATGCATTACTGCAACGTTTTGAAAATGGAAATTAAAGATTTACAACTCTTGAGGCATTCCCAATAATGTTCCTTTGCAAACCTACTTTTAGCTAAATTAAAAGATTTTGACAATAAATGCTAGGTGTTTTTTTTTTCTTTAACTAGCAATTGGTTATATGTCGGCTCAGCTTTCTAGAACTAAATTACTTTTTGAAAAATAGAACTACATCTTTTTGTGACTTGCTAAATAAATGTTGTCCAGGAGTTTAAGTATAATTCATGTCATATGTGTGTTTGTTTTTAATGTTATAACGCTGGGAGAAGGTTACAAAAGGTAGAGGTCAGAAGGTAAACTGTTCATATCATATTTTATGGTTTCATAAAATGCTGATATGAGAATTCAAATCCCAGGAAAGATTTTATGGTATAATACTTGTTTAAAAACAAAATCCAAATAAACTTAAATGTTATGAATCAGAACAATCTATATGTTTAGATGTATATAAGAGAATGTGTATAAGTGTGTAATATCACATATTCCATATGTATAATTTATGGATTAGGTGATACTATGTTTATATATGTATCACATACTTAATGTATATTTTTTATAAAACATAATGTGTTTCATATACATTTCATAGTATATATTATAAATATTGGTATACCAAATATCTATGGCCAATAGCTCTAATAGTACATTTAATCTAATAAGTATTTATTGAGCACCTAATATGCATCTGGGGTTTGCTCTGTGCTGAAGATGCAAATGCGTCTAACCTCAGAGGGAAGGTAGGGGAGGGTAAGAGTAAGGGGAAGAGATCAACCAAAGGACTTGAATGTATGCATATAAGCCTAACCAATGGACACAGACACCAGGGGGGTGAGGGCATGAGTGGGAGGTAGGGGCAATGGGGGGATAAGGACACATATGTAATACCTTAATCAATAAAGAAAAACAATTCAAAAATAAAATAAACAATTTTTTTAATTAAAGAAGAAGAAGGAGGAGGAAGAGGAAGAGGAGGAGGAGGAGGGAGAGGAGGAGGAAGAGGTTTCTCACAAGGGCAGCACAATCCAAAAGGCACACAAACAATGTAAACTCAAGAACCATAATCTGGTGTGATGGCTGCCACTACCAGGCTGTTCTAGTCTAGAAGGAGGTCTCTAAGGGGGGTTGTTAAGCCTTGCTCAACTCCACCATTCATAATGTCTTTTGTAGGTTCAAGGTTGGATTGGTCTGTGATGAAGTGTCCAGAAAGGAAAAGATTGTATGTTCTCCCTCACAATTATCCTGAAACCATCCCAGAATGGTACAGCCAATTCATTTCACATTGATCTTGTCCCCTTACATCATATATTAGGCATTCATAACAATGAAAGCTTACAAAGAAACTAATAAGTTTCTTGTTCAGGATATTTTAAAGTGTTAAAATGTACATTATCATGTATGTCTACATCTTAAAGTAAATGCCACAAAATTCAAATGTTTGACAAAGATCTGGGTTTAAACGTGAGCTACAGCACGTCTGCTATGTGAACTCAGACAATTTCCTTAACCTGCCTGAGGCTCAGTTTCCTCATTTGAAAAACAGGACTAGTAGTAAAATATTTGTGAGTAGGTGAAGAGATGATATGGATCAAGCACCTGGCATATAGTAGGCAAATCCTTTCTACCTTCTTTGAGTGGGGGCTGCTCCTGGTGCTAGAAGCTCAGAAGTAAACTATTGAGAAGCTCCCTGAATAATCTGTTATCTTAGAAGATAATGCCATGTGATATTGGGTAGTTTTTCCTGACATGTTATTAGAGGTCCCACATGGAAACATCCCTGCCTGTAAGAGTTAGTGTCTGAAAGAGAGCCATGGGAAAATGTGTCCTCTGGCTCCTCGGCAAGGATTCCCCAATGATTTTGGTATCAGCAGGCCAATTTCCTACTGGGAAATTCACTATCCTCATCCTCCTCTTAGGCCTTATGTTTAGACAGGGTGGATTCAATCCCCTTTTCAAGAGGTAGAAGGAATGTAATCATTCAGGGCACTTCCCTCCCCTGTCACAGAGGTATTTTCAGGAATGGACACCGTGAGATTTTGCCCAAACTGCCAGAAATAGGATCTGAACCTGAGAGATATTAAGGCTAGTGCTGCTATAGCTATCTTGCCACCTTGAGGGAACAGCCATGTACAAATGGAGCCAAGACAATGTACGGAGCTGAGTTAGCAAGAAAAACCATGCCCTGGATGTAACATTTGAGTTCCCGCATAGAGCAGCACCTCTGTCTTTCAGTTATGCACAAATGCCTTCCCTTTGCAGATGTAGTTGTGTTTCCCGCCTCTCACAACTAAAAGAAACCCATGTACTATATGGGGGCGTTGCATGTCTTCTTCAGGGTGACAATTCATCTTACTTTCACTAATACTCTGCATTCAGATGAACAGTGTTTTGCTAGTAATTTTATTTATTTTTTTATGAATAAAGAAGGAAAGGAATAGTATAGATGCCTCTCTTTTTTTTAGGACTTTTAAAAATTACACAAAACCATGCACTTTCATGTTCAGATATGAAAACCAGAATGCAGTTTTAAATGGATCTCTGTACTAACAAAGAAGTTATTTTAATGGCCAATATCTATTCGTTGGAATTGCTTTTTAAATATGCCATAGAAAGTTAATGGTCTAAATCCCATATCCAAGACGAAGGATGCTATTAGAGGTGATGAGAGCATGTTTGTCAGCAGGCAAATAAAAAGTCCAGTCCTGAAGGCGATGCACCCCCAGAAGGCAACATGGGCCCGTAAACAATCAGGCCCTGTGGGTGCCATATTATTCCAGTGACCTTAAGAGAAGCAGGAATGAGCTCAGGCCACCCAAGTGACCTGTTGAACCCTCAAACTCTTGCTTATTCAAACACAGAAGTTTTGTAGGGTCTTTGTGGCGATCTCCTTCCCACCTTCTTGTAGTCTTCAATGGTTCTGTCCCTAATTTGTTTGTTTTCCTGGAAGGCCATGCTAACCAAGTATAAATTAAAGCACTTCCCATTTCACAGCTGGAAACGTGATAGGGAATGTTGGGTTCTGAGCAGTGAGCAGAGATAACTGAGTTCTGTGATGTCTGCTGAGGCTCAATGTGCTGACAAAGCCTCAGGGAACTCTGGAAATGCAAAGAACTTGTCCTGCCATCACACTGGACTTTTCTGGAAGTTTCTCCGCATTGGTTGATGGTATCTCTTTCCAGGTTAGCTTTTCAGCTGTGACCTCAAGAGACAGCTTATCAAAATAATACCTACTTGTAACCTCCACCCCGGGTTTGTCTTTGCTCCTTTGTATTGCTTTCTGTACCATTTTGCTTTCTCTTCACTGTCTCTACATAAGTAGGTCCATTTCATGCTGTTTCCAATGTCCCAACCCTAGTCAAAGCCAGAATCATCACTTGCCTGGGTTTTGCAACAGCCATCTTTAAAACCGTACCAGACCACATCAAACCCTGATTATAACCCTCCCTTGGATTCACATTCCCCTGGACACACTGTGTAAAGTCCTTGCCAGACCTCATACTATCCACCTAATCTGGCTCTGCCTAGATCTCAGGCTTCATCTCCTGCCATCCTCTCATTCCCTCTCTTAATTCCAGATACACCAGACTCCCGCTTTCCCTCTCACACAGCCAGCTCGTTCCCACACCAACACATCTGTTCAAGCTTCCTACACTCTCTTTCTTCAGATCTTCTCGTGGCTGCTTTCCTCATGGGATTCAGGTCTTGGCTCCAAGGCCACCTCATCAGTTAGGTTTTCCAGTCACCCTCTGATTGCTCTCTTGTGAAACCCAGTGTCCTCTTTTCTTCATGGAATTTTATCTATCTGAACTTATCTTATTCATTCGTCCTCTATTATCAGTCTTCTCCACTAGAATATAAACTCCACTAGAACACTCTGGGGAGCCTGCCGGTGTCACCTCTCTATCCCCAGGGCATATCACATGCAGCCACTACCACTTGTCCAACAGAACTTTCTCCTCAAGACTGGCAGAGCTTTGATTTTATTCCAGTGCCCTCTCTTCCTTCTGCATGAGGTGGATAAATCTTGAATGGAATTCACCAGCCATGTTGTGCCCATTGTCCTGGTCATTATCTGGTGCAAGAATAGACATGTTACCTTGGTCTGGCCAATCTGCTACGGGGCTTCTAACAAGGAGGTCATTAAAAAAACAAAACAAAACAAAAACCCAGATGTGGAAGAAATGATCTTTTGTCTACCACTGGGCTTGGCAAGTGTACGTGTGATACTTTAAACATCAGTAGCCAACATGTGACCGAGAAAAAAAACCATATTGAGAGTGGAAGAATGGAGAAAAGGAACAAACTAGGGTCTTAGATGATGTAGTTGAGCCTCTAGACTTCTTGTTATGTGAAAAAAATACACCCTCTTTTATTCCTACCGAAATCAAACAATAGGAGATGTAGTCCTTCTCAACCCCTTTTCTGTCTTTCACTCTGCCCTATATTTTGTGTTTACTTTTCTCATGCATGAGTATGTATTTAGCCTAAATAAGATATAATGTCTTTTTGTGTCTTTCAAAATTTTTGTAAGGGTATCATATGTAAGTAGCTTTGTTACCTTGTTTTTTTAAAAAACTCATAATTATACCTTTGAGATGCATTTATTATAGATCCATGTACTCCAGATTATTTATTTTCACTGTGTATTATATGGCAGAGATACCACACCTTATTCCGTCTTTCTCCTTCCACATTTGTGCTGTTTCCACTTTCTAGCCATAATAAACAAAGTCTCCTTTCTCACATATCTGAGAATTTGTCTATGACAGTGTTTTTTAAATATGTTTGACCATGATCCACAAAAATCAACACATTTTAAAATAAGCTTTCATGTTCTTACATACACATATATAGTTAGAAGAAAATTTATAAAACAATAATTATTATTAATACATGTGATGCAGTATTCCTATTGCTATTCTATTCCATTCAAAAATTTTTCATGCCCAGCCAGTGTGGCTCAGTGATTGAGTATTGACCCAGAAACAATTGAGAGGTTACCGGTTTGATTCCTGGTCAGGGCACATTTCTGCATTGTGAGCTTGGTCCCCAGTGTGGGGTGCGCAGGAGGCAGCTGATCGATGATGTTCCTCTCTAATCAATGTTTCTATCTCTCTATCCCTCTTCTTTCCTCTCTCTCTTAAAATCAATAAAAAACATATTTAAAAATTATTTCATGACTGAGTAATATGTCAAATGTGTAAGAATGTAGTAGTTAAAACACGAGTATATACCTAGAAGTATAATCGCTTCTTTAAAAAATTGGTGTGTCCTGTTAGAATGGCTATCATCAACAAATCAACAAATGACAAGTGCTGGTGAGGATATGGAGAAAAGGAACCCCTGGGCACTGCTGGTGGGAATGTAGATGGTGCAGCCACTGTGGAAAACAGTTTGGAGTTTCCTCAAAAAATTAAAAATGGAACTCCCATTTGACCCAGTGATCCCACTTCTAGGAATATATCCCAAGAGATCAGAAACACCAATAAGAAGGATATATGCACCCCTATGTTTGTAGCAGCACAATTTACAACAGCTAAGATTTGGAAACAGCCTAAGTGCCCATCAGCAGATGAATGAATTAGAAACTTGTGGTACATCTATACAATGGAAAACAATGCAGCTGTAAAAAAGAAGGAATTCTTACCATTTGCAACAGCATGGATGGACCTAGAGAGCATTATGCTAAGTAAAATAAGCCAGTCAGAGGAAGATAAATATCACATGATCTCATTCATATGTGGAATCTAATGAACAACATAAATTGATGAACAAAAATAAACCCAGAGACATAGAAACATTGAACAGACTGTCAAACTTCAGAGGGAAGGTAGGGGTGGGTGGAGGGAGAGAAGAGATCAACCAATGAACTCATCCTATGTAATAAAAGCCTAGGTGGTGCCACAACCTTGTGCGACACCCTTGCACGATGCCTTCACGCTATGCCCTCACAAGATGGTTGCCACAAGATGGCCACTGCAAAGATGCCTTCCACAAAGATGGCTGCCACAAGATGGCCACGTACACAGCAGGGTGGGGTCCAGCAGCCACTCCACGTGGTGAGGCCTGGGGGTCCCATGGCTCCACGTGGCACGGAGGAGGCCAGTCCTGGCATCTCCACC
This sequence comes from Myotis yumanensis, assembly GCF_028538775.1. NCBI lineage: Eukaryota > Metazoa > Chordata > Mammalia > Chiroptera > Vespertilionidae > Myotis > Myotis yumanensis. The sequence continues at coordinate 20,894,882 of NW_027223758.1, forward strand.
GCCTTGTGCAGAGGAGGCGGGTTGGGTAGTGGTGGGTAATCGGGCCAGCAGAGGAGGGCAGTTGGAGATGATCGGGTTGGCAGGGGAGCAGTTAGAGGGCAATCAGGCTGGCAGGCAGGCGAGTGGTTAGGAGCCAGTGGTCCCGGATTGTGAGAGGGATGTCCAACTGCCAAGTGGAGAGGGTGCAGGCTGGGTTGAGGGGCACCGCCCCCCCCCCACCTCGTGCATGAATTTTGTGCACCAGGCCTCTAGTATGTATATAAGCCTAACCAATAGACACAGACAGTAGGGTGGTAAAGGCTTGGTGGTGGGGGAGGAGGGTAGAGAAGGCAATGGGGAGAAAAAAAGGGACATATGTAATACTTTCAACAATATTTATGAAAAAAAAAAGAATTGGTGTATCATCAAATTTACCAGACATTATCCAATTATTCTTTCAAAGTTTGTACTGATTAAACTTTCTTCAGTGCTTTGAGAGTTCCTCTTTTTTCACATTCTTGCCAATATTTTGTATAGTCAGGATTTTATGTGAAATGATATTTCATTTTGTTTTTAATTTATATTTTTCTGTTTAATAATGAGTTTGGATATTTTTCCCTATGTTTGTGGGCTATTACTTTTTTTCTTTACCTATTTGTATTCTTCACCTATGTTTCTATTGCTTGTCTTTTTTATTGATTTGTCGTTTGTTCTTTCTGTATTCTGAATATTAACGCCTGCTCATGAATTGCAAATACCTTCTGCACATCTGCACCTTAACTCTTTTTTTATGGCATCTTTTGATTCACAGAAATTTTTAACCTAAGTGCAGTTAAATTTATATATTTTCCCTTTATAATTCAAACTTTTTGGCATGTTAATGACCTTTATGTTGTATCTAATTTTGGTGGAACTCTTCATTATTTGCAGGGAAACATCCTAACAAATTCAGCAGTTAATAAATACAAGTTGATTGAATGAGAAAATAAACAAATACATAAAGTGATTTTCACATGATAAAAGACTGATAAACCTTACATTAAATAATATCTTAAGTAATATAATATTGAGTTGACCATTTAGAAAACCTATAATTTTGAAGGTTACAAATCATTCTAATCACAACTAGAACCCAGTCTATTACTCATATTCTAAAATATTCTTAAATATAAATGGATAAGATGGTCCTACACTTAAAAAATCCAAAGAGTTTTTGATTCCTCTCTGATGCTGTGTACATAAATAGCTTCCAACCACTAAATCTTAAATTTCATAGAAAAGCAAAATGTCTCATTGTCATCAATTACTCCAGGACATTTAATTTTTTAAACAAACCCCCGGGTTTTATGTGCTAAGCTAGCCAATAATCATGCAATCTATCATTTTTATACTGTGTCACATTAAAAATGGAGAGGAAAGAGATTTTTGCATTTTACATAGCATGTTGACTTCCCTGAATTCAAGTAACTCAAAGTAGAAGGCTCTACAGATAAATTAAGCTAATCTTTGTAAAGTCACTGTCTAGATTCAGAGAGGCGCTGGAATAATTTCAATCCGTGAAATGCCTTATATTCACAATGAGAACAGAAATACCTTAGTCTGAATGTGTGCAGGCTACATGAGGTAACAAAAATAGAACACAAAGAATTGGATGCATTCATTTTTTCAATCACTTTGTGCATATTTTTAATTCAATCATGTTATCGATTTTATGATGCTTGTGTGTACACAGGAAAGATTTCTACCAGACATTTATAATCAGTCCTTTCCATCTGTTCCTTTACAAAGGAAAATGTAACACAGTATCTCAGACATCAAACTCTCACATTTTAAAGGAAAAAGAAAAACCTTTCATGGCCAAAGCAAGGTAATAGGTTGCATTTTCCCTTGATCACCTGTGGAGAATCTTTTCCAATCGTTCTTTTTCTTCACTCTTTTCCCCTCTCAAAGTATAGAACCAAACAGCATTGTTAGAGACCTAAAGCGAAAGTCAGTTCCTATTTTGTGGCTTCCCTCGCTACATTTTAAATGGAAACAGGTATGTCAGAAATAATTCTAGAATTCACATTATCCCAGCCAATGAGTCAGCATCTACTTTCACAGGGCTCTGATCAGCAGAAGGTTCCAGGCAGGTAACTCTCTGGAATGTTTCAGCTGTAACATCTCTAATGCTTACCCACCTGAAACGCAAAGATGCAAAAAACACAGTCAACCACTTACTTCTCCCTTCTACTTCATGTAAACTCCTGGAAGGCCATCAGCTGGGTGAGGAATTGCAGCTACATTGATAATTTCCTGTTTTTGTGGTATTCCTGGTATTCTCAGTGAGGCACCCAGTTGTACAGGGATGTTTCTCCTGCTTTTGCCATGTAGCAAAGAAGAAGCTTTGGGGGTTTTTGAAAAGAACGCTGGAGACACTTAGGACATTATTACAGTCATGTTCTGCATAAGGAGGTTTTGGTCAATGATGAACCACATATACAAAGGTGGTTTCATAAGATTATAATGAAGCTAAAAGTTTCCCATCCCCTCTTGATATAGTAGCTGTCATAATGTCAAGGTGAACACATCACGCACGTGTTTGTACACAAGCTGGTGTATGCATGCAAGCCTGCTGCGCTGCCAGTCGTATAAATGTATAGCATGTGCAATTATGTATAGTATATAGTACTTGATAATGATAATAAACAACTATGTTACTGGTTCAGTATTTATGATACTATATCTTTTTATTTTAGAGCTTACTTTTTCTACTTATTTAAAAAAAAGTTTATTGTGAAACAGTATGCTGTGTTATGTGTGTTATGCTGGCAAGTTCCTCATACATCTTGTTTAGTGCTTTTCTTGATGGCATCACAATCTCTTGTGCTTGATTTACTCTCGTTATGTTTTGTACAGTAACACACAGTACAGGCTTGTAGCCTAGGAGCAATAGGCTATACCAGTGGTGGGCAAACTCATTAATCAACAGAGCCAAATATCAACAGTACAACGATTGAAATTTCTTTTGAGAGCCACATTTTTTAAACTTAAACTATATAGGTAGGTACACTGCTATTAACTTAATTAGGATACTCCTAAGCTGGCCTTTGCTAAAAACATCCTCAATCTGAGGGGTCGACCTCAGCGAAGTACCCCCACTTCTTCTAATGCCACGTCTTCAAAATAGACTCGCCCATGCCAAAAACTGACTTCTGCGCATGGGCCACAAAGTTTCAATCGCACTGTACGTGTGCGCCCGCACGTGGTATTTTGTGGAAGAGCCACACTCAAGGGACCAAAGAGCCGCATGTGGCTCGCGAGCTGCGGTTTGCCGGCCACTGGGCTATACCATATAGCCTAGGTATATATTAGGTTATACCATCTCAGTTTATGTAAGTATACTCTGTGATGTTCAAACTAGAACAGAATCTCCTAATGATGTATTTCTCAGAATGTACCCTCATCATTAAGCAGCACATGACTGTATAATGTATTAGTCTTCCCAGGCTGCTATAACAAAACACCATGAACTTGGTGCCTTAAAAAAGGATATTTTCATTTCTCACAGTTCTAGAAGCTTGGAAGCCCAGGATCAAGGTGCAGGCAGGTATGTTTTCTGAAGAAGGCTCACTTCCTGGTTTGTACACAGCTGTCTCCTTACTGCCTAGTGCTTACCTGCCTTTTCCTCCATGTATGGATGTGGAGAGAGAGAGAAATCTCTTCCTTTTCTTATAAGGATGCTAATTACATCGCAGGAGCCCCATCTTTGACCTCAACTTAACCTAAATACCTTCCAAAGGCCTCACCTCTAAATATCATCACATTGGAGTTTTGGGCATCAATATATGAATTTTTGGAGAGACACAAACATTCAGTCCATGACAATATTTAACTTTAATTATAAATTTAAAATAATATTTTTCCTCCTAGTCAACAACATTTTGGTTACCAAATACCAAACTGAAATCTTCAATGTGTCCACAGAAATGACATAGTCCATACAACCAGCTCAGGTTCAGACGTATGTCACATGGACTTTGTAAATAAAAACCTGGTTAAAGTAGAGGCAGTCCCTTCTGTAGTGACTTCTCAGCCAAACTATGAACCCATTCAAAGGTCCATTATTTACAAACTTACATTCCCTTGAAAAAAATCCCTGGCTGGTATCTACTTTGAATGCAATCAGAGCAATTTTGCACGGGGGAAATTCTGAGGATCGCAGCCTTTCACCTCAGGCTTTGGTTTATACCACTCCCTCTTCCAAGAACACCTTCTGCTTTCTCCTCCACATGAAAAATACCTACACACACTTAATCTTAGATCTCTTCTTAGATATCACTTCTGTACGCATTCCCCTTCTGTGTCCCAGTGAGCCCTGTCCTACCACCATCACAATTTCTTCTATTTGGACCTTGGCTTAATTGTCTATCCTTCTAAACTGTAAGATTAGGACAACAGGAATCAAGTCTCCTTATTCACCACTATATCCACAGTGTGAAGCACGGTGCCTCGTATAGTGTTAGAGCTGCAAGAGTAAATAACTAAGTGAGAAGGTGAATCATGGCATAGATATCCAACAACATAGATGCTGTCCAACAACATAGATGTCTAGCCATTTCTAGAGTAACTTCAAGCCAAACATGGAGGACACATCGGGCCTTTATAGAGAATTTAACATTGGAGAGGGTCTGTTTTGAAGATGAGAATGAAGACGGGGTAGAGCAAGAGAGACAGAAATAAAGGAACACTTTTGGGAGGAGAGCAAAGAGCCACCTCCCAAATCCAGGTGAGAAGGTTTATAATTATCATGGAGTCTTGTGGGAATAATTTATGGGAATTATTATGAAATGAAAATGCAGGACCTCTTATTCAAAAATTATTAAGAATTTCAAAATGGTTGGAGCAGAGCCCCAAAACAAACACTTAATGTGGGTCCCTTCGAAGGATAGGGCCTTATGTGACTACATAGGTCTCCTGCCCATGAAACCAGATCCACTCCCCACCAGGCGGAGGTCCCAGGCACATACTGGTTCTATTATATAACATGGCAGCTTGATCGTTGCACTGAAAATAGTATCACCAAAGCACCTGCCTGCTCTCTCAACAAGTCATGGCCTTGTATATTTTATTTTTGTTGCATATGTTGACTTTTTCCCCCTGCTTCCCACAAAGGCACCAAGAGCAACTCAATCTTATTGCTATGGCAAATTGTATTGTTCAATAATGACATTTTATTTGGACATTGCTCTTACAGCACCTTGCATTAATCTGCCCTAATAACTACTGGGACATTAAAAATAATTGATTTTTCACATATGAAAGACATTTTTATGCTATGTCAATGGCAATAAAATAGGAGAAATACAAAAGCAAAATGGAACTAAATGCCAAGATAAATGTTATATTTTGGCACTATTCTCGCAAAGTAGATGACAGATGTTAACATAAGCAGTGCATTTTTGTGTGAGAATACTCATCTTTTCCTATTATTATACATACTTTATGACATACTGAAAAGATATGATGATTCAGGGACCACATTTTGGGAAATGTCACAGCCAAATTTTGCATCCTGTTTTCCCATGTGGAGGTATAAGTTTGTTCTACAGTCTCCAACTCAAGTACCAAAGTGATTTTTGGCATACAATTGAGTCTCACAAAAGCAAATTAATACTTTAAGGAAATAGCAAGGGGTTTATGGCTAATATTTTAAAATAATTATGGGAGCCCAAGGGAAAAGTAAACCTGAATAGTAAATTCTTATTGGTCATTTATGAACTGTCTGTCCAAAGCCCATTTGAAAAATGGAAAGCAGCCACATTTGTTCTCTACTTCTTAACGTCTCCAGGACCCTGTAATGCACTGCGGGAGGAGTGATGAGTGCACCTGGAGGAGGGGTTGAAAGCCAGAAATCCAACCCGACTCTCCAGCACAAGGGAGAAAGGGATCTGAGAACTGCTGCTACTGGCAAACGCTATTATGAGTGACCTATTGCCTTCTCCTTCCTTCAGAACTTTAATTGTATTTAGATTTATGGTTCCATTACTGTATATGCACATAAAGAGAGTTAAACCTTTGGAAATGTATCTGCCTATTAGCAAAGACACTCATTTGTTAATCCCAGACTCATTGATATATCAGCTGAGAATTTTAGTGATATTAGAAATTCTGTTAGTCAACCTCTGCTAAAGTCTTATAGTTTAGTGTTTGTTTGTTTTGTCTTTTGGGTTGGTTGGTTTTTTAAAAATATATATATATATATATACTTTCTTATTGATTTCAGAGAGGAAGGGAGAAGGAGAGATAGATAGAAACATCAATGATAAGAGAGTATCATTGATCAGCTGACTCCTGTATGCCCCAATTAGGGTTCAAGCCTGCAACTTGGGTGTGTGCCCTGACCAAGAATTGGACTGTGACCTCCTGGTTCATAGGTTGATGCTCAACCACTAAGCCATGCCAGCTGGGCAAAAGTCTTACAGTTTTGATTGTTTCTTAAATGTACTTCAATCTTGCTTTCTCTCATGCAGACAGAAAGACACACACACAGAGTACATGTTGCCATCCAAACATAGAGAAAGAAACTTCCATAAAGAGGCCTGTGGTAAGCATGCTAAGCAAATGTTAAAGAACAAAGGTTGATTCAAGGAATATTCTCAAACTGACTCAAGAGAATGAAGTGAAAAGACATCACAGGGATCGAATCCTGTGGTCCTGTTTACAGGTAAAGAAACAGAAATCCAGAGACCTTGCTGACTTGCTCAGGGTCACAAACAAACTCAGCAAAATTACAGGAACTTGACCCAGACTTCTCTCTTCCACACTCATGGCCTTTCCTTGTAGATTTATAATCAGAACCACAATGTCTCTACAGTAATTTAATAAATAACAGAATCAATAACCTTACACACAAGAATAGGCTTCATGCTTATAAATAGCATCTTAAAGATATTTTCATGTTTCACTTTTGTTTTTGTTTCAGTTTAAGAAACAAAGAAAACAGTATTTTAAAATGCACACAGAGAACCATAGCAAAATCTAAGATAAGTGGCCTTTTCCCTATGTTTTGTGTTTGTCCAAGTAATATAAATTTTTGCAAATATATATTAAAAAGCCACTTACAAAATAAAATAGTTATGTGGTCAAAATGGGAAATTTTTATAGAAGCTTCAAATTTGCTTTTTAAATGGTTAACACTTAGACTGGCCAGCGTGACTCAGTGGTTGAATGTCGAGCCAGGAACCAACAGGTCACTGGTTTGATTCCCTGTCAGGGCACATGCCTGGGTTGTACAGGGGCAGTCAATCAATGATTCTCTCTCATCATTGATGTTTCTATCTCTCTCCTCCCTTCCTCTCTGAAATCAATAAAAATATATTTTAAAAACTTAAAAAGAAGATTAGAAATAACAGAGGTCCTTTTTTATAAATCATCATTTCTAAAATAAAATTATAAGTAAAATCAATAATCTTTTGGGTCTTATGTTGGGGCATGGTTGGAATTTTATCTTAATTTTGCTTTTACAAATAATTATTTAATTGTCACTTATGAGGCAGAGTGAGTTATGGTTTATTAGGTAAAAGAAGCTTCTAATTTATTCTTAATATTTCATATATAAGTGTTAATTATATATTTAATTGTCTGTAAATAAAACTTTATCCAAGTAGTGATATTTATTCAGGAGTTAATGCCATTCTAAAGTGTAGAATCTAATGCCATTAACACTCCAGCTTCAGCCATCACTCATTTAAAGCCTGCATTTCTTTTAATGTGGTGATATTTTTAAATAAAAAATTATAAATTTATTTAGCCTTAAAGCTATGTTTACTTATGAAATAAATCAATTTCTTCAAACTAATATTATAGGATTATAATCATTGTATTTTTTTTCTCCAAATACAGATAGTACTTTAAATCTGCAGCTGCTGTTTTGATATAAGAACCACAGACTATCAAACAACCAAGATTTCAGCAATATTTTAAAAATTAAAGGTGTCTAATATTATCAAAATTGTAAACAGAAGAACTTAATGCAGTTTAAGACTACTTTGTAAATCATTTTATTTTCTAGGAAATCAAGGAAACCTAAGAAGTTTCCTAAGGCCCAGCTACATTCAAAATATACAGCTCATTATTAATTGATTATATTCAAAACCGTATTTGCAATCCCTTGCCAGTTTGTGCATAAATCTTCATACTTAACCTACTTCATTTGAACTCTTAGTCACATTTGAAAATTTAGTCCAAAAATAAAAATATATGAATAGAAATGTAAATAAATATAAATATCTATCATCAAAAATTTAAATCTATAATCTTATGTATGTGCTCTACACACCTTTTAAAATGTCCTGGATGAATGACCAAAACATGCCTGCTTGGTTTTCACATTGGTGAAGGAAAAAACTAAATGAACATTTTCACATTTCAGTTTATTAGGAAGAGAAAAGAAAGGGCAATAAAATATGTTTGCAGATGACTTTAGTGTAGATGTAAAACCACCCTGGGTCTACAAAATGACCTCATTCCCAAGCCCCAGAAATATGATATTCTTTTCCAGCCTAAGCATTTATCATTTGTTACAAAGAACTCAGTATTTAAAAATATATAAATACAATGGCAAGGCATTGAATTGACACTTATGATAAAATGTATTTGATTAAGACTTAATAAAATACTGTGTATAGTACTAGTGAATAATGCATTGCCAGATAAAGTTGGACACAAAGCAAATACAATGTCAAAGCTAATCTACCCAGGCATTATTCAGCCACATTACTTTCTTTATTACTAGATTTTAAAATGCATATTGTGTTTCAGCAGCTTTTTCATTATTTCAACACATAATACAAGTGCTTTTTGGAAAAGACCACCTAATTCCAAAAGGAACTACTGCAGTAGGAAACCACAGAGGACCAGACAATGCATCCCTTAGTGACGTGGGCTCCCATCACCACAGTGAAAATATGTTTGGGCTTAAAACACTAGTTTTCAAAGCTTACTTTTAAAAACACCCACCCTATTTCTTTCCCTTCAAAAAATCCTAACCCAGAAAATCAGTAAATAAAAATGTTTCCTGAACTCATTTTTCAAGCGATTTAGTTAAAAGAAAGAAATTAATCTATATATACTCTCCTTTGTCTGATCATATCTGTTATTTACTTTAAAATTTTTTTTAGTTTGGTTTTATTTTCCAAGTTTTGGTATATAAATTCTCATCTCATTTGGGATTCCTACAAAGTAAGTTTTGGTACAAAGACTCAGGTGTAGCTGGGTTTGTGGGGAGGGAATCCCAGATGACACCAGTGTGGCAATGGCCAAGTGTGACTGGAAAGAGAAGGCAAACAATGCCGGCTTTGTTAGCAAGTGTTAATACCGCACATAACTGCAGCTTAACTTTACTAGGAATCCCAGAGGTACAGTTAAGCTAAGTCTCAGGAATCCAATTTTATATCATTCAAGGAGGGATGGAGTTGGGGTATTTATACTCCATTGGTTAAAATATTCTATAGCTGTGGGCGTGGGGGTAGGGAGAGAGTCAGTGTGTCCTTTCTTTTTAAATGTGTTTTTCATTAGTTTTTAGAGAGAGGAGGAGAGGGAGAGAGAGAGAGAAACATTGATGAGAGAGAAACATCAATCAGTTGCCTGCTGCATGCCCCCTACTAGGGATCTATCCCACATCAGGGGCATGTACCCTGACTGGGAATTGAACTGGGGACCTGTTGGTGCATTGTCCTACACTCAACCAACTGAGCCACACCAGCCAGGGGAGAGAATCAGTGCTCTAAATGCTGTTTTTTTGCATTGCTATACTAGTTCTAAATCGACTCCAGTCAGAGAAAGCTCTTATGCTAAGAAATAGATACAATGCCTTATTGAAGTAGCCACTTGTAGGACAATGTTAAGGTCAAAAGGTGTATGGGCGGGGTAGAAAAATGTATCTCTTATGATACATCTATATCTACTTCCCTAGGCTTTGTATTTCTGGCTTCCAACGACACTTCTATGTCTCCAAAACCCACTTTTCTCCCACTGCTTACTCTCATATATGGTCTTTTCCCACATTGCTTTTAGACTCTTAGAGAGAGACTTACCTATTTCTCTAACTTCCCATGAGCACCCCATGGCTTTCCCGAATATACTCGCTCACCACATAATGCTGAACAGTAATTTTAGTCCCATCCACGCACTTAATTCTACCTCTCTTCTTCTTTCTCCAGGAGGACTTAATTCTTACAATTATAGTTGGAGCAAATGTGTGTATGCCACATTTATGTGACTCATAAATAGGTCAATTACAAGCAATTAGATCTGGAGTGTACCCTTTGTTCTCGCAAGCAGTTCAAGAAGTAGGAGAAAAGATAGGGGTCTGGGCAAACAATATTCCACTGCATTGTACTGGCTCCTTGAATATCCATCAAGATAATCATCAACTTTGGGAAACATAAACCGTATCAAACAAGAGTGCCATGGATGCAAGGGGTGGTTTGTATCCAGTGTGTAGTAGAAAGAAGCTAATTATCATTCTTAACCCCATCACCATCAGTCCTGCTTTTCATATATATCTGTGCACATAGGCATATATGCATATCTAAACTGATATTGTATGTATATATCATGTCTACTGTTTCAGATCAACATATGTCTTAGAGAATTTGTACATAAATGCCGTCTGTTAGTTAAGGCTCTTAGGATTTAGTCTCTCTCAAGAGTCTAAGCACACACTATCTAAACTACTCCTCTGATAGTTTCTTTGAATGCCTCTAACATATGTGGCTTGCACTGCTATTTCGTATGGCTACATCACTTTTCAGTAATCCATGGCTCATGTTAGCAAGAAAACACCTAAATCCCTGAAGGTAAGAACTTCCCACAACCCAAATACTTCCTGCCTCTTAACCATAAGGCTTCCCTCTCTGAGCCTTTGAAGCTTTCTGGGTGTGGCAGTGTCTTTGAAAAAATGAGAAATTGTTACTAGCAAACTTGGAAGGAAAAGACGTTCGTGATCAGCTAAAAAGGGAGACCTTCAACATGGCAGGTCTCAGGGGCAAAGGGGGCTGGGTACCAGATAATGTGGAAGGGAGGGAGGGAAAAGGAGACGTCTTTGCTTTGGGCCTTGGACATAAAATATATTATTCATCATGTGAGAGACCATAGGTTATTCAAGAATTAGAATCAGATGAAAACCTTGACATGCTGAGTGAACGGTATTAGCTACATAGAAGCCATAGCCCAGTCTGGCAGATTTTACTTCCAGAACTCGGTATAATCAGTGCTGTTAAATGTTCTTAATTACACTTGGCAAGACAATCATCAATTGCTCATTTTCCACTTTAAAACCTGTCCTCTGTCTAAGTGGGGATAAAGACACCCTTTCACCCATCCCTCTAGCTAAAAACCTCTGAATGACCTTTAATTCGAGTTAAGGTCTTTTAAAGGAGCACTGAGATAATACAGCTGAATTTCACAAGAACCTGTGGATTACATATTGTATTTCCTACTTGGAACTATTTTAAGTCAGTACTTTCATAAAATAACAGGTCTCTGCAAGGCATTGGATCTTAAACGAATACGTGATTATCCTCCTTGACCAAATTACAACTATTCTGATCCTTAATGTTTGTGCCAATAACTGCTGTCTACTGATGGGAGAGAAAAATAAACCCCCCTTATTACATGGGCATAAAAATTAAACCTATGTACTTATTTTTAACTCAAATGTGTAATACATAGATTAGTATTCCTTATAAAAATATTCATATTAATAAAGAAATATGTGCAAGCTCTCCCTTCCCTCATTCCCTAATAATTTTTTTTTCTCTCCTAATAGGTCCAAATTAGCAGTTTGGCATGAGTCCCGCCAGAACTGCTCTATGCATGTGAGTACAAGATTGTTCATGATTTGACTTCTGTCTTTATTTTAAACATTGAAACATGCAACAGACTGAAGAATTTTAGAGGGAAGGGGGGAGCAGGAAGAGATTAACCAAAGAATTTATATGCATATGTGCATAACCCATGGACAGACAATAGTGCAATGAAGGCCTGGGGAGGGGGCCAGGACAGGGGGAGCAGGTCAATGGGTGGAAATAAAGATAAAAGAGAACAATAAAGATAAATTTTTAAAAAGAAGATAAATTAAATCTGACACATTAAAAAAATAAGAATAATTTTAAGTTACAAAGTTATTATATGCTTCTTGTGACTTGTGAAATAATTCAAAGATATTTAATGATGAATAAATCTTCCCTATCAACTCTTCCCCAGGGCCAGACCCCCCACACACACACATAAATGGTGTTCATTCTCTCCCACTTTTCTCCGAGTGCATAGATTCATAGATGCATATATACACATATACAGGATTTAATTATTTTCCAATATGAACTAAATCCTCACATTTCTCAATAGCTTAGACTGTCTTTAAATGCCTATTCTTTGGTTCAGCAGATAATCCAATTTGCTGGATTATCATCACCTTTATCATAGTCCATGTAATGGATGTGACATAATTGAATCAGTTGTTCTATTATTGAAAAATATTCAGATTACTTCCTGGCTATTGCCAATATAGTATACTAAAAACGCACCTTTGTACACTGACTCTTATGAATAGTAACCTGATTTTTATGGAATATATTATCCAAAATGTGAGTGCTGTGTTAATGGGCACATGCACTGTTTAATTTTACTAATATTGTTTAATTACTCTGCACATTTTAAAAACAATTCCTATTTTCTCAAAAATAAAGAATGGCAATGTCCATTTCTCTATATTCTAACCCATCCATACTGGAAAGAAATTAATATTTTATTTTTCCCAATCTATAAATGAAAAATATAATATCATTATTGTCTTTATTTGAATTTGCCAGATTACTAGAGAAGTTGAGCATATTTTAATGTTTATTGGCCATTGCAATTTATTATTCTGTGTATTATCTAAATAAGAACTTCTGTTCATTTTTCTGCTGATTTTTTAAAATATAAATCTGAAAGAACTTTTTCTGCACAGTAAAACTATGTTTTCTCATCCTATTACTTGTGTTTTTATTTTGTGTTATCTTTTGCTATATGCTTTTTAAGTTTTTAAATAGTCAAATATATTTATTCTTTTTTTTATAGATCATCTTACTTAAGAAGTCCTCCCTTGGCCTGGCCAGGTGGCTAGATTGGTTGGAGTGTCATCCCACACACCAAAAGGTTGCAGGTTCAATTCCAGGTCAGGGCACATACCTAGGTTGTGGATTTGATCCCACTTGGGGTGTATAAGGGAGGCAGCAGATTGATGTTTCTCTCTCTTCCTTCCCCTCTCTCTAAAATCAATAAACACATTTTCAGGTGAAGATTAAAAAAAAAAAAACAGAAGTCCTTCCTTGCCCCCAAAATCATTCAAATATTCAATTTTTTTTTTATTTTACATTTTATGCTTTACATTTAGATATTTAATCCATTTACAATTAGTGATCTGTGATATGAAACAGGACATAGCTTTACTGTCTTTCAAATGAGTTGCTGATTTTGTAAACTCCATTTATTAAATAAAGTGTTCTTGAACCAAATTAGTTGAGATGTCTTTGATTATATATTATATTTCCATGTAAACTTGGATTTATTTCTGAATTCTTTATGTTGTTGCCCTGTACTGCTACCATAGTCTTTAAAATAGGTTTGAAAAAATTTTTAACATTTGGAGTGGCAATTTGCTGTTTCTCCTCATTCTTTTTTTGTCAATATTCTCTTCCTTATTTGAGACATCTATAAATCTATCAATATTAACTTAATTCTATTAATTGAATGGAGGTATATATATATATATATTCTTAATATAATAATGACTGCCTGCATCTCACTGATAGACGATATATAGAAAATAGATCATAAATAGAAAGATAGATGATTGATAGATTTTCCCTATAATTATATTACCAAAGAGTAAAATTCTTTAGTAATCTTCTACATTATTGATACCCACTGAGAAGTATGGAATCGAGGGTAAGACTCAGGTAATTTGACAAAGTTCCCTTAGGCAACTCCAATATTCTTCCTTCTTTGCAACTTGCTTGATAATCACTGCTCTATTATAAAGAGAGATGGGTGAAATTTTTTTTTCCCAAACAAAATTAAACTACTTATAATTAGATCAGATATAATGCTTTGAATATTTTATTTGCTCAGTACACAGGAATTTGGTTTGAATCATGTCAGTGGCATGACTTGTGTAATGTTCTATTGCTTTCAGAATTGATGATCCATGTAGGCCAGAAGAACCAACTAATAAGAATATTACACTTCCCAACATAACAATAAGAAAGAATATGTGCACCCCTATGTTCACAGCAGCATTATTTACAATAGCCAAGATCTGAAAACAGCCCAAGTGCCCGTCAGTAGATGAGTGTATAAAAAAACTGTGGTACATTTATACAATGGAATACTAAATGGCCATTAAAAGAATCTTTCCTTTTGTGACAGCATGGTTAGACCTGGAAGTTATTATGCTGAATAAAATAAGACAGTCAGAGAAATACAAGTAACATATGATCTCATTTATATATGGAATCTAATGAACAAAATATAACTGACAAGAAAAAAAAAGAAACAGAAGTATGGATACATGGAACAGACTGATAGCTGCTAGAGGGGAGAGGGAGGGAGGACTGGAAGAAAGAAGGTGAAGTGATTAGCCAAAGAACATATATACATAACCCATAGACAACAGAGCACACTTTGGGTGGCATCCTATAAATAAAAGGCTAATATACAAATTGTCCCCTTGACTGGGAGTTCAACCTGAAGTTTGACCAGGGGGCGGGGCCAGATGGCCAACTGCCTGTGGCCCCTCCCCCTGGCTGCCCTGGTCCAACTGCCCCAATCGGGGCAGGCCGGCCGGACCCCACCCATGCACGAATTCCTGCACCAGGCCTCTAGTAATCCCTAACGTGCTTACGAAATTCTCAGGGAAAGGATCTATCATTCATGTATTCATTATCTGAGTTTTATCAAGGGCAAACATGTGTAAACCCACTATGTGATATGTCATTATTGTGTTAGTTCTGTTAATGGATATCTAACTTCCTAAAGATATATCAATTCTCCTTCTTATACACTCTTATCCTGTCCTCTTTGTCCTCTTTATGACACTCACATAGAGAACAACTTTGTTGTTCACTTTTGAAGAGTTTTTTATTAATGTCTGCCTCCCTAAAAATAAGTTCCCTTCAGGCAGAGCCAAATCTGTTGTGCCCACCATTGAATCCCTAGCATCTAGCATGGTGCCTTTTACACAATGGGCACTCTACAAATGTTTGTTGAATGAATAAATGAAAAATGAATCAGATGTAAGATCTTATTTTCAGTATTACTAAAATCTACTAGAAGATAAAGTAAGATACTACATTCCCTACATGTGGTTTTTGAGTATAAACTGATGACTTCCTTATGAAAAGGTTATTTGTATGTCTTCTTGGGAGAGTTGTATTTTCAGGTCCTCTGCCCAATTTTTGATTGAGTTGTTTGATTGGTGTTGGAGCTACTGTTTGCAAATATCATCTCCCACCTGGTTGACTGCCTCTTTCTTGTGAAGTCAGTTTTTTAAGTGTCTCCTACAAAAAGGCAAAAGACTCTAGTGATGATGGTGATAGGTAACTTTTTAAAACATTTTAATAATTATTTTCCAATTATAGTTGTTATGCAATATATTATTTTCAGGTGTACAACTCAGCAAAACATTTTTAGTAAAGATTGTTGAGACACTAACTTCTAGTAAAGAATGGGGCACCTGAGCCTTTTGGAGAGGGGCTCTTAGAATAGCTGGAAGACTGGAAGAAAAGAGAGGCAGACATTTCTTATTGGCAAATGTCATACTTTTGCTAGGTGGGGAGGTCCTAAAAAAGACATGTCATCCTATCTCCAGAGAAAAAGAATCAACAAATGTGTAATTGCAATTCAAATCTATTCCCCTTTGCTTCCAGCTGAGTTCTTCACATGAACCTCATGACAATCTTTCACAAGTTTAAAGGATCTAATTGAGTTTCATTTTCTTTGATATCTTATTTCCCACAACTTTACCTGAAAAAATCTAGCTTATAAGCTTATGTTTGTGACTCAGTATCTCCTACTAACTGATGTTATACATTTTTATTGTTTTTTGAGTAGGTTTTTATATTTTATTTTATATTTTATTGAATTTTTGAGGTGACATTGGTTAATAAAGTTATAGAGGTTTTAGGTATACAATTCCACAATACATCAACTGATATTGTGCGCTCACCACCCCAATTCAAGTCTCTTCCAAAAGTATTAATCTTTCTTCCATAAAAATATGTGCACAAGTATGGAGAGAGAGAGAGAGAGAGAGAGAGAGAGAGAGAGAGAGAGAGAGAGAGGAGACTATTTTTATAAGAAGTCTTGGAAGATTGAAAGATTACGACAAAAATGAAATATCTTGTACACCAAACTTTCTATTGAACAAATGCCCAAAAGATTAGTCCTTTAACTCTTCTGTTACTATTCCCTTAAGCCAGTGGTTCTCAACCTTCTGGCCCTTTAAATACAGTTCCTCAAGTTGTGACCCAACCATAAAATTATTTTCATTGCTACTTCATAACTGTAATGTTGCTACTGTTATGAATTGTAATGTAAATATCTGATATGCAGGATGGTCTTAGGCGACCCCTGTGAAAGGGTCATTTGACCGCCAAAGGGGTCACGACCCACAGGTTGAGAGCCGCTGCCTTAAGCATTCTATAGGACTGCTTCTTGTGACCTCTGTCAGAAACCCACAAGCCATATGTTGGTAGAATTGGAAGCCATTTTGAAAAGGGAGACAGTTTTTAATTGATGGAATTTTTAAAAAAATAAAAACATATTCACAGCCTACTGAGCTCTATGTGAGCTAGACTGCACCCTGGAAAATACAGATAATGAGATCTCAGGGTGAGCAAAGCTTCAGGATTATGTCACAATTGAATGGGACATCAGACATAACATGATTTTGCATCTACGGTTAATGGTTTCATAACTGTAAAAACCTATTTGTCACCCTTTGGCAGCCAGCTTTTATTATTCACAGGAAAAATATCAGTTCTATTGTAGAAAATTTGCTCTATCAGGGAGAATTCTCAGTGAGAGGATATGAACATAAAAGAAATGTCAGAAGTGTTATTCAAAGGAGAAAATGCTGGCAAAGAGCAGCTCAATTTTTTAAATCTTTGCTACTTTGTAAAGAGTGAATCACAAGACTGTTGAGATCCAATTCTCAAATTAATTTTCCAAATGAAATTAATCAATAAAGAAATAGCAGCTTCCATGTTGTAGATATGTTATGATTTCTGAAACAGCTCTGTCTTCAACTTCACTCTTAAAGATGCCTGCAGTTTGACTTTGTGACCAAGAAATATTTCACTGACTCAAGAATTTCTCCATGACTTCAGGAAGGGCAAACTACACTTAGTCTACCATTCCTGCAAGTTCACGGTGAAGTCCCTCACTGCAACAGAGCCTCCAAACTGCCATCAATGAGCCTCCTAAAATTAAATCTGACCATATGAAAGGATTTTTAATGACCTTCAATGAAATCCCTTTGTTGAGTGGCGATACAGACATACTGTTTGTTTGTTTATTTGTTTTTATTGATTTCAGAGAGATGAAGGAGAGGGAGACAAGGATAGAAACATCAATGATGAAAGAGAATCATTGATAAGCTGCCTCCTGCACACCCCCTACTGGGGATTGAGCCTGTAACCCGGGCATGTGCCCTGACCAGGAATTGAACCCGTGACCTTCTGGTTTATGGGTTGACACTCAACCACTGAGCCACACTGTTCAGGCCAGGCACACTGTTCGGTTATAAATCAGTTCTCCCCTCTTCTCGATAAATTCGGATATCTTGAAAGAGCATGGTTTGCCTGATAAATTAGGAAAGCCTTGCAGTCTATAACCCCCCACTCTGGCTGAGTCCTTAATTCTCACAATGACGAAAGGGAGCTGGAATGAGGCACAACACCCAAAGTATCTTACTCTGTTGTTGCTCAGAAGGCTGAGTGTGCAAGGGGTACTAGCAGCCTGGCTCCTGCCCAGAACATCTATGAGGTGGCTCAAGAGCATCTATGGAACTCTTCAGATGGCACTCTGTTTCCATACCTTCTGGACTATGTCCCACTGCAGTATAAGTAACGGGCTTCAAAAAGCAGTAATTTTATGTTTTGTGTTCATGGATTAAAAACACACACAAAAATCCTACCTAAGACACAGATGAGGTATCAGAAATTATATCCTGTAAACTGAGTGTGGTTTCTCAACAGAAAGCTATAATTCACTGGAGGATTTGGGGATACACCCATCTTCAAATGATGAAGAGGATCCATGTAGAAGTAAATTATTTCTTTTTCCTACCAGTTTCTACTCCCTCTTCTTGTTGTTATAGCATTTCAATTTTCCTTGGAAACTCTCCCTTTCATGTTCAGTCCATATAATTCAGAGGGGTGAAGCCTTTCCCATTTCCCAGCTTCAAGGATGGGCATGTGATCCCTACCTGTCCAATTGATTGTAGTCTAACCCTTTGATCAGAGGTTGGTTCAGAAATAGTCATGTGATTTAGGGTTAGAAGACTCGTGTTGAGATTTCTATTGGAGCTAGTTGGAAAAAGAAATTTAGGCCTCGGCTGCCATGAGAGAATATTATTTTAGGACTGAAGTCAGCAAATTTTTTCTGTAAGTGACCAGTTAGTAAATATTTTCAGCTTTGTAGTCCATAAATCTGTCACAACTATTCAACCCACCACTGTAATGAGAAGATAGCTATAGACAAAATGTAAACAACTAAGAGTGACTAGATTCCAAAAAATTTATGGACATTGAGCTTTGAATTTCATATAACTTTCAAGTGTCACAACATTTTATTTAAAAAAAACCAACATGTTTTTAACTAACTAGACAAAAAGCAGCTAAAAGTTACATACATGAGTATGAACTTGGGGAAAAGGGAGGGGCTGAATTCCTAAGAACATAAATCATATTAAAGGCTGTGGTCCTGGTTAATATCACTTAAGGAGTAAATAAAAATAGAAAAGAAAAAAAGGTCCTAAAACTCAGTCACAGGGTCATCTAATATTTAATGGAAACAAGCAAAGGATAAGTGGATAATGAAGTAAAATAAAATCAGAGTAAAGAATGTCCAAAGGTGTTTCAAAAAAGGAAGATGACCATTTTTTTTTCAAATGCTGCTGCAGTGTGTACTAAGATAAGGTCAGAGAACTGACCATTAGATTTGGCAAGATGGAACTCACTGGTGACCTAACAAGTGTGTATGGCAGTGGGCTACTGAGTTCAAGAAAGAGCAATTTTGAAGAAGTGGTGAGATGATAGAAATAGGTCTTGCGAAAAAGTTTTCTCTGAAGACTTAGGGCAGTAAAGGTGAGGCATGAGAGTAAAGGATCTTTTTTCTGTTTATTTTGCTTTGGGTTTAAGATGAAAGATTATTAGAGTCAGGAGAAAAGACAAAATGGATGAGGCAGAAGCAAACTCAGGGAGTAAGAGGGGAACAGGGATCCAGGGAGAATGTATGGGTTAAAGATGCAGGCAGATGGGTAGATTTAATAGTTTGAAGATGAAGTTCTCTTGTGGTGGCTTCTGTTTTTTTCAAGGCAAAGTTGAGAATAAATAAATTGGGGTTGGGTTTAATGTTTAAAGAAGGTGCCCAGTGGTTGTCGTGGTGACAGGGTAGTACCTTAACGGAAGAAATGTGGAGAGGCTCTTTAGCAGGCTGAGAGCCCACTTGAGCCCACAGAGTGGTTGTGAGCTTTTCCTCAGCCATATTCAGCTGCCTGGGAACGGATGGAGAGGAGGCAAGAACGTAGGACTTAATGGGTGGTGCGTTTTTCTCTGGGCAATTTTGATAGAGAAAGTCAAGGGACTTGAGAGTGTGCACTCTGGAGAGATCATCTCAATGGCTTGTGAGCTCCATGCTTGGGAAGGGTGAACATGGAGAGGAGGATGAGTGGTGACAAGTGTCAGAGATCCAGGCGGGTTAATGGCTTGTAGGATGCTTGAAACTGATATTATGGAGCAGGTGCAATTCCAAGATCAAGAGCAGTAGAATCATGCAGTGAGCAACCAAGGATAGGAAAAGCAGAAGATAATTGGAGAGGGTTATAGAACTCAGGGGCTCAGGTGATGGATGGGCCAGCCAAGAACCTTCCATTCTGCTGAAGGCACCAAGAAATAAGATAATAGTCATGGGGAAAGAAAAAAAAAATACTAAAACATCCTGTAGTTGAGAGGAAGTAACCAGAAAGAAAACAGATAAACTTTTGATGGTATAATCTGAGAATATATAGACATTTGCTTCAAAAGAGCTTACTTTTTTCTTTCAGAAGAGTAGGACCAATGGTCTGAAAGTGGTTTTTAGGAAAAAGTTGTTACCTTCCTTTTCTCCAGAACCTGTGGGACAAAATACTAGTATATGGGGGGCAAGGGGAAGGGAACAGCCCCAATTGAGAAGGCTACAAAGAGCAAATTATTAGGGGACAGCCAGGCCTCACTCAGAGCAAGAACAGGAAGGGAGTTCAGAGCATTACTGACTTGTGGCCATGGTTGCTCCCAACAGGGCTTGATAATGTCTAAAAGAGTTAAGGAAAAACAGGCATAGCCTGGAAGGAACTGACATTTTTATAAAGTAGATTTCTCACATCTCTCAAATATCATTTGACCGATTTAAAAATTGTGTCATAAAAGCAATGAGATAGATGATATCATACTATCACCCAGTCATCTCCAGCAGTTAATCTTTCTGCGCTTGAGTCTCTGTATATGCCCGATAGTAAAGTAACAGGAACTCCCGTTCATCCTCCTACTCTGTGCTTCGGAGAAAGGGTCCCTTGGAAAACCAAGAACAGATCTGCAGACATCACAAGGAGCAGAAACTCAAAACATACGCCAGACTTCAAGACAGCTTCTATTACGTCCCAGGGCCCTTCAGTTGCCTTAATTTTTTTTTCCAGCTGGCAGACTCCAAGTTCCCTTCTACTCTAACCCTGGGATTGACCCTTTCTTACAATTCCCTAGGACTTGATAAATTCCCCAAGTTCACTTTCTATGGAGAGTGCTGGAATGTTCCATCATTATTTTTTTCATACAAAACTAAAGTTGGAAGGGAAAGGTGGCCAGTTTTCTGGGACCTTCCTTCTCATCCAGCCTCTGAGTTTTCTGAGGACTCCCCTGCCCCCGCCCTCCTCTCAAAGCCTTGGGAAAATCATCAGAGGCCCTATCGGCACTTCCAGATGTCTTAGTAAGAGACACTTCTACAGTGGGCTCCTTGCTGGGGTCCCTAGAGTGTCTATCTGAAATTCAGTGATAAAAGAAATAATTAAGAGGAAGACTAGTCCGCTGCACCCGTGAGAAATGACATCTAGGTATCTGAAACTTAATGGAGACAAGACCATAAAATTGCAATGTGAGCATCCAATCTCTCTCACCAGGATGGCGTGGGGATCAATCAAACCAAACCAGGGAAGTGTTTCAACCACTCTAGAAGGCAAAATCAGCCATTCTTGAACTAAAACATATTTTTCTTCTATTAATCTACTTAAAAATATAAATGGCCTATACCAACCTTCAGCAACATGATTTACCACACTGCTAATACTAATCCTTTATATTTATACAGTGCTTTACACTTTCAAGAAGCTTCCACATAAATTATTTCCGAGCATATTAGATCCCAGGACAAAAAAATATGGTTCTAGAAATGAAACAACTTTTTCCCCAACACCCTCACACTTGGCTATTCTGATTTGTTCTCTCTGATGTTGTGAACCTTAATCACAAGTTTTGTGTGTGTTTTTTTACCTGTGGACATTAAGCTTAGACTATCAACTTATAAAGAACATTTACAACTTTTATTTACTTAACAAGAAAATAATGTGGCCAAGTGGGAAATAAAGGTGAATTAAAAATGAAAAGGGGAGGTAAAGAATGTGATTTGTCCTTTGTTAACCTTTTCAACTAAACAGAGCTTGAAACAATCCAAGGTCTGTTTTGTGTAAATGTCTTACTACCTTTAATAACTTAATAGTGTAATTGTATGCACAATTGCTCCCTGTTCTGGCAAGCTGCCATAGGGCTGAAATCTTTTGTCTCTCTTACAACACTGTAAACATCGTTAAAATGCCAAAACCTATAAAGCACTTTTATGAAGTAATTTGCAAATTTTATGAACTTAATAAAGTCAAAACAAATTTTATCCTGAACTACCAGATATTGTATTTTCATTCCTTCATTCAGCCATTCATTTTTCTTTCATTTATTCATTCATTGCTTATCCTATGTGGAGTTATGTATAAAAGTTCATGTGCTTGAATCCCAAAGCCTTCATAAATATTAAACTAAGAAATAAAAAAAGAGTAGAAACAGAAAGTAATAAACCAAAAACATGACAAGTAAATGATTCACCTTATGTTTTTAATGTAAAAATGCTAAAGAAAAAGGAAGAAATGCAGTAAGGTGGTAACAAAAGAACATCAGTGATGTAAAACATATCTGTAGTAGGGAGACCCTTGGAACTGAAAAAGTGAGATCACATGTTACTATCGCCAAAAGGTAGTTTTTTAAATAATAGTTATATTAATGATAGTAATACTTGGAACCAATGGAATAACCACATGAGTAAAGGTATAAACAGGGACAAGCTTAATATAACATTATGTATTCAGCATGAAAAATAATCATATAATCGGGTGTAATGCTATACTAACTAAAAATCTTTTCTAAGGAAATAATCAGGGATTCTGACAATGATTTATTGTAAAAATAATTACCACAGCCCTGGCCCGTGTGGCTCAGTTGGTTGGTCATTGTCCTGTGCAGTTAAAGGTTGAAAGTTTGATTCCTGATCAGGGCACAAGCCAAGGTTTGGGGGCTTGATCCTTGGTAGGGGGCGTGCAGAAGGCAACCAATTGATGTTTCTCCTCTCTCTCCCCCCTTTCTTCCTCTCTCTAAAAAAAATCAATAAAATATGTTTAAAAAATAGTTACCATAGTGTCAGCAACAAAGTAAAGGTTGATTCAATGTAAACATTCTACAGTATAGAAATATTTACATACACTAATACTTTCATGTAATATACTCCTATACAGCCATTAACAAAATTAATGAAAAAATCTTAAAGACATTGGGAAATGTTAATGATATAAGGTTACAAAAGGCAAATAGCACACAAAAGTGCATATAGTTAGTGCTATAACAAATTTATGACATATTTATGTGTGTACACACACACACACACACACACACACACAATGTTTAAAGGAAATATCCAAATATTAACTATGATTATTTTGAAGTGATAAAATTTTAAGTGATTGTTATATTCTGTCGTCTTTTTTATAGTTTTCATGCTGAACATGTACTGCTTTTATAATATTGGAAACAATATTTCATAAAGATAGCTCTCTTTTATAAAAACATATTCCGCCCACAAAATTTTCCAAGGTATTTGGTAGTCACAGCCCTGTGCTTGTGTAAATCAATGTGCTCTCCACCATTATTCCTTCACTCTCCTGGAGGACTTTGTCTCGTCGCTACCCTGTGGTGTTCACTGTGCTGCTGCCCTAGAACTATTCCACTTCTTATGATAAGTCTCAGTCAATCATGGGCCTCTATCCGCTCACCCTCTTGAGAGATTTGGATTCAGAGCTGAGCAGGTCAAAGTCCATTTAAGACAAAATGCAGTTACTCAGAGTAACTGGGGAACTGAAGGTGATCATTTTTCTCAAAGGATAGGGACGAGGCTGCTGGTGGCATCCTGTGAGTGGGGAGGAACAGCCTTGTGTTGAAGATGATGTGTAGGCAGCAGAGCAGGAGTGTGTGCCTCTGAGAGAATTATTGAAAAACCGATTAATCATCTCTGAAGTCTGTCCTAACTTTTGATTCCTTGTTCTGTATAATAACAACATGTCTTATATTTAAGCCCATTTTAGTTGTAAATTCTCTTATTTTCTGAAGGATGCAAAATGTAATTTATTCTCTAACATCAAGTCCTTTTGGTCTTCAGATAAAATCATGGAAAGAATTAATGAAGGACAACTCTTCAGACAACTTACCTTTCATGCTTTACTTATCATTAAATCTGCATAAAAATTAAATGCCAGTCAGAGTCATATACTACTCTTCCCCTATAAACTCTAGGCTTTTATTAACATTTTATAAAAATTTTCAAACACACAAAATTAGTTGAAAGAATTTTATACAAACCCACATACAGTCTATAATTAATATTTTACTATACTTGCTTTATCAATATCTATCTATCTATCTACCTCTCTATCATTTATCTATACTACACATCAATTGATTTTATATTTTTATTCCCTATCTTTTAAGAAATCCTTCTACCTCCTTCCACCATCAAGAATCAACTCAATTTTTACTTGCTTATTTAAACACTAGAGGCTCAGTGCACAAAATTCGTACACAGGGAGGAGGGGATCCCTTAGCCCAGCCTACACCCTCTTGCAATCTGGGACCCCTCGGGGGATGTCTGACTGCGGGTTTAGGCACGATCCCTGCCCCTCAGGACCACTGGCTCCTAACTGCTCGTCTGCTTGCCTGCCTGATTGCCCCTAACCACTCTGCCAGCCTGCCTGATTGACCCTAACCACTCTGCATGCCTGCCTCATCACCCCTAACCACCTCTGCCTCGGCCCCTGCCACAGCGGCTTCATCCAGAAGGATGTCCGGAATGACGTCCAGAAGGTTGTTCAGCTGTCTGGTCTAATTAGTATAGTACGCTTTTATTATTATAGGTTCTATTTTTATTTAACTTTCCATGCTTTCATATCACTTATCTCCTGATATATGATAGTGTAACTGGAGGGGAGAGGTCACTATCCCTACCTGTTGCTAGTAGGGGTAGCTTTCTTTCTATCCAAAGGAAAAAAAAAAAGTTTTGCTAAGACTCGGACGGGAGAATGAGTGAATTTTATTTCCATGGAATTAAATCCCTGAGTTTCCAAGGTACTTAGTCTAGTCATAAAAGTGTAGTTGGGCTTCAGCAGAGCTAAAATCAGAGCCAGTGTCCAGAGTTTCTTTTCCATGTTAGGGCATAGTCCAATCCAGAATCAGGCTAGCTTAGCTTGTGTTTCCTGCTATAGTCCATTGGTCCATTGCATGTGGGGTCCACTGGGTCACATGACTTGGAGGAAACATGGGTGAATCTAAGAGAGGCAAGAGAGAATGCCAAAAGCCAGGAGGGAGAGCTCATTTGTTTAGAGCATTATGTATTCCCAAATTCTTGAGGTTTGAAGTGGTCCCACCCATTCTGGCTAATGATCTTTGTTCCCAGGTTAAAGTGACAGCAAGCACCTTCCCCACAACACCTTGACTTCATCCTGCATGCCTCTATCTCCCCTTTATTGGACCCCTGCCCCAGTGATCTGCAGGGAATGGGCTGGTGGTTCCCTGGGGAGTGTGAAATTGCCGCTTCCTGGTGAAGCCGCCCAAATGACATGCCTATAATGCCTGGCCTTCCCTTTGCTCCTTTCCTACTATTTATAACTAGCTAATTATAATGGTATCAATAGGATCCTTAAGGGAAGATGTCGTGCATGATTTGCATTGTATGTGCCTAACATCTTATGTGAATGCTTGATATCAATAAATATGTAAAAGTGAAATAAACTTCAGCCATTTTAATACATTGGCTTTTGGTGACTCACTGTAGTTTCATAGCAAAACAAAGACACAAATGTTATTTCAATTGACTACAAGCTCTGGAAATGACATTCGTTATTATTTCCTTGGTAATATTTTATGTATCAAACTCTAGAAGCACATCATGTTTTTCTATGAAATTGAATGGGACAGAAGGCAAATTTCTATAACAAATTTCTCTTTAACAAGGGATCTAAACATTAACTCTTGGAAGAAAGAAACTATATCCTGTTTTTATAGTCTATGTCTTTTAATCAAATTACTATTTAAAATATTTTTCCCTAGAAAACATTTTATGTGAAGATTAGTGCTAAGATCCTCACTCAGTCCAGCTAAATGAACTGAACAAAGCCAGAGCTAGACTTAAGAGTAAAAGGAACTTAAACATTAGATGGAGTTTTCCTATTGAAAAATTCTAAAACTGTGTTTCTTTCTTTTCTTCCACCTTCCTGAAGTAACTTCTGTAAAGCATTTTCTCCAGGTTATAAACTATTGAGAAGTTATTGTACCCATGTGTGTGTGTTTATGTGTTTAGAGGATTGAGAATCTGAAATAATTGTCCAAGTCTGGATTTTCAGCAAATTAATGCAGTTTTTTATTTTAAGAGATTACTTTGATGTATAATAATAAACAGACAATAATGTTTTAAAACTGTGTGTTTCTAGTAGTGAGAATGGTTGAGATATAGCATTTTAAAAAATTTTTTTCTTTTAAATAATAACTTTGGTAGTCATTGGAGATACACTTACAGTCTTGTGAGAGTCCTTAAATATGATAGCTTTCAGTTTATCTTTATCAGGCTTCTTCGTGCATTATAATGTTTGATTTATTCATTTTCAGATTTCAAAGGGGTGTATTCAAACTTAAAATATAAATGTTTGCTTTTGAATAAGACAACTGGGTAAAATGTAATATATATTACCTGGACTCCAGACTGTATACTAGGATGGCCAACCTCAAATACCAAGAAGCTTGCAAATCTGTCAGACTAAGGAATCAATTAATGGGGAGGAGGGGAAATAATGGGACAACTACCTAAGTATTTTTAAATCATTTTAAATCATGCTTTTTTAGTAACCTTACATTATTTTCTTTTAAGTTACAAAATACATTCTCTCCCCTCAAAAATTAAAAAGGAAAGAAAAAACACAGAAGAAAAGGCAACTTCTAGGTTAAGTAGAAAGAGAATCATAACAGAAGAAATGAAACCAAATGCAAATAAAAATCTATAGCCAACCACAAGCCTATTTTATGGTCTAAACATTATGTATGAATTTTAGAATTTAAAACTTGAAACACAATTTATTTTAAAGTAACAAAACCTGAAACCTAATTATTTTTCTTTCTAAGGTGTTGATTTTAATTTGTAGAAATGTTTCACTGTTTTTCTATGAGGTAACATTTTTATTTTCATGACTAAAAACACAGACTTGTTTAAAATAAATATAATGTAAATTGTATCTGAAAAAGTCAACACTACCAGCAATAACTGGGAAAAGTGCTGAGTATAAAGTAACTTAAGCAAATATTTTTCATAGAGGTTTAAGTAGTATTCCGAGATTTTTTTCTCTCTTCAAACATTTATTGAGCACCTACTGTGTTCCAGGCACTGTGCTAGGGAAGGAAGGCCATGAATATGACATAGGTACTAGCCTCCAGAATATCATAGATTAGGATAGAATGCATTCAGATAAATTACATGTCTCAAGATCCTTCAAAGACTATCTTTTGGCTTCAAATCTCATCTGCTTTTTGGAAACTCGGCTGATTTAGTGGAATCAGATGTCTTCTTAAATTGCAACTCACTTAAGTAAATAAAATTGGTATAAATGGTTTCTATTATTTTCATCTTCTGATCCAGTAAAAGCATGTCAGCTGTGGCTAATCCATCAACAACTGTACAAAACTCCCACAATTGTAGTATTTAAATTCCATTGTCTATTGGTGCTTACATTTCTTTTCTTCTTTAATATTCAAAAGTTCTTTCAAAATGGGACCAAAGCCCATAAAGTCATTTTTCAAAAACAGTATTCTTAGCTATGATAGTTTTACAAGTTTTATTACTTAAGATAAAATTGTTTTTTGTTTATCATTACTTCTTGTTATTCATAAACTTAATAAAAAGCTTTTTAATTTTTTTAATAAGTCATGCTTACACCCCCTCCCCAAAAATGGGGAGATTTCCCTACCCCTTCATTTACAAAATTTCTATACTTGTACTACACACATTAATGGTTCAAAGTCATTACCAATAGTTAGTATTGACAGTGTACTATAAAACTAAAGATAATATATGTTATAGTCAACCACAAGTAGTCATGGATATATTTGAGCAGTCAATCAAATAAAAATTCAATGACCATGTGCATTCCTTAAAAAGAAGAAATTGAATGAACTGCATTATGTCATCAGGAGATTGAAGAAAATTGTAATCTAGTGTCTACTGAATGGCAGAGGAATATCCATCTAGGCTGTTTTGAAAGACAAGGTACATAGTCCAAATTGAACTTTTTAAATTAAAAAAAAATAATAATATCTAAAGAACCAAAGCAACAACTATTTGGTAACCGCAAGTCCCTGGTCAAATATTTTTTAAGATTCAATTTTCTCAATAGGTAAAACATATAATAAAAATCTTTTTTTCTTCAAAGGAGATTTATAACTTTTTCATATATAACTATCACTTACCCCTATGCAATCTTCATCACCAATCAAAACATCGAAAAATCAATATGCCCATGGATGAATGTGTGTACAATGTTTATTCAAAGCTTGATAAAGCACAGCTATCTAAAAGAACTTTTAATAATAAATCTCAAAAAAAATAAAACAAGGCTTCTACATTTAGTAATTAGGTAAATCACGAAATTATATTTCAACACATTTGTCTGAAATATTACAACAAGTGAATTTTAAATATTAAGTAGAATTTGAGCAATGTTCTATTTAATAAAGCATTTAAAAAGTTGCACTGCTTGATGAAATTCTGAATTAGCTTTCTTGGTACTATCAGAGTTTCTGTCTCAGAAGATAAAGTAGAATATTAAATACGAAAAGGGAAAAAATGGACAACTGTCTGCCAAACTTTCATTTTCTGTATCTTTTGTCTTGAAATTTGACTATATATACCAAGATATTATTTTAAGTAACACTTATGAATGTTATATAAGAAACTGTAATTCACTGCATTTTGTAAACCTGAAGGTGTGGTTATGGAGAAGCATTTTTTTCTAGCATCACTGATGTTGGTCTTTTTCATATAAGGTGATGGGGCCAGTGGAATGTGGGTAGAAGTGACCCTGTGCCAGCTCCAAGCTTAGTCTTAAGAGGCATCTCTTGTTTTCACTTTATCCTCTGGAAGCTTCTGGCTCTGATCTGAGAAAATCCTGCCACTGACTCCAGCCTGGGCGCTAGAATGTGGAGTAGACCAAACACACCCCTCAAACCTGAAGCAGAACCACCTCCTCTGGGTGACAAATGTGTATGTGAAACATGATGCTGATAGTTTCACACCAATAATTTTTTGTGGCAGTTTGTTCATTAGCAACAGCTAACATACACTAACATTACTTAAAATTTTTCTTTTCTGGAATATATTTGTTCTTTTAGGATGTAACAATCGACACTAATAAAAGAGAAACATGAAAATGGGTGTCACTCTGCTACGCCCACCAGCCAATCAGGACGAGTATGCAAATTAACCCAACAAAGATGGCGGTTAATTTGCATATGCAGCCACAGAGTGAAGACTGAAGATGACTGAAGACTGAAGAGGCTTGGCTTCTCCACTGCCGCCAGAGCGGAAAAGCCAAGTCTCACTGCTATGGCCTGAGCAGAGAAGCCAAGCTTCACTGCTGCGGCAGGACCAAAGGCCTGGGTCCCAGGTGCCGGAGGAAAACCGGTGCCGGCAGCCAGGGGAAGGAAGGCCTATTATGTGAATCTTCATGCAATGGGCCTCTAGTTATTAAATAAAATTCATTTGGAATAAAATTTTTGCAACTTTGAGGGAATAAACTGTTAGGCATATAAGTATATATAATATGCTTAAATAAGAGAAAATAGAATTATATATTAATTTCTCTGAAGTAATGCTACAAAAGAAAATCATCATGATGTAGACAAAAGTAATAATACTTCCTTTTCTTTCCTTTCTTTATTAAACAGGCTTCTTGAATAAGAACATAATGCATTCCCATCTATAGCTGGCTGCCAGAGGAATGAATGCAGATACTGTGTTATTTTCCCATTATGAAATCTAAAGAGGTAGTCTAGTCATGCTGAGACAATAGGAATCGATCACATGGTTCTGCCTAAACCCGGATTATACACCCTTTAAGATATTGTCAAGATTGGTTCTCATGCATAGAAATGCTGAGGAAAATAGAATCATCTTTTTGTTTTAATTTCCATTTACCATCTACTTATAAAGTAGCATACATGGCTGTAAATATAGTATGTATAGTTACATTTAAGCAACATTAAGACTGGATGCGCCACTTGGCCGTTGAAGTCTGTCCTCACACTTGTTCTGACACGCCAGCATCACTCAGGCTTAATTCCAAGTTCTTATGCCACACAACTCTCTTGAATAATTATAAAACTGAAAAAGGAGTTCATGGGACACAAAGGCAGTGTGAGGCTTGCTGAGTATAGTAGAATATGTCTTTGGACCTTATGGAAACAGCAGCCCTGACAAGTAAAGAGCTCATTTGCACATCTTTAAATACTTTTAATATATTTTTATTGATTTCAGAGAGGAAGGGAGAGGGACAGAGATAGAAACATCAATGATGAGAAAGTATCATTGATCAGCTGCCTCCTGCCCACCCCCTACTGGGGATTGAGCCCACAACCCAAGCATATCCCTTGTCCAGGAATTGAACCATGATCTCCTGGTCCATAGGTCCATACTCAACCACGGAGCCACGCTGGCTGGGTGTCATTTGCACATCTATAAATGGATCCTTGCATTTGTCTGAGTTGTGGGTGCGTGGGGTGGTATATGTGAAATAACTATTATTCAAAACCATCAAATGTTAAAATGCTTAGGCAATGGCTGCTGCCAGTGCAAATGTAAAATGGAGAGTTACTTACTTGACTGATCAGCACAGTCAACAAAAAAATGAAACCCATTAGAACTTCCTGGGTAACTCTACATCATAAGAACTGCAACATGAAAGGTTTGAAAAGCAAAGACAATAGGCCTAGAACCTAACTGGTAGGGCTCACGTATCTAATCAAAAGTCAGACTCAATAGCCTCAATGATTATGAATTGTACAAACTAATCCACACTGGGGTGGGGCCCACCTGTCAGGTTCTAAGAACAGGGTAGTCTGGGTGGCCTCACAGCTCCTCGCTTTGCCTCCAAAATCACCTCCAAACATTCTCAGAGTCCATCCTTCTGGAGAGGGTTAGAGGAGCAGATCATTTTCTCACGTCATGCAACCTTCAGAAGATGCCAGGATGTCAACTCTGATGGCTGGGGATGTGCACACACGCCCATCCTCTAAAGAGGAGGCAGCAGGTATTGTGGCTCAAACACTGGCCGGGAAAACTGTGACCAGCCAGCCCTGCCAACTCACGCAAGGCGCTTTAGCATCTGTGCGCCTGCTTCCTCACCTCTAAGGAAAATGAAATTTGAACTAAAAGACCATTTAGGGAATTTTAGAAATGAGATCATGGTTTGTGGAGCAGCTCCAGCTTGTTAGGTAAATATTTGATTTCTCCTATTCTGCACACAGTATAGAGTTTTATGTTTTTCCCTATTATCACTGATGAATGGGGAGTGGGGGGAACAGAGCCAAGGGGAATAGTTAGCACAAGGAAGAAAACATCAAATTTGCATCCTGTTCAGGTAATATTTTGCAAGAAAGCAACATTGAGGGACATCTAAATACACACACACACACACAAATTCATACATTCCTAAGACTAGTGCAGACATGTACTTTGTGAAATACATTTTTGAATGTGTATAAAAATTATCCTAATACTTTTCTTTCAGAATAAAAAAAAAACATTAAAATATAATACTCTCCCCAAAGGTACTTCACTTAAATATGAGCATCAAATTAAATATGGACAATGAGCCACAGTAGTCCGACCCTGATTTCCCCAATCGATCATATTAAACCCAATACACCCTTTCTTGATGGGCAGCACTCTTTTATTGCAAGTTCTGTTTGTGTATGGTTGTAATTCAGTATCTATGTTTGTTTTCATTTTGTGTCCCTCCCAGAGGGTGGTAGAGAGATTTAGGAAAGTAAGGAGGAAGCAAAACTGTAATTAAATTCTACCAGAGGGAGGTGAAGTATTTCCTGTTTCTAATTTTTTTTTAACAGTACAATATAGGATGACCCTACAATTTGACATCTCAGAACCTATGGTTTCTTAAATTGAGGACCTTGTATTTCCTTACTCCACATATCCATAATCATAGCCCTGTGAGCTAGGGGCCAACACCATCACAACTTATGTCTCTTTTTTGTCTGAATGAAGTGAATGGTGAATGAATGAATGAATGAATGAGTGAGTGAGTGAGGCAGACGTAAGATATGCTTCATCAAATCCAGATGTACTAGTATATGTATCACCTGGTCTAGCCAAGGATTCTTCACTCAACTACTATCCACAAACAAACCTTAGTAAATTGGAGCAGTGATGATACTCAAGGTTTTCCTTTTGACAATGTCCCTGGGGGAACAGAAGACACTACAGGGCAGAGAGGCAAAAACTGAGAGAGCTAAGGCAGGAATCATTACCCTCTTGACCCCCAGTTCTATCTTGTTTGCCAAGTATCTATACATCACTACAATAAAAGCTCTGTGAGGTCAAGAACTTGGTCTAATCTTTCACTGCTGTTTGCCCTGTACTTAAAACTATGCTTGACATGGATTACTTAATTAAAAGGAATAAAATAATTCATTAAATTAAGCATCAAGTTTCATTTAGTTTTTAGTTTAGTATGGGAACATAGCAAAGCTTTCACCTTCTACTCCAAGGATTTTTTTCTTTTAACCAGCATCATACCACTTATTTTATTTTCACAATTATTTTACTTCTAGTTTTCTTTAGAACTGGTGGTGAGGTGGAAGCAAAGGTTCCAGATAAAATACAGGATTCCAAGGTAAATTGAAAATTTCAGACACACACACACGTTCATTGTTTAGATAGAGTTTAACTTAACTGGGTATTTTGTATTTGTATTTGCTACACCCAGCAATTCTACTTCTCAGCAGCTATATCCAGATGCTCACTGTAGCCTCTTTCTGCTGAAGCCATGCGCCCTTGAGGTGCTCCTATTTTCAGGACCTCAGAGAACATGCGCACTGCATCTCTCCCTGGCACAAGGCCAACATCCATTCTATCAGAAACTCGCATTCTTTGTCAAGTATGTTGTCAAGTTACCACTGAGATGTTGGGCAAAACCAAGACTGCAGTACCTGCCCTTGTCCTGCCTTGGGAGGAGCAAGCTGCTGGCTCTCCACCTCTTACCTTTCTAGGAGGCACGTGCCAGTCCATTGTGTTTCTCTACTTGCAGCGCACCCATGAGAGCTCCGCAAGGAGTTCTATGAACCCCCTGTCTTTGGGCTCGAATGAGAGATAAGATCCCCCTACCCTCCTCTGAGCCTCATAACACTCTCTGGAACCTGAAATTCATTTTGAGGCTTCCATGGAAACTTCTAATTTAATACCTGAGTGTTCTTTATAATTAAGTATCCTTGCTTAACTTGCAAAGCCCTTTCCCCTTCACTTTTTACCCAAAACAAATGTTAACATCACAAACAAATCCTCAGCAAAACCAAATACCCAGGATGAGCCATAGCTGCTAAGAGCATAAATAAGTCCTTGGTTTTACTCCCTTATAAGCAACCCTTGAGACAAGGACTCAATATGCCAGTGGTTTATTTGGAGAGTGGTCCCAGGAAACACCTGTAGGGGAGTGGGAAATTAGACAGGTGAGAGAGAGGGTAGCCGGTGCAGGGTTTATTATCAGACACACTGTCCTGTGAGCATCATAAGCTCAACCCCACTGGGAGCTCTGGGAGACAGAGATGGTGTGGGACACCTGCCTCAGAGTTGTCCCACCACAGGAGCCAGGAAGAAGCTGGGATAAGTATCAGATGACTCCTGGTTGCCCTGAAGTGATGCCTCCAGGAATCACTCTCTATTACTTTGGCCTTGCCTATGTATGAGCAATATGCTCCCACTGGCAGGTTGACTCACAGCTATTCTAGGAAGATGCTTTTACAGGGGACTGGGAAAGGCCTTGGCAGGGCAATGACAGGACCCTGAACAGTGAGAAATGAGGGTTGTCTCCAAAGTTGGTTCGAGCAGTCCAAAGAAGGAAACAACTCAGATATCCAAGTACACACCATCCTAAGTGTCCAGCCTTTTACACCATGAAGATTCTTCCCTCTCTTCCATCAACAACTTCATACCATTTTGACTTTTATTGGCTTGATTTCTCTGAGCTTTCGCCCATACAGGGTGCCTGCTACTCAATTTTAGCAGCAACACCTCCACACACATTAAAATCAGTGTGTTTTAATGAGGCCAGGCTTTGTGAGCTGGCTTCATTGTGTATGAACTTCCCTCTCAGGTGAGACACTCTTTCTCAAGAAGTTCCCATTACTCATTGGTGAAACTGCTGATGTATATTTGGTTGTTATGCTAAAATGCAAACACATGAGCTTCTCAAGTTGACCTGCAGCAAGGTAGGGTCGTTTGCATAATGCAGCATTAGCCACTTTGAAAGTGGGCTGGTTCTAAGAGGAGTTTTGCAGTTCAGCTGAGCCGGATGTCAGGAACACTCTGACCATTAGCTCACGAAGCTATGGGATAAGAGATTTGTCATAGTTAGCAGACCTCCTACAACTATGGGAGAAGCTAGAGAACGGGAGAAGTTGGGAAAGTAGGAAGATCAGGGAAGTGACCACACAGTCGATCTGAAAAGTCAGACATGACCTGTCACCAAGGGAGGGCTGGAAAGGAAGACTTGTGGGGAGGGAAGCTCACTTCTGTGTGGCGTGGCCTCTGTAGGGGTGTAGTCAAGCCTCTGGTGTGGACCTCAGGCCACTCTTGCTCACAGGGGAAGCTGGTAGGAAGATGAGCACAATACAGAGTAGAGGAGAGCAAGGACCAGCAAGGACGGTCAGCATCTCTGTGACTATCTGTCACCCTATCTAACAAGGACACTATGTGAGCAATGGCTGCTGCCTCATGTCTACCTTCTAAATTCCTCTTTTTAGTCAACTCTAACCAGACTATACAGGGAAGAGGATGCTTGGAAATGCAATTCCAGCTTAACCAACTTGAAATATTACACACAGTGCTCAGCTTTCTTATAAAAGAACTAAGAAAGGTAATGCTAGTCACTTCATTCACAAGAATATAAAATGCAGTAACACAGGCATTTTGGATATGGATGTATTAGTGTTTTTATTACATATTTTTACTTGAATATTTTCCACTTTTGTTGAGGGGCATGGCAGCAGTCATATTTATATTGTTTATATTAGATTCTAATCTGTAATACATAGAAAAAAGTTCTAATATTTTTAGTGTTATCTTCTTTTAGACTGATAAACCACAGGCTTTAGGGAGTCTTTATTTTAATTCACTGAAAATAAATTGCTTAACGACATCTATTTTTACCTTCTTGGCTACATGATATTGGCTAGCCAAGAAAATGGTGTTAGAGACAAAGAGCTTTAAAACTATATTTCGTAAGACATTCTGTTCTCAGCTGCAAATTTTCCGTGCCCTTGAGAAATCACATGAAATTCCTATCTGTTGAGTAAAAATATTCAGCTTTCAATCTTGTGAGAAATAATGAGTCAAACTGATTGGAATGGACTTTGCTCAGAATAAGCCTGATAGGAAGAGGAGGAGGGGAGAAACTATTCCATTCTGAGGCAGAGCTGCCTTTTCCACAGTTCTAAAAGAAATAATTCCACTGCCCAGATCACAGAAACAATGGTTTGCTCGAATAATCACTGCTATTCAATATTCATAGCCCACCTCAAAATATAGTCATTGCTGGGATCCACTTAATCAGGTATACTTTCAGGATTCCTTTAATTGTGCTCCTAATTCTAATTCTAATAACACTATACAGATATAGTGGCGATAGATAAGCAATATTAGAATTTAAATTTGGGTAAATTATTAGATAATGGAAGCACAGATAACCACACGAGTCAGTCAGCAAATGTTGATAAAGCCTCTACTATATGGGAATTGTTTTTCTAGGTACTGACTGTGATTCAGGGAAGGTTACTTCCTTACAACCACTGCTTGTTAGGAGTTTATGTTTTGTTGACTTAAACAACTCTGTCATCCACAATTATTAGTACAATTTTTTTAAGTATCAAATGATTAACATTTGAGTTGCATTTTGGGACAGGTAGTTACATAAAAAAATAGAAACTTGAAACCTATATAGAGTTGGACTGTGAAGGCCTTTTGAGAGGTTATATTTGTGAAAAGGTGTTTGACATAGAGAATAAAACATTATTCTGGTACTACAGCATAGCATGATTATATATATCCAGATTTAGTTGGCCCAAAAGAACAGACAACTCAAAATG
This sequence comes from Myotis yumanensis, assembly GCF_028538775.1. Taxonomy (NCBI): domain Eukaryota; kingdom Metazoa; phylum Chordata; class Mammalia; order Chiroptera; family Vespertilionidae; genus Myotis; species Myotis yumanensis. The sequence goes on from NW_027223758.1 coordinate 20,931,145, forward strand.
CCCTTCAAAAATGCCCTTCTACCTACATGTTATATATATATATATATGGAGAGAGAAAAGGGGGGGGGGGAGAGATAGAGATAGAGAGAGAGAGAAAGAGAATTTCAGTTAAAAATAAATATTTTTGTTACTCCTCATCCAAGGATATTTTTTCCATTGATTTTTTTTAGAGCAAGTGGAACAAAGGAAGGAAGAAAGGAAGGGGGAGAGAGAGAGACAGACAACGACAGAGTAAGAGAGAAACACTGATGTGAGAGAGACACATTGATTGGCCTCTTGGGAGCTGGGATCAAACTTGCAACCCAGGCACATGCCCTTGACCTGTAATGAAACCCGAGACTCTTTAATGAAGGGCTGGCCAAGGCTCCAACTACTGACCCACATAATTAATTTATTTGGCTAGGGAAAAATAAATTATTTTTAATGTAAGTATGTCCCATAAAATATTTCAGACATACTTATGCTAAGAAATCTTTCATTGTTTACCTGACATTCTAATTTAATTGGGACTTGTGTATTGTATCTGGCAATACTATACAGAAAGAAATGAATAACTGTTAAAATGGAATACAACCACTGAGGTAAAATAAATGTCACAGGACACATCAACAGCTCTGGGACCTCTGAAGGAACGTTAAAGTCATAAAGCCAACTGTCACGTAAGAACATTTCTACACCCCTTACCCCTCAACCTCCCATCCTCACTCGGGTAAAATCACAAACTTCAGTTTTCAAGCTAGTGAAGAAAATAAAGTGGTAGGTGTAAAAACAATAGATAGAAAGGCTATGCCTTCCCTGACCCTTAAGCAGCCAGACCAGAGCAGGTCCCAAACTAGGTAAAAGAAAGAAAAGTAAACTTCAAATCCAATTCAGAGTGTTGATACACACAACTTGATATAGTAAATTCTGAAGTGAGACTGTGATTATTCTGTCAAGTGATGTTAGGATGTTCTATTATCTAAGAGTCAGCAGAAAAGTCATGGGAGAAATCAAGTTTTCATCTAGGGACAGGGGAAGAAACATCTCCACTGAGTAAAACTTAAGAAGCAGTACGAGGCAAAGAAAGAAAGATAGGAGAGGGAGAGGGAGAGAGAGAGAGAGAAGATATGCAGAAAATGGCATTGAATGGATATGCAAATGTCCTAATCAAACCCAGATACCTACTTCCTAAGCAAACCTGTCTCCATTGTGGAATGTCATGGCCCAACTGAGCTCATTTACACCCCACAGCCTCATATGTGCAAATGTATATATGAATATGGTTGGTGTCATACCTCTCCTGTGGGAGAGGTCCCCTGAGTAAAAGGCCAACCTTGAGGTGCATTCTCACCTGCCTATTTGACCAGAATAAGCCAAATAAGCCAGAATATGCCTGACCTCTGAATTATTCTGATGACCACAGAGAGGAGGGCATCCCATCTAGTGATGGGCTTCAGAACTTTTTAACAACCAAGAAGAAATGTTTACTTTATATTATTTTCCTATAAATATCTTCTACAAAAGAACTGTCCATATTCCTAGAATGATTTGGAGGGGATTAGGTTGACATACTACATACACATGCACTCTGTTATATGGGGAAAAGTTATGTCAATAAAATTAGGATTGCAGTTTTAAAGCTTAGTTATAGCTATGTAACATTGTTATTGATAGTATTATATCAAGGCAGTACATACACATTGAAAAAATTAAAGGTATGGCAAGTCATTCAATGAAAGACAGAAGTCTCCCACTCATAGACCCCATCACCAATTCCATTTCATTTCCCAGAAGCAACCACTCTTATGGTTTCTGATTGAGGTTATTCAGGCAACCATATAATTCTCTGGGATGAAGTTAGGCTACTAATTCTTGATTTATTTTAGCTTCCATAAAAAAAAAAACACAATTCATTTTTATTATTCGCATCTCAGCACCACCCTCTTTCTCTTGATATTTGAAAATGACTGCACATGATATTTGGACCCACACTTTATAGTTACTTTCAATGTTACCATTTATTTTGTATTTAAAATATTGAAATAAGCATGGTTTAGTTTTAGTTAGGTTACCCCTTGATTTATTCTAAAACAAACAATCAAACCACTACACAAAGTTTATATAATTAGGACCATGTTAAAATTATCTACTGTAGAACCAAGTAGTATGAATGGAAGAAATATACATGCCACTCCTCCAAGGGCATCCCTGCAGCTGTGCACATCACTTCTGTCTACATGCTGCTGGCCAGAACTTAGTCACATGGTCACAACCAGATGCAAAGGACATGTGAAATGAAGCCCTTATTTAAAAAAGTAATCACCCTAATTAAGGGGACCCAGGAGCTTTGCCCCATGGGCTTCAGACTTGCCATTCCCCATCCCTATGAATTTCTGATTTGCCAGCCTCTATAATCACATTATATATATATATATATATATAGAGAGAGAGAGAGAGAGAGAGAGAGAGAGAGACTCACATATATGCTCACATTTTTATGTAAATAAAAATCATGTCAATAAAGTGATAATATATAGTTATGTTCTTTAAGGTAGGTTCAAACTTTGTGACTGAGTTATAATTTTTATCCTAAAAGAAAGTATACATATATGTATAGATGTGTGTGTGTGTGTGTGTGTGTGTGTGTGTATTTTTCAACTTCCTATTGGTTCTGAAACCGATGGGGAAATCTTAATCAAGCAAGAAAAACTGATAGCAATAAAAGTTCTAAAAATTACTCTGTCCATTTGGTTATAATTGATGCAGACAACCATTGCGGTCACAAACTAATTTTTCCACAACTAAACAGATTAAATCTAATAGTTACATTAGTTAAATCAGACAGTAATGTGGGTCCTCTTGGCAGGTTTTTAAAATGGATTTCAGTTATAATTAGACTCCTGAAAATTACCAAGTTTGGAAAGAATGAGACATTCAGGCATATCAAAAAAAAAAAAAGAAGAAGAAGAAGAAGACGAAGCTTTCTCAGTATCTGAATCAAATGGAACAAAAATTCTATTCAACTATAAATTTACATTTCAGAATGGAATTCTCTCATAAAATGATAATTTCCAAATCTTGACTGACACTTGAGTTGACAAAAAGTAATCTTCACTATAATTTAAAATCAAGTATAAAAAGTATGTATTCAACCTTATTAGATGGATGAATTTGGTTTTACCTTCAAATGCCTTCCCTTCCTTTGAGATATGTGATTAGTTTTACTAATTAAAGAAATACTGGGCTTCAAAACAACTTTGCAGAGCCAGCATTTTCACTATTCTCAAAAGTGTGCAATCTGCATCTATCTAATTTTAGACCATATTTAACAAGAGGAAGTACCAGTATAAATGGACAACAATGTCAGAATCCCATGTCAATTTTCATACATGAGTATTCTTACTTTTTTGATTGAAGTGATCACAATTTACACTGAACAACTAGTCAACTAAGAGAAAAACATAAAAACAAATTAGGTGTTGTTCAAAAATACTTTAATAAAATATTTGCTTGGAAACAAATGGGATGTGCTCTACTGAGTTGCCTCCAAATTAACATTCATAACTCCATTTTGATGTTGATATGAAAGAAGAGGGTAAATGGCAGGTTCGAGAGAGTCACTGAAAGCTCCTTTCATTTGACACTCAGTGCCTTAGAGCACAGGACCAAGGCAGAAATAACATTATCCTAAAGGAAGATTCTTCAAGGAATTTTGAGATTGGCTGGTTATGAGACTTCAAAAAACAAAATTAGAATGAGAAAGGCTTCCATGGTATGAAACACACTTGTTTCATGTAGACAAGATCATATTATGTAGCGATGTTCTTTAAGGTATGTTCAAACTCTTTGTCTCTATTAGACGTTTTATTTTAAAATAACAAACTCTCTTTTGACTATACCCAGTTACCCGCCCCCCATTGAATTTGGCTTATGCACTAAAAATTAAGTTTCTGACTTTAAAAATTAAAACTATACATACAGATATTGGAATTTCTTAAAGGTCCTTGAAAAAAACCTATTTGTAAATGCTGAGATAAAACTGAGGGTAACCCTGGGCTGCAGCTGAATAGTAGCTGCTGCCTTTAGAAAGGCGTGTGCTTTTCCAGTGGCAACAATTCTCTGTCGTCCCTCATTTCTTTCCTCTCTCTTCCTCTCCCTCCTTCCTTCCTTGTCTCTCCTCCTTCTCCTCCCAATTTCTCTCCTGAGCTTACATCTCTAACTTTATTAATTCATCTCCCTTGTCTCTATAGGCACTAGTGTTGGTCATAAATATTACTATTATTTTGTTAGCACTGCCCTCTTTCTTTTGTACATTTTTTTTTTCCTTGCTCAAGTATTTTATTTTTTATTTTTTTATTTTTATTTTTCGCTTAAAGTATTACAAAGGGTATTACATAAGTGTCCTTTTTTCCCCCCCGCCCTTGACAAACCCCTACCCTCCCTTACCCCCCAGTGTCTTATGTCCATTAGTTATGCTTATATGCATGCATACAAGTCCTTCGGTTGATCTCTTACTCCCCTCCCTCCTGCCCCCCAACTCTCTCTGGCCTTCCCACTGCAGTTTGACAATCAGTTTGAGGCAGCTCTGCCTCTGTATCTATTATTGTTCAAAAGTTTGTAATGGTCTTTATTATCCATGAATGAGTGAGATCATGTGGTATTTTTCCTTCATTGACTGGCTTGTTTCACTTAGCATAATGCTCTCCAGTTCCATCCATGATGTTGCAAATGGTAGGAGTTCCTTCTTTTTAACAGCAGCATAGTATTCCATCGTGTAGATGTACCACTGTTTTCTGATCCATTCATCTACTGATGGGCACTTAGGCTGTTTCCAGATCTTAGCTATGGTGAATTGTGCTGCTATGAACATCTGGGTGCATATATCCTTTCTGATTGGTGTTTCTGGTTTCTTGGGATATATTCCTAGAAGTGGGATCACAGGGTCAAATGGGAGTTCCATTTCCAATTTTTTGAGGAACCTCCATACTGCCTTCCATAGTGGCTGCACCAGTCTGCATTCCCACCAGCAGTGCACAAGTGTTCCTTTTTCTCCACATCCTCTCCAGCACTTGTCGTTTGTTGATTTGTTGATGATGGCCATTCTGACAGGTGTGAGATGGTACCTCATTGTTGTTTTGATTTGCATCTCTCGGATGATTAGTGACTTTGAGCATGTTTTCATATGTCTCTTGGCTTTCTGAATGTCCTCTTTTGAAAGGTGTCTATTTAGATCCTTTGCCCATTTTTTGATTGGATTGTTTATCTTCTTTTTGTTAAGTTGTATGAGTTCCCTATAAATTTTGGAGATTAAGCCCTTATCAGATATGACGTTGGCAAATATGTTTTCCCACGAGGTGGGTTTTCTTGTTGTTTTGTTGATGGTTTCTTTTGCTGTGCAGAAGCTTTTTATTTTGATGTAGTCCCATTTGTTCATTTTCTCTTTAGTTTCAACTGCCCTAGGAGCTGTATCAGTGAAGAAATTGCTTTGGCATATGTCTGAGATTTTGTTGCCTTTGTATTCTTCTAGAATTTTTATGGTTTCCTGTCGTACATTTAAGTCCTTTATCCATTTTGAGTTTATTCTTGTGTATGGTGTAAGTTGGTGGTCTAGTTTCATTTTCTTGCATATGTCTGTCCAATTTTCCCAACACCATTTATTGAAGAGACTATCTTGGCTCCATTGTATGTTCATGCCTCCTTTGTCAAAAATTAATTGAGCATATTGGTTCGGGCTAATTTCTGGACTCTCTATTCTATTCCACTGATCTATATGTCTGTTCTTGTGCCAGTACCAGGCAGTTTTGAGAACAGTGGCTTTGTAATACAGCTTGATATCTGGCATTGAGATCCCACCTACTTTGTTCTTTCTCAGGATCGTTGCAGCTATTCGGGGTCTTTTTTTATTCCAGATGAATTTTTGGAGAGTTCGTTCTAGATCTTTGAAGAAGGCCATTGGTATTTTAATGGGAAGTGCGTTGAATGTGTAGATTGCTTTGGGTAGTATGGACATTTTAATGATGTTGATTCTACCAATCCAAGAACATGCTATGTTCTTCCATCTGTTTATGTCTTCCTCTATCTCTTTTTTCAACGTCCTGTAGTTTTCTGAGTAGAGGTCTTTAACCTCTTTAGTTAAGTTTATTCCTAGGTATCTTAATTTTTTTGGTGCGATGGTAAATGGGATTGTTTTTCTGATCTCCCTTTCTGAAAGTTCACTATTGGTGTATAGAAATGACTCAGATTTCTTGGGGTTAATTTTGTATCCTGCTACATTGCCAAATTCATGTATTAAGTCTAGTAGCTTTTTGGTGGAGTCTCTAGGGTTTTGTATGTATAATATCATGTCATCTGCAAATAAGGACAGTTTTACTTCCTCTTTTCCAATTTGGATGCCTTTTATTTCTTCTTCTTGCCTAATTGCAATGGCTAATACTTCCAGTACTATGTTGAACAGGAGTGGTGAGAGTGGGCATCCCTGTCTTGTTCCTGTTCTTAGGGGAAATGGTGTTAGTTTTTGCCCACTGAGTATGATGTTGGCTGTGGGCCTGTCATATATGGCTTTTATTATGTTGAGGTGTGATCCTTCTATTCCCACCTTTCTGAGAGTTTTTATCAAAAATGGGTGTTGGATTTTGTCGAATGCTTTTTCTGCATCAATTGATATGACCATGTGGTTTTTTTCTTTCAATTTGTTTATGTGATGTATCACATTTATTGATTTACGGATGTTGTACCATCCTTGCATCTCTGGGATAAATCCTACTTGGTCATGGTGTCTGATCCTTCTGATGTACTGCTGGATCCGATTTGCTAAGATTTTGTTGAGGATTTTGGCATCTATGTTCATGAGGGATATTGGCCTGTAATTCTCTTTCATTGTGATGTCTTTACCTGGTTTTGGTATTAGGGTGATGCTGGCTTCATAGAATGAGCTTGGAAGCGTTCCTTCCTCTTGAATTTTTTGTAGTAGCCTGAGGAGGGTAGGTTTTAGTTCTTCCTTGAATGTTTGGTAGAACTCCCCTGTGAAGCCGTCTGGCCCTGGGCTTTTGTTTGCTGGAAGCTTTCTGATGACTGCTTCAATTTCTTCCATAGTTATTGGCCTATTGAGGTTTTTAGATTCTTCCTGATTGAGTTTTGGAATGTTGTATTTTTCTAGGAATTTGTCCATTTCCTCCAGGTTGTCTAGTTTGTTGGAGTAGAGTTGCCTGTAGTATTGTTTAACAATCATTTGTATTTCTGTGGGGTCTGTTGTTATTTCGCCTCTATCATTTCTGATTTGGTTTATTTGGGACCTCTCTCTTTGCTTCTTGGTGAGCCTGGCTAGGGGTTTGTCAATCTTGTTTATCCTTTCAAAGAACCAGCTCTTGGTTTCATTGATTTTCTGTATTGTTTTTTTGGTCTCTATTTCATTGATTTCTGCTCTAATCTTTATTATCTCCTTCCTTCTGCTCACTCTGGGGTTTTCTTGTTGCTCTCTTTCTAATTCTTTGAGTTGTAGAGTTAGATGATTGACTACCATTTTTTCTTGTTTTTTGAGATAGGCCTGTAGAGCTATAAACTTTCCTCTCAGGACTGCTTTCATTGTGTCCCAGAGGTTTTGGATTGTTGTGTTTTCATTGTCATTAGTGTCCAGGATGTTTTTAATTTCTTCTTTGATGTCATCGGTAACCCAATCAATATTTAATAACATGCTATTCAGCTTCCAAGTGTTTGAGTATTTTAGGTTGTTTTTATTGTAGTTTATTTCTAACATTATGCCATCGTGGTCTGCGAAGAAGCTTTTTATGATTTCAATCTTCTTGAATTTGTGGAGACTTTGCTTGTGACCCAATATGTGGTCTATTTTTGAATATGTCCCATGAGCACCTGAGAGGAACGTATATTCCGCAGCTGTGGGGTGAAGTGTTCTGAAGATGTCAATTAAGTCCATCTGATCTAGTGAGTCATTTAGGATTGCTGTTTCTTTGCTGAGTTTTTGTCTAGCGGATTTATCCAGTGATGTCAGTGGTGTATTAAAGTCCCCTACTATGATTGTATTGTTGTCGATTTCTCCCCTGATATCTTCCAGAAGTTTTCTTATGTATGTGGGTGCTCCTGCATTGGGTGCATATATGTTTACCAGGGTTATATCTTCTTGTTGTATTGATCCCTTTAGTACTATGAAGTGGCCTTCCTTATCTCTGGTTATGGCCTTCACTTTGAGATGTATTTTGTCAGATATAAGTATTGCTACCCCAGCTTTCTTTTCCTTTCCATTTGCGTGAAAGATATTTTTCCATCCCTTCACTTTCAGTCTGTGTGAGTCCCTTCTAATGAGGTGGGTCTCTTGTAGACAGCAGATGTATGGGTCATGTTTTTTTATCCATTCAGCCACTCGATGTCTTTTGGTTGGAGCATTTAGTCCATTTACATTTAAAGTTATTATTGAAAGGTACTTGTTTGTAGCCATTTCTTTTTTTGTGTGTGTGTGTGGCTGTTTTCTTTCTGAGCTTGATATTTCTTCTTTTTACACCAGTCCCTTTAGCATTTCTTGCATGGCTGGCTTGGTGGTGATAATCTCCCTTAGCCCTTTTTTGTCTGTGAAGCTTCTTATTTCCCCTTCAATTTTGAATGATAGCCTTGCTGGATAGAGTATTCTTGGATTCAGTCCTTTGCTTTGCATCACTTTGTAGATTTCCGTCCATTCTTTTCTGGCCTGATGTGTTTCTGTTGAGAAATCATTTGATAATCTAATGGGAGATCCCTTGTATGTTACTTTCCGTCTCTCTCTTGCAGCCTGTAAGATTCTCTCTTTATCCTGAACATTTGCCATGGTAATTATGATGTGTCTTGGTGTGGGTCTTTTCGGGTTCACCTTGTTTGGGACTCTCTGGGCTTGTGTGACTTTTTTCTTCCCCACCTCAGGGAAGTTTTCTGATATTATTTCTTCGAATAGGTTTTCTAATCCATGTTCAACTTTCTGTTGTTCTGGCACCCCTATTATTCGTATGTTGTTTCGTTTCATGTTGTCCCAAAGCTCCCTTAGGCTCTCCTCCTGTCTTTTAATTTTTTTCTCCATTTGCCGTACAGTTTGAGTGTGTTTTGCTTCCTTGTCTTCTAATTCACTAATTCGGTCCTCCGCTTCTCCCAGTCTACTGTTGATACTTTCAATGGAGTTTTTTATTGAAGCTATGTCACTCTTCATTTCTTCTTGGGACTTACTTAAGTTGTTGATTTTTTCATCTGTTTCTTCTAGCTTCTTGCATAAGTAGTTGAGTTTTTCATCTGTTTCTTCTTGCTTCTTGAACATCTGGTGCATGTACTCTAGGAACCTTATTCTGAATTCTTTTTCCGTCATGTTGCATATCTCTGTCTCACTTAGCTGCTTTTCTGGCGAGTCCTCCTTTTCTTTCCTTTGGGGGTTTCTTTGCCTACCCATGTTTGATCTCGCTGACATATGTAGATGTTGAGATGTTCAGTGGCTGCTCCCTGGGTGGCAGGGGCTCCTTGGGTTGTGGTTGCTGCTCAGACGGTTGCGGTAGCAGCTGCTTTCCAGTTGGCAGCAGCTCCTCTGGTGGGTGTTGTTCACAGCTGTGTTGGCTCTTCTGGCTGGTGGGGGGAGGCTTCACGTACAGCTGCTGTTCCACAGACAGAGGGTGTGGTGATCAGGAGGCTGTGGTGATCAGGAGGCTGCGGTGATCAGGGGGCTGCTGTTGCTTGGATCTGCGGTCTGGGAAACGCTCCTCTCTTACCAGCACTGCATGGTCTGGGAAACGCTCCTCTCTTATGGGCACTGCATGGTCTGATCAGTTCCTCAGGATGCCCCCTTTAGTCTCAGTTCTCCGCAATCACAAAATCCAAATCTCAAATCTCCTGGCGCCAGCAAACCCGCGGAACTCCTTACCCCGGTCAGGGTCTGTGTCTGTCCCAAGAGACGCGGCTGTCTGCCATGCGGTCTCCCTCCGGCCCTCTGGGCTCAGGTCTGGCAAACTTTCCTGCCCAGATCCCTGGTTTTTAACCTTTCCAGGGGAGGTCTGCCCTTCCCGGCTGCAAACCGTCTCACCAGCTGAGTAAATTTGCCAATTCGGGGTGGGTGTTATTAGTTTCAGCTGCTTACTCCGTTTGCTCCGGGACAAGACCTGGGACGCGTCTGCCTATATCGCTGCCATCTTCTCTTTTGTACATTTTTAACAATAATTTTAGTTGTGTTAAGTTGTAAGGAGTATTCGTTTTTTTCCAAAGAAAAACATTTTGATTGAGAAATTATATGAAGCAGGGTTCATTCATCCAGCCGGGTCATTGTGAAACCAACAAAAAGAAAAATGAGGAGAATGTCCAAAACATAGTGTAAAGTGACTAAAGATGTTGAAAAACATTATGCATAAAAGATTGCTCTTATGCTTATTCACAAGAGACTTTTAATAGTAGATACCACTGGAATTGGGTAATGGGGTGGTATTGGGAAGGAATATTTTTTGCTTATAATTTTACCCTTCTTTACTGTTTAGATTTAGCATAAATCTTTAAATGAAGAATAGTTTGTAAGTTCCTAAATTATATGTCATTGAAAAATAGTATCTTATGTGCATGTATATAATTTTATTTATATAATATTTTCACATACATTATTATCTAAAATGGTCTTTGTTATAATTTGATGAGGTAGGCACTTAGATAATATACTCTTTATTTTTCTTTTCAGATAAGCAAAAAAAAAAAAGGGCTAATTGACTTATATTAAGTCATATAGCCAAGGAGATTTAAAGCCAGAATCACTCCAAGTATATCTGCCAAGAGGGGCTAGGTTAGGAGGAGTAACAAACACTGCCCTCATCTCAGTGGCTTCAAACCACAAAGGTTCTTGTGTTTTTGTCAAGTTACATATCCAGGGAAAGTTGGCTATTGCTCTGCTTCATGTTATCTTCATTGTGGATTCAGGCTGCTAGAGTAGCCACTATCTAAGCCATTGCTGGTCATCACAGCAAAGGACAGGTCTGACATTGCAATAAAAGCCTTACAACTCATTGGCCAAAATGGGTAATATAGCCCTGGCTGTGTAGCTCAGTTGTCCTGTACACAAAAGGTTGTTGGTTCGATTCCCGGTTAGGGCATATATCCAAGTTGTGGCTTCAATCCCTGGTCAGGGTGTGTATAGGAAGCAACTGATCAATGTTTCCTTCTCACATTGATGTATTTATTTTTTCTCTCTCCCTCCCTCTTCCCTTCTCTCTCTAGAAAAATCAATAAAAATGTATTTTTTAAAAACTGTTCATATACTTTATCCAATCACAAGAGCTCCAGTAAATTTAATCTTGCGATATAGTCAGAATTGCTGGGGATAGAATGATTGGTAAATTTAATCACCAATACTCCAAAGCCTCTACCTCCAGGTCTCTCATAATAAATTAATAAAACTGCATGGATCTCTAAATACCTAAATATGTGTGTGTGATACTTATTCATCTTATATAACTTTATAAAGATATCCTATCCTGTTTTTCTTTTTTACTCAGATTTCCTCAGATTGTTATAGCCAGTACGTGTTTTGTCATTCAGTAGGTAGGAAGAAACATTGAGGTTGAGCATCTCAATGCCCCTTTCGCCACCCCAAGTACAGAATGTTAACAGAAGGGAAAGCCAGCCTCAGCCCATGATTGCCCACCACACTGCACAGTTCATACTATTACCAACTATCTACAAACACTCACAGGCTCTTAACCCCAATCATGTATCCTTAATCAGATGTTAATTCAGTAGCAAATTTTCTTAATAATGATGATGTAACATCCATTAGTAAATAGGAGACATCAATTATATCAAAGAGCATGCTTGGGCTGCCAGCGGATCATGAATTAAACACATTGATAAGCGATGTGTTTTTCAACCAAGGGCAAGAATGAACACAGTGACTTATCAAAGAGATATACAGAAAGACACTGTACTTTAGGAAATTTCACAGCAACTGTTAATCAGATGCAGTTAAGTAAGTTATAGTTGACGACATTTTAAGAATAGCAGGACCAAGAGTCCAGGTTACTAAAGTCCTGTTCAGGAAGAAAGCATATGCCAAGACTAGAAAGTTGTGAGACATAAGACCTACAATTGAGTTAGCTATAATGTAGATGGGCAAAGGAGATAGGGGGACCAGCTGGACAGGTTCTACGCTAGTCCAGAGTGAGGAAAGAGTGGCCTGGGGCTAAATAAATACATAAACAACTGGATTGGAGAGGAAGGGCAACTTTAAGGGTCATTTCAAAGGAAGAATCCAGGATTTGGAAACTGAGTGGATGTGGACAATCAGAGAGAAGTCAGGTCAATGCAAAAAAGACTAATCACACACATACAAGCATGTTTACTGGGAGTAATCGCATCATAGACAGAAACAGACACTCTGAAAGGATTTTGTTTTTTCCTGCTGGTAGAAGGAGGTTGTCTTTGAGTTTAATCTTGATCATGTCGAATCTGAGATGGTGGAAGGGCTTGGGCATGAAATGGTTTTTCAGAACATTCTTTTTGCAGAATTTGTGCTCTGGAGAGAGAGCATAGATAAGATTTACTACTTTCAAAGCCATCCATGTGGGAAGGGTCAGAGATTCATTTTTAAATTATCCATAAAAAATCGTCTCTTTACTACAAATCAGCTCATTCACATTTTTGTGTTTTCATATTTTTTTTGGCTTTATGTAACACCATTATTCTGCCTTATTCTGGGAAAAGTTTGAGAAAGCTTAAAAGATTAAAACCATATAAAACAGAAGAGTTAAAGGGGAAGATGTAATACATCTTCAACTACTTCAACTACTCACTTATATGTATTAAGTGAGTAGTTGAAGTACTGAGAGTAAAGATAATCTCCAAAAGAAAGGGCACTGAGGAGAGGCGACTGCACATAGGAAAAGGCAGGATTTATGGAATGTGCTGCTCGACAGGAAGTGACAGGGAGAGACACAGCTAACAGAAGAGGGACCCAGAGCAGAGAGAACAGAACTCAGAAATCTCCTCCCCTGTTCTGATGTCCATTTTTCATGTTTTAGAATATTTTTCAGAAAAGCACTTTAACATAATGAAGTTCCTTCAGTTCCAATAAGATCATTTTTCACAGCCATTTTGGCAGACAGTCGTACATTGTTCTGTGTTATTAGCAAGAAAACCAGAAAAATCTGGTTTGGAGAGAAATCAACCAAAGGAACATCAGAATGAACCAGCTGGGCCCTGGCTAGTTTACTCAGTTGGTTAAAGCGTCATCCAGATATGCCAAGAATGCAGATTTGATCCCCTGTCAAGGCACATACAAGAATCAACTGATAGATGCATAAATAAGTGGAACAAAGTATTGATGTTTCTCTCTTTCTTTTTTCCTCTTTCTCTCTCTAAAATCAGTAAGTGAAATTTTTAAAAATTAACCAACGGGTTTGAAGAAATTTTCAAAAACATAAATCTGTGGGTAATGGTCTTCTTTATCTGCTTGGATACAATGTCATATTTCACATCTATGAACACCCACATATATGTGATATATGAATTTAATACTCAGAGAATCACTTATAAATTTATTTCAGAAGTAAACCAAGGAAAAAATCCAGGTTTCACAACAACCATGCATCACTTAGTGGATGGGGATACATCTGAGAAATTCATTGTTGTACAAACATCATAAAGTGCATTCACACAAACCTAGATGATATAGCCTACTATTGTCCTAGGCTACATGGATTACTCTTAGGCTATAAACCTGTACAACACATTACAACACCGGATACTGTAGGCAATTATATCACAATGCTATTTATGTGACTAAACATATCTGAATGTAGAAAAGGTACATTGAAAATTCTGTATAAGAAATTAAGAATGGTGTACAAGTATAGGGCTGTTACTATGAATGGAGCTTGCAGGACTGGAAGTTGCTCTGCATAAATGAGTGAGTGGTGAGTGAATGTGAAATGTAGGACATTACTGTCCACTACTGTAGACTTTATAAACACTGTGCACTTAGGCTACACTAAATTTATATTTTTTTCTTTCTTCAATGATAAATTAACATTAGCTTACTGCAACTTTGTACTTTATAAACATTTAAATATTCTTTTAACTTTTTGACTCTTTTACAACAGCCGAAAACATTGTACAGCTATACAGATACATTTTAGTGGCCCAGTACACATGGAAAGGAAATTAGTTATAAGAAATATTTTAATATCTCCCTTTCTCTATATTAGAAGTGTCAACCAAATTCATGATCGACAATGACAGAGTGAAACACGTGTGCGATTGGCACCAGTGAGAGCTTTATATGTATCACGCATGCGCAAGTCAATGTCTATTTTCAAATTGCCAGTGCATGTCATAGGTACTGGCCAGTCAGTTGGACTTTCGATGGATGGATGGTCACTTAGCCTTTTATATGTAAAGATCCTATAAGTATTTTTCTATTTTAAATATTTATTTATTTATTGCTTTCAAACTTTTGTTAAAAACTAAGACACAAACTCACACATGAACCTAGGCCTACACAGGGTCAGGATTGTCAATATCACTACTTCCCTCTGCATCTTGTCCCACTGGAAGGTCTTGAGGGGCAATAATACACGGGGAGCCATTCTCTCTTATGATAACAATTCTTTCTTCTGGAACACCTCCTGAATGACCTGCTTGAGGCTCTTCTTGATGAGGAGTTGCTCTTAGAAATATGTCCATGGTGGTTTGTTTGTCTTGTTTCTTACTTTTTCTTCATAGATTTGCTTGTAAGCAAATAATGTAACATGAACATTCCTCTCTATTAATAAAAACCTTTCAATGTTGGGGGTCCATGTTTTCAGACATTTTAAGGAGCTTTTTGAGGTCTGAAAAAGCTTAAGCCAAACCCTTCACTGTGACTTTTCTTGGGGGTTCTTCTTCCTTTACTTTTCCTGCAGTTTCTTTTTCTCTTGCCTCTTCTTCAGCTATGCATTCTGGCTCCAGGTCCAACAACTCCTCATTAAGTCAATTCCTCAGGAACCTCCTCTAGGGAGCTCCTCAATGCCATCCTTATCCACACCCAGCTCAAAGTTGTTTGCCATCTCAACCACAGCCTTGTTGATTTTTGCAACCTCCTCATCCTTGGCAAATCCTTTGAAGTCATGATGAACCTCTTGGGTATCTCCTTCCAGATGCCATTCAAACACCCTTTGGTGACATCACCCAAAGCCAAGATAGGTTCTTGAGGAAGTTGAAGGTGTTGTAATCTTTCCAGAATTGAAACAATGTCTTCTCACCTCTTCCTCAGTTAAAGCAATAGCCTGGGAAAAGGTCCTCCTCAGTTAGTAGGCCTTAGAAGCTGCTATAAATTCCAGATCCATTAAGTAGATTGAAGAGGTGGTATTTGGAAAGAGAAACATTACTTTGACATTGGGATAAAGATCATCAATAAAAGGAGGATGCTCAAAAGCATTATCAACAATAAGCAAAATCTTGAAAGGTTATGTTATCCTTCAAAGTATACTTCTCCATTTTCCTGACATAGCAATCCAGGAGGGCATCTTGGAAGAGGAGCTGGGTCATCCTTGACTTCTCATTGCTCCCGTAGTTCACTGGCAGTGTGTGCTCACTGCTGTGCTTGAAGGCCCTGGACCTCTCACTATGCCAGATCACAATGGGATTCCATTTGTAGTCTGCAACATTGCCCTCAAGCAAAACTAGTATCCTTAACACTTGGCATTGACTTGGCCTCCTTACAAATGAAAGTCCTTTCAGGCATCCATTTATAGAATAGGGAAGTTTAATCCATATTGAATATTTGCTCGGGTATATAATTTTCCTCCACAATCAGCTTATCTAGAATTTCCAAAAATTCTTCAGCTGCCTTCATGTCAGCAGTGGCAGACTCACTTCTCACTTTCACATTAGGTAGTGAATATCTATTCCTGAACCACTTAAACCACCTAGAGCTAGCAGTAAGTTCAGCATTGCAGTTGGGTCCAGCCTTTTCTTTCAAAATTGCAAACTTTCTGCATTGCTTGTGATCGTCATGGTGCTGATAGGGACATGCTTCTCTGTCTGGTCTTCAATCCAGATCACAGACATTTCTCCATGGCTGATTTAGGCCCTCCTCAAATTTTTGTTGGTCTGGTTGCCTTCAATGAAGCAGATCCCATAACAGCTTCCATCATGTTGTTCTTATTCTTTAAGATCAGAGCCATGCTGGAAGGGGACATGCCTGACTAGCAAGCAATAATCATCACTGATTTCTACCTTCATAGTCCTTAATCACTTTTAATTCTGTTTCCAGGTCAGTCATTTATTGTGGCCTCTTACTGGCAACATTAGCAGTGGATTTTGCATGCTTAGGAAAAGAAATGATCCAGTCAAGAGACTTGACAGGCACAAGATATCTAAGGATATTGCTGGGGTAACGGGCATATCATTTTAGAGAAGTTTGTTTTTTTTTAAATATAAGTAGAATGAGTAAACTCTAAAATAATGACAAAAAGTTACAGCAAATACATAAATGAGTAACATAGTAGTTTATCATCATTATCCAGTATTATAGAGTGTATGTAATGTATGTGCTATACTTTCACATGACTGGCAGCACGGTAGGCTTACGTCAGCAGCACCACAAACACATCAGTGATGCATTGTGCTATGATGTCAACATGGCTACAATGTTATCCGGTGATAGAAATTTTTCAACTCCATTATAATCTTATGGGACCACTGTCACATACGCAGTCTATCATTGACCAAAACTTCCTTATGGGGCACATAACTGTAGCTTCACCTGACATGCCAGACCGAATGTATTCTGAGCAGTATGTAAAATATCTGTGAACACTATTTCCCTCCCAGGTGTTAAATATGCACCAGAAAACCCTTACTTTCTTATTCTCTACACAGGCCACTAGCATGAGTGACACATCGGTGTCATGGCTGAGTGAACTTAAGGGGAGAAGACCACAGACAAGGCCACGCACTCTGGCAGAGGTGGGAAAGGTGCCCTGTTTTACAAAGGGTTTGGGATTCCCAAGCTGAGGAACTAACCTCACACACTGTTTCAAAGAGTATTAAAAATTTAACTGAGTGAAACTGTGTGTTCTGACTACGGTCTTCTGTTACCTGGGAACATGCACCCAGGGCATAGTGAAGCCATGCTAAGCTTGTTATTGATTTATCTTCCTCAGTTGTTGCAGACCTAAATAACCCCCATTTTTTGTTGTTCTATATCAGCTTAAATATTATTAGATTCTCTTAGAAACTGGTGCATTGGGGATTCCTCGTGTGTTAAAGGTTGTGATGTACGAGTTTAAAAGCGTCAATTCAGTTATTCTCTATTGTTTTTAACCACGCGTGGATGTTTTATAGAAAAGTCTTACATTGCTTCGTGGTTCAAATGCTGCATTTGAACTGATTTATTTTTAGATGATACTTAGAATATGCATAAACATTATTGAACATGCCTATGGATACACAACTGCATGGAATGTTATATTCATTAAAGTCCCAAGAGGAAACAGATGGCACTTTCAAATTGAGTAATTTAAAAGTGGTTAGCAAGGAGACTATTTATAAAAGAGTAGGAAGGGTGTAGCAACCACTAGGGCCAGTGCCATTCCCTTAGGCCAGTAAACATGGCACTGCCACTATCCACAGGCCAAAACGCACAAAGAGATGGAGCAGTTACCCGAATGTGGAGACAGAAACAAGAAATAAACACCTCGCCTTTAGTCTCCTCCTTTCCTTGAATTTCCCAGTGGTACTGTCCATCGACCAACCTCAGTAGGAAGCCACAAGGCAGGGAAGCCCATTGAGACAGTCTGTGCAAATCACTTTCCATGGGCAGAGAGATGAGGGAGAAGGTGAAGAGTGGCTTTGGAGGGCAAATGGAAGACATCCAGCAGAATGTACTCACTGACTCAGGGGAAGTGAGTGTTAATACAGACAATAGGAACAAGCTTCATTATGGGATTTTGAACTTCTAAACCAAACACTCCTAGAGCACTAAGACTTAGAACATAGTCAAAATGTCTCAGCCAGAATCAGGATACAGACAGAGTGTTGGAGAGAAGCAGAGGGGAGGAAGCAGAGTTCCTCTCCACCACCCACAGATCACAAAAAGGAGCAACAAGAGGGAAAGACAAGAGGTGAGGAGTGAAGGGAGATCTGTAAGTCCAGAAGTAGAGAGGCCTGTGTCAATTTTCCAAAAAGAGCTTCTCACAGAAAGAATATGAGCATGCAGCATTGAGACAAAGTGCAGGAGACTCAAGTGAATGAAGGGAGCTAAGAGCAAAACAACAGGGAATGGTGGGAACTGTGCAGAACTGGAGAGCTCATGTCCCACCCAACTGGGGCAGCATCAGCTGGCTGCATGCGGAGCACGCCATGCAAGATCTGAGTCAATGCATTTTTATTTTTAAAGAGATACCAAAAAACTAGATTATTCAATAAAACTTCCAGATTCTTAAAGTTTTGAGCTTAAAAGAAAAACAAAAGTATCTGCGGACCAAACTCAGTACACACTCTGGTCCTAGGCAGATGAAGTCCTAGAGCAGCGGTTCTCAACCTGTGGGTCACGACCCCTTTGGGGATCGAACGACCCTTTCACAAGGGTCGCCTAAGACTATCGGAAAACACATATATAATTACATATTGTTTTTGTGATTAATCACTATGTTTTAATTATGTTCAATTTGTAACAATGAAAATACATCCTGCATATCAGATATTTACATTACGATTCATAACAGTAGCAAAATTACAGTTATGAAGTAGCAACGAAAATAATGTTATGGTTGGGGGTCACCACAACATGAGGAACTGTAGTAAAGGGTCGCGGCATTAGGAAGGTTGAGAACCACTGTCCTAGAGGCTTGCTCTGCCATGAGAAAGGCACCAAAGCAGAGGGAGATTTACTAGAGCTAAGGGACCACGTGGACTGAAATGGAGAAGACATCAAATCTTACCAAGGAACACGAGGGTCCTCCTTCTACCCAAGCCCAGGAATGATGAGAGAACCCAGAGAAGGGGACAGGAGTGCACAAGCAATGAGTTACAGCTTTGTGCCATGCATGTGTAAGGAGGACCCAAACAGAAAGAGCACCGTAGGAAAATAAAGCAATCACCGCTCATCTATAGTCCCTAGTTCCCTTCAGGAAGGTCTGGCTTTAAATTTCCAAGGCATAATCTAGGCTCCTGCCTACCAGTTCTACCAGCCTGGTGGAGGGATGTAAGCAGAGTTGATCTCCTGCTTCTATTCCACGTAACATGGCTTCGCTGAGCTTCTGCTGATGGGATGTTGGTGCTGTGACAGGGATCTCCTTGGTTCATTCATAATCCTGAGACAGGGGTTTGTGGGTAAAAGGTGATTACACTGAGATGATTCAGACTTTGGACCCAGAGTAGCCATAATTCAATGTGGGGCCTACAATGAGATGTTTCTTTCCTGCTTGGCCCCGATACTCTTGTCATAAAAAGTGATGGGCCGGGGTCAGAACCCAGCTGAACACGAAGGTCCCATTCCCTTGTAGGATGCTACAGGTGGTCGGGTGGAGATGTTATTGTAGATGATGAGCATTCCATAAATGAGAAAGCTTATCATGGTTATATAATAACTGATCCTTCCAAACAAATTCAGCTTTTCCTTTTACAGAATGAGATTAGGCATTTTCCTGCCTTTGCTAGAAACTGTTGTAATTTATACATGTCTTCTGCATTTACTCTATTTTTCACCAATCATCAGATTCTCTCAAATATAGGTTATGAAAAATA
The DNA here is from genome assembly GCF_028538775.1 of Myotis yumanensis. NCBI lineage: Eukaryota > Metazoa > Chordata > Mammalia > Chiroptera > Vespertilionidae > Myotis > Myotis yumanensis. The sequence continues at coordinate 20,950,846 of NW_027223758.1, forward strand.
TAGGTTATGAAAGAGAATTTCACTTTCTATTTGTCATGGAGTAATTTATACCACAAGGAAAGAAAACACTTCCTTGTTTTTATTTTCCTTTCATGACTGATGTTTAAGACCAGGAACTATATGTTTATTACTCAGGATTTGGGTCTCCAAACTTTCTTGAAAGCCTCTCACCAACCCTCTTATCCCTGAATTTCTACAAGCCCTCCAGTTCCCTGGAATTCTGCATGGCATGTACAGTACAGATCAATATCACATATTTTTCTATCTTTTGAAGACATGTTTCAGTTAAAACATTGTATGGTATTAAATAATGATATGGTACATTTCAATATTAAACTCAAAGTAGCAATGATAGATAAATTAAGTACTCAAAGGCAAGAAAGAAACACATTTTTTTAAAAAGTAAAGAAAGCACATGCAAAATTTAGAAGTGGTACTCTTTTAAAAAATCTAGAGGTAGGTGTCTGAAATTGTAATGTGGCCCAAAATGAGCACCCAGAATTTTGCTCAGTATTGAACAAATATTAACATTATAGAGAAAATGATTCTGACCAAGAGATGCCCTCCAATGACTTGGAACTGTGCTATAAACAAAGTTTTGCTCATGTATTTTATGGCATAATAGGATTAAAAAAGTTTGATTTTTTTTGGCTTCTCTTTTGATTTCTTAAATAGAGATCTCCAATTATCAGGTTCCAATATTTAAAACCACACAATTCACTGAAGTGAGTCCATAACAAAGCTCAAATATGAAAACCTATCATAATGTCCAGAATGCATATGACATGTCATACCAGTAAATTAGATGAATTGCAAGAATTTTCACCAAAAGTGAGTTCCAAAAATAATAAAAAAATGAAAGATTTAAACTACTTCAATCAATCATTAATACTTCTGGCAACTTGATCTCTACCCAAGGAGCTTAGTAGCAGCCGCAAACACATAGTTCAGCTCAAGGCCTGAACTTCATAATTGGATGGGAGTGTTAAAAGCCAATACTTCAGAGTTACTTAAATATATTACAAATATTACAAATTGCTACAGTGAACATTTCAACCCAGAAAATATTGAGCATAGCTAAGAGGTTGCCCAGTAATAAAGAAAATAAAGCCACCCGCTGGACAATGCTCTGATGGGGTCATAGAAACACTATTTTAAACCTGTACAGGAAAACTACACATGGGGAGTTGACAAAAGGTAGAGGAAACAGCAATCCATGGTGAGGTGGGAGGTTGAAATTTGAGATAAGGGCCCCTAAAGACATATCTTCACCTTTGTTCTAATTGGTCATTCTAAAAGTCTACTTCAGTACAATCACACCAGTAGATACAAAGTCCCACAAAACCCCTGGCTAAAGGCTAGAACATTGGGATAGAGGGTGGGGAATGGTGATGGGGTGACAGAATAAGCCATTGGCATAATGATATAAGCTAAGTGTAAGGAGTAGAGGGAAGAAACGGACCTGACCAAATATACTGCTGAAGAGGGCTGCACTAGGGAACCTGTAGTGATGAGAGAATCACACCTTGGCATGGTTCCCACAAAACAGACTTGCCCCCTCCACAATATTGGCAATGTTTCACATCTAAGAAGACCCCTATAGAAACCTTTGGGTAATAAATGCCACTAAATAGGATCGGCAAAAACTCCGAGACATCTAACACTCCAGAAACTTTGAGAACATCTAGAACATTGCAACAACTAGATGAAGATAATGGCATTCTTATTTTGGAAAAATTACTCAGATTTGAAAAAAAAAAATAATAATAGGCATTAAACATGATATGAGATGCCAGGTATAAATATTGAGTCTGCAGTGAATTCCTCTGTTTGTGCTGCTTTCTCTCTTACCCTTAACAAACCCTAAGGTAGCTTTCTGTTTGTCTGTTACGTCTTTCTCCCAATTTCCCTCTACTTCCCCTAAAATCTGGCACTATGGTTTGTTAAATGGATTGACTGTACTAGGCCCTCAAGTCCTTGTTGACCTAATTAATTAATTAATTAGTTAGCACTGGCATTCTTTGCCTGGGTTGTGTGGTTCCATCACATGCATTGGTAATGAATGGATACTCCACTCCATATCATCACATATCCTGGCCTTTACTTCACCTGATTCAAATTCATGAAAGACAGCATTAGTAACACCTCTCGCCTTCTCAACCCAGGCTGCATCAAAAGGTGTCGTCACAGCAGCCACCAAGAGCCATCATCTGGCTTCCAGATTGGCCAGGCCTGAGCTTATCCTCATGAAGTGTGTGCTGGGTCCACGCATTGAACATAGACACTAAATAAGAAGTGAAACAAGTCCTGGAACTGCTGGGTTCAATAAGTTATAGCTCTTGGCTTCAGCCATAGTAGAGTCACATCCATACACAAGTGGCCTCTGGCCATTCGCATTCATAGGTTTAGCTCATATTTTACAATTTCTTTGGCCACAAACAATAACAGAGACCAGAAATAAACCACAAGAGAAATACACTGCTAACTTCAAAGAAATTTTAGAAAGAATTTCCTGATGAATAAGTTGGAAACTCTCCCCAGTTGTAAGTAAAACTTAATTTACAACCAGAAGACCTTGTTTCCTTCTTTATAAGTAAGATTTTACTACATAGTCTCTTCTTGAGAAGGTTGAAAATAGAAGTCAAAACATACATTAGTTTTGAGGTGAAAATTATCCAGGTGTATAAATGTGATTTAAAATACTAATATTGCTATTTTCAATCACACCAAAGAATTCATAAATGATGGAAGGAAATATAAGATTATCTCTTATGTCCTAATAATGTTTCTAGCTAGGTGGAAAATATTCCAAGCATTTTACATACATTATCTCCACACATTGATAATGAATGGATACTCCATTCCATATCATCACACATCCTGGCCTTTACTTCACCTGATTCATTCATGCAAGACAGCATCAGTACACCTCTTGATAAACCTGTGAGGTAGGGATTTCCTTTCCCACTTTACAGATGATGAAACTAAGGATCATATGACTAATACATGGTAAGGCCATAATTTTCAGCCTGGGTAGTCATTGGGTGAGACTAAAAAAACCTAATATTTAAATAGTTAAAAATAAAGACAGAGGCTAGTATCAAGGTGATAGAAAGTAACCAAAAGAGGGGAAATCCTTCCTTTATTGTGTTTGTCTCTTTTCGTGTTTGCCTATACACTGAAAAAAAAAAAGGTCAGCACATTTTTTGTAAGAGGTGAGTGGTATCTTTTCTGGATGGGCAGCTGCATTAAAAAATGACAAATAATTGCCAGTCAGTGTTGCTCAATGGTTGAGAGTCAACTTATGAATCAAAGGTCATGATTCAATTCCCGGTCAGGGAATAGGTCCAGGTTACAGGGCATTCATGAGGCAGCCAATCAATTTTTCTCTCTCATCATTGATGTTTCTATCTCTCTCCCTCTTCCTTTCTCTCTGAAATCAATAAAAATATATTTTAAAAAAAATGAAAATGCCAAATAAAAAAACTTCATTAATTCTCCATATTCTTTTTTTTAACTGCAAGGTTTCACAGAAAAAAATTGAAGAAAGTATGGCTTTTATTGATCTAACTAGAGGCCCGGTGCACAAAAATTTGTGCACTCGGGGGGGTGGGGGGAGGGGGGTCCCCCAGCCCGGCCTATGCCCTCTCGCAGTCTGGGACCCCTCGGGAGATAACGACCTGCTGGCTTAGGCCTGCTCCTGGGTGGAAGAGGGCAGGCCCAATCCCTAAGTGCAGCCCCTGGTCAGGCTCAGACCAGGGCCGATTGGGGAGTTGGGGCGCTGCCCCTTGTCATGCACAGAGCAGGGCGGATCAGGGGGTTGGGGTGCTGCACTCTGTCACACTCAGGGCAGGGCCAATGGGGAGGTTATAGCTCTACCCTGTCACACATAGAGCAAGGCCCGTGGAGGGGGGTAGGGGCGCCATCCTCTATTACCCACAGAGCAGGGCCGATCAGGGGGATGGGACGCTACCGCTGTCACACTCTGGGCAGGGCCGATGGAGAGGTTATGGCTCTACCATGTCACACACAGAGCAGGGCCCGTGGGGGTGGGGGAGGGGGGGGTTGGGGCGCCGCACCCTGTCACACACAGAGCAGGGCCGATCAGGAGATTGGGGAGCTCCCCCCATCAGGCACAGAGCAAGGCCCATGGGGGTGGGGGGGGTTGGGGTGCCGCACCCTGTCAAACACAGAGCCCCAGGGCAATCAGGGGATTGGGGAGCTCTCCCCTATCAGGCACAGAACAGGGATGATCAGGGGGTTGGGGCGCCTTTCCCTGTCACAAACAGAGCAGGGCGGATAGGGAGGTTGTGGCCCCGCCCCCTGTCACACACAGAGCTGCAGGGGAATCAGGGGGTTTGGGCGCTGCCCCCTGTCACGCTGATCCCGGTGCTGGGAGGCATATTACCCTTTTACTATATAGAATAGAGGCCTGGTGCTTGGGTGGGGGCCGGCTGGTTTGCCCTGAAGGGTGTCCTGGATCAGGGTGGGGGTCCCCACTGGGGTACCTGGCCAGTCTGGGTGAGGGGCTGAGGGCTGTTTTCCGGCTGGCGAGTAACTGAAGCTCCCAACTGCTCCTTGTTTTCTTTTTTTTCTGGGCCAGCTTTAGCTCTGAGGCCTCGCTGCTGAAAACATTGATAAAGTTTCGGTCCGGCTGGGTTTCAGTCCGGCTGGTTTCTGGGGTTTTGTTTACCTTCTTATTTGCAACATAGTACATAGTTGCTTAGAGTTGCAACTGAGAGGCCGGCAAGTGAGGCGGGGAACGTTGGAGTCCACAGCAAGCAAGCCTCATGCTTGCTTCAGTGCCTGGCTGCCGGCCGCCATCTTGGCTGACAGTTAATTTGCATATACTCACTGATTAGCCAATGAAAAGGGTAGCGGTTGTACGCTAATTACCATGTTTCTCTTTTATTAGTGTAGATATCCATTGAAATTCTCTATTTTTGTCATATCCCTTTTAAGGGATTAAGCCCTAAAATCAAGTTAATTTTCCAAAGTGATTGACTTGGATTAAAAAAATGTAAAGATGTTATCCCTAGAACTATAATGCAGCAATGAATCATAAAGCTTCAGAGGGAAAACCACATGTAAGTAAACAGGAAACTTCTCTATAATTAGCAAAAAATCAGAGAAGCTTTAGCTATTTTTTAGAATAATTTACTGATTTTTAGAGAAAAAAGAAGGGAGAAGGAGAGAGAGAAACATCAATTGGCTGACTCTTGCATACCCCCTACCAAAGATGGAGACTGCAGTTCAGGCATCTACCTTGATCAGGAATCAAACCCCAGCCACCACCTGGTGCATGGGACAATGCCCAACCAACGGAGCCACACCAGCCGGGGCAGCTTTGGCTTTTTGATGTTCACACTTTTGGTATAGTTAGTCCTAAATGAATTTCACTTGTCTATATGCCAAATTCTGAAATTGCTTGATGATTATGAGGAGTTTTTCTAAAAATACAACTTTGGGCTACAAATGGCGATATTAATTTTTTTGAATATGCAGTTAAACACTAATTTTAGTTATAAATAATCTATCCCTGCATTGCAGTGAGCATATAACTCATGAGTTAAATGTGGTCTGATTGTTAGATAGAGCAGTGGTTCTCAAACTTTAGTGTGTATCTGATTCACCAGCAGGACTTGTTAAAATACAGATTGCTGGGTCCCATCCCAGAGTTTCTGATTCCATAGGTCTGGAGTGGAGCCCAATAATTTGCATATCTAACATGTTCCCTGTTAATGCTGATGGTGCTGATCTGGGAACACACTTTGAGAATCACTGAAGTAGACAAAGGGGAAGTAGATGGTCATAATAGTCTACTAGAATCATCTATTATCTACTGGTCATATAAAAGCATTATCAATCAAGACTTACTGGTTGTCTTTCCAAAGATAATACTAATCCAAGAAGATGGATCATATTTGAATATGAAATAGAAAACATATTATCCCCAGTATCATTTTTGAGAAACAAGCTGTAATGACTAATTATAAATACACATACAACTCATACTCATAGGTAAAGAAAACTAATTCAGGCATTTATTTGTGCCTTATTTACTTCCACTTCTCACTCATCTATTTCTCCATAGAAGAAGAGAGGGCCAGTTAATCCCTCGTTTCCTAGTCCCCTTGCCTTAGATTTAGGTGTTGCTTCACTGGAAGCAGAAGCTGCCTGAAGATAGCTGGCCTATTGAGTCTTTTCACTTAAGCCTGATGTCCTAAAAAAGAATTATGGTAGGAAGAGAAGGGGGAGGAAGGCTGGCAGTGCAAGAGAGGAAAATATCCAAGGATAGAAGGGAAAAGAGTTTGCATACCCTTAGGATTCCCTGGCAGGCCCCAGGGAAGTGAGAAAATGATTGAAACAGGAACAACACTTGAGACAAGATCTCTTGGCCTAAAGGCCCTAATGGCCCCTTGGCATGAGCTCAATACAAAGTAATACCTGCATCTTCCTGGGGCAATGAGGGTCTGACACTGGTGGTCTCAGCAGCCTTCATGATGAAATCCAGCTACACCCCATTTTCTAGGTATGACCTTAGAGAGGCAGTTCCCTAAGGACTGGGATTGATTTATTTTCTTTACAGTGCAACCAGGTTGGAGAAGAGGTAGGTGGTAGTCAGGGTAAGATTAAATAGACTAAATTAGATTTAAAGAAAATAAAGGATATTTCTTGTATGGCCAACTTTAACTGCAAATTTATATCTACTCTATATTTTTTAAAAAATTAGTTCATGCCTAGTCTTTATATTTTTTAAATTAATAACTTTCCTATATGATAAGAAAATGATTCCTTTACCAATGCAATAAAATTTAAAAAATAAGACTAAATCTTTAAAAATGTGCAGAGCACATATGAGAAAAACTATAAAACTTAAGAAGGGCATACACACACACAAAATGATTTGAATTGAGAGACAAAACCATGTCATCATGTGAAAAAAACAAAACACCATTATTAGAAAGATGTTGTTCTCTTCAATGTATAAATTTAATTCAATTCCAACTGTAGCTTTGGGGATGGAGGGGTGAGGGGAATTGAAAGAGGTTCTATGTGTCTTTTGAGAAAAGCAGATATTTAAATCAGTTGATATTTATCTGTCTTTCTATGTTTTTATCTCTATCTCTCCATATCTAATCTAATAATAGACAAACAGGGTAATTGACTGTACCTTTGCTATGCCTCCCATTGGCTAATCAGCGAGATATGCAAATTAACCGCCAACAAAGATGGCGGTTAATTTGCATATGTAGGCGAGAAGCGGAGCAGTGAAGGCTGAAGGCGGCTCCAGCCGGAGTGAAGGCCTGGGTGCCAGGTGCCGGAGGAAAACCAGTGCTGGCAGCCAGGGGAAGGGAAGGCCTATTGCACGAATCTTTTCGTGCAACAGGCCTCTAGTATGTATATAATTAATAATTTAAGGAGAAAATAAAAATTTCCCCAACATAAAACACACCAAAATAAATTTAAGAGGGACCAAGGATACAAATGCAAAAAAATAAAACTGTACCAGATGAAAACAGGATCAGGCAATGGCTTACAAATCAGAGCATCACAGATCATAGCAACCATGAAATTGATTACATTATCAAATATCACATCTATAGACCAAAGGGAAGAAAACATAAACAAAAATAACAGAGAACTGACACTAAAATATTTGTGAAACATATAAGAGGTAACTAATTAATACTTTACTATATAAAAGATATAAATTGATAAGTAAATATAAATACTAATTAGAACAGGCAATGTGTTTAAGAATATTTATAAATGCCAGATAAGCCTTGATAAGGTATTCAAATCAATTCACAAGTTATCAAAGAAATTAAAAGTAAAATAATCACATAATGCCAATTTTTGCCTATTATATTGACACCAACTTTTTTTAATGACAATATGTAGAGTGACAAGAGTTAGAAAACTGGCTTCTTGGATCCTGCTATATTAATATGACTGGATATCAAAAGACATAAAATTTTGTTAAAACATTAATCCAGCAATTCTACTTCAAGATATTTGTCTTAATTAAACAAGTAGACATATACAACAAAATCTGGTTACCATGATGGTTTCCATAGAGCAGGGGTCCTCAAACTTTTTAAACAAGGGGCCAGTTCACTGTCCCTCAGACCGTTGGAGGGCCAGACTATATTTAAAAAAAACAAACTATGAACAAATTCCTATGCACACTGCACATATCTTATTTTGAAGTAAAAAAACAAAACGAGAACAAATACAATATTTGTATTTGCATGTGGCCCGCGGGCCGTAGTTTGAGGAACCCTGCCATAGAGCTATTTGTATAAATAAGCGGACCAGCTTGAGTGACCAACAATGAATTAAAGTAGATTCATAGCAGAGCATTTTTTGCAACTGCTAAATATAAATTTTTTTTAACATCAAAAGATATTAGTAATTTCTGTTAAGTGAAAAAAGCAGGTTATAAAATATCATGTATAGCACAATCATGTTTTCATTAATTATATGCTTATGGATGTGCGTATTCATTTTTTAAAAACCTCAAAATACATATGGACAACAAATAAAGCAAATGCTACACTATACCTTGCTGGTTTTGACAAAAAAAGTTTCACAATTTACGTACATTTGAGAATACTTTTCTGCCTTGTTAATAAATATCCTCTAACATTGGTATTTTATAACTTAAGTCTCCCCTGTGTATCAACTCTAGTTTGAGGCCCTCTTCAGAGGCCTGTGTAAACTGAGGGGGGCAGGGAAGAAGGAAAGTGGTTAGGGGCAGATTCCTAATGTCCAGAAAGTGATGCTGCTGATTTTGCAGTCTACACCTCAAGGAACATAGCATGGAGAATGATTTGCTTCACCTTGTAATACCTCAGAAATCTCATTACTGAAGATGGCACCACTCATTCTAGAGAATGTACATTGTGAGGTCTTATGGAAAGTGTATAGAATTACAACCATTATATTTGGTAACAGAGCTTATATTGGTTCTGCAAAATGTAATAATGTCTTCTTAATTCCCTAGGCTGGCAAGGCTCACACAGTATCATTTATTTATGGATATCTACATTTTCAAACACTGTTGGGTGAACACCAACCCCATCAATCACTGTGACAAGCTACGTTCCTCTTGAGTTTATCTTCCTGTACATTCTGTGCCAGATTTAGTTTGCAAACCTCCAAATGAGAGAAACCTGAGTCTTGTTTAATCTGCACAAATATAAAATGATGTTGTTAGACGATCATTTGCTGTTTGAACTCTCGTTCATTAATGAAACGTTGGTTAAACAACAGCCTAGCCACCTTTACACTGCAATACTCCCCTGTGTCTGTTGAACCGTTAATGGATGGCCTGTTGCAAAACACAGGGGATATTTTATTCCTGTTACAATTTGTGTGAAACTTGTCATGGTAGAAGACCTTTTCTCCTCTCACTGTGGACAGGTTTGTTTATTTTAATTTCCATTAGCGTCTGGGAGGACAAAAATGATGAATGATGATTCTCCAGCTACAGATTTCACAAGTCAGAGAGTTACAGTGGATGTGTTTTATTTATCTGAAGTTAGTTTATCAGAAGCCCAAACCACCATCACCCCCATTACACATGAAGACCACCTTATTTCAGTTTACATACTAGAACCTGTCTCAAGGTTACCTCAAGTGTCTGAAGAGAAAGAGCAAATAACTGGGTCACAGGCAGATAACATGAACAAAGTACATATCAGGCAAAGAGCAAAGGAACAGTTGGCAGGACAGCGAACCCTTTGAAATGACCCTTCTCCCCAATTTTCTATCCTCTCTATCCCATGCTACCTGGCCTGGCTGAAGTGAAGAGGAGGAGAAATTGCAGGTCAGCTGAAAGTTCACCAAAGGGAGAGTAGGAACACACTGAGTTTTCATTCCCCGTCCTTGGTGTAAGGAAAAACATTTTAAGAAACTTTCTTGGGTATCTTCATATGGTATCATCATAGCAAAATATATGCATAATATAAATTCATCATTTTAATAATTTTTAAGTGTACAATTCAGAGGCATTAAGTATATTCACATTGTTGTACAACCACTGCCACAATCTGTTTCCAGAACATTTTCATCATCCCAAAGTGAAACTCTGTACCAATTAAACCATAATTATCTATCCCCCCTTCCCTCAGCCCCTGTTAACCTCTATTCTACTTTCTGCCTCTATAAATTTGTCTATTCTAGGTACCTCGTGTAAGTGGAATTATACAATATTTGTCCTTCTGTGTCTGGCTTAATTCATCCAGCACAGTCTTTTCAAGGTTCATCCATGTCGAGCATGCATTAGGAGTTCATTCTTATTTAAGGCAGAATGACATTCCATTGTATAGATATAACACATTTTGCTTGTCCATTCACCTGTCAATGGATATTTATTTCCATCTTTTGCCTACTGTGAGTAATGGTGCTATGAACATGGGTGAACATGTACCTGTTAGAATCATTATTTTCAATTCTTAACCAGAAGTGAAATTTCTCAATAATAAGGCAATTCTATGTTTAACTTTTTGAGGAATCATCCAACTTTTCCATAGTATAGCTACCAAAAGTATACTTTTAAAGTGTGGAGAGAAGACAAAAATTGACTAGTTATCCAGTAAATGTGGGAAGCTGTGACAGCTCCCTTCCTCTCTGGAGAATTCAGGCTAACATATGGATTTTAATCTTTCAGACTCTTGCATCCCAGCAACCTGAAGCTCCGGTCCTGGTCAGTTGGGGTAATTTGCCTGCAAGCTGACTCAGCCTGCCTTTGTCCAGCCCCAGGACCATACTCTGGGTTCATAGGCCCCCATAATTCCCTGTCAAAAGAGCTTTGAATCTATTTCAAGGGCTTCTTAGACATCTTCCACAGGTCTTTCCTCCTAGGCCACTTCATGCCTTAGTGCATAACTTCCAGGCCTCAGGAGTGGCTTCAGCCTTCCTTTTGATGGAGCTGGAGATGCAGCTTGGGTGTGTGGATTGGGGTGTCCACACAAGGTCTGGCAGGCCCCCGCACTGTGTAAAAAAGCTGGGCTTGGGAAGAGGGGCAGGTAGGCTGAGAAATGAGGGCCAGTTCTCCCTTGGCCTCTGTCCAACCCTAATGAGACTAAAAATTCTAAATATAAAACAGATCTCCGGATTTTGAAGGTATTATTTGTCCAGGTAGATGAACAGAACACAGTTCATTCAACAGCTTGTTAGGGCAATTTATAATTTGAAACATAGGGTGTCCCCAAAATATGTATACACACACTTTGCATAATTAAAAAGGCAGTGTTTATTTAAATACATTTCGTTTTCAAAATTGAGCTATCAGCTGTTAAAGTGTGTATACATTTTGGGGGACACCCTGTCTTTACATAGAATATGCAGGCCTTCACGTGTACTCTTGCCCTGGAAGGAACCCACAAGAATGAGAGGTAGGCATGTTTATGCTCAAAACACAAATTTTTTATATAGATTGCATTATCAATATCCCCATTTTATGTCTGTGTAAATTAAGGCTAAAAGAGATCACGTGTCTTTTCTACACAAATGAGAAGTGGTACAGCTATGATTCAAACAAAGTCATCTGGCCACAGATCCTGCTTTCTTATATCACCCAGTGAATAAAACATGGTGGTGGCTTTTCAGAGTTAGAATAGAGCCCTAAGTCAAGAACACTAAAATCAGGGACACAGGGATCTGAGACTATAAAATGACAGAGTTAAAGGTATGGAAATTAGCATTTAAGGCAAGAAGTAGATATACAATAAGAACAAGAGATGGGCAGGCCTATAATAAAATGAGATAACAGGTGAAAATATTCCCTTTATCTATGAAACATTTTTTAACCCAATTAAAAATATAAAAATGAAAAGGAAGGTCTTTTTCTTCTGAGTCTTTCCGGACTCTCCTAACCCTGACCCTTACTGTCTCCTCATTTCTGAACCTGCCAAACAACATAAATCACCATGCAAACCAAATCATTAGTGTTGCCAGGTGTTCAATTTAGAACCAGACAGTCTGGTATTTGAGTTTTCTGCCGAGAAAACAAATAGAGAAAATACCAGCGATTTTTTAATTAAGTTTTGTTATTATCATGTAAAGATGAGCTTGCAGGGGAACATTTGCACTACTTCTCCAGGCTCTGAGCCTGCTTGCCACTTAGATATCATCCTATCTAGGCCAGGCTGTCTCAAACCAAGTGCTAAAGCAAGCTGATGAGTTTGGCTCTAAACTCATATTGGCACCTTCGACATATTGGCTAGGCCCCTGCCACTGTGCTCCATTATTTTCTTTTACTGATACCTCTAACGCTTCTGCAGCAGTTGGCAGAGTGCCCTGGGTCTATTTTAAAAATATAAAATAATACATAAATAAATACTCAGAAGGGCATTGAAATCAAGGCAAATGAGCCATTGATTAAGAAAATCCTATGAGCTGAGCATGTTTATAGGTCTAATCATGGCCATTGAATAGGTGAAGGCAGGAAAAATTGTTATTTCATCATTTGCAAACAAACAAAATGGTCCTTAAGCAAAATTCTAGTTAGGTCCAATTAAATATGGCTCCCGTACCATAATACTAAATTGATGTGGGAATCAAGGGTGAGAGAATAGCTAAAAATTATTATATTTGGAGGAAATGGTACATACTCTAGTCACAGACTTTACAAACCAGTGAAAAGCAAAGGGATTTAGGTGGATATTAGTAAGAAAACAATCTCATCTCCTTAGAGAATTTTGTTTAACCTTAAGTAATGGTAACTTTTAACACTAATGTTCAAAGACCTTTAATGTGTATTCAGAAGGAAAAAAACACATTTTTGTTTTCCAGAACATCAACTAAATTCCCCCATTGGGAGATTTTTTTTGAGGAAATGTTTACTCCAGTGAAACTTTGGACCTACAAATCTTTTTGTCAGCTAGATCACTATATTTAAATTGCACAATTTTAAGCCCTACCTGGCTCTTAGGAGACAATTCACTACAATAAAGAAACATTCAAAAATATCACAATAGATGGCTGCACCTCCAAATTGATCCTCATGCTTCAACTTTTCCTGTTCTGCTTCTCACCGATGCATTATCCTACAGGAAGTGCCTCTCAGTGGGTTGGGAAGAGGTGGATTTTGACCTCCCTCTCCAGGGGGTCATTTGGCAAATTCTGGGCACAGTTTTTATTGGGAGGGGCTACGAGAATCTAGAAGCCAGGGATGCTGCTAAACATCCTGAAATGCACGGGACAGCCCCCTAGGCTGAAGAATTATTCAGCCCAAAATGTTCATTGTATAGAATTTTAGAAGCCCTGCTTTATAAATCTTTGGAACAGAGAATCCAGCAATTTGGGATTATTGGAATATCAGACATGGTAGTAAAGATCTACAGGCCAGATCGTCAAGAGATCCTGAGGGTGGGTGAGGGAGAAGGTAAACAAGAATTTACTTTGTGCCCTTAATGCCCAGGCCTCAGGGTATGGTCAAGTCTCCTGATTAGGCCACCAGAACTGCCTTTGCTGAAGCAAAGAAGCGGATACCATCTCAGCCTGACACTGACAATACTGGCACCCTAAACGGATTGATTTAACATAATGTTTATTAAGGGCCTTCTATGTGCAGGGCACTGCACAGGGCACTGAGGATGGTGCTAGAAAGGACAGCCATAAACTTCCTAGTGATGCTTACAGACTGGTTTCTCATGCGAGAAACCCATGCCTTTCATTCCAGGAAACAACCCATTTCTCGTATGTTTTTTTTTTCCATTCAAATAGCGCAGAAATCACAAAGTAATACCCAGAAGCAAAATCAGGTTTGCATTTGTTTTATTTGTCCAGCTAAGTGTTTTTAAAAATCACTAATTTAAAAAAATCAGATTAAAAAAATAAGGATTTATGACTTGTCTGGAAAAATCACAAATCTGGCAACACTGAGCATGAATAGCAGCAAGCTGTTAGTACCTACTGACCACACTGACCCAGCCTGTATAACCCTAAAAAGAAATGCCTACAGTGGCTCATGTGAGAAGTAATATGGTGAAACAGGGAAGAGGGAAAGCCAGTTCAAGAATATGTACTACTATTTGTAATATCTTAAACAACAAAAAAAATTTAAAAAAAAGAATGTGTTCCAGAGTCGGCCACTGCAAAATAACTTGCTCACTCCCTCAGAACCTCTAAGGAGCCTTCTGAAATGTGTCTCAGAACTGTCCATCCAGGAAATAGAATGGGGGAGCATTAACCCAACAAATCCTGACCCCACCAGTCAGAGTTGCCCCAAAGGCAGTCGTTCTACCAAGTATTCAATTGTTCCAACCTGGGTTGTGCATCCATGAGCATCCCCAGTTATGGATTAGAGAAGCCACTGGGGCACAAAGTGAGATGTGGGATACAAGTCCATCAGGTTATACCCGTGTGAAGCTGGTCAAAGCCCATGCACACTGCTCTCTGTATCAGTGACAGGAATAACCGTTAACGCCAAGAAGATTTGAAGAAGTGCATAAGTGGTGTTTCATCCAGCCACTCATCTATGTTAACTGGCTGGTCCTAAGGAGCTCTCAGTGCAGAAGCTTTGAAACTTCCCATCTTCCTGCCTTTAACCAGCCATTCTCTCCTTTCTCTCTCTCTCTCTCTCTCTCTCTCTCTCTCTCTCTCTCTCTCTCTTTCACACACACACACACACACACGCACATGTGCAAACAAAGGCACATACACAGCTGTCTCCTGTGAGCCTCCATGTAAGAATGTGCACTGTACTAAATAGCCTCACTCAGGGAAAAAATGGAATTGCAAGCAAAATGTGGAATTCCACATTTTTCTGGCCAGACTGTGTGCCTGGCTGTGTTCAGTACTCCACCACCACAGCCCAGCTCCAAGGAGGGGCACCTTCTGTTACTTTTAAAAATCTGCACAAAGGTAATTATTTCTACTTACCAAAACATGCTACCAGATGACAGGGTATCTTTTGCTAATTTAACCAAAGATGCAATATAGAAAAGCAGCCTAGTTAACATCTTAAGTTAATTTCCAATGGCAAAAAGCCTTGTAAAAGTGATCTTCTTAACGTAACTGCAGAAACACAGCTATAGGATATACACCTATAGGTTTACCTCTTGAAATGAATATACCTCTAGAAATATCAACCATCTAGAGAACACAAGTTTTAACATTACAATGTAAATATAAGCAGTCCTTTACTCAATGCAAATGACATATACATACATATATACAAACATACACATGCAATTATATATTTATATGCACATACTCCCACATACAAGCATATTACATACAAAATCTCTCTGTCCCAATTTCCTTATCAGTTAAGTAAGGATAATAGCCCCCTTACAGAGTTTATACACACACATACCCCATCTCTCTCTCTCTCTCTCTCTCTCTCTCTCTCTCTCTCTGTCTCTCCAATAAATAAAAATGTTAAAGCTGCTCTTTAATACAAATTATAAAATTTAATTCTCAAATCCCCCAAGAGGGAATAATATGGAAGATGTTTCATTGTTAAAATAAATATCCCCATTGTGAAAAAATGCTTTTCACTTAACATAGTCATATTTATCTTGAAAGCACCAAATGTGTAAACACAAAAGCCAAAACATTAGGGAATTGACACTCTTGAAAATTCAGGATATCGTGTTGTCACTCATTCAGGATGAATGTTTCTCATGTAGCTAATGCTGAGAAATCTTCCTGATGAAGAACAGTAATTCAAACCTAGATGCTGGCCTCCTGGGGAGAAATAAGAACTGCCGGCAAATTCTGTTTACAGGGAGGACCTTAGACAGCGGCTCATTTCCCTGGAGGGAAAAGCAATCTCTTGATCAGTGGATATGGTTTTTCAACAAAATTGCTACAGAGCTAAATCTGTTAAAACCGGTTTAATATTCTGTGCCCATTCTCTGTCAAACAGTGGAAAGCAGTTTTGGTGTCAGCTGTAATCTACGGAAACCACAGATTAGATGTAGACTCATGAAGTTAACTTGCATCTTTAGAGAACAATCTGAGTTTTTGAACATTAGAAATTTGTTTTAAAGTCTAATATAAATATGTAATGCAATGCAGACTATCATCAAAAAATTTCCCATATGTTTTAACAAATGTTTTCAATTATGATGTTTAATACATTTCATAACACTGCTTGACAAAGCTACAGATCATTCATAAGTTAGGCATATACTCAAATTAATCGAATTAATTTAGGTTTACAGATGGCCCTAAGAATATATTCTAATTTCCTCTTCTTCTACCCTTTCCACTTCTATTCCTATTTTTCTCTTCATCCCCTTCTTCCTAGTCTTTCCCCTCCTCTTTTATGTTAAGAGTCATAGTTTTAAAACCTCAATTTTCTCAATTTTGGGTTAACATAGTAACCTCAAAGGGAAAGTTTAAGGATTAAGTCATGAATAATAATAATAATAACAATAATAATAATTTTTAATATATTTTATTGATTTTTTTTACAGAGAGGAGGGGAGAGGGACAGAGAGTCAGAAACATCGATGAGAGAGAAACATCGATCAGCTGCCTCCTGCACACTCCCCACTGGGGAGGTGCCCACAACCAAGGTACATGTCCCTGACCGGAATTGAACCTGGGACCCTTGAGTCCACAGGCCAACGCTCTATCCACTGAGCCAAACCGGTTAGGGCATAACAATAATTTTTAAATGGCTAGAATATGGTGGACCTTCAATAAATCGCTTTTGGCATTAACCGTGGTTTTTTGGACTATAACCAACATAGGGTGGAAGAGAGAAACTTAGTTAAATTTTACCAGCAATAAAAGTCCTCACCATTAAGGGCCTAAGAGGTGCCAGGTTTACATGCTCCTTTGATCCTTGCAACAGCTCTAGGATGTGCCGATAGTAACAAGTTACACTTACAGAGGCTTGTCTGTTAAATCAGTTCCTCCTCACAATAGCCTGAAGATAGGAGTACCATTACCCCCACTTGACCAGAGAAGAAACCATAATCCAGGGAGGTTAGCGTAGGTGCTCCTTCAGGGGCTGCACAAGGGGTGCTGCTCATCTGACCTCCACTGCTCTTAAGTAATTAGGGAAGAATGCCCTCTCTGGGACATCCATGAGCCAGGAGTGGCAGCTGGGTTCCAGGCCTAGCCTTCTTCATGGGGGGCTCTGTGAATGATGACATGACCTTGAATAAGCCCCCCCCCCCCCGGATTCCCGGAGATGTAAATGCCCATTGAGACCTCAAAAGGATTTGAATAAACTTATATGTTCAATTACAGCAGTTCAGAGGATCTGTTGGGATTTCAGCCCAAAACTTTTCCCTCTAGAGCTGCCTTCTTAACTCTCTGTGCCACATTCAGCAAGTGATGCCATCCTAGTCCTGAATATTCATGAGGGCACAGAAGCCGGGCCAAGCGTGAATTCTGTCCACATCTCTCCAGGTCCTCATAAAAGTGACCAGCTAATTGCTGCTTTCTTGTCATTGTGGAGAACCGAGTTGTCTTATCTTTTTAAGAAGATATCACCAGTGTCTACGGAAATGCACTGAAATTGAGCTGTGAATGCCTGATTTAGAGAATAAGTGTGAATGAGATTGTCACATGAATATAAGATTTTAAAGACATATTCATAATTTGTATAGAATATTCTGCTTCAAGGAGTCTGTCTAAAGTAAAATTTCATAAAGTAAGGCCTATCCAACTTTAATGACACAAGATAATAGTCTACCACACCAAAAGAAATATCAAAAAATGTGGAACAATGAAAAGAAAGCCTGGAAGTGGAGATTTTCTGCTGTCAGATCCTAAATTCCTCAGACTGTGAATTGATATTGAACATGCAATTGTCTACATTAGGAGAAACCCTGCAATTATAGGTTGACTAGCTAAAATGTTTTTCATGTTTGTGTGACACAGAGGTAAAACCAATGTTGTTTACAGCAACACATACAGGGTGGGGCAAAAACTAGGTCTACAGTTGTTGGTATGGAAAATACTAAATAATTAATAGCTAATAATAATAGGATAAATCTCTGTTGCACATACTCACAATTGCAAAACTACTTTTTCCCCACCCTGCACTTTATAAAAGCCTCATAATTATTAAGGCTGTCCACATTCAATATAATTCTTTGGTGATAAAATAGGTACCACAAATACATTATTGGCATAATTTAGGGTGAATCATATCATGCAATAGTTATTCTTGATAACTTTGCTTTGTATACACTAGCATACTTATGAGCCTTTATGTATTGGTCTTTAATTAATAGATTTTCTTTTTAGAGCAGTTTTGGCTTACAGAAAAATTGAACAGAAAGTACAGAGAATTTCCATATTCTCTCTTCCCACTCTCTCCCAGCCCTAGTGTCCCTTATTATTAACATCTTGTATTGGTGTGATACATTTGTTAAAATGAACCAATATTTATAGGTTAATATTAACCAAAGACTACAGTTTACATTAAGATATACTCTTTAGGCTACACAGTTCTACGAGTTTTGCCAAGTGTATATATCCACCACCAGAGTGCCATGCAGAACATTTTGCTGCCATAAAAAAAGTCCTGTGCTCCACCTACGTATCCCTTCCTCTGTCCAATCACTGGCATCTTCTGATATATATCACTCTCTGAATAGTTTCTCCTCTTCTAGAATATTATAGAGTTGAAATCATATAGCATGTAGTGTTTCCAGACTGGATTCTTTCACTTAGCAATATACATTTCCATGTCTTTTCATGATGCAATAGCTCATTTCTTTTTATTGTTGAATAAGATTCCATCGTATGGATGTACCCGTTTGCTTATCTGTTCACCTATTAGAAAACATTAGTTCCAATTTTGGTGATTATGAATAAAGCCACAATAAACATTTGTGGGCAGGTTCCATATGGACATGGCAACTAGCTTGGGGAAAAACACCCCAACAGGACAGAGCCCAGAAAATGAGTACTCCCTGAGCATTTGTTTGTAAATAAATGCATTCTCATTCTGACAACAGTTACTATGTTTCAAGTCAGCAGCAGAGTTCTAATTTTCAGGACTCTTACTAACATATAATTTTATTTTCATCTTTTTTTATGACTGCTATAGTACTTTATATATCTTCGGGAAGTATGTAGTATAGAAAGATTTTTATTAAGAACCCAGAAGTAAATTAAGCTTGTTCCCTAAGAACAAGAGTCTGTGACCTTTAATTCTTGCAAACATAAAGACAAGACATCGTCTCTGAGGTTTCTTGAGAAAATCTACCCCTTGGAAGAAGCAGAGCATGCAATGCCCTGAGTGGAAAAATGAACATGGGAGTCAGAGTTTGTGTTCTGCCAAATAGAATATGGTCCCAAGAAGCTTCCATTTTCCAAAACTTGTGCTTAGAGCCCCTTGTGTCTGACTTATGATTCTGGCTCCTTTTTACCCAATATCAGCCTATTTAAGGACACCCGAGAGGACTATATGCTCAAATAACCATCTTGCTGCTAATGCACATATTCTCCTATAAGCATTTTTATTTTATTTCCAGTGATACTTCTAAAAAAAAGTTTATAAATAGAACAGAATGGGTTCAATGAGGGATGGCCTGATCCATGAACATCAGTTCCTGGATCTTTTTGTTTTTTTGATTTGAGGATACTTAGAACTCAACAACGGTCATGTCCTCTTTGGCAATCTTAACCCATTTACTTTCTCCCAATATTGAGGATTAAATTTGTTATTAAATACATTGATTTTCATAACTGGAGTATATGAAACATAAATGGGCAAGGAAATCACACTTTACATACTTTTAATTATTGGGAAAATTGCTTAATATGTGCTCTACCAAAAAAAGTGTGAACATAAAGAATATAGAAAGAATTAACAAATCCGACTTTTGGGACACCAAAACGTCTTAGTGTAGTTTTAAACATTACTAACTTCAGAAGCATAAGTAAATTACATTATGTATATGTAATTTGAAAGTTCAATGAGATAAATTTATGTAACTTTTATGTAGTTTTGTGACTCAGAATTCAAATTTTTGGCTTCAGTCCCTTTGAAGAAGCCAAATGTTGAGTGAAACAAACAAAAATAATAATAATAAAATGAAAAAATTAATACAAAAACTTCAAAAACTAATTAATGTAATAGGAAAAAATAAAGTAAAACAAGTTTGCATAATTATACATTCACATATCTATAAATTTGTAGAATTTATATTTTTGAAATTTTTGAAGCTTTATTACATACACGTTTTTGGGACATCCTTATTTATTCTAAAATATTCAAGGACCACCTCATCATGCCACATGGTACTATATATTGGAACTTAAAAATAAATTGGAATTAGTGTTTCTCTTAAAGTGACAAAAAATACAAAATTATTATAATAGAGCACATTAATTTTCATCAAAGACATTTGGACAACATAAACCTTATATATTACATCAAATATATGGAATTACATCTTATAGAATTAGAGCCTTAGCCAGTTTGGCTCAGTCGATAGAGCATCAGCCCAGCAACTGAAGGGTCATGGGTTTGATTCCAGTCAAGGGCACGTACCTCGGTTCTAGGCTAGATCCGTGGCCCTGAGTGCCTATGTGGGAGGCAACCAATTGATGTGTCTCTCTCACATCAATGTTTCTCTGTCTCTCCTCCTTCTTCCACTCTCTTTAAAAATCAATGAAAAAATATCCTCAGATAAGGATTGACAAAAAAAGAATTAGACTTTTGAGCTGGTAAATCAGTAATGGATTATATAACAGGTACTGAGATAGTTTGGACTTATGTAAAATGATCCTGCAGGAGCAATATGCATGCATGTGTAATTATTGTGCGCGTGCGCGCGCGCACACACACACACACACACACACACACACACTTAAGTGGAGGACTGTCTGTTTAGAATTTATGATTATTTTAGTGAGGCAGTAAGAAACAAGCATGCAAACCACAGGTATAATACAAGGCCATTGCCATGATTTTAAGGGCATCCCTTCAACCTGTTATTAACTTTGAGCCCTGGTGATCATTACTCTGGCTTCAAGTTATTAAAAGAGTCTCCAACATACCGCACACATGATGTTTGTTTTTAATCACTGTGCATGACAGATTTCACCTGGGGGAAATGTTGGCAAATATTTTATAGACTACAAAAAAATCCTGATAGTTAGATAAATGCTAGTGTGCAGCAATTTCCTTCTCACCCTTATAAAAGCAGGGCTTTCAAGGCAATATTTTGATTTCCCAAGAATTCTTAAAGTGCTCTACATTTTAAATGGAATGGGAAATGCCACTTGTGATAATATTTTAATTTTAAACTTGTTAAGAGTTATTCTGTTATAAAGGTAACTACCATTTACTGTCTTGAAAGGATGCCTCGCATCAGAGCCAGGAGGGAAACAGAGATTAGATGATAGTTTTAATGCCAAGCACCTTCGAAAAGTATTTAATGTTCACAAGAAAATGATGACATTCTGGTTGTGCCTGAATATAATCAAAACCACCAGTCAATTTGTTGAATAGTCAACCTCACAATGGATTCTGGGTAGCCTAAAGGGAGAGGGGCATGGCCAAGGTTTTCCTCTGTGCTTGGACTCTGAGCTGGAGTCAGGAGGAATGTATGATATGTGTCACCTTCTGAAGTCCTGCTGCAGATTATCATCACCTCTGTGCTCAAAGTGATGGCTCTTACTTCAGACCCTGAGCTACACCTCTAGGAAAAAACACTATTTAGTTTGGTGTTGTAAATCGGGCCCTGCAAGCAGACTAGCATTCAGGAGCTAGCATAGGGAGGGCTCCAGGGACTCACATCTATAGAAGGGAAAGAACAAAAGCAGGATTGGGCAGAGAGAACTGCAATGCAGCCTCAAGGGATGTCTCAGGAGCTCTGAAGATGGGTTGGCCTTTCTGAGTTATCCTGAGATGAGGTTAAAAAAAAAAAGAGACAGGCCTTTTTCCCTAACTTCAATCAGTTATTAGATGTGGGCTACCCCTGAAAGGTGGCGTGGCTTTAAGTAAGAAGGCTGTCTTTAGCTGAGGCAATACCTGAAAGGCTGACAGCTGCAGACTGTCTGCCAGCTCACTCCCAGCAGCTGGGGGAATAATCCCTCCGTTCCTAAAGGGGTATCCGAGTGGCCCAGCACAACATCCACCACGCCCACCACCAAAGACACATTGGCCCCAAACTGCTGTTTCAGTCTTCTCTCCAATTATTCTTCTCTATGAATTTCAGTGACAGAAAACCAATCCTAATTGGCTTTAACCAAAAGGAATCCTATGACTAAAGGTCCAGGAGGGAAGCCTGTGCAGATACAGCTGGACTCAGAGCTCAAACCAGGTTACCAGGCCTCTTTCTCTCCATTCCTTGGCGCTTGCTTCCCACTGTGCATTCTGACTTTTGTCATGTCCCACGTGCTGGTAAGGTAGTCTGGTAGACTGGATCACTCCTCTCAGTTATTTCACTTCTTCCGACATAATAATGTAGCTGGGCCCTTGCCATGGTTTTGTGAGTGTCCTTTCTGCTCTCTTGATGTTGGGCGTGGCTATGAGGCTTGCTCTGGACATGTTACTGGACATGACACCAGCCAAGGCTGAAAAAGTGCCAGCATCACTAGGCTTGTCTTGTGAGCATGTCACTCACTAGGCTGTCACCCAGTAGCTGCTGCTCCAAGGACGATGAGACAGACAAAGAGCAGATTTGAACCTAACCTGTAGTCCACTGTCTGAACTCCAGTCCAACTCAGCCCCGCAAACTCAGTCAACCCATTGGCCCATGATTGAAAAACAAATGCCTATTGTTTCAATCTATTTATGTTTGGGACCGTTTTTAGGCACTTTTCTTGCAGCCATGATATACTGACAGAGATACCAGCAGCTTCAAGCCTCCATGTACTCTAGGTTTAGAACCTTAAAAAAGAGAGCACCAACTCCCCCATTTCTCAGACTAGGTCTGTGGGATGAATCTCAGAGTCTCTGGTTAACCTGAGTTAAGTCATGAACCTATTTCTGACCCAATCACAGTTGCCAGGATGGAATGCAATGATTCCATTGGCCAAACCCGAGTGACACGTTTCCAGTAGAATAGGGGGTTCTACTGTGAGAGTAAGATGAATGGGCGCTGGGAAATCTAAAGCAATTCATTCACCTCAAATATTATTTTAATACTTTTATACTTTTTTTGTCTTTGCTCAAACCCTTCTCCCTCTCTGGGGTACTGTGTGTACTTCTCCAAAGACACACATGGCAGGCATGTAAGCCATGTCTGCTGGGATTCGCAGGCAGCAGCCTTGCAAGAGGTCATGGCCAAGGTGCAGAGAAAACCCACCCAGGAGCATCATTCAAATGGCAATTGTGCTGTTGAGGCTGGGATGGCTGAGCTCCCAAGGCAGCTCTGGGGAGGAACAATGACCGGCTGCCGGCAGCTGTGCAGACAACTGGGGACAGGAGAATGGGATGGGGGAGTGGAGGCAAGGCAGGTGGTGGCTTTTATCTTCTCCACGCCTGGCAGGGCCCATTACTGACAGGCTCAATATGACAGAGCTAACGCTGCTTTCTTATTCAGAAGGAAAAAGGAAAATCAATGGGGGAAAGAGACTTCAGCACTGGCTGCATGAAATGAAAAAGGTTTGCTCCTTCTTAGCAGCTCCAAATGCTATTGGAGTTGCCAGGCTGTTCACATAGGGGTTCTGTGGCTTCCTGATCAACCTATTATTTTCATGCTGGCCCCCCAGATTATGTCAGAGGTGTTTTCTTTCTTCTAGGAAATTTGCTTGAATGAGCTGTTTACTCTAAATAAAAACAGATAGCCATGATATCGATTATTGTTCTCTAGTTCAAAGAAAGGGAGAAGTCTGGCTGATTCAACACAGAACTTAAGTGGCCTTAACTTATTATTATTATAATTATTATATTATTATTATTATTATTGTCAAACTTCACTATTCAAGATGATTTGCCATAGTGAATTTTTTTGTTGTTTAAATCTCACCTCTTAATTAAAAATTAGTTACCAAATATACCTATATCATTTTAATTGATTTAAGAGAGAGAGAGAAAGAGATCGATCTGTTGTCCCACTTATTTATGCATTCACTGGTTGCTTCTAGTATGAGCTCTGACTGGGGATCAAACCCTCAACCTTGGAGTATCAGGATGATGTTCTAAACAACTTGCTTCCCAGCCAGGATCCAAATATTTTTAACATAATCAAGTCAGTATGAATCTGTGGGGTTCACGTGGGTAGCCAGTAAGAAAAATCCAATTAAAACTGACTTAAATAATAATTACTCACATAACTGAAATATACAGAGGGAGAATGGGCTACAGGTAATGACCAAAGACTCTATTCTTTGCCCTTTCCTCTCTCTACTTTCTACTGTTTCTTCTTTACACTGTTGTTGGTGTTCTTTGGGTCATAATATGACTGTCAACTGCATTCAGGTATGTCTATTTGCTACTTCTTCATAACCAGAGGTAGAGCCCTGTTTGGCAAACCACAGAGAGCCCTGAGGTTCCCTTATTAAGAGCACATGACCAACCCTGAGCCAAACATTATCTTCCAAGAATTAGAAAATAAGCTTAAACACAGTAGGGCCGTCCCCTGCAGCTGAGGATGGTCTATCCAACACAGAGCACGTGCCTGATACCGGGAGAGATGGGCTTCCAAAAGAGATTCCGGTGATGAGAACAGAGAAAGCTTCTTCTGTAAAGGAATGAGTCATGAGAGAGCTGATGGCTCAAGTACTGATTCAGTGAATAACAATGTCTGCACCCTCCTTGAAGATTACAGCCTCACCTTTCCCAAGGGCTTTGATGAGGCCATGGCCAGGGAAGACAGCAAGAAGAACTTGGGGAAACAAAGAGCCCTGTGTTCATTGTCCATCATTGAGCCTCACAGGTATGAGCAAACAATACACATTGACTGGATAATAGAGGCAGCGTTCACCTATTGATATGGGTAAGTTCTTAAGGCCTTGAAAATACCTATTCAAAAAGGCACAGTTGGCATTTAGAAAAAGAGGTTCTCTCTCTCCCCACACCCTTCCTTTCATACTACCTGCCTCTCCTCTCTTTCTCTCTCCTACCACATAGGAAACCCACTCCCACGGCAGGACTTCAGTGAATGGCAAAACTACTGACCCCAAATGACACACTGTCTCACATCAGAAAGTGGAATCTACTCCAAGGTGGCAGAGAAGCCAAGAGGCCTGTGGACCAGCCACATGCCCTGCTCTGTCAATCCTCATGAGAGGGCATCGGTGAAGGGGCCTGGCTGAAACATTAATGCGTTTGGAAGCTTTCCACCACACAAGCAACTGCCTGTCACTGGCATCAAGCAGCCCTGCTTCTTTCTAGTTTTCTATGTGGTAGTTGGAGTCCTCAGCACGCTTTAATGATGTCGCTCCAAAACAAGTAAATTGAAGCCAGGTTCACTCCAGTGACTTTGGGGGAAACCCATGAGAGAAGCAAATCTAAGATAGGCATACCAACTCTCTGCTGTTGGGTATAAACTTTTCAGGGAGCCCGTGATACAAGCAATGCATTGTAGGCTGCTTCGCTTTCTAGCTTATTTTATTATTATTATTTTAAAATATGGTTTTGTTGATATTTTAACGAGAGAGAGGAAAGGAGAAGGAGAAAGAGACAGAGGGAAACATCAATGGGTGAGAGAAACATGGATTGGTTGCCTCCTGCACAACCCCTACTGGGGACTGAGCCTATAACCCAGGCATGTGCCCTGACCAGGAACAGAATCAGGGACCTTTTGGTGCATGGGACAAAGCTCAACCAATTGAGGCACACTGGCCAGGGCTTATGTTTATATGTATGCTTTCCTTGTGTTAAGCTAAAAATATTTTTAAAACCATGAGGATATACATGAGTAAATTAATGGATCTATTATGAACTAATGGGAACAAACCGGGTTTTAAGAAGTAGCCAAACAAAGAATAAATAGAAGTAGTGCTCTGTTCCTAAATCATCGTGTGCAGACAGGAGAGGGCTTAATGCTAATCGCTGTTTATTTGTTGTCACTTGCCTGTATTTACCTGTAACCATAAAAGCAAATGGCCCACCCCGCACATGTGTTTTAGGAGTGTCTATTAGGACCATAATGACTTCAGACAGTAATTCATCTTTTAAGGAAGGAAGAATGTGAAGGTGCTTTCTCCTGCTCTGAGCTCTGGCTGTAGCAGGGAGATGAAGGTGGCTTACATGTTTTAAGGGGGCTCTTAGGATAAAAGTGTAACTATCTATATGGTGGCATGGTGCCCTCCACTTTTTGGCTGGTGCTGATTTTCCAAAATAAGGTTCTACTTAGTAGGGAAGATGAGTGCTGCTATTTACTTAGTTTTGCAAGTCTTACAAAGCTCACACTTCAAAAACTTTTTTTTTCTCCTATTTACTTTGTCCTCACCATGTCTGGCTCTCTTTATGACATGCCCCTCAGCACTACAGTGAATCTCCGCAGAGGAACATGTTGTTTTTGGATGTATAATGTATGGTAATGTCTGAACTCTCCAATCTCGGAATAAAAGCGTCATGTGAGCTGTCTTCATAAAGTTGAGGTTAAAACAACAAAGGGAACAAAATCTTGCCAATAACACAAGAGCTAGACACTTTGCATATTAGGAAAAGAAGAGAGGGGAAAAAAGCACTCGCTTCTAAATTGAAATTTGGTTAGAAGTCAGGAGATAAATTTTCAGGAAGCTACTCATAACTCAGCTGAAACAATTTATCCAGTGTAAAAAAAAATTTTAAAAATAGGGGGAGTGAGGAGAAACCTCTGAGGCTCAAAAGATGGAAAAACATCCCAGAAAAAAAAATTAAAGGAAGGAGTTTAGCATGTTTCATCTCAAGTCAGAAAAAAATGTGGCTTGATTATGAAAACAAAAAACAGAACAAGAAACCAGAAGGATATTTAGTATCCTGCTACAGCTTTTCTAGGAAGGACAAAAAGTACTCTCTACTGAAATCTGGGGTAATAATTAATAATCCCTGTAATCAGACCTCTCTCATCGGAGTCCAGAGCGACAAGTGTGAGAAGACACACACCTGGAGTGACGACGGCTTTCCTTCTCCATCCCCTGCTCAGTGTGAAAAGTCGATCCGAGGGGCCCGCAGGCACTTGAGGAACTCCTATAATCCCGCAGCAATCTTTAGGAGGGCTTATAAATCTTCTATAATGTCATGATGATAGATTTTGCCAAGAATCCTATATGTTTTAAGCTTCTTCGGGGAAGGATCAAATTAAGGGGCATATTTTAAAATGTGTTGTCTTGGTGGAGTGTCTGGAGACTCCAGCTCTGCCTGACCTGAGCTGTCCCCAGTGGCCTGAGTCGACACGCAGAATGAATGGAGCAGGATACAGGGAAGGGAGGCACAGTCGCTGGCTTTTTCCTGAGACCAAGCGCCTCCTCCTACGCTGGGGCTGTGTAACCAGCCTTTGCAGCCAGGATCCAACTGCCTCATATGCAACCCTTGTTCCATCAGAGTCCACCCCGCTGAACCCCACAGGTTCTCCTGTTACCTCGAGTGGAGACAGCCAATTACACGGAGCTGCTACATTTTCTGGCAAGGTCAGACTTTTAAGCTTTCCAAGTCCACCAGACAGAAAAGGAAAATGAAGGGGAAAAAGCCATCCAACCATGATGTAAAGTGTATAAACACTTTTAAACGAAATGGGCTCTGATACAGCTACCTTCATAAGGTGCTAATGAACACAGTTTGTTAAATAAGTACATAATAAACGGGCTCTATCCACCCACTTTAAGTACATTTTTACTAATTGTATTCCCTGTAGTTTATGTGGACTTTCCCTTTTATAAGGAGGGAAGTGGCCCTCCTTTTTAGCACCAAAGAACCATTAGCACCTTATTATTGCTGCCCAATAATATAGCTATTTGCATGTGCATCTGTTTTTCTCACCAGAGAAATATCAAGCTATAAGACCATGTGTTTAAAAAAAAAAAAGTATGTTGAAGTTCCAACCCCTAATATCTCAGAATGCAACCTTACTTGGAGATAGGATCTTTACAGATGTAGTTAAAATGAGGTCATTAGGATGAATCCTAACCTAATATGACTGGTGTGCTTATAAGAGGAGAAATTTAGACACAACATAGACACACACAGGAAGAAAGCTACGTGAAGATGGAGTATTGGAGAGAGGCATCTACAAGTTAAGGAACACCAAAGACTGCAGCAAGCCACCAGGAAGAGGCAAGGAAGGCTCCTTCTACAAGTATCTGAGACTCCCTGCTGGCACTGATTCCAGACTTCTAGCCTCCAGAACCATGAGACAAAAATATTCCCTTGTTCCAAGCCATGCAGTTGTGGTACTTTGTTACAACAGTGCTAGAAAATGAATGCGCATCCCTAAGATGGCCTTCCTTTATAAAAAGTGAGGATTCAATACTTTAATAGTAATTAGAATACTTCATTTGGTTTGCTTCTCCCCACACACATTTCCTAAGTAGATTTTCACTTTCATCAGATCTGTTCAGTTTAGGAGTGGGAAAGTCTTCAATATCTAACATTTTTATTTATACTATACTGATAACTGCAGCTCTTATCCTGCTTTATAATTCTTCCTGTCATTTATCACTAACATTCAATGTGTTAATTTTCTCTTTACCCTACTAGACCTTAAACTCCATGAGGATAGGGGTTTTTTGTTTGTTATTTGTTATGTTTTGCTCACTGTTGGCTCCCAAATGCCTGCTGTAGTACCTCGTACATAGCAGTACAATAAATGCTTGTCACGTGGCTAAAGAAATTGATATACCATGTGAGGGTCTTGAGGGTCAATGAAGGGACCTAGTTTATGTGACAGGGAAGCAGGGCAGATGGAATCCCTTTCCGGGGGGCAGGGGCTGAGCTGGTTCCTGCCCCCAAATATGTGTCCACACTTCCCTTTATCAAAACCAAATCCCCCTCTTTAGACCAGAGGGAACAAGCGGGAAAGCACAGGCCTGGGCCTCAGGTGACTGGGTTTTAAGTCACAGCTTTTCTAACTGCAGCTGTTGTGTTCATAGAAATAAAGAAGTTAGGGTAGATGTGACATATTGATATAGGGTCTCTGCGTTACAAAAGGTGATGGAATTGTATGATTCCAAATGATTTATTCTAAGCAAACCATGAGAGGCAAAACCAGGCTCCTGCAATCAAATCTTATTCAGAGAAGGTCTTTAGATTACACCACTATCAATCAAAACACTGCAGCTCAAATTGGTCTGACAAGGAACTAGCCGGTCACCCAGAACAGCCCTGAAGGAATAGATTGATAGGGTTTGGCTGAAGCCAAGCACAAATTCTGGGGATCTCTGGAGGTTGGGCGGGTTCCAAACTGCAATCAGAGGAGCTGAGGAGTAAATTCTGCCCAAAGCTGGGAAAGCACCTAAAGACAGAGGAACCACAGCACAGAGGATAAAGGAGACAAACTTCCACTATTGCATCAAAGTAAGCTTTAAGCCACGTGAATGCGACTTCAATGCGAACCAAAGTTTTCTCTTTGAAAATTAAAATGTATGGTATGTGCAACAGCTCTTCAACAAGAATATTCAATTAAGTAGCGCATACCATTCTGTTGGCCATGTGAGGTAAGCTGGAGTTTGCTGTGCTTAAATGCACGACCTCCCACTTGAACAAGTCTGTACACAAGACACTTAGAAGTTCCCATGAAACAAACAGACCCCTCGGGCTTTTGCAGGTGAATTTAATCGTTACCATGTTATTGCCATGATGAAAGACAGGGTAAAATTTGTATTCCTCAAAGCCAAGCACAGTTATAGGAAATTCCAATCTCTTCTGTTCTGTCAGTAACACCTGCCATCAGATACTGAAGTGTTTACTTTTGACAGAAGCTTTTCCACAATTGTTTTTTATGTCTGAAGGTGGGTATTTCATTTAGCGAAACAGCCAAGAGGTCTTTGGAGTTTCCCACCTCATTAGTTAAACCGATACTTCATGACATCATTCCTATCTAGATTTTTATCACGAATGAATACATTGTTCTTCCATCCAGAAGGACCAAATAACTTTTAAAGAGCAATCATCAACTTCCTCCTAACCCCTCACAAGGTTATAATTTGGGGGAAACTGCCTGCAGGAAGTTTTGAAGATATGTTGGGATCAAATGATCCCTCCTCCAAGCCTACAAAGTGTTGTAAGTCAGAGGGAATGCTCAGAAGGGTACTCATAGAAACGGAGCATGGGGACCTCTACCGCCTATATTGGTGAATAAAGCACAATTAACAGTAAATAGCTTAAAGAGTAATGCACTTGGCATTCCTAAGGCATATTGTTTCCATTTTCATCACAACCAAAGAGCTCTAGAATTGAAGAGAGTTTATTCACGTATGTGCCTTCTCTGTGGCTATACCGCAGTTTGCAAGTAGAAAAAACAAATGGCTGTCGCTGTTATTTAACTTGCAGCTAAAGTAAGATTGTCTTCAGGGGAAAAAGAAATAAAATACTATGTGAATGTGTGTGTGTGTGTGTGTGTGTGTGTGTGTGTGTGTGTGTGTGTAAAGAGTGAGCTAGCCAGGTAGCTGACAGGGTACCCATTTAAAAGATATAACTGCTTAGTTAGTATCATTAAAGACGTGTTTTAAAGAATGTCAGAAGGATTAGCTAAAGAGAGGCCCTCAGTCAGTGCCCCAATTCCTTTAGAAGTTGCTGGTGAAGTAGTTGCATGACTTGTTTTTGCTTGTTGTGACTTGGCTAAAGTAAAGCACAGTCCATCCAGATAGATGGTACCTATGTATACAATATAAAAGGGGCTCACTCATTCCCAACTATTCCCTGTGGCATTAAGAACAATGTCAGCGAAGCCTCCACCCACTGAAGTTCTGCAACACTAAGTGTCCCTGTTACGATTAGATTTGTTTAACAACAAATATAATGATGTGTTTCTTCTCCCAGACCAGGAGCCGCCTGACAATGGAAAATATGCTTGTTCATCTCTGTAACCCTCTTAACTCACACAGGGCCTGGGGCCTAGAAAGTTCTTAATAAATACTATTGTGTGAGTGAGTACAGAATAAATGCATGTAGTATTTAACATTGTTTCATATCCTTTTTATGTAAACTATGTGCCCTAGTTCCCTGACTACATTGGAAGGATAAGGTTCATAGAACCACACCAAAAAAAGCCCTAGAAGGATTTGGTTTGGCCCATGGTAATAGCAAAAGAGTGTGTGTTTGTTAGTTCCTAAATGGATTGGTTTTTAAATTGAAAGACTTTTTAAGAGAGAGATAGTTCAGGTTTCTTTGGAAAAGTAAAGATTTGATAGCAGCACTGGGCCCAAATTCCTGCGTGGCTATAATCAGCCAGAGCTGAGTGGAGCCTGGCCATTGAGAAGGTTCCAGTTTAATACTACTTCCCACTGTCTTCACAGAACTCAGGCAAATTAATCAGATTCCATTTACAATGACACACAGTTTCTTATTTTTCATCTACCATCACCCCTTGCTCATTTAGGTTATCCCTTCGGTCCCTGTAGGCATTTGAATCTGCACCCACATTAAGCCTAGTCACTCTTCCTCATTCTGAATCTGACGCCAAGCTGCGAATGCATCGGAAAATGAGTAAAGACTGGTTATTAATGATCCAGTCACTAATCAGAATAAAATGAAAACCAACCATTAAGGTAACATGTCTTAGACACCATCATCGCTCCTCAAAAAATAAATCCCGCTAGAAAACTCAAATTTTAGAATTTGACCTTTTTGTTTTTCAATTACTTTAGTCAAACTGAAAATAGACAAAGTAGATTGCATTGCACTATAAGCCAATGACAAACTAATATCAATAACAGCATATTTTAAGTACATTTTAAGCACACTTAAACACCTAGAGTTTGGTCCTGGAATTGACCACTTGACCTGACACATTTTAGAGGAAGCCTGGACAGAAGTCATCACTAGCCAACAGCACACAACAAATACGACAGAGCAGAGTGTGCGCCTCTCGTGTCTTACCCTCAGACAACGGCCCTTAAACTGCAGGCTGATGCTCAGTCCTGAGTAATTGAGTGCTGAGTGAGCTGCTCTTGGACAAGAGCACTTCCAGAGGTGGTCTGATAGTTTATCAAATGAACATTCACTCACTGACAGCTGTTGTACTTGGAGGATTCCGGTCCTTCTCTTTCCCAAACAGCCATTTTCTTCTACTGTTGAGGCTTTTTTATCTGCTATCAATCTAACCATCTGTCCAGAACACCAGCATTATTCTGCAGATCATAGGTGTAGAGAAGTTTGTAATCATAGCATTCACCAGCCTTTTCATGTCTTCTCATGCTACAGTAATTTTTGCTGGAGTCCAAGAAAGGGAAAAATCATAGTATGGTACAATGGGGGAAAGGTATGGTATGGTGTTTGCCATACACAAATTTATAATTAAAATACAGCTTAAATCAAATATAATTTTATGAAAAAAAAGAAGGAAAAATAATTTTATAAAGTATTTTTTGAAATGATTGAAGTATTATAAGCATGTAAAAAAAGCATAGAGAATAATCAGTATAAATCTCATTCACCTATGTTACATTTATACATTTTGCCATATTGGCTTCAGAAATAGTCATTGAAATATAACACATATACAACTAAGTAGACAAATATTACTAGTATGTTGTATGGTTATTGTACTTCTACAAAATAACACTGCCCTCTATATACCCCCTTGATCAAGTTGTAGAACATCACGAGAATTAGGGAAGCCTCATTTATGTCCAGTCTCAATCATTTATAATAGATCTTAATATTTGGGAGAATACACTTTAATTATCCTATATAATAAAAGGCTAATATGCAAATTGATTGAACGGCAGAACAACTGTGATTTTATAAAGTTGAGGTTAAAACAACAAAGGGAACATAATCTTGCCAATAACACAAGAGCTAGACACAAAAAGAATCCTTGTACACTGTTGTTGGGGATGTAAATTGTTATATCCATTATGGAAAACAGTATGGAGTTTTCTCAAAAATATTTTTTTTTTAAATAGGACAACCATACGATCTAGTAATCCCACTTCTGTGTATCTATCTAATGGAGATGAAATAAGTATTTTGTAGAAACATTTGCATTCCAATATTAATTGCAGCATTATTTACAAAAGACAAGATATTGAAACAACCTAAGGTCCACAAATGAATAAAGTATAAAGAAATTGTGATATCTATATTTATACTTATATCTCTATCTTTGTATTTAATGGAATATTAATCAGCCATAAAAAGAAGAAAATTCTGCCATTTGTGACAACATGGAGGAACCTAGAGAAAAGTATTCCAAGTGACATAAACAAGACAGAAGATTAATAATGAATGATATCACTTATAAGTGAAATCTAAACAAGTCAAATTCATAGAAGCAGAGAGTAGAATGATGGTTGCCAGGGAATGGGGGTGGGAGAAATGGAGAGATGTTGGTCATAGGGTACAAACATTAAATTCTCAGGATGTAATGTATAGAATTGTGACTATAGTTATCAGTATTGCATTTTATACTTGAAATTTGATGACAGTAGATCTTAAGTGTTCCCAACACACACACACACACACACACACACACACACACAAACAGGTAATTATGTGAGGTAATGTGTTAATTAATTTTTTATGGTAATCATTGTATAATGTATCTATCCTATATAATAAAAGGCTAATATGCAAATCGACCAAACGGCAGAATGACTGGTTGTTATGATGTGCACTGACCACCAGGGGGCAGACACTCGACGCAGGAGCTGCCCCCTGGTAGTTGGTGCACTCCCACAGGGGGAGTGCTGCTCAGCCAGAAGCTGGCTCATGGCTGGTGAGCACAGCGGCTGTGGCAGGAGCCTCTCCTGCCTCCAAGTCAGTGCTAAGGAGCAGCGGTGGTGGTGGGAGACTTTCCCGCCTCTGCTGCAGCACTAAGGACCCCTCGTGGGATGTTCACCTGCTGGCTTAGGCCCACTCCTTGCATGCCTAAGCTAGCAGTTGGACATCCCCCGAGGGGTCCCCTGGGCTGTGAGATGGCACAGGATGGGCTGAGGGACCCCCCCCCCCCCAGTGCACAAATGTCATGCACCAGGCACCTAGTATATATAAAAGCCTAAAAGCCTAAGCGACCAGCCAACCGGCCAGTAGCTATGACACATACTGACCACCAGGGGGCTGATGTTCAATGCAGGAGTGGAAGCCACAGGCATGGAAACATGGAACAGACCAATGAATCTCAGAGGGAAGGGGGGAGGGAGATGGGCGGGAAGAGATTAACCAAAGATCTTATATGCATACCAGAGGTCTGGTGCACTGGTGGAGTCTCTCCACCTGGCCTGCAGGAATCGAGCTGAAACCGGCTCTCCGACATCCCCCAAGGGGTCCCAGATTGCAAGAGGGCACAGGCCAGGCTGAGGGACCCCACCTGTGCATGAATCCATGCACTAGGCCTCTAGTATGTACATAAAATCATCATCTTGTACATCTTAAATATATGCAATTTTTGTGACAAAGAATAAAATTAAATTTAAAAATAGCAGTCAAAAATGTTTTCTGTCTCCTAACCTACTCTTGCCTCCCTGACCATGATTTTGATGGTGGCTACAATCATCAAAGGCCACAGTTCCTGTCAGCCATCCCTTCTACTTGCAGAACGTCCTGGAAACTTTTTTTTCTTTTACTCATTCAATCAAGTGACAACTAATTTCAGGTTGTATGCTAAGTGATATATAGTTAAGTTCTAAGGAAAGAATATTATATGTATACATACATATATGTGCATGCATATATTTGTGGATGCATTTGTATGTGTATATGTGTGTGTTTTTCTCTTATTTAATTTCTAAAGCAATTCTTGGATAGCCTCCTCGACCTATAGTGAGAACAATCATACCTGGTGTCTTCTTGAAGATTCAGCAAGAGAAGCTTTATTTTTCAAAGATTTACATGCAATTAAACTTGGAAGGTTAAATCATATTTTTATCACATTGAAAGCCAGCTATTCTTTTAACTTCTTAAGTGGATTCTGGACTCCTTAAGAAAGTAAATAATTCTTTCTTAAAGATGAATTCCACCCTAATTTATCTGTTTTCTAAGTTAAAATTTATATATTCAGCTTTTCTTTCAGATTTTAAAGTTCAACCTGTACAAATAATCTGTCTTACTAAGACTTCACTTAAGCTGTCAGTTAAGGAAATAAGTCTCCAATTGTCTGCAGACTAGAGCATCCAGTTGATGTTTCATAGGTCTTTTATTACTTCAGATGTTTTTTTATTTTCCTTTTTAAATATCATAACATTTATTTTCAATTATCTGGGCAACATGACAGTAAATCTGTGATGTTTAGGCACAATAAATGTAAATGAATTTTTAGTTTATAATTTTATCATCTTCAACTAGATAGGTGAAAAAATGTTTTTGTGAAACATAGGTTTTTCTGATTAGTGCCACATAGTATAAAGACATAGGAAATGAGAAGAGAGAGACCAAGATGGCGGCATTAGGTAAACACCTGAGATTGCTGCCGCAAACAACCACTTCAAAAATACAACTAAAAGACGGAACGGACATCACCCAGAACCACAGGAAGGCTGGCCAAGGACAGACTCTTCAACTAGAAGGAAAGAGAACAGCATACCGAGACTCAGAAGAGGCGCAGTGTGGGAAATTTAAAGGTGCGGAGGTGCGTGCGAAAAGCAGGCTGGTGGCTGAGGGCGCCGTTGTCATTTTCAATCAGGAGGGAGTCTCAGACTCTGAGCTCCAGATCCGGGCGAGTCTCTAGGGACTCAGACTCAAACGGGAGAAGCGGGATTGTCTGGTATGAGTTGAAACGTGAGGGCAGCTTTCTCTCCGAGATTTGCAGCCTTTGCCGGGGTTCTGAGACGCAGAGCCTCTGGTAACCGGACTGAGAGCAGCCATAACTGCTCCCTCCACCCGCCCTGTTGATCCCGCCCTGTCCAAGCCCTGCGCAGAGCCATTTGCCGGATCGCCTCAGGCAAAGGCTAGATTAGCACCTCCCCAGAGGACAGAAGTTTTCCACACAGCTGATTCTCACAGCCAGTCAGCTTGGTGGTCAAATCCCTCTAGTATTAACTAGAACAAGACTGCGCACAAAGACCACAAGGGGGTGCACCAAGAAAGCATAAAAAATGCGGAGACAAAAAAACATGACAGAAATGGAGGATATAGAGCTAAAAAACACAATTTTGAGTGCTTGCAATAATGTTCTAGAAACAGCCAATAAACTTGATGAGAGACTCACGAAAACTAATGAGACCCTTGATGCTATGATAAAGAACCAACTAGAAATTAAGCATACACGGACTGAAATAAAGAATATTATACAGACACCCAATAGCAGACCAGAGGAGCGCAAGAATGAAGTCAAAGATTTGCAATGCGAAGAAGCAAAAAACACCCAACTGGAAAAGCAAAAGGAAAAAAGAATCCGAAAATACGAAGATAGTGTAAGGAGCCTCTGGGACAGCTTCAAGCGTACGAACATCAGTATAATAGGGGTGCCAGAAGATGAGAGACAGCAAGATATTGAAAACCTATTTGAAGAAATAATGGCAGAAAACTTCCCCCACCTGGTGAAAGAAATGGACTTACAGGTCCAAGAAGCGCAGAGAACCCCAAACAAAAGGAATCCAAAGAGGACCACACCAAGACACATCATCATTAAAATGCCAAGAGCAAAAGACAAAGAGAGAATCTTAAAAGCAGCAAGAGAAAGAGACTCAATTACCTACAAGGGAATACCCATACGACTGTCAGCTGATTTCTCAACAGAAACTTTGCAGGCCAGAAGGGAATGGCAAGAAATATTCAAAGTGATGAATACCAAGAACCTACAACCAAGATTACTTTATCCAGCAAAGCTATCATTCAGAATTGAAGGTCAGATAAAGAGCTTCACAGATAAGGAAAAGCTAAAGGAGTTCATCACCACTAAACCAGTATTATACGAAATGCTGAACGGTATCCTTTAAGAAAAGGAAGAAGAAAAAGGTAAAGAGACAAATTGTGAACAACAAACATGCATCTATCAACAAGTGAATCTAAGAATCAAGTGAATAAAATCTGATGTACAGAATGAACTGGTGATTATAATGAATCAGGGACATAGAAAGGGAATGGACTGACTATTCTTGGGGGGGAAAGGGGAATGGGAGATGCGGGAAGAGACTGGACAAAAATCGTGCACCTGTGGATGAGGATAGTGGGTGGGGAGTGAGGGCGGAGGGTGGGGCGGGAACTGGGAGGAGGGGAGTTATGGGGGGGAAAAAAGAGGAACAAATGTAATCTGAACAATAAAGATTTAATTAAAAAAAAGAAAATGAGAAGCCCTTATTTATTGCACACAGAACATATACTCTCATAGTTGAATAGTCACTGGTTGTGATTAAATGTTTACCCAAAGGGGCATATGTCTATAAAATTTGAGGGCAGTTAACCTAAATATGGTAGTAAAAGCCTTCCCTCAGACAATTTTTGTTTTGTAAAAAAAAGCTATCATAGCAGATAACATCTGGTTGCATGTAATGTGAATTTATCTGAAATCCCAATGTAAACAAGTCCACCAATAGCAAGGGGCAGTTAAACATTCCACTGGCTTTAAATAATTAAAACCATCTTCTAAAAAATTACCTTCAATTACCAGACTCCAGGAAAAAAGCAGACAGCTCTGGCAAAGTACCAGAAAGATTGAGGGGGAAGGGGAAGGGGAAGGGGAAGAGAAAGAGAAAGAGGAAGAGAAAGAGGAAGAGGAAGAGGAAGAGGAAGAGAAAGAGAAAGAGAAAGAGAAAGAGGAAGAGGAAGAGGAAGAGGAAGAGGAAGAGGAAGAGGAAGAGGAAGAGAAAGAGAAAGAGAAAGAGAAAGAGAAAGAGAAAAAGAGGAAGAGGAAGAGGAAGAGAGAAAAAACAGTCTATTCTCCAAAATACATTGGAGGATCATGAAATGTAAGATAGGATGGTTAATGTCATGCCTACCCGAAAGATATTTTTGGTGGGAGCACAGTATTAGAGCCTACAAGGTTACTATCAATGCTTTTATTTCAGATTCTGGCTTTCAAGCAGTAATATCTTTAAGAGATCATAGGCCTAAGTTTTCATTTTTAATCTGCTTTTTTAAGTCAAAGGAAGAAACTTCATAATTTCCCATTTCTTAACATTTAAAATAACTTTATCAAAATTTGAAAACATACATGTGAACCATTCTGGAGAGCGGCTACAGTGTTTGGACAGGTTCAAGCCTTGGACTAATGAGAGGGCACAGTCCTCTCGTGGCCACGTGCAAGTCCCCACTTGGAGGGCAGAGCCCTCCCAGCACAACTACAGCCAACAGCTGTAGTTGTAAGCTTGAACCTATGGTCCGAACACGTGGCCCCACGTTCCTGAGTGATATGGGCTTGTTAGAGTTCAGGTGCATGTAATTGAGTAGGATCGAAGCCCATGAGAATGTTGTAAACATCTTGGTCACACCCTTACTTTACCTCGTGGAATCTGGCTATAAAATAAAGACATGGCTTGTAGTCCGTGGCGCTGTCACTAGGTCTCCATCCAAGAGGCTCTCCATCAGAGAGGCCAGCATCCCACCGAGACCCAACTTTCATTCTCTTGTCTGTCTTTTCTAAATCCTTCACCGCCCCGACTCAGGTTCACCCTTGGCCGTACTGGCGTGGCACAAACCATTATTTATAAATATTTAAGTGTATACATTTGGTTTTTGAAATTATAAACTAGATGCATGCCTAATATTTTACAATGTTTCTGCTATGGCATATTTTGTATTAAGGATATTGCAGACTTCTTTTTAAAGGTTTATCAAGCCATTTGATCTTTTTAAAATCTTTTCCATAACATCTAATCTAAATGATGGGACAATGGATTTGTTTAAATACTCTTACACCTTAAAGGCTATATGTAGTTATGGAAAATATATCACATTACTTTAGATTAATTATATATTCCGTGGTTGGCAAACTGCGGCTCACGAGCCACATGCAGCTCATTGGCCCCTTGAGTGTGGCTCTTCCTAAGCCTTAGAAGTACCCTAATTAAGTTAATAACAATGTACCTACCTATATAGTTTAAGTTTAAAAAATTTGGCTCTCAAAAGAAATTTCAATTGTTGTACTATTGATATTTGGCTCTGTTGACTGAGTTTGCCGACCACTGGTATATTGTCAATGATAATGAAGTTCTTTTAAAATATATTTTTATTGATTTCAAAGAGAGGAAGGGTATGGAAGAAGAGATAAAAATATCAATGATGAGAGAGAATCATTGATCGGCTGCCTCCTGCATGCCCCACACTGGGAATCAAGCCTCCAAACCAGACATGTTTCCTGACCAGGAATAGAACCCTGACCTCCTGGTTCAGAGTTCAATGCTCACCCACTGAGTCACATTGGCCCAGCAATAAAGTTTTCATGGTAATTTAAACCACCTGAAAATCTGTAAATAATAATTATAATAGTAACTAGAGGCCCAGTTCACGAAATTTGTGAATGGGGTGAGAAGGGTCCCTCAGACCAGCCTGCACCCTCTTGCAATCTGGGACCACTGGCCCCTAACCTTTTGCCTCCCTGATCTCTCCTAACCACTCTGCCTGCCTGCCTCATTGCCCTTAACCATTCACCTGCCTGCCTGATTGTCCCTAACCACTCTGCCTGCCTGCCTGTGGCCACTAATTGCTCACCTGCCTGCCTGATCACCCCTAACCACCTCTGCCTCAGACCCCTGCCACCATGGCTTCATCTGGAAGGACATCCAAAATGATGTCCGGAAGGCCGTTTGGCTGTCTGGGCTAATTAGCATATTACTCTTTTATTATTATAGACTAGAGGACTGGTGCACGAAATTTGTGAACTGGGAAGTAAGGGATCCTCAGCCCAGCCTACCCACTCTCACAGTCCGGGAGCCCTCAGGAGATGTCCTAATGTTGGCTGCAGTCTGGCCACAGAGGCTTAGAGCAGTCACCCGTGTTTGTGTGTGTGTGTCCGCTGGGGGCCTGCCCCCAGCTGTTGAGAGGCTCTGAGCAGGCGCCGTGTGTGTGTGTGTGTGTGTGTGTGTGTGTGTGTATCCTCCCTGTCCCCAGCCACACCGCAGAGGCTCAGAGCAGGCGCTCCTCTGTGTTGATCTCTCAGGCTCGGGCGGAGCCCGGCCCCTCCTCCTGAGCTGGTTGTGACCATGATGGAGTCTCAACCTCATTTGCCTATTACTTCTTTTTATATATATAGATAATGCAATTGAATTTTTGTCCTAGACAACCAAGTCTGCCTACTTTTATTTGAGAGGTTGGGACATTATGCATTCTAATTAACTTCTAGACAGATTCAGTACAACACCATTGTGTTTTATTTACTTTGTGAGTAAGACCATTAAACCAGTCCTGATGCAATATTGCAAACATGCTATGGAGAACATTGCAGAAGGAAAATTCATGTTTTAAAAAGATTTCACTTCAGAAAAGTGAATCCAACCTCACTT
This sequence comes from Myotis yumanensis, assembly GCF_028538775.1. NCBI lineage: Eukaryota > Metazoa > Chordata > Mammalia > Chiroptera > Vespertilionidae > Myotis > Myotis yumanensis. Next base: position 20,991,250 of record NW_027223758.1, read on the forward strand.
ACCCGAAAAGAAATGTTATTTCTCTACTGCATAGCCTCAAATAAGTTTTAGGTGTAAAATAAATTTAAAATTGCCTGCCATTTTTTACTCAACTCTTAAGCACTATTTGTAACTGTGCATACATGTCTGTGTTAACATCCCAGTCTCTCTCTCCCCCCTCCTCAGTATGGCACAGTTCATGAATTATTTGTACATAGGAGTATAGTCAGAGTCAGTCAAAGTGCTTAAAACAGAGTGAGGACTCAATAAATGTCTTATGGATGAATGAGTGAATGATTGGTCACAGTTGTAACCATATTTTATCAAAATATTCCCAATTCTTTTATTCACTGTGTACCTATAGACTTGAATATTTCATTAAGGTGGTGCAAATAGGATAATTTAGTTCAATTCCAGTCTGTGACCCAACCTCTCTGTTTCATTGTCAACTAAAACTCCTCACCTTACTCTGCCCTCACCCTTGACAGGCCCATCAGCTCCCCTCCTAACCCTCCCCCTCCCCATGCCACTCTGCAAAGTAGTCAGCTCTATTTTGAAAGAGGACTTAATGTGCAGTCTGCATCACATCCTTTTTAAAGTAGGCAGTGCACAAGTAATAACAATAGATTAAATGGAAGGCCGGAAATGAGGTAACTGGGTCCTTATCCTAGTCCTGTCTTAGGAGCTAAGAGCCATTAGGAGGATTATGCCTTTTTAAACTTGAAAATACACAACATAAATTTCTAAGGTCTATCTTTCAAGGAAACCTGACAAATATTAAGCCTAAGTAAATTCAGGGTGGGGATTTGCAGGCCTTCCTTACTGTAACATTTAGTTGGAGTCTACCCAAGAACTAGGCATCTGTGTTAGATGTGTAGTCAGTTCTCTTAAAAAATGGTACAAAGTTGTTGTTATGGTATCAATGACTCCCAGTATAAAGAAAGAACTTCTGGAGAATGGGATGAGTAGGTTGTTGTTCTTTTTCACTTGCCATTTATACTAACATCAATCAAGATTTAAGAAGGATTGGGGAAGGCGGAAGGTGTCTAAAATCATTTCTCTCCCTCAGGAGCCCATCCAGAGCAGCAGCAGGCTCAGAGAGCTGTGTACAAGGCAAGAAACTACTACCATCTAAGGCAGTGGTTCTCAACCTTCTGGCCCTTTAAATACAGTTCCTCATGTTCTGACCCAACCATAAAATTATTTTCATTGCTACTTCATAACTGTAATGTTGCTACTGTTATGAATTGTAATGTAAATATCTGATATGCAGGATGGTCTTAAGAGACCCCTGTGAAAGGGTCGTTTGACCGCCAAAGGGGTCGTGACCCACAGGTTGAGAACCGCTGATATAAGGAATTCCACATGGAAACTAGATAAATACAGTAAAAAAAAGAAAGTTTCATAGAAAGATACAGAATCCTGCCTCTTCTTGATCACTCTCTTCCTGGCTTTAAATTCTTGGCTTTTTAATTCTCATTTTACCCGCCTTCTACTTACATGAACAGCTAAAACCTTCTTTTGAGTGATCTGTCAATAATCCTGGGCAATCTCAAAAGACAGAGGTTTACCATGCTCTCCTCTGTGATTTGAGAGGATCCCATAACAAAGCATGTAAGTAATTTCTCTCTCAATACCTTTTATTGCCTCTACTCCCAGCCCTGAACAAAGTCTAACTTTTGGAAAATATTGCAATCTTTCACTTTAACCTAGATCTTCCCATTTCTAGGCACAAAATACATACTTGAAGACAAGCTGAGAAGGTAATTCTCTATCCCTCCCAGCTCCAGAGCTTCGCTCTGAAGGCTTCCTTCTCCCTGAATTTAGACCAGCAATGGATTGACTTCTGACACTTCTGCTTAGGAGATTTTACCATATATCTTAAGTCCTGACCATGAATGAATCATGTTGAAAGCATTCCGAAAATTTACATAAATCTCATGAGGAGTCTAGCACATATTATGCACTAGAATGTATACTCAATGAGGATTTGACAAGATAGTGGAACTAGGAAAGTGTGCAAAAACCATGACATGCATCTACAGAGCTAATTTTGTATTCTACAATAATGTATTCCACAGCATCCCCTCCTTTGGAAATAGTCATTTTGGAGGCTAAAATTCATTTAATAGTGTCTTCCAGTCACAGCGTATTTTTGGAAATGCCTTCAGACTCAACTTATTCTTCAAAACCTCTGGAATAGTGATTTTAAAAATTGCACATTGAAGATACATTTGATTTTTCAGAACTCTAGAAGAATTCAGAGTGAAGTCTAGTGGGGAAAAAAAAACAGTGTGTGAACAAGTTGTTTAATAACAATGACAGCAGCAACACCAATAATAGTAGGTAACACATTTTGAATGCTAACTAGTTGCCAAAGACTAGATTAAGCTCTATTCCTTTAATCCTCAGAGCAGTTTTGACTATCATCCCATTCCAGAAATGAGAAAACTGAGGTACTAGGAGGTTAAGCAAATTACCATAAATCAAGTGTTAGATTTGGGACTCAAAAATACTTGCTTTTAACAGCGACTCCTATGGATTAAAAGTGAGATAGGACTATAAAAAAGAAGAAAATAAACTTTTTTCTCTCTGACTTTTAAATAGGCATTAGGCAAGTTTAAACTCTGAGAAATGGCAGTTTTAAAAGAATGGAATGTTTAACAGCTTGAGGTTAAGAATACTACCCCTTGTTTTTTGTGCAGAAATTCTGTGTAAATGTGTCAAAGGCTAATTTCAGCATTTAACATCCCCATACTGTCTATAGAACCTAGGAAGAACTCAGCGCTAAATCATATTTTACACATTTTTAGGCCGTGAACATTTTTTGTCTTTGAGCAAGGCTTTGGTTGTGTGGTCCCCTAAGGGTCTGAGGCAGTGAGCGAGAGGGAAATGGGCCTGGAATAAAAAGCAAAAGCAACTTTGCCAGGATGATCCCCACACTTTTAACCCACCCCTCCCATCAGAGCAGCTCTACTTTGAGCTGATTTATGTTTATGTTCTGAGGCTCAGAGTAAGATTTCTTTCTAAATGCTTTTGCTGTTTTCAAAGGTTTCCAAGAGCCATTTCATAAACACCTGAGGTGAAGAATCATTTGTGAAACAGGTCCTTTTATTTACCTAAACTTGAGCCTCTCCTGCTAACTTGACTTAAGAGTGCCAGCACTTAGGAAGGCATCTCAGTTATTTGGTTAAAATGTGATTTGAAAGCTTTGGGAAGATAAAGTCTATAATTAAGAGATTGCCTAACAATGGATCTGCAGGAACTAAAGGTCATTTCCCATAAATGTGTGCAACCACAGGGAAACTATAGGTGAGCTATATTGCACTCAGCACTTGTCATACACTCAGGGCATTCATTAACTTTAATTAGGGCCATAAAGAGATGCCTAAAGAAAAAGGAAATGCTCACTTTAAGATAACATTGAAGTCACTCCCTGATTTCTCCCTTAAGTCAAGACCAAGAAAGAGAATTTTTGCGTGACCTTTATTTAAACATGCAACCAGGAGAGAACAGCCATTCAGACTTGGCCAGGTGCCATGTCTTGAATGGCCCAGGAATAGCCCAGCAGCTGTTTCTATGCCAACCATGAGGTTTGTCTCCACTGAGAACAACTTCCTTGTCAAGATAAAATCCAAAGGTTATTTTTAATCTTCAGACTAAAATCAAAGGCCTTGGGGTGTGACCACTCCCAAATACCTTCCTACAAGGTTTTTAATACCTCCCATTTCTTAGATTAGAGAGAACCATAATCATTTATCAGTCTTTAAAAAATAATAATAAGCTAAGGGGAAAACAGCTAAGATTTCAATCTACCCTCTCATTAAGTCACCAAAAAAGCTATTCCATCAACTGGAAGCACTTGTTAATCCATCTTGCCAACCACTGAGCCTTGACAAGTTTCTTTCAGAAGGGAAGCCTTTTATGAGTGGCCTGAGAAGCAGTCCTTGCTTCTGGGAACTAAAAGGCCCATCAGGTGCATGCATTTTCCTACATAAACCTTGCCCCTCCAACAAGGGGGAGGCAGAGAGAGAAGACAAATGACCACTCCTTAGGAATAACAGAGAGCTACTCGTCAGACAGAACTTCCTTCCTCTGTATGTAGAAACATCCACAGGGAAATCAAAACCACATCAGGGAGAGAGTGTGGCTCCAGAGGCCAAGTTCAGCACTGGTGTTTGCTTTGGCATCCCAGGGTGAAAATATTACTGAATTATCTAAGTCAGGAGCTCAAAATGCAATTGAGCGAAGGGTCACGTGTTAGCTAATGTCCGACTGGTGACTGTCTTTGGAATTTGAAATAATAATAATGTAAATCCCTAAGAAATCTCTCCCAGGCATGAAATATCTTTGAGTCTTCCTACCCCTTATAAGCGTGCAGTGATTCAGAATATTTCTCCATATTTTCCTCAGAATAGACATTATATTTGTGGATTGAAAAAAGAAAGGAAGGAAGGAAGGAAGGAAGGAAGGAAGGAAGGAAGGAAGGAAGGAAGGAAGGAAGGAAGGAAGGAAGGAAAGAGGGGAAGTTCTATGGAAAGTAATCTCACAGGGTGATCTGATCATAATCCCAAATGGCCAGGTCAAGTGGGTAGTCATGCCCCAGGCCTCTAACTTCTTTAGTGACAGATTTTAAGGAAGCCCTGCCCATTGTTCTTCTACCTTTAGGTTAGCACACCTTTGAAATGCCAAAAGTGATACCCCTCCAAGGGGATTAACCCTCAAGAGAGCACATATCTTCTATAGAGTAATCCAATCCCACCTCATTTTCTCCATTCTTCCTTCCCTTCCCTCTTTAATTTCAAATGCACAAAAGAAGCTGCAAATCTGTTATTCTAGGGAGCATCTGAGATCTTGCCCCCCAGCATTGTCATCAGTTTGACGCAAATAAATTCCTAAAAATTCTCTACAGGTTTGGACAATTCTCCAATGAACACATTGCTACATAGAGTAACATTGCTACCCCATTTTAAAGGTGTCTGACTCCCAGAGATGACGAGACAGCAGAATCTTGAACTGCCATTTCTTTTAAACTCATATCTGCCCTTTGCTATGGACACACAATCTGATCTAAACCAAGCAGCTTGTGGCCAGGAGTGGAGCATGGTGCATGGGGTACAAACACAGAAAGTGATCTTGCTCCTTCTCTATATTTATTCCTCTCAGACTGGATCCCTTCCTCCCCCACCTAACCTCTCAGCCCTGTCTCCAATGCAATGCCCATAAATCCTTTACCAGTACACATCAGGATTCCTTTTTCATTTTCTTGGCCCATTATTCTCAAACTGTAGCAATTTTTCTCCATTCCACAATTTCATCCCCCCTTCCCTAGTTATTAGTTTCCTTCACATACACCAGGCCTGTATTAATTACTTATTATTATTTGTTATATCCCATCTGAACAACTTCCCCAACTCTTCCTGTCTAGTAGATTCTTTAATAAGGCTGCAAGATGAACTGTCCTTTCTCTAGTTAAACTAAAAGTAACGGTGATTACAAATCGCTGACAAAAAAAGTGACAGGGAAGCTTCCAAACCTCTAGGCTTTGCCTAGCAGCCAAAGGGAAGTAATACCTGAGTTGTAGTAAACAAACAAAAAGGAACCACACAAAAAACCACTCCCTTTTGCCATTAATCGTCCTATGGCTAGTTCTTTGCTCAAGCCCATACCGGGGGCCCCCCCTAAAAGACCTGTTGTACCCTCCTACTCTCCAAACCCTGTTGTTGCAATGCACATGGAATTGAATGAAAATTAAACCTAAGGTAGCTTTAAAGCCCAAGGGGAATTTGAAAGCAGGTTCCGTAAGGGGCAAGAATACAAACCAAGCACAGGGCCTTACCAGAAGAGAGGACCTACTGTATTTAGGTTGGTATTTGAGTGTCCAGTGCTCTTAAGCAGCAACTGACTTCTGCGCAGGCTCTGTCCTTAGCAGAAGGAGGGAATCCTCTAAATAGAGGTTGGGACAGTGGGCTATGCCTTAGCAACCAGGCTGGTTTCCCCGAGTAAGAGTACCAGTCATTCCAATGCCTTATGTGAACTCTGCCTTTCAAAAGTCATATCTCACAAGAAGGGCTTCATTACTACAACCATATGCCACTTGTGCTGTCGATATCACCACTACCTACCATTATTTACATATACAGTTGTGACTGACATTCTTTTGAGTTACTAAAGCTATTGTAATTAAAAATCATAACCTACATATCTTTTTCCATATGAACAACTGTAAACCTTATAAACCTACTTTTGTCCAGATAGATAGATAGATAGATAGATAGATAGATAGATATGCTTATGTATATACTAGAGGCCTGAAGCACGAAATTTGTGCAAGGGCTTTGGCCCCGGCCCCTGCCCCCTGTCATTGCTGGGGGCCTCTGCCACAGCCCCCACCCACCACCGCTGCAGACGGACGCCTCTGTCACCTCTGCCTCGGCCTCCGCCCGCTACAGCTTTGTCCGGAAGGAAGGACATCTGGTCTAATCAGCATATTATGCTTTTATTATTATAGATTTACATAATGTATATATGTGCATACATACATACATATGATTAGAATAATATGTGTACATATGATTAGAAGTAAGGCTTCTCAAGGAGTTTCATTTAAGCTGAGATGAAGAAAAAGCAGAAATGACCTAGGCTGAGGAAGAAGAGAAGAAGGGCATTTATGTTTCTGAGAGTGTGGCTGGAGCAGGAAGTGAAGGAAGGGCTGGAGACCTGAGCTGGCTCACCTCAGTGTAGGACCTTGAAGCTTGATTGTCCTAGGTGAGTAAGAGAGATGGAACCAGGAAGACACCTGGATTCCCAGATCAGGCCCTAAACTCGGTGTTTTAAGTATATTATCGTAGTCAGTAAAAACAGTGACTGCTTCCCCAGGATCTGCCACGGTATAGATAGTGTAGTGTCATCCTAGACTATTGGCCACTAGAGCAAAAGACTATGAGGACTTGAAACCAGATCCAAATGCTTCACAGTTATTTGACCTTGGCTAATATATAAGTTCTCTTTGCATCTGTTTCTTCATTTCTAAAGTGGGAGTAATGATCATATCCATGCACAGGGTTATTGCGAGCATTAAATAAGTAATATGTACAGAGTTCCTAGAAATGTGCCTGGCATATGGTACGCACTCAATAAATATTAGCCGTTACTATTATCATCATGTGACAGGGGCCAACACACACATTGGATATGTTATTCCATCCACCCAGTAGTCCTGAAATAAAAATGCATTATTGTGCCCATTTTACTTATTTGTTTTTTTTAATATATTTTACTGATTTTTTACAGAGAGGAAGGGAGAAAGATAGAGAGTTAGAAACATTAATGAGAGAGAAACATCGATCAGCTGCCTCCTGCACATCTCCTACTGGGGATGTGCCCGCAACCCAGGTACATGCCCTTGACCGGAATCGAACCTGGGACCTTTCAGTCCGCAGGTTGACGCTCTATCCACTAAGCCAAACCGGTTTCGGCAATTGTGCCCATTTTAAAGATGGGAAAGTGAAACTCAGAAGGTTTTGAGAACATCCCAACTCCACTCAGTTAACTTAGTGACAAAAGCAAAACTGAAATCTGTTTTCTCAAGCTTCAAAGGTCATATTTTTCTGACCAGAATGAGTAGCTTCTCTTTGAAGCTGTGCAAGGTGGGAACAAAGGATAGAAATGACTACATGTTTCCTCGTTAAGCAAAATGACTCATCAAACTAGTCGACCTCCCAGATTGGCATTTGTGAAAAAACTTCTGATCAAACATTGACATCATGTCAAAGCACAATTCACATAACTTATATATAAAAAAAAAACACACATTTATTTTTCTACGAAACTCAAAGTACTGTGAAGTAGACTTCTCTGAATAAGCAATTTAAACCATGCTCTTTTTAGAAATCCATTAACAACACATTGTTCATTTTCAGAGAATATTTATTTTCCTCCTGCTGCCAACCAATAGTAAAACTGTAATGACTTTTTTGCTGGTTCTTTTATGCCAACTTACATTTCAAAACACAATGGCAATATATAGCTCACTGAAATCCAATATGTGCCCAAATGCACACTCTGTTCTAGATGAATCCCTGAAGAATAGTTAGAAATAAAAATTTTACAAATTTTCCTATCATAGTGGGTTCGTTAAAATATAAAAAGCGATGCCATCCTTTGCAAACCAGAGGCAAATTGGGCAGTTTATAATGCAACCGGAGAGAGAAAAGAGGTAGTTGGCATTGTTGGAGTCTCTTTCTTCTTTCTCATTTATTCTGCAATGGTCACCAGGTTGTTAAACCACTGCAGAACCATGGCATTGGGTTTGGAGGCGAAATAGACCCTAGGGATCAATCATGTCTTCCTTCCTCCTTCCCTGGGGAAAAACTTAAGTCTAGGGACTTTAACTGACCTTTTCAAGGTCATAGAGCTAGATGGTGGCTAATGATCAACAAATTTGTACTGAGCCCGGTGACTGATAATGGCATGCTGGGAAAGCTGGGAAGGTTAAAATATTTCATTACCCTGACCATTCCCTGTAGAAGTAATGATTTCTAACTCCTTAGTGGTTTCTGATAACACTGTAAATATCTGGTTGCACAGAAATTTCAAAATACTTCTCTGAGAATACACAATAATTTGGTAGTAAGTGGAGAGTTTTCATATGTTTTTATCTCACTTTTTTTTTTCCTGTGGGATATGGAAAAAACCCAACAAAATCAAACATGATGGCATGTAAATTATTTCTTTTTTTAACTGTTGATCTGGGATTCTTCTCTAAAAGGATGGCAGTGTGAAGGGAAAAAATCAAGTCCACTGGGTTCTAGTTACGGCTCATCTGCTTCTGTTGACTTAATCACAATATGGAACTCCAGCTCTATGTCGGCTTACCTGCAAGCAGGTGATAAGGAAAAACCTCATGAACATAGGCAGAAATGAGATTTGAGAGTTTGTTCCACATACAGTTAAGCCCTTTCAAATGGTGTTTTCTTCCTAGAGTATTATTAGATTGGTCCCATTAGAAAAGAAATTGGACAGAATAGTTAACCATTAGCCATACTCCATAAGATTAATGATTTCTTTGTTTATTTTTTCTTCCTACATTACATTTGCCAGTTTTGTTGTTCTGATGATCACTCTCTTCCTCCTTTTTATTACCATTGTGATCCTTGCTACCACCATCATTGTCACCATTCTTATATACTGTTGCTCATAGTGTGCTAGGAATAGGCAAGCATTTTATATCCATTACTAGAGGCCCAGTGCATGACATTTGTGCACTGATGGGGAGGAGGGGGAAGGGGTCACTCAACCTGGCCTGCATCCTCTCCCAGCCTGGGACTCCTCGAGGGATGTCCATCTGCCGGCTTAGGCCCACTTCCCAGGAGTGCACTGACCACCAGGGGGCAGCTCCTGTGTTGATCATCTGCCCCTGGTGGTCAGTGCACATGATAGCGACCAGTCGTTTCGCCATTTGGTATATTTGCATATTAGCCTTTTATTATATAGGATCTCTTCTGGTTCTCACAACATCCAATAATAGGAGTAGCATAACCACCAATTTCCAGATGAGGAAACTGAGGTGTACAGGATATGTGACTTCCCAAGGTCACACCTAGGGTAAGCAACCATTTCAGTTTGGCCTTCCGATCATCCTAGACACTAATTTGTGTGTGTGTATGGTGTTTGTCTGTCTGTCTGTCTATCTTAAATTTCAAAATTCTTGCTCTTACAAATTACCTAATAACAGAAACCTAAATATTTAGTTAAGTATCAGAGACCAAAAGAAAATAGCATTAAATGAAAACAAATAAACAAATACACACACACACACGCACACAAAACAAGTTGGGTGCTACAGTGATTATTTTTTCATTTAAGGTGTTAAAAGTAGCTTCACATGATGTGCTTTGTCTGGCAAAGATTTGCCCAAAGTTTTGTTGCTTGCTTTACCTTGGGTAGGGAAGGCTATTATTACTATAATTTCTTCTTAATAGAAAAATTAGCAGACTTTTTCCTGGACTGTAAATAATGCCAATTCTGGCATCAGGCTAATTTGAAGGTAATTACCTATGTCCACCCAGGGGAATTATATTGAGGCAAACACAATTTTTCCATCTCCTTCTAATGTCAACTATGAAGCAATATCTCTTGAGCACCTGGCCTTTGCTTTTAAAGAAATAATTTAATGGACTAATCAAATGGACAGCATTCTTCTAATGAAAAGACTCTAATGAAAATGTGTTTGTATAAAATAATTGAGAATAATAATTGATTACACTTCTTGAATACTCAGTGAAGGTCAGGTATTGTGTTTTACACACTGTACATGCATTGACTTACTCAACCCCTCCAAAATGCATGAGAATGCTGCCATCCCTATTTTTCCAATGAGAGAGAATGTTCAGAGATGTCAAATCACTGACTGGAGGTCACAGAGCCAGAAGTGGCAGTGGCAGGATTTGAACCCAAGCAACAGAGGCCATGTCCTTAACCACTAGGTTAAACCTCCTTTCTATCCATTTAGAATATAATCTAGAAACCAGTTGTGGTATATTGAAAAGAGCCCTCAAATGTATCCATGTCTTAATCTCCAGAACCTGTAAGTGTTACCTCACATAGCAAAAGGGACTTTGGGATGTGGTAAAGTTAAGGACCTTTAGATGGAGAGATTATCCTGGATTATCCAGGTGGGCCTAATGTAATCACAGGTTTTAGTGAGAGGGATCCAGGAAAAGTCAGAATCAGAGGAAAGAAATCTATCTATATATATATAAGGCTAAGTGACCTTCCAACTGTCCAACCAGCTGGTACATATGATGTGCACTGACCATCAGGGGACAGACGCTCAACGCAGGAGCTGCCTTGCTGTGGTGACTTGGCAGCGGCAGTTCTTGGGTGACACACCCTGGAACCAGAGAGGTTAATTTTCTTTCAATGTGCATGAATCCATGCACCGGGCCACTAGTGTGATAATAAGGATAAAAGCAGAGGTTGGAATGATGTGCTTTGGAGATGGAGGAAGGGGCCACATGCAAAAGAATATAGGCATCCACTAGAACCCAAAATAGGCAAGACAATTGATTTTTCCCGGGGAGTTTCCAGAAGGAACTAGCCCTGACAACACCTTGCCTGTAGCCCAGTTAAACTAATTTTGGACTTCTACCTCTAGAACTATAAGAGAGTATATTTGTGTTGCTTTAAGACACAAAGTTACGGGAAAAAATACAATAGTGAGGAAAACAGTTACACAACAACAACGAACTCTTTGAAATGATCAGAGAAGCATGTGTAGGCATACAACTGGCACAGCTGTGCTCTTAAAGTTTTGAAGTAGGAGGCACCTCTAGGAAAATTTTTTACAGTGTCTGTTCCAAGTCTGCTCTGGCCTCTGCCCATCTCAGCCTCTGCAAAGGGCCTCAATCACCACATTCTTGAGACTGTTGGTTTCATTCAAAGAGGAACCCTAATTTCCCTCCTCTTATACATCAAATATGTCCATAATTTGGCTTCATTTCTCCTTCCTTCCTCATTTCTAAGTGTTGGCATGCATCCCTTTTGCCACTGGAATGTTCTCTCATTTTCAACAACAGTTCAGATACCATGCTGGCATTACTAGCTGTGTAAGTAAATGCTCTGTGCCTCGGCTCCCTTATCACGAGTGGGGACCATAAGAGCACCCACCCTGACAACCTCCAGGAATTATTGTAGGGCCAAACAACTTAAAACAGGTAAAGCCCTCACAACAGTTCCCGAATATTCATTCAGTGCTAGTTTCACTATTATCTCTGGGCTCCCTCTAATTGGTTTCTCCCTTCATCCTAAGTATATATCAGAGAGATATCCTAAGTCTCTCTATCCTTGAGCAAATCATAAGTTCACCTGCTATAACCACCATTCTCCTTCTCTCCTCCTCTCTGCTGTCAAAGAAGACCCATGCTGGCTGCCTCCTTCACCACCTGCCCATCTCAGCCTGTTATAATATGACTAGAGGCCCAATGCACGAAATTCGTGCAAGAGTAGGCCTTCCTTCCTTTCCCTGGCTGCCGGCACCGGCTTCCCTCCAGCACCCAGGACCTGGGCTTCCCTCACAGAAGGAGGCCCCATCCACCCGCTGCAGCCTGCCAGTCAATGGCCTGGGCCTCCCTTTTTGGGATGATTGTGGAGCCCCCCAATTGATCGTCCTGCTGGCCAGTGGCCTGGGCCTCCCTCTGTGGGGCTATCATGGGGTCATGGCCAGGCCCCTGACTAATCGCACTGCACCTGCCTTGGCCGGCCTGGAGCCAGTGGGTGTCATAGAGTGGTCCTGGATGGTTGTCCGGATGGTCGTTCCGCTATTTGGCCGTTTGGTCGATTTGCATATTATGCTTTTATAATATTGGATATATTCTACTGCTTTCTGCCTCTCAACTCAACAGACTCTAGTCCCCATGTAGACATTTTTATGGCATTTACACACATTTTGACCATTTTCTGTCAGGCTGTCAGGACAATGCTCTCCCTAAGTGTCTATTGGTAGTTCTCAACTAAGGGTGATTTTGCTTCCTGCCCCCTACCAGGGGACATCTGGCAATGTTTGGAGACATTTTTCATTGTTACAACTTTGGGGGTAGGTGCTACTGGTGTCTAGTGTGTAGAGTCCAATGATGCTGCTAAATAAACATCCTACAATGCACAGAACATCCCCCAACAACAAAGAATTATCTGCTCTAAAATGTCAATAGTACCAAAGTTAAGAAACTGTTGTAAATAAACCCATTCTCCAAGGGTTTGGCTTTCACTATCATTGTGTGTGTGTGTGTGTGTGTGTGTGTGTACCTTTGCACAAATAGCTCCTCTAGACCCATTCCAGACTCTTTTTCTCAGTTCAAACAATCTACAACTCAACCACATACTTCCATCTCTTTGCCCACCTAGATCCCTCTAACACCCTCCCTTCTCCACTCTGCTCTGTGCCCCAAGGAAGTTGGTGATATAGACTCAACAGTGTCCCTCGGGCTTGCAGCTGGCTTCTGCAACAGAGATTGCAGGGAGGGAGGGGAGTTAAAGTCAAGGCAGTTATCCTCTTTGCTCCTTTCCTAGGAGGTAGACTTGTGTAATATCCTCAACTGGAAGTGACTTACTGTAATATGGCTGTCTCTATCTGACTCTCTCCTTCTCTGGGTCAGGTAATATTTTTTTTTCTGTTGTCCATTTAGTTTCAGTGGTGGTTTAAATCACTAAGGCCCAGATAGTGTACTATCCTTTGTACTCCCATACTTGAATATTTGGAAATTACTCCTGTATAAGTAAACCCTTCTTGAACTATCTGCTTCTGACTAGGTCATCGATTTTCTGCTGCCGAGTAGTCTCCACCATCGCCATATCCCTATATGCACGAAAGAACCACCAACTTTCTGGTGACACAGACCCAAGATGTCACCATCCCCTTCTTCCTTATCCACAACAGCCAATAAATTATTAAGTCTCATGGAATTTTCTTCCACATATTTTTTACTTCAACTTTTTCTAGACCCTTTCCCACTGCCTATGGACCTAGTTTAACCTATCATTAAATATTGCTATAATGATGTCCAATTTTTTTTCAAGTATTCAATTGCTTCTCTATTTTCTCCAACTTCCAAAGCAAAATAATCCCAAATATAAGCTTCCAAGATTCCCTGGTAGCTACAGATGAAATCTCCCTTTTTGGAAATCTCACTCTATGTCATCTTACCTCATCTAGGTAACTGTCACTCTCATTGTTCTATTGTAACTATAAAGCTGTCTTTTATCTTGACTAAAATTAAGTTCCTTGAGGGCAGAACTGTGCTTTTTTCATATATGTTACTCCCAGGGTATGTGGTACTGTGTTCCATACAGAAGGGCCACAATAATATATGTTCTTTTCTGCCCTTCTTTTATTGTTGGTGAAAATATGTTTTCAAATTCCTGTGCAAGTTTCATGGCCTCTCGGAATTATAGCTTTTATTTATTTTTTAAATAAGGGAGAAAAGCATATTCTTTTACAGCAAAAACTACAAGAGCATTCTAAATGCTGGGAAAATAAATATGAGTAGAGGCATCAAATAATGACTCAGACTTAATTCACACTGGCCTCAAATAATCTCTCTGGAACTTCTCTGATTTCTCATCCAGCCAAATTTCCATAATAAGTGATCACTGTCTAAACAGAAAGACAGCAAGGCAAAGCCCTTCCTCTGTCACTTCATAAAACGTAAATACTGACCTCTTAAGCACTCTCGCTAATTCTGAGGATATTTGTTTTGTGTGTCAGTGTGACTTAATGGAACTTTAGAGTCTTGAGTGAAACGCATGGCCTTTAATTAACTGTATGATTTAGGATAAATTTCT